>NC_139080.1:77212047-77792826 GCF_965140915.1 Aythya marila | reverse complement strand
GCCTATGGCGTACCGTTGTTGAAGGGTCCTGAGGATTATCCAGGCACTCAGGGGTCCTAGGCTTTGGGTAAGCTGGAGGTCTTGGTTTCTTCAGCTCCTCCTCAGATCCCTCCTAAATTGGTGCCATTAATCTAGAAAGACAGAACAGGCTTAGTTTATGGGGGTACACTTGGAGGCAGTTACTCAGAGCTGGGCTCGCAGCTCACAGCTTATCTCCAGCACCACAAAATGCTTCTGGCACAGGAAGACCACCACCACACCAGGACGACAGCTGTCCCTTTGATGTTTCCAGTGCCTTTTGGCATGAGCACATTCACTGCAGCCAAGGGAAACATCTCACTGGCACAAAACCATCTGACTTCCTCCACTTGTGTGGGGAAAAACGGACAGAATTGTCCCAAGGCCTCACTCAGGCCCGTACTTGTAGGATGTGTTGCTAAGTCGAACACAGACGCACACCATCAGACATGGCGCCATTGGCCCTTTGCACCCACAGCCTTCCCCTCGGGACCTGTGTCATGCCTCAGTTATGGGGTGCAGAGAGATCCCTGGGTTGGCATCGCACCCAGCTCCTTCCCGTGTCACGAGGAAGGGGAAGACGACAAGACCTGCAACCCCAGAACACGGCTCAGGGCCTCAGGGCCTCCAGGGCTGTTCCCAGGCCTCAGCTAGACCGGTGCACACTTACTCTGCCTGTGCTGTCCTTGGTTGCTGTGGCACTTGCTGCCACTCCTTTGGTGCCTTCTGGCTCGTAGGCATTTGGCCTTTCAACTTCTCCTTTATTCTCTTCTTCAGCATCTTATCAGACTCCTTTCTCACAATGTGGGAAGGAACTCGCGTGCACTTGAGTATTTGGCAGAACGATTTCTGCAAAACGAGAAGAGAGTCTAGTAAAGAACTGCTGCAAGCAGCTGAGGCTGCTCCTCCCAGTGCGTTCCTGCAGGAAATGGCTCTGAGCAGCAGCGGGCCACGCTCTCCAATGGGGTCTCCTACCAACAGACAGTGCTTTCAAGGCTGCAGCCCTTGCTCCCTGAGCCCAGGGTAGGGCCTGCTCTTTCTGATTGTGTGTGTGCTTCTGCTGAGGCAGGTGCCTCGCACAGCCTCACTTTAGTCTTCAGGGTGCAGGTACAGCGGGCACTCATCCCTCGCAGGGAGGTACAGTCCCTTGGCAGACCCATGCCCATGCCCAGCTCACTGCTGGCTCTGCCCTTTGCTTCTTGCAATAGCTCGTCCCTCATGGCAACACACAGGGGAGCGGGCAGACAGCAGGCACCTGCCTGGCCAGGTGGGGACTGCAATGCTGCTGTGCCGGAGACCTGCACTGCTCCCCTCCCTCCCAAGGAGCAGGGGAAATGCCTGTTGGGACATTTTCTTCCTGGGGGCTCTGAACGCATGTCAGACCTGCTTGTGCTCCATCATCAGCTTTTTCAGCGTTGAGTCATATTGGTTCCATGTTTCAGCCTCAAGATTTTTGAGCTTATGGGCCATCAGTATGCGATGCCTTCTTTCTTCTATCTTAGCGCGTACAGAGCGCGCTCCCTGCAGGCAAGGAAAACACATCCGCATGCAGCGTTAGTCTCCTAGGACTGGGCACAGGCAGGAGCACAGGGACGGTGGGCAGCCACATCTGCTGCTTCTGCCCTGCTCTGGAATCTCCCAGGGGAAACGGGGCTGGGAAATGCCTATGGCGTACCGTTGTTGAAGGGTCCTGAGGATTATCCAGGCACTCAGGGGTCCTAGGCTTTGGGTAAGCTGGAGGTCTTGGTTTCTTCAGCTCCTCCTCAGATCCCTCCTAAATTGGTGCCATTAATCTAGAAAGACAGAACAGGCTTAGTTTATGGGGGTACACTTGGAGGCAGTTACTCAGAGCTGGGCTCGCAGCTCACAGCTTATCTCCAGCACCACAAAATGCTTCTGGCACAGGAAGACCACCACCACACCAGGACGACAGCTGTCCCTTTGATGTTTCCAGTGCCTTTTGGCATGAGCACAATCACTGCAGCCAAGGGAAACATCTCACTGGCACAAAACCATCTGACTTCCTCCACTTGTGTGGGGAAAAAGGGACAGAATTGTCCCAAGGCCTCACTCAGGCCCGTACTTGTAGGATGTGTTGCTAAGTCGAACACAGACGCACACCATCAGACATGGCGCCATTGGCCCTTTGCACCCACAGCCTTCCCCTCGGGACCTGTGTCATGCCTCAGTTATGGGGTGCAGAGAGATCCCTGGGTTGGCATCGCACCCAGCTCCTTCCCGTGTCACGAGGAAGGGGAAGACGACAAGACCTGCAACCCCAGAACACGGCTCAGGGCCTCAGGGCCTCCAGGGCTGTTCCCAGGCCTCAGCTAGACCGGTGCACACTTACTCTGCCTGTGCTGTCCTTGGCTGCTGTGGCTCTTGCTGCCACTCCTTTGGTGCCTTCTGGCTCGTAGGCATTTGGCCTTTCAACTTCTCCTTTATTCTCTTCTTCAGCATCTTATCACACTCCTTTCTCACAATGTGGGAAGGAACTCGCGTGCACTTGAGTATTTGGCAGAACGATTTCTGCAAAACGAGAAGAGAGTCTCGTGAAGAACTGCTGCAAGCAGCTGAGGCTGCTCCTCCCAGTGCGTTCCTGCAGGAAATGGCTCTGAGCAGCAGCGGGCCACGCTCTCCAATGGGGTCTCCTACCAACAGACAGTGCTTTCAAGGCTGCAGCCCTTGCTCCCTGAGCCCAGGGCAGGGCCTGTTCTTTCTGCTTGCGTGTGTGCTTCTGCTGAGGCAGGTGCCTCGCACAGCCTCACTTTAGTCTTCAGGGTGCAGGTACAGCGGGCACTCATCCCTCGCAGGGAGGTACAGTCCCTTGGCAGACCCATGCCCATGCCCAGCTCACTGCTGGCTCTGCCCTTTGCTTCTTGCAATAGCTCGTCCCTCATGGCAACACACAGGGGAGCGGGCAGACAGCAGGCACCTGCCTGGCCAGGTGGGGACTGCAATGCTGCTGTGCCGGAGACCTGCACTGCTCCCCTCCCTCCCAAGGAGCAGGGGAAATGCCTGTTGGGACATTTTCTTCCTGGGGGCTCTGAACGCATGTCAGACCTGCTTGTGCTCCATCATCAGCTTTGTCAGCGTTGAGTCATATTGGTTCCATGTTTCAGCCTCAAGATTTTTGAGCTTATGGGCCATCAGTATGCGATGCCTTCTTTCTTCTATCTTAGCGCGTACAGAGCGCGCTCCCTGCAGGCAAGGAAAACACATCCGCATGCAGCGTTAGTCTCCTAGGACTGGGCACAGGCAGGAGCACAGGGACGGTGGGCAGCCACATCTGCTGCTTCTGCCCTGCTCTGGAATCTCCCAGGGGAAACGGGGCTGGGAAATGCCTATGGCGTACCGTTGTTGAAGGGTCCTGAGGATTATCCAGGCACTCAGGGGTCCTAGGCTTTGGGTAAGCTGGAGGTCTTGGTTTCTTCAGCTCCTCCTCAGATCCCTCCTAAATTGGTGCCATTAATCTAGAAAGACAGAACAGGCTTAGTTTATGGGGGTACACTTGGAGGCAGTTACTCAGAGCTGGGCTCGCAGCTCACAGCTTATCTCCAGCACCACAAAATGCTTCTGGCACAGGAAGACCACCACCACACCAGGACGACAGCTGTCCCTTTGATGTTTCCAGTGCCTTTTGGCATGAGCACATTCACTGCAGCCAAGGGAAACATCTCACTGGCACAAAACCATCTGACTTCCTCCACTTGTGTGGGGAAAAAGGGACAGAATTGTCCCAAGGCCTCACTCAGGCCCGTACTTGTAGGATGTGTTGCTAAGTCGAACACAGACGCACACCATCAGACATGGCGCCATTGGCCCTTTGCACCCACAGCCTTCCCCTCGGGACCTGTGTCATGCCTCAGTTATGGGGTGCAGAGAGATCCCTGGGTTGGCATCGCACCCAGCTCCTTCCCGTGTCACGAGGAAGGGGAAGACGACAAGACCTGCAACCCCAGAACACGGCTCAGGGCCTCAGGGCCTCCAGGGCTGTTCCCAGGCCTCAGCTAGACCGGTGCACACTTACTCTGCCTGTGCTGTCCTTGGCTGCTGTGGCACTTGCTGCCACTCCTTTGGTGCCTTCTGGCTCGTAGGCATTTGGCCTTTCAACTTCTCCTTTATTCTCTTCTTCAGCATCTTATCAGACTCCTTTCTCACAATGTGGGAAGGAACTCGCGTGCACTTGAGTATTTGGCAGAACGATTTCTGCAAAACGAGAAGAGAGTCTCGTAAAGAACTGCTGCAAGCAGCTGAGGCTGCTCCTCCCAGTGCGTTCCTGCAGGAAATGGCTCTGAGCAGCAGCGGGCCACGCTCTCCAATGGGGTCTCCTACCAACAGACAGTGCTTTCAAGGCTGCAGCCCTTGCTCCCTGAGCCCAGGGCAGGGCCTGCCCTTTCTGCTTGCGTGTGTGCTTCTGCTGAGGCAGGTGCCTCGCACAGCCTCACTTTAGTCTTCAGGGTGCAGGTACAGCGGGCACTCATCCCTCGCAGGGAGGTACAGTCCCTTGGCAGACCCATGCCCATGCCCAGCTCACTGCTGGCTCTGCCCTTTGCTTCTTGCAATAGCTCGTCCCTCATGGCAACACACAGGGGAGCGGGCAGACAGCAGGCACCTGCCTGGCCAGGTGGGGACTGCAATGCTGCTGTGCCGGAGACCTGCACTGCTCCCCTCCCTCCCAAGGAGCAGGGGAAATGCCTGTTGGGACATTTTCTTCCTGGGGGCTCTGAACGCATGTCAGACCTGCTTGTGCTCCATCATCAGCTTTGTCAGCGTTGAGTCATATTGGTTCCATGTTTCAGCCTCAAGATTTTTGAGCTTATGGGCCATCAGTATGCGATGCCTTCTTTCTTCTATCTTAGCGCGTACAGAGCGCGCTCCCTGCAGGCAAGGAAAACACATCCGCATGCAGCGTTAGTCTCCTAGGACTGGGCACAGGCAGGAGCACAGGGACGGTGGGCAGCCACATCTGCTGCTTCTGCCCTGCTCTGGAATCTCCCAGGGGAAACGGGGCTGGGAAATGCCTATGGCGTACCGTTGTTGAAGGGTCCTGAGGATTATCCAGGCACTCAGGGGTCCTAGGCTTTGGGTAAGCTGGAGGTCTTGGTTTCTTCAGCTCCTCCTCAGATCCCTCCTAAATTGGTGCCATTAATCTAGAAAGACAGAACAGGCTTAGTTTATGGGGGTACACTTGGAGGCAGTTACTCAGAGCTGGGCTCGCAGCTCACAGCTTATCTCCAGCACCACAAAATGCTTCTGGCACAGGAAGACCACCACCACACCAGGACGACAGCTGTCCCTTTGATGTTTCCAGTGCCTTTTGGCATGAGCACATTCACTGCAGCCAAGGGAAACATCTCACTGGCACAAAACCATCTGACTTCCTCCACTTGTGTGGGGAAAAAGGGACAGAATTGTCCCAAGGCCTCACTCAGGCCCGTACTTGTAGGATGTGTTGCTAAGTCGAACACAGACGCACACCATCAGACATGGCGCCATTGGCCCTTTGCACCCACAGCCTTCCCCTCGGGACCTGTGTCATGCCTCAGTTATGGGGTGCAGAGAGATCCCTGGGTTGGCATCGCACCCAGCTCCTTCCCGTGTCACGAGGAAGGGGAAGACGACAAGACCTGCAACCCCAGAACACGGCTCAGGGCCTCAGGGCCTCCAGGGCTGTTCCCAGGCCTCAGCTAGACCGGTGCACACTTACTCTGCCTGTGCTGTCCTTGGTTGCTGTGGCACTTGCTGCCACTCCTTTGGTGCCTTCTGGCTCGTAGGCATTTGGCCTTTCAACTTCTCCTTTATTCTCTTCTTCAGCATCTTATCACACTCCTTTCTCACAATGTGGGAAGGAACTCGCGTGCACTAGAGTATTTGGCAGAACGATTTCTGCAAAACGAGAAGAGAGTCTCGTAAAGAACTGCTGCAAGCAGCTGAGGCTGCTCCTCCCAGTGCGTTCCTGCAGGAAATGGCTCTGAGCAGCAGCGGGCCACGCTCTCCAATGGGGTCTCCTACCAACAGACAGTGCTTTCAAGGCTGCAGCCCTTGCTCCCTGAGCCCAGGGCAGGGCCTGTTCTTTCTGCTTGCGTGTGTGCTTCTGCTGAGGCAGGTGCCTCGCACAGCCTCACTTTAGTCTTCAGGGTGCAGGTACAGCGGGCACTCATCCCTCGCAGGGAGGTACAGTCCCTTGGCAGACCCATGCCCATGCCCAGCTCACTGCTGGCTCTGCCCTTTGCTTCTTGCAATAGCTCGTCCCTCATGGCAACACACAGGGGAGCGGGCAGACAGCAGGCACCTGCCTGGCCAGGTGGGGACTGCAATGCTGCTGTGCCGGAGACCTGCACTGCTCCCCTCCCTCCCAAGGAGCAGGGGAAATGCCTGTTGGGACATTTTCTTCCTGGGGGCTCTGAACGCATGTCAGACCTGCTTGTGCTCCATCATCAGCTTTGTCAGCGTTGAGTCATATTGGTTCCATGTTTCAGCCTCAAGATTTTTGAGCTTATGGGCCATCAGTATGCGATGCCTTCTTTCTTCTATCTTAGCGCGTACAGAGCGCGCTCCCTGCAGGCAAGGAAAACACATCCGCATGCAGCGTTAGTCTCCTAGGACTGGGCACAGGCAGGAGCACAGGGACGGTGGGCAGCCACATCTGCTGCTTCTGCCCTGCTCTGGAATCTCCCAGGGGAAACGGGGCTGGGAAATGCCTATGGCGTACCGTTGTTGAAGGGTCCTGAGGATTATCCAGGCACTCAGGGGTCCTAGGCTTTGGGTAAGCTGGAGGTCTTGGTTTCTTCAGCTCCTCCTCAGATCCCTCCTAAATTGGTGCCATTAATCTAGAAAGACAGAACAGGCTTAGTTTATGGGGGTACACTTGGAGGCAGTTACTCAGAGCTGGGCTCGCAGCTCACAGCTTATCTCCAGCACCACAAAATGCTTCTGGCACAGGAAGACCACCACCACACCAGGACGACAGCTGTCCCTTTGATGTTTCCAGTGCCTTTTGGCATGAGCACATTCACTGCAGCCAAGGGAAACATCTCACTGGCACAAAACCATCTGACTTCCTCCACTTGTGTGGGGAAAAACGGACAGAATTGTCCCAAGGCCTCACTCAGGCCCGTACTTGTAGGATGTGTTGCTAAGTCAAACACAGACGCACACCATCAGACATGGCGCCATTGGCCCTTTGCACCCACAGCCTTCCCCTCGGGACCTGTGTCATGCCTCAGTTATGGGGTGCAGAGAGATCCCTGGGTTGGCATCGCACCCAGCTCCTTCCCGTGTCACGAGGAAGGGGAAGACGACAAGACCTGCAACCCCAGAACACGGCTCAGGGCCTCAGGGCCTCCAGGGCTGTTCCCAGGCCTCAGCTAGACCGGTGCACACTTACTCTGCCTGTGCTGTCCTTGGTTGCTGTGGCACTTGCTGCCACTCCTTTGGTGCCTTCTGGCTCGTAGGCATTTGGCCTTTCAACTTCTCCTTTATTCTCTTCTTCAGCATCTTATCACACTCCTTTCTCACAATGTGGGAAGGAACTCGCGTGCACTTGAGTATTTGGCAGAACGATTTCTGCAAAACGAGAAGAGAGTCTCGTAAAGAACTGCTGCAAGCAGCTGAGGCTGCTCCTCCCAGTGCGTTCCTGCAGGAAATGGCTCTGAGCAGCAGCGGGCCACGCTCTCCAATGGGGTCTCCTACCAACAGACAGTGCTTTCAAGGCTGCAGCCCTTGCTCCCTGAGCCCAGGGCAGGGCCTGTTCTTTCTGCTTGCGTGTGTGCTTCTGCTGAGGCAGGTGCCTCGCACAGCCTCACTTTAGTCTTCAGGGTGCAGGTACAGCGGGCACTCATCCCTCGCAGGGAGGTGCAGTCTCTTGGCAGACCCATGCCCATGCCCAGCTCACTGCTGGCTCTGCCCTTTGCTTCTTGCAATAGCTCGTCCCTCATGGCAACACACAGGGGAGCGGGCAGACAGCAGGCACCTGCCTGGCCAGGTGGGGACTGCAATGCTGCTGTGCCGGAGACCTGCACTGCTCCCCTCCCTCCCAAGGAGCAGGGGAAATGCCTGTTGGGACATTTTCTTCCTGGGGGCTCTGAACGCATGTCAGACCTGCTTGTGCTCCATCATCAGCTTTTTCAGCGTTGAGTCATATTGGTTCCATGTTTCAGCCTCAAGATTTTTGAGCTTATGGGCCATCAGTATGCGATGCCTTCTTTCTTCTATCTTAGCGCGTACAGAGCGCGCTCCCTGCAGGCAAGGAAAACACATCCCCATGCAGCGTTAGTCTCCTAGGACTGGGCACAGGCAGGAGCACAGGGACGGTGGGCAGCCACATCTGCTGCTTCTGCCCTGCTCTGGAATCTCCCAGGGGAAACGGGGCTGGGAAATGCCTATGGCGTACCGTTGTTGAAGGGTCCTGAGGATTATCCAGGCACTCAGGGGTCCTAGGCTTTGGGTAAGCTGGAGGTCTTGGTTTCTTCAGCTCCTCCTCAGATCCCTCGTAAATTGGTGCCATTAATCTAGAAAGACAGAACAGGCTTAGTTTATGGGGGTACACTTGGAGGCAGTTACTCAGAGCTGGGCTCGCAGCTCACAGCTTATCTCCAGCACCACAAAATGCTTCTGGCACAGGAAGACCACCACCACACCAGGGCAACAGCTGTCCCTTTGATGTTTCCAGTGCCTTTTGGCATGAGCACATTCACTGCAGCCAAGGGAAACATCTCACTGGCACAAAACCATCTGACTTCCTCCACTTGTGTGGGGAAAAACGGACAGAATTGTCCCAAGGCCTCACTCAGGCCCGTACTTGTAGGATGTGTTGCTAAGTCGAACACAGACGCACACCATCAGACATGGCGCCATTGGCCCTTTGCACCCACAGCCCTCCCCTCGGGACCTGTGTCATGCCTCAGTTATGGGGTGCAGAGAGATCCCTGGGTTGGCATCGCACCCAGCTCCTTCCCGTGTCACGAGGAAGGGGAAGACGACAAGACCTGCAACCCCAGAACACGGCTCAGGGCCTCAGGGCCTCCAGGGCTGTTCCCAGGCCTCAGCTAGACCGGTGCACACTTACTCTGCCTGTGCTGTCCTTGGCTGCTGTGGCACTTGCTGCCACTCCTTTGGTGCCTTCTGGCTCGTAGGCATTTGGCCTTTCAACTTCTCCTTTATTCTCTTCTTCAGCATCTTATCAGACTCCTTTCTCACAATGTGGGAAGGAACTCGCGTGCACTTGAGTATTTGGCAGAACGATTTCTGCAAAACGAGAAGAGAGTCTCGTAAAGAACTGCTGCAAGCAGCTGAGGCTGCTCCTCCCAGTGCGTTCCTGCAGGAAATGGCTCTGAGCAGCAGCGGGCCACGCTCTCCAATGGGGTCTCCTACCAACAGACAGTGCTTTCAAGGCTGCAGCCCTTGCTCCCTGAGCCCAGGGCAGGGCCTGTTCTTTCTGCTTGCGTGTGTGCTTCTGCTGAGGCAGGTGCCTCGCACAGCCTCACTTTAGTCTTCAGGGTGCAGGTACAGCGGGCACTCATCCCTCGCAGGGAGGTACAGTCCCTTGGCAGACCCATGCCCATGCCCAGCTCACTGCTGGCTCTGCCCTTTGCTTCTTGCAATAGCTCGTCCCTCATGGCAACACACAGGGGAGCGGGCAGACAGCAGGCACCTGCCTGGCCAGGTGGGGACTGCAATGCTGCTGTGCCGGAGACCTGCACTGCTCCCCTCCCTCCCAAGGAGCAGGGGAAATGCCTGTTGGGACATTTTCTTCCTGGGGGCTCTGAACGCATGTCAGACCTGCTTGTGCTCCATCATCAGCTTTGTCAGCGTTGAGTCATATTGGTTCCATGTTTCAGCCTCAAGATTTTTGAGCTTATGGGCCATCAGTATGCGATGCCTTCTTTCTTCTATCTTAGCGCGTACAGAGCGCGCTCCCTGCAGGCAAGGAAAACACATCCGCATGCAGCGTTAGTCTCCTAGGACTGGGCACAGGCAGGAGCACAGGGACGGTGGGCAGCCACATCTGCTGCTTCTGCCCTGCTCTGGAATCTCCCAGGGGAAACGGGGCTGGGAAATGCCTATGGCGTACCGTTGTTGAAGGGTCCTGAGGATTATCCAGGCACTCAGGGGTCCTAGGCTTTGGGTAAGCTGGAGGTCTTGGTTTCTTCAGCTCCTCCTCAGATCCCTCCTAAATTGGTGCCATTAATCTAGAAAGACAGAACAGGCTTAGTTTATGGGGGTACACTTGGAGGCAGTTACTCAGAGCTGGGCTCGCAGCTCACAGCTTATCTCCAGCACCACAAAATGCTTCTGGCACAGGAAGACCACCACCACACCAGGACGACAGCTGTCCCTTTGATGTTTCCAGTGCCTTTTGGCATGAGCACATTCACTGCAGCCAAGGGAAACATCTCACTGGCACAAAACCATCTGACTTCCTCCACTTGTGTGGGGAAGAAGGGACAGAATTGTCCCAAGGCCTCACTCAGGCCCGTACTTGTAGGATGTGTTGCTAAGTCAAACACAGACGCACACCATCAGACATGGCGCCATTGGCCCTTTGCACCCACAGCCTTCCCCTCGGGACCTGTGTCATGCCTCAGTTATGGGGTGCAGAGAGATCCCTGGGTTGGCATCGCACCCAGCTCCTTCCCGTGTCACGAGGAAGGGGAAGACGACAAGACCTGCAACCCCAGAACACGGCTCAGGGCCTCAGGGCCTCCAGGGCTGTTCCCAGGCCTCAGCTAGACCGGTGCACACTTACTCTGCCTGTGCTGTCCTTGGTTGCTGTGGCACTTGCTGCCACTCCTTTGGTGCCTTCTGGCTCGTAGGCATTTGGCCTTTCAACTTCTCCTTTATTCTCTTCTTCAGCATCTTATCACACTCCTTTCTCACAGTGTGGGAAGGAACTCGCGTGCACTTGAGTATTTGGCAGAACGATTTCTGCAAAACGAGAAGAGAGTCTCGTAAAGAACTGCTGCAAGCAGCTGAGGCTGCTCCTCCCAGTGCGTTCCTGCAGGAAATGGCTCTGAGCAGCAGCGGGCCACGCTCTCCAATGGGGTCTCCTACCAACAGACAGTGCTTTCAAGGCTGCAGCCCTTGCTCCCTGAGCCCAGGGCAGGGCCTGCCCTTTCTGCTTGCGTGTGTGCTTCTGCTGAGGCAGGTGCCTCGCACAGCCTCACTTTAGTCTTCAGGGTGCAGGTACAGCGGGCACTCATCCCTCGCAGGGAGGTACAGTCCCTTGGCAGACCCATGCCCATGCCCAGCTCACTGCTGGCTCTGCCCTTTGCTTCTTGCAATAGCTCGTCCCTCATGGCAACACACAGGGGAGCGGGCAGACAGCAGGCACCTGCCTGGCCAGGTGGGGACTGCAATGCTGCTGTGCCGGAGACCTGCACTGCTCCCCTCCCTCCCAAGGAGCAGGGGAAATGCCTGTTGGGACATTTTCTTCCTGGGGGCTCTGAACGCATGTCAGACCTGCTTGTGCTCCATCATCAGCTTTGTCAGCGTTGAGTCATATTGGTTCCATGTTTCAGCCTCAAGATTTTTGAGCTTATGGGCCATCAGTATGCGATGCCTTCTTTCTTCTATCTTAGCGCGTACAGAGCGCGCTCCCTGCAGGCAAGGAAAACACATCCGCATGCAGCGTTAGTCTCCTAGGACTGGGCACAGGCAGGAGCACAGGGACGGTGGGCAGCCACATCTGCTGCTTCTGCCCTGCTCTGGAATCTCCCAGGGGAAACGGGGCTGGGAAATGCCTATGGCGTACCGTTGTTGAAGGGTCCTGAGGATTATCCAGGCACTCAGGGGTCCTAGGCTTTGGGTAAGCTGGAGGTCTTGGTTTCTTCAGCTCCTCCTCAGATCCCTCCTAAATTGGTGCCATTAATCTAGAAAGACAGAACAGGCTTAGTTTATGGGGGTACACTTGGAGGCAGTTACTCAGAGCTGGGCTCGCAGCTCACAGCTTATCTCCAGCACCACAAAATGCTTCTGGCACAGGAAGACCACCACCACACCAGGACGACAGCTGTCCCTTTGATGTTTCCAGTGCCTTTTGGCATGAGCACATTCACTGCAGCCAAGGGAAACATCTCACTGGCACAAAACCATCTGACTTCCTCCACTTGTGTGGGGAAGAAGGGACAGAATTGTCCCAAGGCCTCACTCAGGCCCGTACTTGTAGGATGTGTTGCTAAGTCAAACACAGACGCACACCATCAGACATGGCGCCATTGGCCCTTTGCACCCACAGCCTTCCCCTCGGGACCTGTGTCATGCCTCAGTTATGGGGTGCAGAGAGATCCCTGGGTTGGCATCGCACCCAGCTCCTTCCCGTGTCACGAGGAAGGGGAAGACGACAAGACCTGCAACCCCAGAACACGGCTCAGGGCCTCAGGGCCTCCAGGGCTGTTCCCAGGCCTCAGCTAGACCGGTGCACACTTACTCTGCCTGTGCTGTCCTTGGTTGCTGTGGCACTTGCTGCCACTCCTTTGGTGCCTTCTGGCTCGTAGGCATTTGGCCTTTCAACTTCTCCTTTATTCTCTTCTTCAGCATCTTATCACACTCCTTTCTCACAGTGTGGGAAGGAACTCGCGTGCACTTGAGTATTTGGCAGAACGATTTCTGCAAAACGAGAAGAGAGTCTCGTAAAGAACTGCTGCAAGCAGCTGAGGCTGCTCCTCCCAGTGCGTTCCTGCAGGAAATGGCTCTGAGCAGCAGCGGGCCACGCTCTCCAATGGGGTCTCCTACCAACAGACAGTGCTTTCAAGGCTGCAGCCCTTGCTCCCTGAGCCCAGGGCAGGGCCTGTTCTTTCTGCTTGCGTGTGTGCTTCTGCTGAGGCAGGTGCCTCGCACAGCCTCACTTTAGTCTTCAGGGTGCAGGTACAGCGGGCACTCATCCCTCGCAGGGAGGTGCAGTCTCTTGGCAGACCCATGCCCATGCCCAGCTCACTGCTGGCTCTGCCCTTTGCTTCTTGCAATAGCTCGTCCCTCATGGCAACACACAGGGGAGCGGGCAGACAGCAGGCACCTGCCTGGCCAGGTGGGGACTGCAATGCTGCTGTGCCGGAGACCTGCACTGCTCCCCTCCCTCCCAAGGAGCAGGGGAAATGCCTGTTGGGACATTTTCTTCCTGGGGGCTCTGAACGCATGTCAGACCTGCTTGTGCTCCATCATCAGCTTTGTCAGCGTTGAGTCATATTGGTTCCATGTTTCAGCCTCAAGATTTTTGAGCTTATGGGCCATCAGTATGCGATGCCTTCTTTCTTCTATCTTAGCGCGTACAGAGCGCGCTCCCTGCAGGCAAGGAAAACACATCCGCATGCAGCGTTAGTCTCCTAGGACTGGGCACAGGCAGGAGCACAGGGACGGTGGGCAGCCACATCTGCTGCTTCTGCCCTGCTCTGGAATCTCCCAGGGGAAACGGGGCTGGGAAATGCCTATGGCGTACCGTTGTTGAAGGGTCCTGAGGATTATCCAGGCACTCAGGGGTCCTAGGCTTTGGGTAAGCTGGAGGTCTTGGTTTCTTCAGCTCCTCCTCAGATCCCTCCTAAATTGGTGCCATTAATCTAGAAAGACAGAACAGGCTTAGTTTATGGGGGTACACTTGGAGGCAGTTACTCAGAGCTGGGCTCGCAGCTCACAGCTTATCTCCAGCACCACAAAATGCTTCTGGCACAGGAAGACCACCACCACACCAGGACGACAGCTGTCCCTTTGATGTTTCCAGTGCCTTTTGGCATGAGCACATTCACTGCAGCCAAGGGAAACATCTCACTGGCACAAAACCATCTGACTTCCTCCACTTGTGTGGGGAAAAACGGACAGAATTGTCCCAAGGCCTCACTCAGGCCCGTACTTGTAGGATGTGTTGCTAAGTCGAACACAGACGCACACCATCAGACATGGCGCCATTGGCCCTTTGCACCCACAGCCTTCCCCTCGGGACCTGTGTCATGCCTCAGTTATGGGGTGCAGAGAGATCCCTGGGTTGGCATCGCACCCAGCTCCTTCCCGTGTCACGAGGAAGGGGAAGACGACAAGACCTGCAACCCCAGAACACGGCTCAGGGCCTCAGGGCCTCCAGGGCTGTTCCCAGGCCTCAGCTAGACCGGTGCACACTTACTCTGCCTGTGCTGTCCTTGGCTGCTGTGGCACTTGCTGCCACTCCTTTGGTGCCTTCTGGCTCGTAGGCATTTGGCCTTTCAACTTCTCCTTTATTCTCTTCTTCAGCATCTTATCACACTCCTTTCTCACAATGTGGGAAGGAACTCGCGTGCACTTGAGTATTTGGCAGAACGATTTCTGCAAAACGAGAAGAGAGTCTCGTAAAGAACTGCTGCAAGCAGCTGAGGCTGCTCCTCCCAGTGCGTTCCTGCAGGAAATGGCTCTGAGCAGCAGCGGGCCACGCTCTCCAATGGGGTCTCCTACCAACAGACAGTGCTTTCAAGGCTGCAGCCCTTGCTCCCTGAGCCCAGGGCAGGGCCTGTTCTTTCTGCTTGCGTGTGTGCTTCTGCTGAGGCAGGTGCCTCGCACAGCCTCACTTTAGTCTTCAGGGTGCAGGTACAGCGGGCACTCATCCCTCGCAGGGAGGTACAGTCCCTTGGCAGACCCATGCCCATGCCCAGCTCACTGCTGGCTCTGCCCTTTGCTTCTTGCAATAGCTCGTCCCTCATGGCAACACACAGGGGAGCGGGCAGACAGCAGGCACCTGCCTGGCCAGGTGGGGACTGCAATGCTGCTGTGCCGGAGACCTGCACTGCTCCCCTCCCTCCCAAGGAGCAGGGGAAATGCCTGTTGGGACATTTTCTTCCTGGGGGCTCTGAACGCATGTCAGACCTGCTTGTGCTCCATCATCAGCTTTTTCAGCGTTGAGTCATATTGGTTCCATGTTTCAGCCTCAAGATTTTTGAGCTTATGGGCCATCAGTATGCGATGCCTTCTTTCTTCTATCTTAGCGCGTACAGAGCGCGCTCCCTGCAGGCAAGGAAAACACATCCGCATGCAGCGTTAGTCTCCTAGGACTGGGCACAGGCAGGAGCACAGGGACGGTGGGCAGCCACATCTGCTGCTTCTGCCCTGCTCTGGAATCTCCCAGGGGAAACGGGGCTGGGAAATGCCTATGGCGTACCGTTGTTGAAGGGTCCTGAGGATTATCCAGGCACTCAGGGGTCCTAGGCTTTGGGTAAGCTGGAGGTCTTGGTTTCTTCAGCTCCTCCTCAGATCCCTCCTAAATTGGTGCCATTAATCTAGAAAGACAGAACAGGCTTAGTTTATGGGGGTACACTTGGAGGCAGTTACTCAGAGCTGGGCTCGCAGCTCACAGCTTATCTCCAGCACCACAAAATGCTTCTGGCACAGGAAGACCACCACCACACCAGGACGACAGCTGTCCCTTTGATGTTTCCAGTGCCTTTTGGCATGAGCACATTCACTGCAGCCAAGGGAAACATCTCACTGGCACAAAACCATCTGACTTCCTCCACTTGTGTGGGGAAAAAGGGACAGAATTGTCCCAAGGCCTCACTCAGGCCCGTACTTGTAGGATGTGTTGCTAAGTCGAACACAGACGCACACCATCAGACATGGCGCCATTGGCCCTTTGCACCCACAGCCTTCCCCTCGGGACCTGTGTCATGCCTCAGTTATGGGGTGCAGAGAGATCCCTGGGTTGGCATCGCACCCAGCTCCTTCCCGTGTCACGAGGAAGGGGAAGACGACAAGACCTGCAACCCCAGAACACGGCTCAGGGCCTCAGGGCCTCCAGGGCTGTTCCCAGGCCTCAGCTAGACCGGTGCACACTTACTCTGCCTGTGCTGTCCTTGGCTGCTGTGGCACTTGCTGCCACTCCTTTGGTGCCTTCTGGCTCGTAGGCATTTGGCCTTTCAACTTCTCCTTTATTCTCTTCTTCAGCATCTTATCACACTCCTTTCTCACAATGTGGGAAGGAACTCGCGTGCACTTGAGTATTTGGCAGAACGATTTCTGCAAAACGAGAAGAGAGTCTCGTAAAGAACTGCTGCAAGCAGCTGAGGCTGCTCCTCCCAGTGCGTTCCTGCAGGAAATGGCTCTGAGCAGCAGCGGGCCACGCTCTCCAATGGGGTCTCCTACCAACAGACAGTGCTTTCAAGGCTGCAGCCCTTGCTCCCTGAGCCCAGGGCAGGGCCTGTTCTTTCTGCTTGCGTGTGTGCTTCTGCTGAGGCAGGTGCCTCGCACAGCCTCACTTTAGTCTTCAGGGTGCAGGTACAGCGGGCACTCATCCCTCGCAGGGAGGTACAGTCCCTTGGCAGACCCATGCCCATGCCCAGCTCACTGCTGGCTCTGCCCTTTGCTTCTTGCAATAGCTCGTCCCTCATGGCAACACACAGGGGAGCGGGCAGACAGCAGGCACCTGCCTGGCCAGGTGGGGACTGCAATGCTGCTGTGCCGGAGACCTGCACTGCTCCCCTCCCTCCCAAGGAGCAGGGGAAATGCCTGTTGGGACATTTTCTTCCTGGGGGCTCTGAACGCATGTCAGACCTGCTTGTGCTCCATCATCAGCTTTTTCAGCGTTGAGTCATATTGGTTCCATGTTTCAGCCTCAAGATTTCTGAGCTTATGGGCCATCAGTATGCGATGCCTTCTTTCTTCTATCTTAGCGCGTACAGAGCGCGCTCCCTGCAGGCAAGGAAAACACATCCGCATGCAGCGTTAGTCTCCTAGGACTGGGCACAGGCAGGAGCACAGGGACGGTGGGCAGCCACATCTGCTGCTTCTGCCCTGCTCTGGAATCTCCCAGGGGAAACGGGGCTGGGAAATGCCTATGGCGTACCGTTGTTGAAGGGTCCTGAGGATTATCCAGGCACTCAGGGGTCCTAGGCTTTGGGTAAGCTGGAGGTCTTGGTTTCTTCAGCTCCTCCTCAGATCCCTCCTAAATTGGTGCCATTAATCTAGAAAGACAGAACAGGCTTAGTTTATGGGGGTACACTTGGAGGCAGTTACTCAGAGCTGGGCTCGCAGCTCACAGCTTATCTCCAGCACCACAAAATGCTTCTGGCACAGGAAGACCACCACCACACCAGGACGACAGCTGTCCCTTTGATGTTTCCAGTGCCTTTTGGCATGAGCACATTCACTGCAGCCAAGGGAAACATCTCACTGGCACAAAACCATCTGACTTCCTCCACTTGTGTGGGGAAAAAGGGACAGAATTGTCCCAAGGCCTCACTCAGGCCCGTACTTGTAGGATGTGTTGCTAAGTCGAACACAGACGCACACCATCAGACATGGCGCCATTGGCCCTTTGCACCCACAGCCTTCCCCTCGGGACCTGTGTCATGCCTCAGTTATGGGGTGCAGAGAGATCCCTGGGTTGGCATCGCACCCAGCTCCTTCCCGTGTCACGAGGAAGGGGAAGACGACAAGACCTGCAACCCCAGAACACGGCTCAGGGCCTCAGGGCCTCCAGGGCTGTTCCCAGGCCTCAGCTAGACCGGTGCACACTTACTCTGCCTGTGCTGTCCTTGGCTGCTGTGGCACTTGCTGCCACTCCTTTGGTGCCTTCTGGCTCGTAGGCATTTGGCCTTTCAACTTCTCCTTTATTCTCTTCTTCAGCATCTTATCAGACTCCTTTCTCACAATGTGGGAAGGAACTCGCGTGCACTTGAGTATTTGGCAGAACGATTTCTGCAAAACGAGAAGAGAGTCTCGTAAAGAACTGCTGCAAGCAGCTGAGGCTGCTCCTCCCAGTGCGTTCCTGCAGGAAATGGCTCTGAGCAGCAGCGGGCCACGCTCTCCAATGGGGTCTCCTACCAACAGACAGTGCTTTCAAGGCTGCAGCCCTTGCTCCCTGAGCCCAGGGCAGGGCCTGTTCTTTCTGCTTGCGTGTGTGCTTCTGCTGAGGCAGGTGCCTCGCACAGCCTCACTTTAGTCTTCAGGGTGCAGGTACAGCGGGCACTCATCCCTCGCAGGGAGGTACAGTCCCTTGGCAGACCCATGCCCATGCCCAGCTCACTGCTGGCTCTGCCCTTTGCTTCTTGCAATAGCTCGTCCCTCATGGCAACACACAGGGGAGCGGGCAGACAGCAGGCACCTGCCTGGCCAGGTGGGGACTGCAATGCTGCTGTGCCGGAGACCTGCACTGCTCCCCTCCCTCCCAAGGAGCAGGGGAAATGCCTGTTGGGACATTTTCTTCCTGGGGGCTCTGAACGCATGTCAGACCTGCTTGTGCTCCATCATCAGCTTTTTCAGCGTTGAGTCATATTGGTTCCATGTTTCAGCCTCAAGATTTTTGAGCTTATGGGCCATCAGTATGCGATGCCTTCTTTCTTCTATCTTAGCGCGTACAGAGCGCGCTCCCTGCAGGCAAGGAAAACACATCCGCATGCAGCGTTAGTCTCCTAGGACTGGGCACAGGCAGGAGCACAGGGACGGTGGGCAGCCACATCTGCTGCTTCTGCCCTGCTCTGGAATCTCCCAGGGGAAACGGGGCTGGGAAATGCCTATGGCGTACCGTTGTTGAAGGGTCCTGAGGATTATCCAGGCACTCAGGGGTCCTAGGCTTTGGGTAAGCTGGAGGTCTTGGTTTCTTCAGCTCCTCCTCAGATCCCTCCTAAATTGGTGCCATTAATCTAGAAAGACAGAACAGGCTTAGTTTATGGGGGTACACTTGGAGGCAGTTACTCAGAGCTGGGCTCGCAGCTCACAGCTTATCTCCAGCACCACAAAATGCTTCTGGCACAGGAAGACCACCACCACACCAGGACGACAGCTGTCCCTTTGATGTTTCCAGTGCCTTTTGGCATGAGCACATTCACTGCAGCCAAGGGAAACATCTCACTGGCACAAAACCATCTGACTTCCTCCACTTGTGTGGGGAAAAAGGGACAGAATTGTCCCAAGGCCTCACTCAGGCCCCTACTTGTAGGATGTGTTGCTAAGTCGAACACAGACGCACACCATCAGACATGGCGCCATTGGCCCTTTGCACCCACAGCCTTCCCCTCGGGACCTGTGTCATGCCTCAGTTATGGGGTGCAGAGAGATCCCTGGGTTGGCATCGCACCCAGCTCCTTCCCGTGTCACGAGGAAGGGGAAGACGACAAGACCTGCAACCCCAGAACACGGCTCAGGGCCTCAGGGCCTCCAGGGCTGTTCCCAGGCCTCAGCTAGACCGATGCACACTTACTCTGCCTGTGCTGTCCTTGGTTGCTGTGGCACTTGCTGCCACTCCTTTGGTGCCTTCTGGCTCGTAGGCATTTGGCCTTTCAACTTCTCCTTTATTCTCTTCTTCAGCATCTTATCAGACTCCTTTCTCACAATGTGGGAAGGAACTCGCGTGCACTTGAGTATTTGGCAGAACGATTTCTGCAAAACGAGAAGAGAGTCTCGTAAAGAACTGCTGCAAGCAGCTGAGGCTGCTCCTCCCAGTGCGTTCCTGCAGGAAATGGCTCTGAGCAGCAGCGGGCCACGCTCTCCAATGGGGTCTCCTACCAACAGACAGTGCTTTCAAGGCTGCAGCCCTTGCTCCCTGAGCCCAGGGCAGGGCCTGTTCTTTCTGCTTGCGTGTGTGCTTCTGCTGAGGCAGGTGCCTCGCACAGCCTCACTTTAGTCTTCAGGGTGCAGGTACAGCGGGCACTCATCCCTCGCAGGGAGGTACAGTCCCTTGGCAGACCCATGCCCATGCCCAGCTCACTGCTGGCTCTGCCCTTTGCTTCTTGCAATAGCTCGTCCCTCATGGCAACACACAGGGGAGCGGGCAGACAGCAGGCACCTGCCTGGCCAGGTGGGGACTGCAATGCTGCTGTGCCGGAGACCTGCACTGCTCCCCTCCCTCCCAAGGAGCAGGGGAAATGCCTGTTGGGACATTTTCTTCCTGGGGGCTCTGAACGCATGTCAGACCTGCTTGTGCTCCATCATCAGCTTTTTCAGCGTTGAGTCGTATTGGTTCCATGTTTCAGCCTCAAGATTTTTGAGCTTATGGGCCATCAGTATGCGATGCCTTCTTTCTTCTATCTTAGCGCGTACAGAGCGCGCTCCCTGCAGGCAAGGAAAACACATCCCCATGCAGCGTTAGTCTCCTAGGACTGGGCACAGGCAGGAGCACAGGGACGGTGGGCAGCCACATCTGCTGCTTCTGCCCTGCTCTGGAATCTCCCAGGGGAAACGGGGCTGGGAAATGCCTATGGCGTACCGTTGTTGAAGGGTCCTGAGGATTATCCAGGCACTCAGGGGTCCTAGGCTTTGGGTAAGCTGGAGGTCTTGGTTTCTTCAGCTCCTCCTCAGATCCCTCCTAAATTGGTGCCATTAATCTAGAAAGACAGAACAGGCTTAGTTTATGGGGGTACACTTGGAGGCAGTTACTCAGAGCTGGGCTCGCAGCTCACAGCTTATCTCCAGCACCACAAAATGCTTCTGGCACAGGAAGACCACCACCACACCAGGACGACAGCTGTCCCTTTGATGTTTCCAGTGCCTTTTGGCATGAGCACATTCACTGCAGCCAAGGGAAACATCTCACTGGCACAAAACCATCTGACTTCCTCCACTTGTGTGGGGAAAAAGGGACAGAATTGTCCCAAGGCCTCACTCAGGCCCGTACTTGTAGGATGTGTTGCTAAGTCGAACACAGACGCACACCATCAGACATGGCGCCATTGGCCCTTTGCACCCACAGCCTTCCCCTCGGGACCTGTGTCATGCCTCAGTTATGGGGTGCAGAGAGATCCCTGGGTTGGCATCGCACCCAGCTCCTTCCCGTGTCACGAGGAAGGGGAAGACGACAAGACCTGCAACCCCAGAACACGGCTCAGGGCCTCAGGGCCTCCAGGGCTGTTCCCAGGCCTCAGCTAGACCGGTGCACACTTACTCTGCCTGTGCTGTCCTTGGTTGCTGTGGCACTTGCTGCCACTCCTTTGGTGCCTTCTGGCTCGTAGGCATTTGGCCTTTCAACTTCTCCTTTATTCTCTTCTTCAGCATCTTATCACACTCCTTTCTCACAATGTGGGAAGGAACTCGCGTGCACTTGAGTATTTGGCAGAACGATTTCTGCAAAACGAGAAGAGAGTCTCGTAAAGAACTGCTGCAAGCAGCTGAGGCTGCTCCTCCCAGTGCGTTCCTGCAGGAAATGGCTCTGAGCAGCAGCGGGCCACGCTCTCCAATGGGGTCTCCTACCAACAGACAGTGCTTTCAAGGCTGCAGCCCTTGCTCCCTGAGCCCAGGGCAGGGCCTGTTCTTTCTGCTTGCGTGTGTGCTTCTGCTGAGGCAGGTGCCTCGCACAGCCTCACTTTAGTCTTCAGGGTGCAGGTACAGCGGGCACTCATCCCTCGCAGGGAGGTACAGTCCCTTGGCAGACCCATGCCCATGCCCAGCTCACTGCTGGCTCTGCCCTTTGCTTCTTGCAATAGCTCGTCCCTCATGGCAACACACAGGGGAGCGGGCAGACAGCAGGCACCTGCCTGGCCAGGTGGGGACTGCAATGCTGCTGTGCCGGAGACCTGCACTGCTCCCCTCCCTCCCAAGGAGCAGGGGAAATGCCTGTTGGGACATTTTCTTCCTGGGGGCTCTGAACGCATGTCAGACCTGCTTGTGCTCCATCATCAGCTTTTTCAGCGTTGAGTCATATTGGTTCCATGTTTCAGCCTCAAGATTTTTGAGCTTATGGGCCATCAGTATGCGATGCCTTCTTTCTTCTATCTTAGCGCGTACAGAGCGCGCTCCCTGCAGGCAAGGAAAACACATCCCCATGCAGCGTTAGTCTCCTAGGACTGGGCACAGGCAGGAGCACAGGGACGGTGGGCAGCCACATCTGCTGCTTCTGCCCTGCTCTGGAATCTCCCAGGGGAAACGGGGCTGGGAAATGCCTATGGCGTACCGTTGTTGAAGGGTCCTGAGGATTATCCAGGCACTCAGGGGTCCTAGGCTTTCGGTAAGCTGGAGGTCTTGGTTTCTTCAGCTCCTCCTCAGATCCCTCGTAAATTGGTGCCATTAATCTAGAAAGACAGAACAGGCTTAGTTTATGGGGGTACACTTGGAGGCAGTTACTCAGAGCTGGGCTCACAGCTCACAGCTTATCTCCAGCACCACAAAATGCTTCTGGCACAGGAAGACCACCACCACACCAGGACGACAGCTGTCCCTTTGATGTTTCCAGTGCCTTTTGGCATGAGCACATTCACTGCAGCCAAGGGAAACATCTCACTGGCACAAAACCATCTGACTTCCTCCACTTGTGTGGGGAAAAAGGGACAGAATTGTCCCAAGGCCTCACTCAGGCCCGTACTTGTAGGATGTGTTGCTAAGTCGAACACAGACGCACACCATCAGACATGGCGCCATTGGCCCTTTGCACCCACAGCCTTCCCCTCGGGACCTGTGTCATGCCTCAGTTATGGGGTGCAGAGAGATCCCTGGGTTGGCATCGCACCCAGCTCCTTCCCGTGTCACGAGGAAGGGGAAGACGACAAGGCCTGGAACCCCAGAACACGGCTCAGGGCCTCAGGGCCTCCAGGGCTGTTCCCAGGCCTCAGCTAGACCGGTGCACACTTACTCTGCCTGTGCTGTCCTTGGCTGCTGTGGCACTTGCTGCCACTCCTTTGGTGCCTTCTGGCTCGTAGGCATTTGGCCTTTCAACTTCTCCTTTATTCTCTTCTTCAGCATCTTATCACACTCCTTTCTCACAATGTGGGAAGGAACTCGCGTGCACTTGAGTATTTGGCAGAACGATTTCTGCAAAACGAGAAGAGAGTCTCGTAAAGAACTGCTGCAAGCAGCTGAGGCTGCTCCTCCCAGTGCGTTGGGAGGCACTTGGAGGCACACTTGGAGGCAGTTTCTAAGAGCTGGGCTCACAGCTCACAGCTTAGCTCCAGCAGCACAAGGTGCTCCTGCTGGAGGAAGACCACGTCTCCACCAGGACGACAGCTGTCCCTTTGATGTTTCCAGTGCCTTTTGGCATGAGCACATTCACTGCAGCCAAGGGAAACATCTCACTGGCACAAAACCATCTGACTTCCTCCACTTGTGTGGGGAAGAAGGGACAGAAATGTCCCAAGGCCTCACTCAGGCCCCTAGCTGTGGGATGTGTTGCTATGTCCCATGCAGACGCACACCATCAGACACGGCCCCCTTGGCCCTTTGCACCCACAGCCTTCCCCTCCGGACCTGTGTCATGGAAAGGCCTGGTGATGCCGAGAGGCCCCTGGGGGTGGCATCGCACCCAGCTCCTTCCTGTGTCAAGAAGAAGGGGAGGACGACAAGCCGAAGGAACCCCAGAAGACGGCTCAGGGACTCCAGGGCCTCTAGGGTTATTCCCAGGCCTCGGTGGGGCTCGTGCACACTTACTCTGTTTGAGGTCTCCTGGGAAGCTCTGCCTTTTCCTTATGCCCATCTGATGTCTTGTGGCTCGCAGGGTTTTTGCCATTGACATGCAACATCCTCTCCTTCAGCTTCTCATCGTATTCTTTTCTCAAGAGGAAGGAAGGACGTCGGTCATACTCCTGTGTGGGGTAGACGGGGTTCTGCAAAACGAGAAGAGAGTCTCCTAAAGACCTGCTGCAAGCAGCTGAGGCTGCTCCTCCCAGTGCGTTCCTGCAGGAAATGGTGCTGAGCAGCAGTGGGCTACCCCCTACAATGGGGTCTCTTTCCAACAGCCAGCACTTTCAAGGCTGCAGCCCTTACTTCCTGAGCCCAGGGCAGGGCCTGCCTTTTCTGCTTGCGTGTGTGCTTCTGCTGAGGCAGGTGCCTCGCACAGCCTCACTTTAGTCTTCAGAGTGCAGGTACAGCGGGCACTCATCCCTCGCAGGGAGGTACAGTCCCTCGGCAGACCCTTGCCCATGCCCCGCTCGCTGCTGGCTTTGCCCTTTGTTCACTGCAACAGCTCCTCCCGCATGGTAACACACAGGGGAGCGGGCAGACAGCAGGCACCTGCCTGGCCAGGTGGGGACTGCAATGCTGCCCTGCCAGAGACCTGCACTGCTCCCCTCCCTCCCAAGGAGAGAGCGAAGTGCCTGCTTGCTTTTTTTTTTTTTTTTTTTTCCTAGGGGCTCGGAATCCATGTCATACCTGTCTTCGTTCAAAGGGCAGCTTCTGCGTCTTGGAATCATATTCATTCCATGCTTCAACTTGACGCATTTTGAGCCTGTGGGCCATCAGCGCTTGTTCCCGTTTTTCCTCTCTTAGAGCACGCATATAGTACACTCCCTGCAGGTAAGGAAAACACAATCGCATGCAGCATTAGTCTCCGGAGCTTGGGCACAGGCAGGAGCACAGCGACAGGTGGGCAGCCAGAGCTGCAGCTTCTGCCCTGCTCTGGAATCTCCAAGGGGAAACGGGGCTGGGAAATGCCTATGGCATACCGATGTTGCTGTTTTCTGAGCAGCAAAAGACAGGCGCTCATGGGGTTTAGCCTGTGGATAAGCTGGAGGTTTTGGCTTCTTCAGCTCCTTCTCAGACCTCCCTTTAATTGGTGACAGGAATCTTAAAAGACACAGCAGGCTTAGCTTATGGGAGTACACTTGGAGGCAGTTTCTAAGAGCTGGGCTCACAGCTCACAGCTTAGCTCCAGCAGCACAAGGTGCTTCCGCAGGAGGAAGACCACGACCACACCAGGGCAACAGCTGTCCCTTTGATGTTTCCAGTGCCTTTTGGCATGAGCACATTCACTGCAGCCAAGGGAAACATCTCACTGGCACAAAACCATCTGACTTCCTCCACTTGTGTGGGGAAAAAGGGACAGAATTGTCCCAAGGCCTCACTCAGGCCCGTACTTGTAGGATGTGTTGCTAAGTCGAACACAGACGCACACCATCAGACATGGCGCCATTGGCCCTTTGCACCCACAGCCTTCCCCTCGGGACCTGTGTCATGCCTCAGTTATGGGGTGCAGAGAGATCCCTGGGTTGGCATCGCACCCAGCTCCTTCCCGTGTCACGAGGAAGGGGAAGACGACAAGACCTGCAACCCCAGAACACGGCTCAGGGCCTCAGGGCCTCCAGGGCTGTTCCCAGGCCTCAGCTAGACCGGTGCACACTTACTCTGCCTGTGCTGTCCTTGGTTGCTGTGGCACTTGCTGCCACTCCTTTGGTGCCTTCTGGCTCGTAGGCATTTGGCCTTTCAACTTCTCCTTTATTCTCTTCTTCAGCATCTTATCACACTCCTTTCTCACAATGTGGGAAGGAACTCGCGTGCACTTGAGTATTTGGCAGAACGATTTCTGCAAAACGAGAAGAGAGTCTCGTAAAGAACTGCTGCAAGCAGCTGAGGCTGCTCCTCCCAGTGCGTTGGGAGGCACTTGGAGGCACACTTGGAGGCAGTTTCTAAGAGCTGGGCTCACAGCTCACAGCTTAGCTCCAGCAGCACAAGGTGCTCCTGCTGGAGGAAGACCACGTCTCCACCAGGACGACAGCTGTCCCTTTGATGTTTCCAGTGCCTTTTGGCATGAGCACATTCACTGCAGCCAAGGGAAACATCTCACTGGCACAAAACCATCTGACTTCCTCCACTTGTGTGGGGAAGAAGGGACAGAAATGTCCCAAGGCCTCACTCAGGCCCCTAGCTGTGGGATGTGTTGCTATGTCCCATGCAGACGCACACCATCAGACACGGCCCCCTTGGCCCTTTGCACCCACAGCCTTCCCCTCCGGACCTGTGTCATGGAAAGGCCTGGTGATGCCGAGAGGCCCCTGGGGGTGGCATCGCACCCAGCTCCTTCCTGTGTCAAGAAGAAGGGGAGGACGACAAGCCGAAGGAACCCCAGAAGACGGCTCAGGGACTCCAGGGCCTCTAGGGTTATTCCCAGGCCTCGGTGGGGCTCGTGCACACTTACTCTGTTTGAGGTCTCCTGGGAAGCTCTGCCTTTTCCTTATGCCCATCTGATGTCTTGTGGCTCGCAGGGTTTTTGCCATTGACATGCAACATCCTCTCCTTCAGCTTCTCATCGTATTCTTTTCTCAAGAGGAAGGAAGGACGTCGGTCATACTCCTGTGTGGGGTAGACGGGGTTCTGCAAAACGAGAAGAGAGTCTCCTAAAGACCTGCTGCAAGCAGCTGAGGCTGCTCCTCCCAGTGCGTTCCTGCAGGAAATGGTGCTGAGCAGCAGTGGGCTACCCCCTACAATGGGGTCTCTTTCCAACAGCCAGCACTTTCAAGGCTGCAGCCCTTACTTCCTGAGCCCAGGGCAGGGCCTGCCTTTTCTGCTTGCGTGTGTGCTTCTGCTGAGGCAGGTGCCTCGCACAGCCTCACTTTAGTCTTCAGAGTGCAGGTACAGCGGGCACTCATCCCTCGCAGGGAGGTACAGTCCCTCGGCAGACCCTTGCCCATGCCCCGCTCGCTGCTGGCTTTGCCCTTTGTTCACTGCAACAGCTCCTCCCGCATGGTAACACACAGGGGAGCGGGCAGACAGCAGGCACCTGCCTGGCCAGGTGGGGACTGCAATGCTGCCCTGCCAGAGACCTGCACTGCTCCCCTCCCTCCCAAGGAGAGAGCGAAGTGCCTGCTTGCTTTTTTTTTTTTTTTTTTTTCCTAGGGGCTCGGAATCCATGTCATACCTGTCTTCGTTCAAAGGGCAGCTTCTGCGTCTTGGAATCATATTCATTCCATGCTTCAACTTGACGCATTTTGAGCCTGTGGGCCATCAGCGCTTGTTCCCGTTTTTCCTCTCTTAGAGCACGCATATAGTACACTCCCTGCAGGTAAGGAAAACACAATCGCATGCAGCATTAGTCTCCGGAGCTTGGGCACAGGCAGGAGCACAGCGACAGGTGGGCAGCCAGAGCTGCAGCTTCTGCCCTGCTCTGGAATCTCCAAGGGGAAACGGGGCTGGGAAATGCCTATGGCATACCGATGTTGCTGTTTTCTGAGCAGCAAAAGACAGGCGCTCATGGGGTTTAGCCTGTGGATAAGCTGGAGGTTTTGGCTTCTTCAGCTCCTTCTCAGACCTCCCTTTAATTGGTGACAGGAATCTGAAAAGACACAGCAGGCTTAGCTTATGGGAGTACACTTGGAGGCAGTTTCTAAGAGCTGGGCTCACAGCTCACAGCTTAGCTCCAGCAGCACAAGGTGCTTCCGCAGGAGGAAGACCACGACCACACCAGGGCAACAGCTGTCCCTTTGATGTTTCCAGTGCCTTTTGGCATGAGCACATTCACTGCAGCCAAGGGAAACATCTCACTGGCACAAAACCATCTGACTTCCTCCACTTGTGTGGGGAAAAACGGACAGAATTGTCCCAAGGCCTCACTCAGGCCCCTACTTGTAGGATGTGTTGCTAAGTCGAACACAGACGCACACCATCAGACATGGCGCCATTGGCCCTTTGCACCCACAGCCTTCCCCTCGGGACCTGTGTCATGCCTCAGTTATGGGGTGCAGAGAGATCCCTGGGTTGGCATCGCACCCAGCTCCTTCCCGTGTCACGAGGAAGGGGAAGACGACAAGACCTGCAACCCCAGAACACGGCTCAGGGCCTCAGGGCCTCCAGGGCTGTTCCCAGGCCTCAGCTAGACCGGTGCACACTTACTCTGCCTGTGCTGTCCTTGGTTGCTGTGGCACTTGCTGCCACTCCTTTGGTGCCTTCTGGCTCGTAGGCATTTGGCCTTTCAACTTCTCCTTTATTCTCTTCTTCAGCATCTTATCACACTCCTTTCTCACAATGTGGGAAGGAACTCGCGTGCACTTGAGTATTTGGCAGAACGATTTCTGCAAAACGAGAAGAGAGTCTCGTAAAGAACTGCTGCAAGCAGCTGAGGCTGCTCCTCCCAGTGCGTTCCTGCAGGAAATGGCTCTGAGCAGCAGCGGGCCACGCTCTCCAATGGGGTCTCCTACCAACAGACAGTGCTTTCAAGGCTGCAGCCCTTGCTCCCTGAGCCCAGGGCAGGGCCTGCCCTTTCTGCTTGCGTGTGTGCTTCTGCTGAGGCAGGTGCCTCGCACAGCCTCACTTTAGTCTTCAGGGTGCAGGTACAGCGGGCACTCATCCCTCGCAGGGAGGTACAGTCCCTTGGCAGACCCATGCCCATGCCCAGCTCACTGCTGGCTCTGCCCTTTGCTTCTTGCAATAGCTCGTCCCTCATGGCAACACACAGGGGAGCGGGCAGACAGCAGGCACCTGCCTGGCCAGGTGGGGACTGCAATGCTGCTGTGCCGGAGACCTGCACTGCTCCCCTCCCTCCCAAGGAGCAGGGGAAATGCCTGTTGGGACATTTTCTTCCTGGGGGCTCTGAACGCATGTCAGACCTGCTTGTGCTCCATCATCAGCTTTTTCAGCGTTGAGTCATATTGGTTCCATGTTTCAGCCTCAAGATTTTTGAGCTTATGGGCCATCAGTATGCGATGCCTTCTTTCTTCTATCTTAGCGCGTACAGAGCGCGCTCCCTGCAGGCAAGGAAAACACATCCGCATGCAGCGTTAGTCTCCTAGGACTGGGCACAGGCAGGAGCACAGGGACGGTGGGCAGCCACATCTGCTGCTTCTGCCCTGCTCTGGAATCTCCCAGGGGAAACGGGGCTGGGAAATGCCTATGGCGTACCGTTGTTGAAGGGTCCTGAGGATTATCCAGGCACTCAGGGGTCCTAGGCTTTGGGTAAGCTGGAGGTCTTGGTTTCTTCAGCTCCTCCTCAGATCCCTCCTAAATTGGTGCCATTAATCTAGAAAGACAGAACAGGCTTAGTTTATGGGGGTACACTTGGAGGCAGTTACTCAGAGCTGGGCTCGCAGCTCACAGCTTATCTCCAGCACCACAAAATGCTTCTGGCACAGGAAGACCACCACCACACCAGGACGACAGCTGTCCCTTTGATGTTTCCAGTGCCTTTTGGCATGAGCACATTCACTGCAGCCAAGGGAAACATCTCACTGGCACAAAACCATCTGACTTCCTCCACTTGTGTGGGGAAGAAGGGACAGAAATGTCCCAAGGCCTCACTCAGGCCCCTAGCTGTGGGATGTGTTGCTATGTCCCATGCAGACGCACACCATCAGACACGGCCCCCTTGGCCCTTTGCACCCACAGCCTTCCCCTCCGGACCTGTGTCATGGAAAGGCCTGGTGATGCCGAGAGGCCCCTGGGGGTGGCATCGTACCCAGCTCCTTCCTGTGTCAAGAAGAAGGGGAGGACTACAAGCCGAAGGAACCCCAGAAGACGGCTCAGGGACTCCAGGGCCTCTACGGCTATTCCCAGGCCTCGGTGGGGCTCGTGCACACTTACTCTGTCTGAGGTCTCCTGGGAAGCTCTGCCTTTTCCTTATGCCCATCTGATGTCTTGTGGCTCGCAGGGTTTTTGCCATTGACATGCAACATCCTCTCCTTCAGCTTCTCATCATATTCTTTTCTCAAGAGGAAGGAAGGACGTCGGTCATACTCCTGTGTGGGGTAGACGGGGTTCTGCAAAACGAGAAGAGAGTCTCCTAAAGACCTGCTGCAAGGAGCTGAGGCTGCCCCTCCCAGTGCACTCCTGCAGGAAATGGTGCTGAGCAGCAGTGGGCTACCCCCTACAATGGGGTCTCTTTCCAACAGCCAGCACTTTCAAGGCTGCAGCCCTTACTTCCTGAGCCCAGGGCAGGGCCTGCCTTTTCTGCTTGCGTGTGTGCTTCTGCTGAGGCAGGTGCCTCGCACAGCCTCACTTTAGTCTTCAGAGTGCAGGTACAGCGGGCACTCATCCCTCGCAGGGAGGTACAGTCCCTCGGCAGACCCTTGCCCATGCCCCGCTCGCTGCTGGCTTTGCCCTTTGTTCACTGCAACAGCTCCTCCCGCATGGTAACACACAGGGGAGCGGGCAGACAGCAGGCACCTGCCTGGCCAGGTGGGGACTGCAATGCTGCCATGCCGGAGACCTGCACTGCTCCCCTCCCTCCCAAGGAGAGAGCGAAGTGCCTGCTTGCTTTTTTTTTTTTTTTTCTTAGGGGCTCGGAATCCATGTCACACCTGTCTTCGTTCAAAGAGCAGTTTCTGCGTCTTGGAATCATATTCATTCCATGCTTCAACTTGACGCATTTTGAGCCTGTGGGCCATCAGCGCTTGTTCCCGTTTTTCCTCTCTTACAGCACGCATATAGTACACTCCCTGCAGGTAAGGAAAACACAATCGCATGCAGCATTAGTCTCCGGAGCTAGGGCAAAGGCAGGAGCACAGCGACAGGTGGGCAGCCAGAGCTGCTGCTTCTGCCCTGCTCTGGAATCTCCAATGGGAAACGGGGCTGGGAAATGCCTATGGCATACCGATGTTGCTGTTTTCTGAGCAGCAAAAGACAGGCGCTCATGGGCTTTAGCCTGTGGATAAGCTGGAGGTTTTGGCTTCTTCAGCTCCTTCTCAGACCTCCCTTTAATTGGTGACAGGAATCTGAAAAGACACAGCAGGCTTAGCTTATGGGAGTACACTTGGAGGCAGTTTCTAAGAGCTGGGCTCACAGCTCACAGCTTAGCTCCAGCAGCACAAGGTGCTTCCGCAGGAGGAAGACCACGACCACACCAGGGCAACAGCTGTCCCTTTGATGTTTCCAGTGCCTTTTGGCATGAGCACATTCACTGCAGCCAAGGGAAACATCTCACTGGCACAAAACCATCTGACTTCCTCCACTTGTGTGGGGAAGAAGGGACAGAATTGTCCCAAGGCCTCACTCAGGCCCCTAGCTGTGGGATGTGTTGTTACAACCCACGCAGACGCACACCATCAGACACGGCCCCCTTGACCCTTTGCACCCACAGCCTTCCCCTCGGGACCTGTGTCATGCCTCTGTTCTAGGGTGCAGAGAGGTTTATGGGTTGGCATCGCACCCAGCTCCTTCCCGTGTCACGAGGAAGGGGAAGACGACAAGGCCTGGAACCCCAGAACACGGCTCAGGGGCTCAGGGCCTCCAGGGCTGTTCCCAGGCCTCAGCTGGACTGGTGCACACTTACTCTGTCTGTGTTGACTTCGTGGCCTTTGGCTCTTCCTTTGAGGCATCTGGTGCCATCTTACTTACAGGGCTTTGGCCTTTGACATTCTCTTTCATCCTGTCCTTCAGCTTCTTGTCATACTCCTTTCTCACAATGCTGGAAGGACGTTGGTCACCCTCCAGGAGGTGGTAGACAGGGTTCTGCAAAACCAGAAGAGTCTCCTAAAGACCTGCTGCAAGGAGCTGAGGCTGCCCCTCCCAGTGCACTCCTGCAGGAAATGGCTCTGAGCAGCTGCGGGCCACCCTCTCCAATGGGGTCTCTTACCAACACTTTCAAGGCTGTAGCCCTTGCTCCCTAAGACCAGGGCAGGGCCTGTTCTTTCTGCTTGCGTGTGTGCTTCTGCTGAGGCAGGTGCCTTGCACAGCCTCACTTTAGTCTTCAGAGTGCAGGTACAGCGGGCACTGCTCCCTTGCAGGGAGGTACGGTCCCTTGGCAGACCCGTGCCCATGCTCCGCTCGCTGCTGGCTCTGCCCTTTGCTTCTTGCAACAGCTCCTCCCGCATGGCAACGTGCAGGGGAGCGGGCAGACAGCAGGCACGTGCCTGGCCAGGTGGGGACTGCAACGCTGCCGTGCCGGAGACCTGCACTGCTCCCCTCCCTCCCAAGGAGTGGGGGAATTGCTTTCCTGGGGCTTTTCTTTCCTGGGGGCTCTGAATACGTGACATACCTGTTTTCGCTCTCTGCTCCTACTCCGTAGGATTGCATCATATTCCCCACAAATTTCATCTTCAAGCTCTGCGCGCTTGTGGGCCATGAGTATTCTGTGCCGTCTTTCTGCCATCCGAGCACGCACAGAGCGCCACCTCTGCAGGCAAGGGAAACACAACCGCATGCAGCATTAGTCTCCTGGGGCTGGGCACAGGCAGGAGCTCAGGGACGGTGGGCAGCCACATCTGCTGCATCTGCCCAGCTCTGGAGTCTCCAAGGGGAAACGGGGCTGGGAAATGCCTATGGCGTACCGATGTTGGACGGTCCTGAGGATTATCCAGGCACTCAGGGGTCCTAGGCTTTGGGTAAGCTGGAGGTCTTGGTTTCTTCAGCTCCTCAGTCCTCCCATGAATTGGTGGCAGGAATCTGAAAAGACACAGCAGGCTTAGCTTATGGGAGTACACTTGGAGGCAGTTTCTAAGAGCTGGGCTCACAGCTCACAGCTTAGCTCCAGCAGCACAAGGTGCTTCCGCAGGAGGAAGACCACGACCACACCAGGGCAACAGCTGTCCCTTTGATGTTTCCAGTGCCTTTTGGCATGAGCACATTCACTGCAGCCAAGGGAAACATCTCACTGGCACAAAACCATCTGACTTCCTCCACTTGTGTGGGGAAGAAGGGACAGAATTGTCCCAAGGCCTCACTCAGGCCCCTAGCTGCGGGATGTGTTGCTATGTCCCACGCAGACGCACACCATCAGACACGGCCCCCTTGGCCCTTTGCACCCACAGCCTTCCCCTCAGGACCTGTGTCGTGGAAAGGCCTGGGAATGCCGAGAAGCCCCTGGGTTGACATTGCACCCAGCTCCTTCCTGTGTCAAGAGGAAGGGGAGGGCTTCAAGCCCAGGAAACCTCAGAACACAGTGCAGGGGCTCAGGGCCTCCAGGGCTGTTCCCAAGCCTCAGCTGGACCGGTGCACACTTACTCTGCCTGTGCTCTCCTCAGGGGCTGTGGCTCTTCCTGCCTCCCCTCTGGTGCCTTTGGGCTCGCACCGCTCTGGCCTTTCTCATTCTTTTTCATCCTCTCCATTAGCTGCTGCGCCGGAGACCTGCACTGCTCCCCTCCCTCCCAAGGAGCAGGGGAAATGCCTGTTGGGACTGTTATAAATGGCTCAGGATTCAAATTAGAATTAAATGAAAAATAGGATTTATTAAAGGATATAAAGGAATAGAGGTAAGCAAACAGCGCTGGGTGCACCAGGAGTCTCCGCTCCACCAGGATGCACACCAATTACATCAAGCAACTGATTTTTATGCTCCTAGACTAATACATATTCATTACTACTTCTAAAAAAAAGAGATTATTAAAATTAGCTTCCGGGGTGCAGTCCCCCCTACTGGAGCATGCGCAGTCTCCTCTGGGGTCTCTTCTGGGGGTCTCTAGGGGTCTTCCATGCTGAAGGCTCGCAGTCTTCCTCTTCCCCTTTGTACTTACTGGGCACCATCCCAAGTTTACGGAACACCTTCTTCAAAACACCTTCTTCAAACCTTGTCTCCCAGCCGCCTTTCAGCTTCTTTCTCGGCCCCCCCCCTAACCAGATACCAAAGATCCACATAGTATCCCATAACAGTCACTAGTTGTTATCAGTTGTTCTGAAACTCCCAGACACACGGGTAATTAAAACATTCTTCCCCAGCCATTCACAGACACATCTATAGCAGTGTTAGAAATAGAAGTCCAGAATAACAAAAGCAAACAGGTTCATAAATTTAAGAAGTGATAAATTGGCTAGAATGAGGAATGAGGGGGAGACTGGGACACACTGCAGCTGTGGTTCAAGCATTGAATTGCCAGTGCAGGGCCCAGAGGCAGACAGGATTCAAACATTTCAAACAGAATTGTTCTTTATGGACACGAATTGTTAAAACATTCCTCACAATCCCTTATCTTCTTTTCAATATCCCCAATTCGTGTCTCTTCTGTTATTAATAATTGGATTTCATCAGTTTGTTCTTGGAGGGTCCAATTCTTAAGCATCATAATTGACATATTCCCTTCTTTTTTTAATGAAGTTATTACCAATGTACTATTTATCACCCGGCGTATTAATAGTGTAAGACAAGGTATCATACAAGGTACAAATAATAATGTCATTATACCACATAATAATAAAAATAACACCCTTTTAACCCATGGTCCACCAGGCAGCCATGAAAATAAATCCCATTCCATATCCTTCCAGGTTTGTGTTGGGACGTGGGCTAATTTTCTAATTTCCTTGGTTATCTTTTTAACTACTTTCCCATTATCGTCAATTTGTAAACAACAATTAGAATAATTTAGTTTACCACACACACCCCCTTCTTCTGCTAGTAAATAGTCCAAGACCATTCTATGTTGGAAAATAGCATTCCTCTTCTGGGTAGATTGGTCAGCTAGGAGATCCAGAGCTGTTGCTGTTTGATTAGTTATTATTTCGAGAACTGCTTGTAACCTAATTATGCGATTCAAATTATAAATAGGTTCTCGAGCTCCAGATATTACTTCATTCGGATTCCATGTAGCTGGTCCATAATACTGTATGATTCTTTCAGGGGGCCATTCATTTTCTCTCCATTTTTGAGCACTACCTCCAGCTAAAGAGGTATCAATATATCGTTTCTCCCTATTGAGATCATCATATAATTTTACTCCTAAGTGATTCCCTTGTATTTGAGATAATAAAAAGAATAAAGGTCTTATGTATCCCACGTAGCATATTCCTGACCAATCTTTTGGTAACCTTTTATAGGCCCGTTTGCCACATATCCAATAATGTCCTTTTAAAGCCCACGTCCCATTTGGAAAAGGACCATCCCAGTTTTTTCTATTCCTTGGGGCATGAAAATACAAGGTGTTCTCGTTACCAAGTGGCCCAGTTACAATGTTTGCTTCCTTAATACTCGTATATATACACTTCCAAGCCCCTACACTAGATTCCCACTCACAATTACAGCTAATTTCTCCTTCACGACTTGTCATATTATTGGCTGACCAGAAATGTTTAAAAAAACACTTGCGTCCCGTTCTCATTTTGCCACCTCCAGCGATAGATTTTTACCACGTGCTGTTCCCTAGTGGTGTTATCACGCTGACAACTCAAGATTTGAACATCGAATTGTCCTTTTGATTGTGCTCTTGCCATGGCTTTACACCCAGGTCCAAAGAATTCCTTAGATGAGCATTTCAGCCAAGTCCCATTTTTCAGCTGGACATGTGTAGCATTCCATTTTCCTTTACTTGCTGTACAGTTTATAGGTCTACATTCAGGATCAGTACATTCATATCCAGGGGACAGAGTCCATTTACAAATGCTTTCTTCCACCTTTACTGTCCCTGTTCTGTTTAAACAATATATACCTTTTTCTGATGAATACAATTGCCACGGGCCTTCTTCCTCTTTCCAGAATTGTGTTCCATTATGAACTTCACTTAAATTACTAACCCACCATTTAGGTTCAACTGGGCCAGCTACCCAAGGCCAACTTTCAGCTCCTCTTGGTCCCCCACAAACCCAGCAATTGCTAAGATTAAAAGTCTTAGCCACTTCCTCCCCCAGAATAAAAAAGTTATTCCCATGGCTCAATTGCCCTTGTAAGAATAGTACCAGGAAGTATAGCGTCCTTCTCATCCTTCTACGTCGTCCGGGGGGGGGTATGTAGGGGTGTGAGAAATGTCCTCAATCAAGGGGTTGGATCCACTTCCAGAATCTACTTAAACTGGTGTCACTGTTCAGCCTTCGAGGGTGGTTCAGCTCCTGGAAAACTAATTACAATAGGTTAAAAAAAAAAAAAACTCTTACTACATACATACATTTTTCGTCTGCTCGCTTGTTTCTTTTTCTGGGACAGCTTGATTTCAGTGCGGGAGAAGTCCGGTCGAGGCCCTCACACTCGGCAGTCAATACCCGTAGGGGTTGCCTCCCTCGGTAGACTATACACACTATACACACCGCAGTGGAGAGTCCTGCCCCGGTCTTGCCTTCTCCCCTTTCTTCATTGCAGGCTTGTCCCTTTCTTCTGGTATTTCATGCAGAGCAGGCCCTATTTCCGGAACATTAGTTCCCCAGGAGCGGACTCAACCTTCCAGGTTTTGGGTATTTATTGGTCCTTTCACTCTGGATGCATGGGTCCAACCCCTTTCTGCTGTTCTCACAGCTGTTTCAGTGGTAAGTAAAACAAGATACGGTCCCTCCCACCGGGGTTGTAAGGATTCTTCTTTCCAAGTTTTTATTAAGACCTTATCCCCTGGTTGTATTTGATGGATGGTAAACCCTAAAGGTGGTGTCTGAACCAGTATTCCAATTTCTCTTAGTTCTTGCAACCTCTTCCCAATAGTAATTATATATTTCTGGATACTTCGATCCTCAACTACATTATCCCCCAGGGGCATTCCCTGTGAGTAAGGCATACCGTATAACATTTCATATGGTGATAATCCAGTCTCACTGTGTGATTTAGTTCTTATGTTTAAAAGTGCCAATGGTAAACATCGAGTCCAGGGCAATTGTGTCTCAATCATCAATTTAGCCAATTGCTGTTTTATTGTTTGATTCATTCTCTCTACTTTCCCTGAGCTTTGTGGGTGCCATGGAGTATGATATTCCCACTGAATACCTAATGATTGACATAATAATTTTATTATTTTAGAAGTAAAGTGTGTGCCTTGGTCAGAATCAATGTACTGGATTATCCCATATCTAGGTATCAGATGTTCCAATAAAATTTTTGTCACCGTTTGCGCCATAGCTCGTGCCACAGGATAAGCTTCCACCCATTGTGTTAAATGGTCAACAATTACCAATAAATACTTGATTCTCCCTACTTTAGGCAATTCAGTAAAATCAACTTGTACTCTCTCAAAAGGCCGATATGCTGTTTTTCTTCCTCCCGCTGCCGCCTGTCGAAATATTTTCTTATTTATTTTCTGACAAGTTAAACAACCTTGTGTGATTTGCTTTGCTATTTCAAAAACCCCTATACAACCAAATTGTTTAAGTAAGTGATTACTTAATGCTCTTGTACCCCAGTGTGTTTGGGTATGCAAACGTTCCAATATTTGTCTTGCATAAGCTTTTGGTAACATTTCTCGTCCATCTGGCAATGTCCATTTTCCTTGTTCTAATTTAGCACCTATTTTCTCCAGTTTTGTTTGTTCTTCAGGAGTAAACTTCTTTTCTTCTTCTTGTTTTTCTTCTTCTTGTCTTACTTCTTCCTGTACTATATTAATTTTAGCAGCCTGAGTTCTTAAAGCTGCTTCCTGAGCTTCTTTATCTGCTAGATTATTTCCCCTAGTGTGGTATTCCAATCCTTTCTGATGCCCTCTTACATGTACTACTGCTATTTCTTTAGGTTCCCTTAAAGCTTTTAAAATTTTCCTTATTAATTCTTGATGTATAAGATTCTTCCCTTGAGTATTAATTAAACCTCTTTCCTCCCAAATTTTTCCAAAGGCGTGAACCACTCCATATGCATATTTAGAATCTGTATATATAGTTCCACTTTTTCCCTTTAATAGTTCCAGGGCCCTGTATAGGGCATACAGCTCACAAGCCTGAGCTGACCATGATGGACTCAGGGGGCCTGATTCCACAGATTCCAGGTGTTTATTAATTATGGCATATCCTGTTTTTCTTTTTCCCTCTACTACTCGAGAGGAACCATCTATGAATAGTATCTCTCCCTTTTCTAATTCAGTATCTCTCAAATCAGGTCTCACTTTAGTCTGGGTCTCGATTACCTCCAAACAATTATGTTGTAGTTCCTCTGAGGGTTTTCCAAATAAAAATTGTGCTGGGCTCTGAGCAGAGGTTACCTTCAATTCTAAATCAGGGGAGTCAATTAGTATAGCTTCATACTTTAGGATCCGGCTGTCTGTTAACCATTTCTCCGCTCTCTGTTGTAAGACACTTCTGACATTGTGTGGAGTATACACTTTTAAGGGAGCACTAAAAGTAATCTTTCTGACTTCTTCTATCAACAATGCTGTAGCAACCAAGGCTTGAAGACAAGCAGGCCACCCCCTACTTACTGGATCAAGTAATTTGGAACAATACCCCACAGGTTTTTTAATTCCTGCCCAATCTTGAGTAAGGACTCCATATGCTGTCTGGTTTGATGTGTTCACAAAAAGATAAAAGGGTTTCTCTAGATCTGGGAGACTTAATACAGGTGCTTGTATTAATGCTTTTTTTATTTCTTCAAATTTTTGATCATCTTCTGTGGACCACTTGAATCGATTATCAATTAGTTTTTCATATAAAAATTTAACTTTTTCACTGTAGCTTTCAAGCCACGGTCTACAATATCCTAATAATCCCAATACTTGCCGAATTTCCTTTTTAGTTTGTGGGGGTCTTAAGGAGAGGATCCCAGATACCCTGTCAGGATCCAATTTCTTTTCTCCCCTGCTTAACCAGTGTCCTAAGTATTTTACCTCCTGTTCCACAAATTGTAACTTTGATCGGGACACTTTTAATCCCTTTTCCCCCAGAAAATTTAACAAATTAATAGTGGCTTTTCGGGTTCCTTCTTCAGTCTCTCCAGCTAGTAACAAATCATCCACATATTGCAATAACTTTACCTCCCCAGGTAATGTAAAATCTTGTAGAACTTTTTCCAAAGTTTGTCCAAATAGATTCGGTGACTCAGTAAACCCTTGTGGTAGCACAGTCCACCTTAATTGTTGTTTTCGTCCTGTCTCCGGGTCTTCCCACTCGAAAGCAAAGTAATCCCTGGAATTTTCATCTAAAGGACAGGTCCAAAAAGCATCTTTCAGATCTATTACACTATACCAAGTATATTTGGGAGAGACATGACTCAGCAGAGTGTAAGGATTTGCTACCACAGGGAATTTAGTGATTGTTCGCTGATTTACAGCTCTCAGATCCTGTACCAGTCTGTATGACCCATCCGATTTCTTCACAGGGAGGATGGGTGTATTATGAGGTGACATACACGGTTCTAAAGTCCCTTCCTCCAAAAGTCTATCAACTATAGGTTTTAATCCCCTTCGACCCTCCATTGGGATAGGATATTGTTTAATTCGAATAGGACGATGTGGATCCATTATCTGAACATTTATGGGGTCCATTTCCATTTTTCCAATTTCTCCCTCCTTATACCACACTAAAGGGTTAATAACTTCTTCATCTTTTTGGGTTAAAGTGTATAATTTGATTTGCAACTTATCCCCTTGACTCTGAATGCTTAAGTTCAATTTTAAAATCAAATCCCTTCCTAGTAAATTGTACCCCGCTTCAGGAAGCAAAAGTAAATCATTAAGACAAATCTTTTGATCAGTTTCTATTTCCACATCTTTTAAAACAGGAACCTTAAAGGGCTCCCCTCTTGCCCCTATTACAGACGTATAACTCTTCCCTTCTTTTATTCCCTCTGGGAGCTTTTGAATAGTGGATCTTTCAGCTCCTGTATCTACTAAAAATAGTACTTCTTCTTTATGGGGACCAATTAATAGTTTTATCAAGGGCTCTGTTGATGTTGAAGTCCCCAGAAGATATAGCCCCTGACACCCCTATTCTTCTTTAAACATTTTCTCGTCTTGTTCCCGCTTACGACAATTCTTCTGTAAATGTCCTCTTTTTTGACAATAGTAACAAGCGGGGATCGCTGAATTCCCTTGAGAAGGCTGGCCCCTAGGGGTTTCTTCTATACTTCTTCTCTTCTCCCTCTCTCCTAACAAGGGCTTTTTCTGACTTTCTTTTACTGCTGCTACAAAGATCTTGGCTTTTGTTTTTTGTTTCTCCTCATCTCTCCTGACATATACTTTTTGCGCTTCTCTAAGTAACTCTTCTAATCCTCTCTCTTGCCAATTTTCTAACTTTTCCAATTTCTTTCTTATGTCCACCCAGGATTTGGCTACGAATTGTGTTCTAAGGAGTGCGGTTCCAATTGCTGTATTCGGATCGATCCCCGAATACATTTGTAAACTTTTCTTTAATCTCTCCAACCATTCTGTTGGAGATTCCTCTTTTCCTTGTTGTTCATTGAATGTTTTATTAATGTTTTTTCCTCGTGGAACCGCTTCTCTGATCCCTTGTATAATCATTGTTCTCAAATCTCTCATGTTTTGTCTTCCCTGGGGTTGCTGGTGATCCCAGTGGGGATCCACATTTGGCCATTTTTGATCTCCTGGGGGTCCAGCTTGATTTTGTCTTTCCCAAATCCTCATTCCAGCTTGCCTAATCATTCCCCTTTCCTCAACAGTAAATAAGATTGCTAAAATGGATTGTATTTCTTCCCAGGTATAAGTGTTAGGACCCAGGAATTGATCTAGTCTTTCGGCTACTCCGAGGGGGTCATTTAACAGAGTCCCCATTTCTTTCCTAAAAGATCTCACCTCTGTGGTATTTAAAGGGACTGCCACGAACCCAAATCCTCCCTGATTGCCTCCAAGGGGTACTTCTCTTAATGGATACAGAGAGGTTTCTTCAGGTACGGCAGTCTTACTTCTTGTGCATGCAGCCGGAGGCAGGTCTAATTCTGGTGCTGTTTGTGGTGGAGGCAGGGACCATGGCTGCACTGCCGGAGAGATTACCAGAGGGGGAGGAGGGGGAGCCGGGAGTGTGTTATTAGGACCCAGAGGTGGTGGTGGTGGTGGTAAATTATCCAGCGGCTCCCATTCATCATTCTTTCTTTTTTCCTGCTTTTCCTCCCCTCCAGAATCCTCATTTGTTTTTAGTGCTAATATTGAGGCTGGACGTGGAGTCCCAATCCACAATTCTGCATACTCACTTTCTTCCTGACAGAAAGGCTCTTTTGAATTAACATATATATTCAAAGCCTGACAAATCCAATCATCAAACGATCCAAAAACAGGCCAGAAAACACACGGTCTTAAAGGTTTTTTTGGCCATTCTATCATACAGTAATGAACCAATTTTAATTTATTTTTTCCTTTTCTGGGGCCCCTATTGTTCCAATTTCCAATCATTATTCCTAATGGACTTTCTGGTGGTATATCTGGTATTTCGCTCCCTTTCTGGTCCTTGGTCTTTGATTTTATCTGACCCATCTGGGAATTTTACTAGTGGCAATTCCCACAGCCCTTGGTTGCCCCGAGTGAGAGTGTCTTGCAGGGGGCTTAGGACCTATCACCCACCCACGTATCACTCCATTCACCAGCCCAGCCCCCCCGACAGGAGATTAGAACCAGTGAGAAAACAAAAAGACTTCTACGCCTCAGACTTTAGAAGCCTCAGTTACACTCTCACACACAAACACGGGCAACCGTACCTTTACCCAACCGGACGGTATCTTACGAATCAGTCGTCTTCGTCCAGAGTCCAACCGGACGGTATCCACAAGCGTCTTCGTCTGGGATCGAACCAGACGGTATCCAAACGACTGTCGTCTTCGTCCGGTTCGATCCCGGACACCGGAACCCAACCAGACGGTATCCAAACGACCCTGTCGTCCTCGTCCGGATCTTCGCGCGCAGAATTACAGGCACAAAAACACAGCCGGCAAGGGAGCTCAAAAAAAATCAAAATTCTTTGCTTACCTTTATTCAGGTTCAGGATGGCATTAGTCCCGATCTGACTCAAACAGGAGCCACCAAATGGTGGGGCGCCCCTCCTAGAGTAAATCAGAATTCAGGAACGATAGCCATCCCGGACGAGCCCCCAAATTGTTATAAATGGCTCAGGATTCAAATTAGAATTAAATGAAAAATAGGATTTATTAAAGGATATAAAGGAATAGAGGTAAGCAAACAGCGCTGGGTGCACCAGGAGTCTCCGCTCCACCAGGATGCACACCAATTACATCAAGCAACTGATTTTTATGCTCCTAGACTAATACATATTCATTACTACTTCTAAAAAAAAGAGATTATTAAAATTAGCTTCCGGGGTGCAGTCCCTCCTACTGGAGCATGCGCAGTCTCCTCTGGGGTCTCTTCTGGGGGTCTCTAGGGGTCTTCCATGCTGAAGGCTCGCAGTCTTCCTCTTCCCCTTTGTACTTACTGGGCACCATCCCAAGTTTACGGAACACCTTCTTCAAAACACCTTCTTCAAATCTTGTCTCCCAGCCGCCTTTCAGCTTCTTTCTCGGCCCCCCCCCTAACCAGATACCAAAGATCCACATAGTATCCCATAACAGTCACTAGTTGCTATCAGTTGTTCTGAAACTCCCAGACACACGGGTAATTAAAACATTCTTCCCCAGCCATTCACAGACACATCCATAGCAGTGTTAGAAATAGAAGTCCAGAATAACAAAAGCAAACAGGTTCATAAATTTAAGAAGTGATAAATTGGCTAGAATGAGGAATGAGGGGGAGACTGGGACACACTGCAGCTGTGGTTCAAGCATTGAATTGCCAGTGCAGGGCCCAGAGGCAGACAGGATTCAAACATTTCAAACAGAATTGTTCTTTATGGACACGAATTGTTAAAACATTCCTCACAGGACATTTTCTTCCTGGGGGCTCTGAACGCATGTCAGACCTGCTTGTGCTCCATCATCAGCTTTTTCAGCGTTGAGTCATATTGGTTCCATGTTTCAGCCTCAAGATTTTTGAGCTTATGGGCCATCAGTATGCGATGCCTTCTTTCTTCTATCTTAGCGCGTACAGAGCGCGCTCCCTGCAGGCAAGGAAAACACATCCGCATGCAGCGTTAGTCTCCTAGGACTGGGCACAGGCAGGAGCACAGGGACGGTGGGCAGCCACATCTGCTGCTTCTGCCCTGCTCTGGAATCTCCCAGGGGAAACGGGGCTGGGAAATGCCTATGGCGTACCATTGTTGAAGGGTCCTGAGGATTATCCAGGCACTCAGGGGTCCTAGGCTTTGGGTAAGCTGGAGGTCTTGGTTTCTTCAGCTCCTCCTCAGATCCCTCCTAAATTGGTGCCATTAATCTAGAAAGACAGAACAGGCTTAGTTTATGGGGGTACACTTGGAGGCAGTTACTCAGAGCTGGGCTCGCAGCTCACAGCTTATCTCCAGCACCACAAAATGCTTCTGGCACAGGAAGACCACGACCACACCAGGACGACTGCTGTCCCTTTGATGTTTCCAGTGCCTTTTGGCATGAGCACATTCACTGCAGCCAAGGGAAACATCTCACTGGCACAAAACCATCTGACTTCCTCCACTTGTGTGGGGAAGAAGGGACAGAATTGTCCCAAGGCCTCACTCAGGCCCCTAGCTGCGGGATGTGTTGCTATGTCCCACGCAGACACACACCATCACACACGGCCCCCTTGACCCTTTGCACCCACAGCCTTCCCCTCGGGACCTGTGTCATGCCTCTGTTCTAGGGTGCAGAGAGGTCCATGGGTTGGCATCGCACCCAGCTCCTTCCCGTGTCACGAGGAAGGGGAAGACGACAAGGCCTGGAACCCCAGAACACGGCTCAGGGGCTCAGGGCCTCCAGGGCTGTTCCCAGGCCTCAGCTGGACTGGTGCACACTTACTCTGTCTGTGTTGACTTCGTGGCCTTTGGCTCTTCCTTCGAGGCATCTGGTGCCATCTTACTTACAGGGCTTTGGCCTTTGACATTCTCTTTCATCCTGTCCTTCAGCTTCTTGTCATACTCCTTTCTCACAATGCTGGAAGGACGTTGGTCACCCTCCAGGAGGTGGTAGACAGGGTTCTGCAAAACCAGAAGAGTCTCCTAAAGACCTGCTGCAAGGAGCTGAGGCTGCCCCTCCCAGTGCACTCCTGCAGGAAATGGCTCTGAGCAGCTGCGGGCCACCCTCTCCAATGGGGTCTCTTACCAACACTTTCAAGGCTGTAGCCCTTGCTCCCTAAGACCAGGGCAGGGCCTGTTCTTTCTGCTTGCGTGTGTGCTTCTGCTGAGGCAGGTGCCTTGCACAGCCTCACTTTAGTCTTCAGAGTGCAGGTACAGCGGGCACTGCTCCCTTGCAGGGAGGTACGGTCCCTTGGCAGACCCGTGCCCATGCTCCGCTCGCTGCTGGCTCTGCCCTTTGCTTCTTGCAACAGCTCCTCCCGCATGGCAACGTGCAGGGGAGCGGGCAGACAGCAGGCACGTGCCTGGCCAGGTGGGGACTGCAACGCTGCCGTGCCGGAGACCTGCACTGCTCCCCTCCCTCCCAAGGAGTGGGGGAATTGCTTTCCTGGGGCTTTTCTTTCCTGGGGGCTCTGAATACGTGACATACCTGTTTTCGCTCTCTGCTCCTACTCCGTAGGATTGCATCATATTCCCCACAAATTTCATCTTCAAGCTCTGCGCGCTTGTGGGCCATGAGTATTCTGTGCCGTCTTTCTGCCATCCGAGCACGCACAGAGCGCCACCTCTGCAGGCAAGGGAAACACAACCGCATGCAGCATTAGTCTCCTGGGGCTGGGCACAGGCAGGAGCACAGGGACGGTGGGCAGCCACATCTGCTGCATCTGCCCAGCTCTGGAGTCTCCAAGGGGAAACGGGGCTGGGAAATGCCTATGGCGTACCGATGTTGGACGGTCCTGAGGATTATCCAGGCACTCAGGGGTCCTAGGCTTTGGGTAAGCTGGAGGTCTTGGTTTCTTCAGCTCCTCAGTCCTCCCATGAATTGGTGGCAGGAATCTGAAAAGACACAGCAGGCTTAGTTTATGGGAGTACACTTGGAGGCAGTTTCTAAGAGCTGGGCTCACAGCTCACAGCTTAGCTCCAGCAGCACAAGGTGCTTCCGCAGGAGGAAGACCACGACCACACCAGGGCAACAGCTGTCCCTTTGATGTTTCCAGTGCCTTTTGGCATGAGCACATTCACTGCAGCCAAGGGAAACATCTCACTGGTACAAAACCATCTGACTTCCTCCACTTGTGTGGGGAAGAAGGGACAGAATTGTCCCAAGGCCTCACTCAGGCCCCTAGCTGCGGGATGTGTTGCTATGTCCCACGCAGACGCACACCATCAGACACGGCCCCCTTGGCCCTTTGCACCCACAGCCTTCCCCTCAGGACCTGTGTCGTGGAAAGGCCTGGGAATGCCGAGAAGCCCCTGGGTTGACATTGCACCCAGCTCCTTCCTGTGTCAAGAGGAAGGGGAGGGCTTCAAGCCCAGGAAACCTCAGAACACAGTGCAGGGGCTCAGGGCCTCCAGGGCTGTTCCCAAGCCTCAACTAGACCGGTGCACACTTACTCTGCCTGTGCTCTCCTCAGGGGCTGTGGCTCTTCCTGCCTCCCCTCTGGTGCCTTTGGGCTCGCACCGCTCTGGCCTTTCTCATTCTTTTTCATCCTCTCCATTAGCTGCTGCGCCGGAGACCTGCACTGCTCCCCTCCCTCCCAAGGAGCAGGGGAAATGCCTGTTGGGACTGTTATAAATGGCTCAGGATTCAAATTAGAATTAAATGAAAAATAGGATTTATTAAAGGATATAAAGGAATAGAGGTAAGCAAACAGCGCTGGGTGCACCAGGAGTCTCCGCTCCACCAGGATGCACACCAATTACATCAAGCAACTGATTTTTATGCTCCTAGACTAATACATATTCATTACTACTTCTAAAAAATAGAGATTATTAAAATTAGCTTCCGGGGTGCAGTCCCTCCTACTGGAGCATGCGCAGTCTCCTCTGGGGTCTCTTCTGGGGGTCTCTAGGGGTCTTCCATGCTGAAGGCTCGCAGTCTTCCTCTTCCCCTTTGTACTTACTGGGCACCATCCCAAGTTTACGGAACACCTTCTTCAAAACACCTTCTTCAAATCTTGTCTCCCAGCCGCCTTTCAGCTTCTTTCTCGGCCCCCCCCCTAACCAGATACCAAAGATCCACATAGTATCCCATAACAGTCACTAGTTGTTATCAGTTGTTCTGAAACTCCCAGACACACGGGTAATTAAAACATTCTTCCCCAGCCATTCACAGACACATCTATAGCAGTGTTAGAAATAGAAGTCCAGAATAACAAAAGCAAACAGGTTCATAAATTTAAGAAGGGATAAATTGGCTAGAATGAGGAATGAGGGGGAGACTGGGACACACTGCAGCTGTGGTTCAAGCATTGAATTGCCAGTGCAGGGCCCAGAGGCAGACAGGATTCAAACATTTCAAACAGAATTGTTCTTTATGGACACGAATTGTTAAAACATTCCTCACAATCCCTTATCTTCTTTTCAATATCCCCAATTCGTGTCTCTTCTGTTATTAATAATTGGATTTCATCAGTTTGTTCTTGGAGGGTCCAATTCTTAAGCATCATAATTGACATATTCCCTTCTTTTTTTAATGAAGTTATTACCAATGTACTATTTATCACCCGGCGTATTAATAGTGTAAGACAAGGTATCATACAAGGTACAAATAATAATGTCATTATACCACATAATAATAAAAATAACACCCTTTTAACCCATGGTCCACCAGGCAGCCATGAAAATAAATCCCATTCCATATCCTTCCAGGTTTGTGTTGGGACGTGGGCTAATTTTCTAATTTCCTTGGTTATCTTTTTAACTACTTTCCCATTATCGTCAATTTGTAAACAACAATTAGAATAATTTAGTTTACCACACACACCCCCTTCTTCTGCTAGTAAATAGTCCAAGACCATTCTATGTTGGAAAATAGCATTCCTCATCTGGGTAGATTGGTCAGCTAGGAGATCCAGAGCTGTTGCTGTTTGATTAGTTATTATTTCGAGAACTGCTTGTAACCTAATTATGCGATTCAAATTATAAATAGGTTCTCGAGCTCCAGATATTACTTCATTCGGATTCCATGTAGCTGGTCCATAATACTGTATGATTCTTTCAGGGGGCCATTCATTTTCTCTCCATTTTTGAGCACTACCTCCAGCTAAAGAGGTATCAATATATCGTTTCTCCCTATTGAGATCATCATATAATTTTACTCCTAAGTGATTCCCTTGTATTTGAGATAATAAAAAGAATAAAGGTCTTATGTATCCCACGTAGCATATTCCTGACCAATCTTTTGGTAACCTTTTATAGGCCCGTTTGCCACATATCCAATAATGTCCTTTTAAAGCCCACGTCCCATTTGGAAAAGGACCATCCCAGTTTTTTCTATTCCTTGGGGCATGAAAATACAAGGTGTTCTCGTTACCAAGTGGCCCAGTTACAATGTTTGCTTCCTTAATACTCGTATATATACACTTCCAAGCCCCTACACTAGATTCCCACTCACAATTACAGCTAATTTCTCCTTCACGACTTGTCATATTATTGGCTGACCAGAAATGTTTAAAAAAACACTTGCGTCCCGTTCTCATTTTGCCACCTCCAGCGATAGATTTTTACCACGTGCTGTTCCCTAGTGGTGTTATCACGCTGACAACTCAAGATTTGAACATCGAATTGTCCTTTTGATTGTGCTCTTGCCATGGCTTTACACCCAGGTCCAAAGAATTCCTTAGATGAGCATTTCAGCCAAGTCCCATTTTTCAGCTGGACATGTGTAGCATTCCATTTTCCTTTACTTGCTGTACAGTTTATAGGTCTACATTCAGGATCAGTACATTCATATCCAGGGGACAGAGTCCATTTACAAATGCTTTCTCCCACCTTTACTGTCCCTGTTCTGTTTAAACAATATATACCTTTTTCTGATGAATACAATTGCCACGGGCCTTCTTCCTCTTTCCAGAATTGTGTTCCATTATGAACTTCACTTAAATTACTAACCCACCATTTAGGTTCAACTGGGCCAGCTACCCAAGGCCAACTTTCAGCTCCTCTTGGTCCCCCACAAACCCAGCAATTGCTAAGATTAAAAGTCTTAGCCACTTCCTCCCCCAGAATAAAAAAGTTATTCCCATGGCTCAATTGCCCTTGTAAGAATAGTACCAGGAAGTATAGCGTCCTTCTCATCCTTCTACGTCGTCCGGGGGGGGGGTATGTAGGGGTGTGAGAAATGTCCTCAATCAAGGGGTTGGATCCACTTCCAGAATCTACTTAAACTGGTGTCACTGTTCAGCCTTCGAGGGTGGTTCAGCTCCTGGAAAACTAATTACAATAGGTTAAAAAAAAAAAAACTCTTACTACATACATACATTTTTCGTCTGCTCGCTTGTTTCTTTTTCTGGGACAGCTTGATTTCAGTGCGGGAGAAGTCCGGTCGAGGCCCTCACACTCGGCAGTCAATACCCGTAGGGGTTGCCTCCCTCGGTAGACTATACACACTATACACACCGCAGTGGAGAGTCCTGCCCCGGTCTTGCCTTCTCCCCTTTCTTCATTGCAGGCTTGTCCCTTTCTTCTGGTATTTCATGCAGAGCAGGCCCTATTTCCGGAACATTAGTTCCCCAGGAGCGGACTCAACCTTCCAGGTTTTGGGTATTTATTGGTCCTTTCACTCTGGATGCATGGGTCCAACCCCTTTCTGCTGTTCTCACAGCTGTTTCAGTGGTAAGTAAAACAAGATACGGTCCCTCCCACCGGGGTTGTAAGGATTCTTCTTTCCAAGTTTTTATTAAGACCTTATCCCCTGGTTGTATTTGATGGATGGTAAACCCTAAAGGTGGTGTCTGAACCAGTATTCCAATTTCTCTTAGTTCTTGCAACCTCTTCCCAATAGTAATTATATATTTCTGGATACTTCGATCCTCAACTACATTATCCCCCAGGGGCATTCCCTGTGAGTAAGGCATACCGTATAACATTTCATATGGTGATAATCCAGTCTCACTGTGTGATTTAGTTCTTATGTTTAAAAGTGCCAATGGTAAACATCGAGTCCAGGGCAATTGTGTCTCAATCATCAATTTAGCCAATTGCTGTTTTATTGTTTGATTCATTCTCTCTACTTTCCCTGAGCTTTGTGGGTGCCATGGAGTATGATATTCCCACTGAATACCTAATGATTGACATAATAATTTTATTATTTTAGAAGTAAAGTGTGTGCCTTAGTCAGAATCAATGTACTGGATTATCCCATATCTAGGTATCAGATGTTCCAATAAAATTTTTGTCACCGTTTGCGCCGTAGCTCGTGCCACAGGATAAGCTTCCACCCATTGTGTTAAATGGTCAACAATTACCAATAAATACTTGATTCTCCCTACTTTAGGCAATTCAGTAAAATCAACTTGTACTCTCTCAAAAGGCCGATATGCTGTTTTTCTTCCTCCCGCTGCCGCCTGTCGAAATATTTTCTTATTTATTTTCTGACAAGTTAAACAACCTTGTGTGATTTGCTTTGCTATTTCAAAAACCCCTATACAACCAAATTGTTTAAGTAAGTGATTACTTAATGCTCTTGTACCCCAGTGTGTTTGGGTATGCAAACGTTCCAATATTTGTCTTGCATAAGCTTTTGGTAACATTTCTCGTCCATCTGGCAATGTCCATTTTCCTTGTTCTAATTTAGCACCTATTTTCTCCAGTTTTGTTTGTTCTTCAGGAGTAAACTTCTTTTCTTCTTCTTGTTTTTCTTCTTCTTGTCTTACTTCTTCCTGTACTATATTAATTTTAGCAGCCTGAGTTCTTAAAGCTGCTTCCTGAGCTTCTTTATCTGCTAGATTATTTCCCCTAGTGTGGTATTCCAATCCTTTCTGATGCCCTCTTACATGTACTACTGCTATTTCTTTAGGTTCCCTTAAAGCTTTTAAAATTTTCCTTATTAATTCTTGATGTATAAGATTCTTCCCTTGAGTATTAATTAAACCTCTTTCCTCCCAAATTTTTCCAAAGGTGTGAACCACTCCATATGCATATTTAGAATCTGTATATATAGTTCCACTTTTTCCCTTTAATAGTTCCAGGGCCCTGTATAGGGCATACAGCTCACAAGCCTGAGCTGACCATGATGGACTCAGGGGGCCTGATTCCACAGATTCCAGGTGTTTATTAATTATGGCATATCCTGTTTTTCTTTTTCCCTCTACTACTCGAGAGGAACCATCTATGAATAGTATCTCTCCCTTTTCTAATTCAGTATCTCTCAAATCAGGTCTCACTTTAGTCTGGGTCTCGATTACCTCCAAACAATTATGTTGTAGTTCCTCTGAGGGTTTTCCGAATAAAAATTGTGCTGGGCTCTGAGCAGAGGTTACCTTCAATTCTAAATCAGGGGAGTCAATTAGTATAGCTTCATACTTTAGGATCCGGCTGTCTGTTAACCATTTCTCCGCTCTCTGTTGTAAGACACTTCTGACATTGTGTGGAGTATACACTTTTAAGGGAGCACTAAAAGTAATCTTTCTGACTTCTTCTATCAATAATGCTGTAGCAACCAAGGCTTGAAGACAAGCAGGCCACCCCCTACTTACTGGATCAAGTAATTTGGAACAATACCCCACAGGTTTTTTAATTCCTGCCCAATCTTGAGTAAGGACTCCGTATGCTGTCTGGTTTGATGTGTTCACAAAAAGATAAAAGGGTTTCTCTAGATCTGGGAGACTTAATACAGGTGCTTGTATTAATGCTTTTTTTATTTCTTCAAATTTTTGATCATCTTCTGTGGACCACTTGAATCGATTATCAATTAGTTTTTCATATAAAAATTTAACTTTTTCACTGTAGCTTTCAAGCCACGGTCTACAATATCCTAATAATCCCAATACTTGCCGAATTTCCTTTTTAGTTTGTGGGGGTCTTAAGGAGAGGATCCCAGATACCCTGTCAGGATCCAATTTCTTTTCTCCCCTGCTTAACCAGTGTCCTAAGTATTTTACCTCCTGTTCCACAAATTGTAACTTTGATCGGGACACTTTTAATCCCTTTTCCCCCAGAAAATTTAACAAATTAATAGTGGCTTTTCGGGTTCCTTCTTCAGTCTCTCCAGCTATTAACAAATCATCCACATATTGCAATAACTTTACCTCCCCAGGTAATGTAAAATCTTGTAGAACTTTTTCCAAAGTTTGTCCAAATAGATTCGGTGACTCAGTAAACCCTTGTGGTAGCACAGTCCACCTTAATTGTTGTTTTCGTCCTGTCTCCGGGTCTTCCCACTCGAAAGCAAAGTAATCCCTGGAATTTTCATCTAAAGGACAGGTCCAAAAAGCATCTTTCAGATCTATTACACTATACCAAGTATATTTGGGAGAGACATGACTCAGCAGAGTGTAAGGATTTGCTACCACAGGGAATTTAGTGATTGTTCGCTGATTTACAGCTCTCAGATCCTGTACCAGTCTGTATGACCCATCCGATTTCTTCACAGGGAGGATGGGTGTATTATGAGGTGACATACACGGTTCTAAAGTCCCTTCCTCCAAAAGTCTATCAACTATAGGTTTTAATCCCCTTCGACCCTCCATTGGGATAGGATATTGTTTAATTCGAATAGGACGATGTGGATCCATTATCTGAACATTTATGGGGTCCATTTCCATTTTTCCAATTTCTCCCTCCTTATACCACACTAAAGGGTTAATAACTTCTTCATCTTTTTGGGTTAAAGTGTATAATTTGATTTGCAACTTATCCCCTTGACTCTGAATGCTTAAGTTCAATTTTAAAATCAAATCCCTTCCTAGTAAATTGTACCCCGCTTCAGGAAGCAAAAGTAAATCATTAAGACAAATCTTTTGATCAGTTTCTATTTCCACATCTTTTAAAACAGGAACCTTAAAGGGCTCCCCTCTTGCCCCTATTACAGACGTATAACTCTTCCCTTCTTTTATTCCCTCTGGGAGCTTTTGAATAGTGGATCTTTCAGCTCCTGTATCTACTAAAAATAGTACTTCTTCTTTATGGGGACCAATTAATAGTTTTATCAAGGGCTCTGTTGATGTTGAAGTCCCCAGAAGATATAGCCCCTGACACCCCTATTCTTCTTTAAACATTTTCTCGTCTTGTTCCCGCTTACGACAATTCTTCTGTAAATGTCCTCTTTTTTGACAATAGTAACAAGCGGGGATCGCTGAATTCCCTTGAGAAGGCTGGCCCCTAGGGGTTTCTTCTATACTTCTTCTCTTCTCCCTCTCTCCTAACAAGGGCTTTTTCTGACTTTCTTTTACTGCTGCTACAAAGATCTTGGCTTTTGTTTTTTGTTTCTCCTCATCTCTCCTGACATATACTTTTTGCGCTTCTCTAAGTAACTCTTCTAATCCTCTCTCTTGCCAATTTTCTAACTTTTCCAATTTCTTTCTTATGTCCACCCAGGATTTGGCTACGAATTGTGTTCTAAGGAGTGCGGTTCCAATTGCTGTATTCGGATCGATCCCCGAATACATTTGTAAACTTTTCTTTAATCTCTCCAACCATTCTGTTGGAGATTCCTCTTTTCCTTGTTGTTCATTGAATTTTTTATTAATGTTTTTTCCTCGTGGAACCGCTTCTCTGATCCCTTGTATAATCATTGTTCTCAAATCTCTCATGTTTTGTCTTCCCTGGGGTTGCTGGTGATCCCAGTGGGGATCCACATTTGGCCATTTTTGATCTCCTGGGGGTCCAGCTTGATTTTGTCTTTCCCAAATCCTCATTCCAGCTTGCCTAATCATTCCCCTTTCCTCAACAGTAAATAAGATTGCTAAAATGGATTGTATTTCTTCCCAGGTATAAGTGTTAGGACCCAGGAATTGATCTAGTCTTTCGGCTACTCCGAGGGGGTCATTTAACAGAGTCCCCATTTCTTTCCTAAAAGATCTCACCTCTGTGGTATTTAAAGGGACTGCCACGAACCCAAATCCTCCCTGATTGCCTCCAAGGGGTACTTCTCTTAATGGATACAGAGAGGTTTCTTCAGGTACGGCAGTCTTACTTCTTGTGCATGCAGCCGGAGGCAGGTCTAATTCTGGTGCTGTTTGTGGTGGAGGCAGGGACCATGGCTGCACTGCCGGAGAGATTACCAGAGGGGGAGGAGGGGGAGCCGGGAGTGTGTTATTAGGACCCAGAGGTGGTGGTGGTGGTGGTAAATTATCCAGCGGCTCCCATTCATCATTCTTTCTTTTTTCCTGCTTTTCCTCCCCTCCAGAATCCTCATTTGTTTTTAGTGCTAATATTGAGGCTGGACGTGGAGTCCCAATCCACAATTCTGCATACTCACTTTCTTCCTGACAGAAAGGCTCTTTTGAATTAACATATATATTCAAAGCCTGACAAATCCAATCATCAAACGATCCAAAAACAGGCCAGAAAACACACGGTCTTAAAGGTTTTTTTGGCCATTCTATCATACAGTAATGAACCAATTTTAATTTATTTTTTCCTTTTCTGGGGCCCCTATTGTTCCAATTTCCAATCATTATTCCTAATGGACTTTCTGGTGGTATATCTGGTATTTCGCTCCCTTTCTGGTCCTTGGTCTTTGATTTTATCTGACCCATCTGGGAATTTTACTAGTGGCAATTCCCACAGCCCTTGGTTGCCCCGAGTGAGAGTGTCTTGCAGGGGGCTTAGGACCTATCACCCACCCACGTATCACTCCATTCACCAGCCCAGCCCCCCCGACAGGAGATTAGAACCAGTGAGAAAACAAAAAGACTTCTACGCCTCAGACTTTAGAAGCCTCAGTTACACTCTCACACACAAACACGGGCAACCGTACCTTTACCCAACCGGACGGTATCTTACGAATCAGTCGTCTTCGTCCAGAGTCCAACCGGACGGTATCCACAAGCGTCTTCGTCTGGGATCGAACCAGACGGTATCCAAACGACTGTCGTCTTCGTCCGGTTCGATCCCGGACACCGGAACCCAACCAGACGGTATCCAAACGACCCTGTCGTCCTCGTCCGGATCTTCGCGCGCAGAATTACAGGCACAAAAACACAGCCGGCAAGGGAGCTCAAAAAAAATCAAAATTCTTTGCTTACCTTTATTCAGGTTCAGGATGGCATTAGTCCCGATCTGACTCAAACAGGAGCCACCAAATGGTGGGGCGCCCCTCCTAGAGTAAATCAGAATTCAGGAACGATAGCCATCCCGGACGAGCCCCCAAATTGTTATAAATGGCTCAGGATTCAAATTAGAATTAAATGAAAAATAGGATTTATTAAAGGATATAAAGGAATAGAGGTAAGCAAACAGCGCTGGGTGCACCAGGAGTCTCCGCTCCACCAGGATGCACACCAATTACATCAAGCAACTGATTTTTATGCTCCTAGACTAATACATATTCATTACTACTTCTAAAAAAAAGAGATTATTAAAATTAGCTTCCGGGGTGCAGTCCCTCCTACTGGAGCATGCGCAGTCTCCTCTGGGGTCTCTTCTGGGGGTCTCTAGGGGTCTTCCATGCTGAAGGCTCGCAGTCTTCCTCTTCCCCTTTGTACTTACTGGGCACCATCCCAAGTTTACGGAACACCTTCTTCAAAACACCTTCTTCAAATCTTGTCTCCCAGCCGCCTTTCAGCTTCTTTCTCGGCCCCCCCCCTAACCAGATACCAAAGATCCACATAGTATCCCATAACAGTCACTAGTTGTTATCAGTTGTTCTGAAACTCCCAGACACACGGGTAATTAAAACATTCTTCCCCAGCCATTCACAGACACATCTATAGCAGTGTTAGAAATAGAAGTCCAGAATAACAAAAGCAAACAGGTTCATAAATTTAAGAAGTGATAAACTGGCTAGAATGAGGAATGAGGGGGAGACTGGGACACACTGCAGCTGTGGTTCAAGCATTGAATTGCCAGTGCAGGGCCCAGAGGCAGACAGGATTCAAACATTTCAAACAGAATTGTTCTTTATGGACACGAATTGTTAAAACATTCCTCACAATCCCTTATCTTCTTTTCAATATCCCCAATTCGTGTCTCTTCTGTTATTAATAATTGGATTTCATCAGTTTGTTCTTGGAGGGTCCAATTCTTAAGCATCATAATTGACATATTCCCTTCTTTTTTTAATGAAGTTATTACCAATGTACTATTTATCACCCGGCGTATTAATAGTGTAAGACAAGGTATCATACAAGGTACAAATAATAATGTCATTATACCACATAATAATAAAAATAACACCCTTTTAACCCATGGTCCACCAGGCAGCCATGAAAATAAATCCCATTCCATATCCTTCCAGGTTTGTGTTGGGACGTGGGCTAATTTTCTAATTTCCTTGGTTATCTTTTTAACTACTTTCCCATTATCGTCAATTTGTAAACAACAATTAGAATAATTTAGTTTACCACACACACCCCCTTCTTCTGCTAGTAAATAGTCCAAGACCATTCTATGTTGGAAAATAGCATTCCTCATCTGGGTAGATTGGTCAGCTAGGAGATCCAGAGCTGTTGCTGTTTGATTAGTTATTATTTCGAGAACTGCTTGTAACCTAATTATGCGATTCAAATTATAAATAGGTTCTCGAGCTCCAGATATTACTTCATTCGGATTCCATGTAGCTGGTCCATAATACTGTATGATTCTTTCAGGGGGCCATTCATTTTCTCTCCATTTTTGAGCACTACCTCCAGCTAAAGAGGTATCAATATATCGTTTCTCCCTATTGAGATCATCATATAATTTTACTCCTAAGTGATTCCCTTGTATTTGAGATAATAAAAAGAATAAAGGTCTTATGTATCCCACGTAGCATATTCCTGACCAATCTTTTGGTAACCTTTTATAGGCCCGTTTGCCACATATCCAATAATGTCCTTTTAAAGCCCACGTCCCATTTGGAAAAGGACCATCCCAGTTTTTTCTATTCCTTGGGGCATGAAAATACAAGGTGTTCTCGTTACCAAGTGGCCCAGTTACAATGTTTGCTTCCTTAATACTCGTATATATACACTTCCAAGCCCCTACACTAGATTCCCACTCACAATTACAGCTAATTTCTCCTTCACGACTTGTCATATTATTGGCTGACCAGAAATGTTTAAAAAAACACTTGCGTCCCGTTCTCATTTTGCCACCTCCAGCGATAGATTTTTACCACGTGCTGTTCCCTAGTGGTGTTATCACGCTGACAACTCAAGATTTGAACATCGAATTGTCCTTTTGATTGTGCTCTTGCCATGGCTTTACACCCAGGTCCAAAGAATTCCTTAGATGAGCATTTCAGCCAAGTCCCATTTTTCAGCTGGACATGTGTAGCATTCCATTTTCCTTTACTTGCTGTACAGTTTATAGGTCTACATTCAGGATCAGTACATTCATATCCAGGGGACAGAGTCCATTTACAAATGCTTTCTCCCACCTTTACTGTCCCTGTTCTGTTTAAACAATATATACCTTTTTCTGATGAATACAATTGCCACGGGCCTTCTTCCTCTTTCCAGAATTGTGTTCCATTATGAACTTCACTTAAATTACTAACCCACCATTTAGGTTCAACTGGGCCAGCTACCCAAGGCCAACTTTCAGCTCCTCTTGGTCCCCCACAAACCCAGCAATTGCTAAGATTAAAAGTCTTAGCCACTTCCTCCCCCAGAATAAAAAAGTTATTCCCATGGCTCAATTGCCCTTGTAAGAATAGTACCAGGAAGTATAGCATCCTTCTCATCCTTCTACGTCGTCCGGGGGGGGGTATGTAGGGGTGTGAGAAATGTCCTCAATCAAGGGGTTGGATCCACTTCCAGAATCTACTTAAACTGGTGTCACTGTTCAGCCTTCGAGGGTGGTTCAGCTCCTGGAAAACTAATTACAATAGGTTAAAAAAAAAAAAACTCTTACTACATACATACATTTTTCGTCTGCTCGCTTGTTTCTTTTTCTGGGACAGCTTGATTTCAGTGCGGGAGAAGTCCGGTCGAGGCCCTCACACTCGGCAGTCAATACCCGTAGGGGTTGCCTCCCTCGGTAGACTATACACACTATACACACCGCAGTGGAGAGTCCTGCCCCGGTCTTGCCTTCTCCCCTTTCTTCATTGCAGGCTTGTCCCTTTCTTCTGGTATTTCATGCAGAGCAGGCCCTATTTCCGGAACATTAGTTCCCCAGGAGCGGACTCAACCTTCCAGGTTTTGGGTATTTATTGGTCCTTTCACTCTGGATGCATGGGTCCAACCCCTTTCTGCTGTTCTCACAGCTGTTTCAGTGGTAAGTAAAACAAGATACGGTCCCTCCCACCGGGGTTGTAAGGATTCTTCTTTCCAAGTTTTTATTAAGACCTTATCCCCTGGTTGTATTTGATGGATGGTAAACCCTAAAGGTGGTGTCTGAACCAGTATTCCAATTTCTCTTAGTTCTTGCAACCTCTTCCCAATAGTAATTATATATTTCTGGATACTTCGATCCTCAACTACATTATCCCCCAGGGGCATTCCCTGTGAGTAAGGCATACCGTATAACATTTCATATGGTGATAATCCAGTCTCACTGTGTGATTTAGTTCTTATGTTTAAAAGTGCCAATGGTAAACATCGAGTCCAGGGCAATTGTGTCTCAATCATCAATTTAGCCAATTGCTGTTTTATTGTTTGATTCATTCTCTCTACTTTCCCTGAGCTTTGTGGGTGCCATGGAGTATGATATTCCCACTGAATACCTAATGATTGACATAATAATTTTATTATTTTAGAAGTAAAGTGTGTGCCTTAGTCAGAATCAATGTACTGGATTATCCCATATCTAGGTATCAGATGTTCCAATAAAATTTTTGTCACCGTTTGCGCCGTAGCTCGTGCCACAGGATAAGCTTCCACCCATTGTGTTAAATGGTCAACAATTACCAATAAATACTTGATTCTCCCTACTTTAGGCAATTCAGTAAAATCAACTTGTACTCTCTCAAAAGGCCGATATGCTGTTTTTCTTCCTCCCGCTGCCGCCTGTCGAAATATTTTCTTATTTATTTTCTGACAAGTTAAACAACCTTGTGTGATTTGCTTTGCTATTTCAAAAACCCCTATACAACCAAATTGTTTAAGTAAGTGATTACTTAATGCTCTTGTACCCCAGTGTGTTTGGGTATGCAAACGTTCCAATATTTGTCTTGCATAAGCTTTTGGTAACATTTCTCGTCCATCTGGCAATGTCCATTTTCCTTGTTCTAATTTAGCACCTATTTTCTCCAGTTTTGTTTGTTCTTCAGGAGTAAACTTCTTTTCTTCTTCTTGTTTTTCTTCTTCTTGTCTTACTTCTTCCTGTACTATATTAATTTTAGCAGCCTGAGTTCTTAAAGCTGCTTCCTGAGCTTCTTTATCTGCTAGATTATTTCCCCTAGTGTGGTATTCCAATCCTTTCTGATGCCCTCTTACATGTACTACTGCTATTTCTTTAGGTTCCCTTAAAGCTTTTAAAATTTTCCTTATTAATTCTTGATGTATAAGATTCTTCCCTTGAGTATTAATTAAACCTCTTTCCTCCCAAATTTTTCCAAAGGTGTGAACCACTCCATATGCATATTTAGAATCTGTATATATAGTTCCACTTTTTCCCTTTAATAGTTCCAGGGCCCTGTATAGGGCATACAGCTCACAAGCCTGAGCTGACCATGATGGACTCAGGGGGCCTGATTCCACAGATTCCAGGTGTTTATTAATTATGGCATATCCTGTTTTTCTTTTTCCCTCTACTACTCGAGAGGAACCATCTATGAATAGTATCTCTCCCTTTTCTAATTCAGTATCTCTCAAATCAGGTCTCACTTTAGTCTGGGTCTCGATTACCTCCAAACAATTATGTTGTAGTTCCTCTGAGGGTTTTCCGAATAAAAATTGTGCTGGGCTCTGAGCAGAGGTTACCTTCAATTCTAAATCAGGGGAGTCAATTAGTATAGCTTCATACTTTAGGATCCGGCTGTCTGTTAACCATTTCTCCGCTCTCTGTTGTAAGACACTTCTGACATTGTGTGGAGTATACACTTTTAAGGGAGCACTAAAAGTAATCTTTCTGACTTCTTCTATCAATAATGCTGTAGCAACCAAGGCTTGAAGACAAGCAGGCCACCCCCTACTTACTGGATCAAGTAATTTGGAACAATACCCCACAGGTTTTTTAATTCCTGCCCAATCTTGAGTAAGGACTCCGTATGCTGTCTGGTTTGATGTGTTCACAAAAAGATAAAAGGGTTTCTCTAGATCTGGGAGACTTAATACAGGTGCTTGTATTAATGCTTTTTTTATTTCTTCAAATTTTTGATCATCTTCTGTGGACCACTTGAATCGATTATCAATTAGTTTTTCATATAAAAATTTAACTTTTTCACTGTAGCTTTCAAGCCACGGTCTACAATATCCTAATAATCCCAATACTTGCCGAATTTCCTTTTTAGTTTGTGGGGGTCTTAAGGAGAGGATCCCAGATACCCTGTCAGGATCCAATTTCTTTTCTCCCCTGCTTAACCAGTGTCCTAAGTATTTTACCTCCTGTTCCACAAATTGTAACTTTGATCGGGACACTTTTAATCCCTTTTCCCCCAGAAAATTTAACAAATTAATAGTGGCTTTTCGGGTTCCTTCTTCAGTCTCTCCAGCTAGTAACAAATCATCCACATATTGCAATAACTTTACCTCCCCAGGTAATGTAAAATCTTGTAGAACTTTTTCCAAAGTTTGTCCAAATAGATTCGGTGACTCAGTAAACCCTTGTGGTAGCACAGTCCACCTTAATTGTTGTTTTCGTCCTGTCTCCGGGTCTTCCCACTCGAAAGCAAAGTAATCCCTGGAATTTTCATCTAAAGGACAGGTCCAAAAAGCATCTTTCAGATCTATTACACTATACCAAGTATATTTGGGAGAGACATGACTCAGCAGAGTGTAAGGATTTGCTACCACAGGGAATTTAGTGATTGTTCGCTGATTTACAGCTCTCAGATCCTGTACCAGTCTGTATGACCCATCCGATTTCTTCACAGGGAGGATGGGTGTATTATGAGGTGACATACACGGTTCTAAAGTCCCTTCCTCCAAAAGTCTATCAACTATAGGTTTTAATCCCCTTCGACCCTCCATTGGGATAGGATATTGTTTAATTCGAATAGGACGATGTGGATCCATTATCTGAACATTTATGGGGTCCATTTCCATTTTTCCAATTTCTCCCTCCTTATACCACACTAAAGGGTTAATAACTTCTTCATCTTTTTGGGTTAAAGTGTATAATTTGATTTGCAACTTATCCCCTTGACTCTGAATGCTTAAGTTCAATTTTAAAATCAAATCCCTTCCTAGTAAATTGTACCCCGCTTCAGGAAGCAAAAGTAAATCATTAAGACAAATCTTTTGATCAGTTTCTATTTCCACATCTTTTAAAACAGGAACCTTAAAGGGCTCCCCTCTTGCCCCTATTACAGACGTATAACTCTTCCCTTCTTTTATTCCCTCTGGGAGCTTTTGAATAGTGGATCTTTCAGCTCCTGTATCTACTAAAAATAGTACTTCTTCTTTATGGGGACCAATTAATAGTTTTATCAAGGGCTCTGTTGATGTTGAAGTCCCCAGAAGATATAGCCCCTGACACCCCTATTCTTCTTTAAACATTTTCTCGTCTTGTTCCCGCTTACGACAATTCTTCTGTAAATGTCCTCTTTTTTGACAATAGTAACAAGCGGGGATCGCTGAATTCCCTTGAGAAGGCTGGCCCCTAGGGGTTTCTTCTATACTTCTTCTCTTCTCCCTCTCTCCTAACAAGGGCTTTTTCTGACTTTCTTTTACTGCTGCTACAAAGATCTTGGCTTTTGTTTTTTGTTTCTCCTCATCTCTCCTGACATATACTTTTTGCGCTTCTCTAAGTAACTCTTCCAATCCTCTCTCTTGCCAATTTTCTAACTTTTCCAATTTCTTTCTTATGTCCACCCAGGATTTGGCTACGAATTGTGTTCTAAGGAGTGCGGTTCCAATTGCTGTATTCGGATCGATCCCCGAATACATTTGTAAACTTTTCTTTAATCTCTCCAACCATTCTGTTGGAGATTCCTCTTTTCCTTGTTGTTCATTGAATGTTTTATTAATGTTTTTTCCTCGTGGAACCGCTTCTCTGATCCCTTGTATAATCATTGTTCTCAAATCTCTCATGTTTTGTCTTCCCTGGGGTTGCTGGTGATCCCAGTGGGGATCCACATTTGGCCATTTTTGATCTCCTGGGGGTCCAGCTTGATTTTGTCTTTCCCAAATCCTCATTCCAGCTTGCCTAATCATTCCCCTTTCCTCAACAGTAAATAAGATTGCTAAAATGGATTGTATTTCTTCCCAGGTATAAGTGTTAGGACCCAGGAATTGATCTAGTCTTTCGGCTACTCCGAGGGGGTCATTTAACAGAGTCCCCATTTCTTTCCTAAAAGATCTCACCTCTGTGGTATTTAAAGGGACTGCCACGAACCCAAATCCTCCCTGATTGCCTCCAAGGGGTACTTCTCTTAATGGATACAGAGAGGTTTCTTCAGGTACGGCAGTCTTACTTCTTGTGCATGCAGCCGGAGGCAGGTCTAATTCTGGTGCTGTTTGTGGTGGAGGCAGGGACCATGGCTGCACTGCCGGAGAGATTACCAGAGGGGGAGGAGGGGGAGCCGGGAGTGTGTTATTAGGACCCAGAGGTGGTGGTGGTGGTGGTGGTAAATTATCCAGCGGCTCCCATTCATCATTCTTTCTTTTTTCCTGCTTTTCCTCCCCTCCAGAATCCTCATTTGTTTTTAGTGCTAATATTGAGGCTGGACGTGGAGTCCCAATCCACAATTCTGCATACTCACTTTCTTCCTGACAGAAAGGCTCTTTTGAATTAACATATATATTCAAAGCCTGACAAATCCAATCATCAAACGATCCAAAAACAGGCCAGAAAACACACGGTCTTAAAGGTTTTTTTGGCCATTCTATCATACAGTAATGAACCAATTTTAATTTATTTTTTCCTTTTCTGGGGCCCCTATTGTTCCAATTTCCAATCATTATTCCTAATGGACTTTCTGGTGGTATATCTGGTATTTCGCTCCCTTTCTGGTCCTTGGTCTTTGATTTTATCTGACCCATCTGGGAATTTTACTAGTGGCAATTCCCACAGCCCTTGGTTGCCCCGAGTGAGAGTGTCTTGCAGGGGGCTTAGGACCTATCACCCACCCACGTATCACTCCATTCACCAGCCCAGCCCCCCCGACAGGAGATTAGAACCAGTGAGAAAACAAAAAGACTTCTACGCCTCAGACTTTAGAAGCCTCAGTTACACTCTCACACACAAACACGGGCAACCGTACCTTTACCCAACCGGACGGTATCTTACGAATCAGTCGTCTTCGTCCAGAGTCCAACCGGACGGTATCCACAAGCGTCTTCGTCTGGGATCGAACCAGACGGTATCCAAACGACTGTCGTCTTCGTCCGGTTCGATCCCGGACACCGGAACCCAACCAGACGGTATCCAAACGACCCTGTCGTCCTCGTCCGGATCTTCGCGCGCAGAATTACAGGCACAAAAACACAGCCGGCAAGGGAGCTCAAAAAAAATCAAAATTCTTTGCTTACCTTTATTCAGGTTCAGGATGGCATTAGTCCCGATCTGACTCAAACAGGAGCCACCAAATGGTGGGGCGCCCCTCCTAGAGTAAATCAGAATTCAGGAACGATAGCCATCCCGGACGAGCCCCCAAATTGTTATAAATGGCTCAGGATTCAAATTAGAATTAAATGAAAAATAGGATTTATTAAAGGATATAAAGGAATAGAGGTAAGCAAACAGCGCTGGGTGCACCAGGAGTCTCCGCTCCACCAGGATGCACACCAATTACATCAAGCAACTGATTTTTATGCTCCTAGACTAATACATATTCATTACTACTTCTAAAAAAAAGAGATTATTAAAATTAGCTTCCGGGGTGCAGTCCCTCCTACTGGAGCATGCGCAGTCTCCTCTGGGGTCTCTTCTGGGGGTCTCTAGGGGTCTTCCATGCTGAAGGCTCGCAGTCTTCCTCTTCCCCTTTGTACTTACTGGGCACCATCCCAAGTTTACGGAACACCTTCTTCAAAACACCTTCTTCAAATCTTGTCTCCCAGCCGCCTTTCAGCTTCTTTCTCGGCCCCCCCCCTAACCAGATACCAAAGATCCACATAGTATCCCATAACAGTCACTAGTTGTTATCAGTTGTTCTGAAACTCCCAGACACACGGGTAATTAAAACATTCTTCCCCTGCCATTCACAGACACATCTATAGCAGTGTTAGAAATAGAAGTCCAGAATATCAAAAGCAAACAGGTTCATAAATTTAAGAAGTGATAAATTGGCTAGAATGAGGAATGAGGGGGAGACTGGGACACACGGCAGCTGTGGTTCAAGCATTGAATTGCCAGTGCAGGGCCCAGAGGCAGACAGGATTCAAACATTTCAAACAGAATTGTTCTTTATGGACACGAATTGTTAAAACATTCCTCACAGGACATTTTCTTCCTGGGGGCTCTGAACGCATGTCAGACCTGCTTGTGCTCCATCATCAGCTTTTTCAGCGTTGAGTCATATTGGTTCCATGTTTCAGCCTCAAGATTTTTGAGCTTATGGGCCATCAGTATGCGATGCCTTCTTTCTTCTATCTTAGCGCGTACAGAGCGCGCTCCCTGCAGGCAAGGAAAACACATCCGCATGCAGCGTTAGTCTCCTAGGACTGGGCACAGGCAGGAGCACAGGGACGGTGGGCAGCCACATCTGCTGCTTCTGCCCTGCTCTGGAATCTCCCAGGAGAAACGGGGCTGGGAAATGCCTATGGCGTACCGTTGTTGAAGGGTCCTGAGGATTATCCAGGCACCCAGGGGTCCTAGGCTTTGGGTAAGCTGGAGGTCTTGGTTTCTTCAGCTCCTCAGTCCTCCCATGAATTGGTGGCAGGAATCTGAAAAGACACAGCAGGCTTAGTTTATGGGAGTACACTTGGAGGCAGTTTCTAAGAGCTGGGCTCACAGCTCACAGCTTAGCTCCAGCAGCACAAGGTGCTTCCGCAGGAGGAAGACCACGACCACACCAGGGCAACAGCTGTCCCTTTGATGTTTCCAGTGCCTTTTGGCATGAGCACATTCACTGCAGCCAAGGGAAACATCTCACTGGCACAAAACCATCTGACTTCCTCCACTTGTGTGGGGAAGAAGGGACAGAATTGTCCCAAGGCCTCACTCAGGCCCCTAGCTGCGGGATGTGTTGCTATGTCCCACGCAGACGCACACCATCAGACACGGCCCCCTTGGCCCTTTGCACCCACAGCCTTCCCCTCAGGACCTGTGTCGTGGAAAGGCCTGGGAATGCCGAGAAGCCCCTGGGTTGACATTGCACCCAGCTCCTTCCTGTGTCAAGAGGAAGGGGAGGGCTTCAAGCCCAGGAAACCTCAGAACACAGTGCAGGGGCTCAGGGCCTCCAGGGCTGTTCCCAAGCCTCAGCTAGACCGGTGCACACTTACTCTGCCTGTGCTCTCCTCAGGGGCTGTGGCTCTTCCTGCCTCCCCTCTGGTGCCTTTGGGCTCGCACCGCTCTGGCCTTTCTCATTCTTTTTCATCCTCTCCATTAGCTGCTGCGCCGGAGACCTGCACTGCTCCCCTCCCTCCCAAGGAGCAGGGGAAATGCCTGTTGGGACTGTTATAAATGGCTCAGGATTCAAATTAGAATTAAATGAAAAATAGGATTTATTAAAGGATATAAAGGAATAGAGGTAAGCAAACAGCGCTGAGTGCACCAGGAGTCTCCGCTCCACCAGGATGCACACCAATTACATCAAGCAACTGATTTTTATGCTCCTAGACTAATACATATTCATTACTACTTCTAAAAAAAAGAGATTATTAAAATTAGCTTCCGGGGTGCAGTCCCTCCTACTGGAGCATGCGCAGTCTCCTCTGGGGTCTCTTCTGGGGGTCTCTAGGGGTCTTCCATGCTGAAGGCTCGCAGTCTTCCTCTTCCCCTTTGTACTTACTGGGCACCATCCCAAGTTTACGGAACACCTTCTTCAAAACACCTTCTTCAAATCTTGTCTCCCAGCCGCCTTTCAGCTTCTTTCTCGGCCCCCCCCCTAACCAGACACCAAAGATCCACATAGTATCCCATAACAGTCACTAGTTGTTATCAGTTGTTCTGAAACTCCCAGACACACGGGTAATTAAAACATTCTTCCCCAGCCATTCACAGACACATCTATAGCAGTGTTAGAAATAGAAGTCCAGAATATCAAAAGCAAACAGGTTCATAAATTTAAGAAGTGATAAATTGGCTAGAATGAGGAATGAGGGGGAGACTGGGACACACGGCAGCTGTGGTTCAAGCATTGAATTGCCAGTGCAGGGCCCAGAGGCAGACAGGATTCAAACATTTCAAACAGAATTGTTCTTTATGGACACGAATTGTTAAAACATTCCTCACAGGACATTTTCTTCCTGGGGGCTCTGAACGCATGTCAGACCTGCTTGTGCTCCATCATCAGCTTTTTCAGCGTTGAGTCATATTGGTTCCATGTTTCAGCCTCAAGATTTTTGAGCTTATGGGCCATCAGTATGCGATGCCTTCTTTCTTCTATCTTAGCGCGTACAGAGCGCGCTCCCTGCAGGCAAGGAAAACACATCCGCATGCAGCGTTAGTCTCCTAGGACTGGGCACAGGCAGGAGCACAGGGACGGTGGGCAGCCACATCTGCTGCTTCTGCCCTGCTCTGGAATCTCCCAGGAGAAACGGGGCTGGGAAATGCCTATGGCGTACCGTTGTTGAAGGGTCCTGAGGATTATCCAGGCACCCAGGGGTCCTAGGCTTTGGGTAAGCTGGAGGTCTTGGTTTCTTCAGCTCCTCAGTCCTCCCATGAATTGGTGGCAGGAATCTGAAAAGACACAGCAGGCTTAGTTTATGGGAGTACACTTGGAGGCAGTTTCTAAGAGCTGGGCTCACAGCTCACAGCTTAGCTCCAGCAGCACAAGGTGCTTCCGCAGGAGGAAGACCACGACCACACCAGGGCAACAGCTGTCCCTTTGATGTTTCCAGTGCCTTTTGGCATGAGCACATTCACTGCAGCCAAGGGAAACATCTCACTGGCACAAAACCATCTGACTTCCTCCACTTGTGTGGGGAAGAAGGGACAGAATTGTCCCAAGGCCTCACTCAGGCCCCTAGCTGCGGGATGTGTTGCTATGTCCCACGCAGACGCACACCATCAGACACGGCCCCCTTGGCCCTTTGCACCCACAGCCTTCCCCTCAGGACCTGTGTCGTGGAAAGGCCTGGGAATGCCGAGAAGCCCCTGGGTTGACATTGCACCCAGCTCCTTCCTGTGTCAAGAGGAAGGGGAGGGCTTCAAGCCCAGGAAACCTCAGAACACAGTGCAGGGGCTCAGGGCCTCCAGGGCTGTTCCCAAGCCTCAGCTAGACCGGTGCACACTTACTCTGCCTGTGCTCTCCTCAGGGGCTGTGGCTCTTCCTGCCTCCCCTCTGGTGCCTTTGGGCTCGCACCGCTCTGGCCTTTCTCATTCTTTTTCATCCTCTCCATTAGCTGCTGCGCCGGAGACCTGCACTGCTCCCCTCCCTCCCAAGGAGCAGGGGAAATGCCTGTTGGGACTGTTATAAATGGCTCAGGATTCAAATTAGAATTAAATGAAAAATAGGATTTATTAAAGGATATAAAGGAATAGAGGTAAGCAAACAGCGCTGAGTGCACCAGGAGTCTCCGCTCCACCAGGATGCACACCAATTACATCAAGCAACTGATTTTTATGCTCCTAGACTAATACATATTCATTACTACTTCTAAAAAAAAGAGATTATTAAAATTAGCTTCCGGGGTGCAGTCCCTCCTACTGGAGCATGCGCAGTCTCCTCTGGGGTCTCTTCTGGGGGTCTCTAGGGGTCTTCCATGCTGAAGGCTCGCAGTCTTCCTCTTCCCCTTTGTACTTACTGGGCACCATCCCAAGTTTACGGAACACCTTCTTCAAAACACCTTCTTCAAATCTTGTCTCCCAGCCGCCTTTCAGCTTCTTTCTCGGCCCCCCCCCTAACCAGACACCAAAGATCCACATAGTATCCCATAACAGTCACTAGTTGTTATCAGTTGTTCTGAAACTCCCAGACACACGGGTAATTAAAACATTCTTCCCCAGCCATTCACAGACACATCTATAGCAGTGTTAGAAATAGAAGTCCAGAATAACAAAAGCAAACAGGTTCATAAATTTAAGAAGGGATAAATTGGCTAGAATGAGGAATGAGGGGGAGACTGGGACACACGGCAGCTGTGGTTCAAGCATTGCATTGCCAGTGCAGGGCCCAGAGGCAGACAGGATTCAAACATTTCAAACAGAATTGTTCTTTATGGACACGAATTGTTAAAACATTCCTCACAGGACATTTTCTTCCTGGGGGCTCTGAACGCATGTCAGACCTGCTTGTGCTCCATCATCAGCTTTTTCAGCGTTGAGTCATATTGGTTCCATGTTTCAGCCTCAAGATTTTTGAGCTTATGGGCCATCAGTATGCGATGCCTTCTTTCTTCTATCTTAGCGCGTACAGAGCGCGCTCCCTGCAGGCAAGGAAAACACATCCGCATGCAGCGTTAGTCTCCTAGGACTGGGCACAGGCAGGAGCACAGGGACGGTGGGCAGCCACATCTGCTGCTTCTGCCCTGCTCTGGAATCTCCCAGGGGAAACGGGGCTGGGAAATGCCTATGGCGTACCGTTGTTGAAGGGTCCTGAGGATTATCCAGGCACTCAGGGGTCCTAGGCTTTGGGTAAGCTGGAGGTCTTGGTTTCTTCAGCTCCTCAGTCCTCCCATGAATTGGTGGCAGGAATCTGAAAAGACAAAGCAGGCTTAGCTTATGGGAGTACACTTGGAGGCAGTTTCTAAGAGCTGGGCTCGCAGCTCACAGCTTAGCTCCAGCAGCACAAGGTGCTTCCGCAGGAGGAAGACCACGACCACACCAGGGCAACAGCTGTCCCTTTGATGTTTCCAGTGCCTTTTGGCATGAGCACATTCACTGCAGCCAAGGGAAACATCTCACTGGCACAAAACCATCTGACTTCCTCCACTTGTGTGGGGAAAAAGGGACAGAATTGTCCCAAGGCCTCACTCAGGCCCGTACTTGTAGGATGTGTTGCTAAGTCGAACACAGACGCACACCATCAGACATGGCGCCATTGGCCCTTTGCACCCACAGCCTTCCCCTCGGGACCTGTGTCATGCCTCAGTTATGGGGTGCAGAGAGATCCCTGGGTTGGCATCGCACCCAGCTCCTTCCCGTGTCACGAGGAAGGGGAAGACGACAAGACCTGCAACCCCAGAACACGGCTCAGGGCCTCAGGGCCTCCAGGGCTGTTCCCAGGCCTCAGCTAGACCGGTGCACACTTACTCTGCCTGTGCTGTCCTTGGTTGCTGTGGCACTTGCTGCCACTCCTTTGGTGCCTTCTGGCTCGTAGGCATTTGGCCTTTCAACTTCTCCTTTATTCTCTTCTTCAGCATCTTATCACACTCCTTTCTCACAGTGTGGGAAGGAACTCGCGTGCACTTGAGTATTTGGCAGAACGATTTCTGCAAAACGAGAAGAGAGTCTCGTAAAGAACTGCTGCAAGCAGCTGAGGCTGCTCCTCCCAGTGCGTTCCTGCAGGAAATGGCTCTGAGCAGCAGCGGGCCACGCTCTCCAATGGGGTCTCCTACCAACAGACAGTGCTTTCAAGGCTGCAGCCCTTGCTCCCTGAGCCCAGGGCAGGGCCTGTTCTTTCTGCTTGCGTGTGTGCTTCTGCTGAGGCAGGTGCCTCGCACAGCCTCACTTTAGTCTTCAGGGTGCAGGTACAGCGGGCACTCATCCCTCGCAGGGAGGTACAGTCCCTTGGCAGACCCATGCCCATGCCCAGCTCACTGCTGGCTCTGCCCTTTGCTTCTTGCAATAGCTCGTCCCTCATGGCAACACACAGGGGAGCGGGCAGACAGCAGGCACCTGCCTGGCCAGGTGGGGACTGCAATGCTGCTGTGCCGGAGACCTGCACTGCTCCCCTCCCTCCCAAGGAGCAGGGGAAATGCCTGTTGGGACATTTTCTTCCTGGGGGCTCTGAACGCATGTCAGACCTGCTTGTGCTCCATCATCAGCTTTTTCAGCGTTGAGTCATATTGGTTCCATGTTTCAGCCTCAAGATTTTTGAGCTTATGGGCCATCAGTATGCGATGCCTTCTTTCTTCTATCTTAGCGCGTACAGAGCGCGCTCCCTGCAGGCAAGGAAAACACATCCGCATGCAGCGTTAGTCTCCTAGGACTGGGCACAGGCAGGAGCGCAGGGACGGTGGGCAGCCACATCTGCTGCTTCTGCCCTGCTCTGGAATCTCCCAGGGGAAACGGGGCTGGGAAATGCCTATGGCGTACCGTTGTTGAAGGGTCCTGAGGATTATCCAGGCACTCAGGGGTCCTAGGCTTTGGGTAAGCTGGAGGTCTTGGTTTCTTCAGCTCCTCCTCAGATCCCTCCTAAATTGGTGGCATTAATCTAGAAAGACAGAACAGGCTTAGTTTATGGGGGTACACTTGGAGGCAGTTACTCAGAGCTGGGCTCGCAGCTCACAGCTTATCTCCAGCACCACAAAATGCTTCTGGCACAGGAAGACCACGACCACACCAGGACGACAGCTGTCCCTTTGATGTTTCCAGTGCCTTTTGGCATGAGCACATTCACTGCAGCCAAGGGAAACATCTCACTGGCACAAAACCATCTGACTTCCTCCACTTGTGTGGGGAAAAAGGGACAGAATTGTCCCAAGGCCTCACTCAGGCCCGTACTTGTAGGATGTGTTGCTAAGTCGAACACAGACGCACACCATCAGACATGGCGCCATTGGCCCTTTGCACCCACAGCCTTCCCCTCGGGACCTGTGTCATGCCTCAGTTATGGGGTGCAGAGAGATCCCTGGGTTGGCATCGCACCCAGCTCCTTCCCGTGTCACGAGGAAGGGGAAGACGACAAGACCTGCAACCCCAGAACACGGCTCAGGGCCTCAGGGCCTCCAGGGCTGTTCCCAGGCCTCAGCTAGACCGGTGCACACTTACTCTGCCTGTGCTGTCCTTGGTTGCTGTGGCACTTGCTGCCACTCCTTTGGTGCCTTCTGGCTCGTAGGCATTTGGCCTTTCAACTTGTCCTTTATTCTCTTCTTCAGCATCTTATCAGACTCCTTTCTCACAATGTGGGAAGGAACTCGCGTGCACTTGAGTATTTGGCAGAACGATTTCTGCAAAACGAGAAGAGAGTCTCGTAAAGAACTGCTGCAAGCAGCTGAGGCTGCTCCTCCCAGTGCGTTCCTGCAGGAAATGGCTCTGAGCAGCAGCGGGCCACGCTCTCCAATGGGGTCTCCTACCAACAGACAGTGCTTTCAAGGCTGCAGCCCTTGCTCCCTGAGCCCAGGGCAGGGCCTGCCCTTTCTGCTTGCGTGTGTGCTTCTGCTGAGGCAGGTGCCTCGCACAGCCTCACTTTAGTCTTCAGGGTGCAGGTACAGCGGGCACTCATCCCTCGCAGGGAGGTACAGTCCCTTGGCAGACCCATGCCCATGCCCAGCTCACTGCTGGCTCTGCCCTTTGCTTCTTGCAATAGCTCGTCCCTCATGGCAACACACAGGGGAGCGGGCAGACAGCAGGCACCTGCCTGGCCAGGTGGGGACTGCAATGCTGCTGTGCCGGAGACCTGCACTGCTCCCCTCCCTCCCAAGGAGCAGGGGAAATGCCTGTTGGGACATTTTCTTCCTGGGGGCTCTGAACGCATGTCAGACCTGCTTGTGCTCCATCATCAGCTTTTTCAGCGTTGAGTCATATTGGTTCCATGTTTCAGCCTCAAGATTTTTGAGCTTATGGGCCATCAGTATGCGATGCCTTCTTTCTTCTATCTTAGCGCGTACAGAGCGCGCTCCCTGCAGGCAAGGAAAACACATCCGCATGCAGCGTTAGTCTCCTAGGACTGGGCACAGGCAGGAGCACAGGGACGGTGGGCAGCCACATCTGCTGCTTCTGCCCTGCTCTGGAATCTCCCAGGGGAAACGGGGCTGGGAAATGCCTATGGCGTACCGTTGTTGAAGGGTCCTGAGGATTATCCAGGCACTCAGGGGTCCTAGGCTTTGGGTAAGCTGGAGGTCTTGGTTTCTTCAGCTCCTCCTCAGATCCCTCGTAAATTGGTGCCATTAATCTAGAAAGACAGAACAGGCTTAGTTTATGGGGGTACACTTGGAGGCAGTTACTCAGAGCTGGGCTCGCAGCTCACAGCTTATCTCCAGCACCACAAAATGCTTCTGGCACAGGAAGACCACGACCACACCAGGACGACAGCTGTCCCTTTGATGTTTCCAGTGCCTTTTGGCATGAGCACATTCACTGCAGCCAAGGGAAACATCTCACTGGCACAAAACCATCTGACTTCCTCCACTTGTGTGGGGAAAAAGGGACAGAATTGTCCCAAGGCCTCACTCAGGCCCGTACTTGTAGGATGTGTTGCTAAGTCGAACACAGACGCACACCATCAGACATGGCGCCATTGGCCCTTTGCACCCACAGCCTTCCCCTCGGGACCTGTGTCATGCCTCAGTTATGGGGTGCAGAGAGATCCCTGGGTTGGCATCGCACCCAGCTCCTTCCCGTGTCACGAGGAAGGGGAAGACGACAAGACCTGCAACCCCAGAACACGGCTCAGGGCCTCAGGGCCTCCAGGGCTGTTCCCAGGCCTCAGCTAGACCGGTGCACACTTACTCTGCCTGTGCTGTCCTTGGTTGCTGTGGCACTTGCTGCCACTCCTTTGGTGCCTTCTGGCTCGTAGGCATTTGGCCTTTCAACTTCTCCTTTATTCTCTTCTTCAGCATCTTATCACACTCCTTTCTCACAGTGTGGGAAGGAACTCGCGTGCACTTGAGTATTTGGCAGAACGATTTCTGCAAAACGAGAAGAGAGTCTCGTAAAGAACTGCTGCAAGCAGCTGAGGCTGCTCCTCCCAGTGCGTTCCTGCAGGAAATGGCTCTGAGCAGCAGCGGGCCACGCTCTCCAATGGGGTCTCCTACCAACAGACAGTGCTTTCAAGGCTGCAGCCCTTGCTCCCTGAGCCCAGGGCAGGGCCTGTTCTTTCTGCTTGCGTGTGTGCTTCTGCTGAGGCAGGTGCCTCGCACAGCCTCACTTTAGTCTTCAGGGTGCAGGTACAGCGGGCACTCATCCCTCGCAGGGAGGTACAGTCCCTTGGCAGACCCATGCCCATGCCCAGCTCACTGCTGGCTCTGCCCTTTGCTTCTTGCAATAGCTCGTCCCTCATGGCAACACACAGGGGAGCGGGCAGACAGCAGGCACCTGCCTGGCCAGGTGGGGACTGCAATGCTGCTGTGCCGGAGACCTGCACTGCTCCCCTCCCTCCCAAGGAGCAGGGGAAATGCCTGTTGGGACATTTTCTTCCTGGGGGCTCTGAACGCATGTCAGACCTGCTTGTGCTCCATCATCAGCTTTTTCAGCGTTGAGTCATATTGGTTCCATGTTTCAGCCTCAAGATTTTTGAGCTTATGGGCCATCAGTATGCGATGCCTTCTTTCTTCTATCTTAGCGCGTACAGAGCGCGCTCCCTGCAGGCAAGGAAAACACATCCGCATGCAGCGTTAGTCTCCTAGGACTGGGCACAGGCAGGAGCACAGGGACGGTGGGCAGCCACATCTGCTGCTTCTGCCCTGCTCTGGAATCTCCCAGGGGAAACGGGGCTGGGAAATGCCTATGGCGTACCGTTGTTGAAGGGTCCTGAGGATTATCCAGGCACTCAGGGGTCCTAGGCTTTGGGTAAGCTGGAGGTCTTGGTTTCTTCAGCTCCTCAGTCCTCCCATGAATTGGTGGCAGGAATCTGAAAAGACACAGCAGGCTTAGCTTATGGGAGTACACTTGGAGGCAGTTTCTAAGAGCTGGGCTCACAGCTCACAGCTTAGCTCCAGCAGCACAAGGTGCTTCCGCAGGAGGAAGACCACGACCACACCAGGGCAACAGCTGTCCCTTTGATTTTTCCAGTGCCTTTTGGCATGAGCACATTCACTGCAGCCAAGGGAAACATCTCACTGGCACAAAACCATCTGACTTCCTCCACTTGTGTGGGGAAGAAGGGACAGAATTGTCCCAAGGCCTCACTCAGGCCCCTAGCTGTGGGATGTGTTGCTATGTCCCATGCAGACGCACACCATCAGACACGGCCCCCTTGGCCCTTTGCACCCACAGCCTTCCCCTCCGGACCTGTGTCATGGAAAGGCCTGGTGATGCCGAGAGGCCCCTGGGGGTGGCATCGCACCCAGCTCCTTCCTGTGTCAAGAAGAAGGGGAGGACGACAAGCCGAAGGAACCCCAGAAGACGGCTCAGGGACTCCAGGGCCTCTACGGCTATTCCCAGGCCTCGGTGGGGCTCGTGAACACTTACTCTGTCTGAGGTCTCCTGGGAAGCTCTGCCTTTTCCTTATGCCCATCTGATGTCTTGTGGCTTGCAGGGTTTTTGCCATTGACATGCAACATCCTCTCCTTCAGCTTCTCATCGTATTCTTTTCTCAAGAGGAAGGAAGGACGTTGGTCATACTCCTGTGTGGGGTAGACGGGGTTCTGCAAAACGAGAAGAGAGTCTCCTAAAGACCTGCTGCAAGGAGCTGAGGCTGCCCCTCCCAGTGCACTCCTGCAGGAAATGGTGCTGAGCAGCAGTGGGCTACCCCCTACAATGGGGTCTCTTTCCAACAGCCAGCACTTTCAAGGCTGCAGCCCTTACTTCCTGAGCCCAGGGCAGGGCCTGCCTTTTCTGCTGCGTGTTTGCTTCTGCTGAGGCAGGTGCCTCGCACAGCCTCACTTTAGTCTTCAGAGTGCAGGTACAGCGGGCACTCATCCCTCGCAGGGAGGTACAGTCCCTCGGCAGACCCTTGCCCATGCCCCGCTCGCTGCTGGCTTTGCCCTTTGTTCACTGCAACAGCTCCTCCCGCATGGTAACACACAGGGGAGCGGGCAGACAGCAGGCACCTGCCTGGCCAGGTGGGGACTGCAATGCTGCCATGCCAGAGACCTGCACTGCTCCCCTCCCTCCCAAGGAGAGAGCGAAGTGCCTGCTTGCTTTTTTTTTTTTTTTTTCCTAGGGGCTCGGAATCCATGTCATACCTGTCTTCGTTCAAAGAGCAGCTTCTGCGTCTTGGAATCATATTCATTCCATGCTTCAACTTGACGCATTTTGAGCCTGTGGGCCATCAGCGCTTGTTCCCGTTTTTCCTCTCTTAGAGCACGCATATAGTACACTCCCTGCAGGTAAGGAAAACACAATCGCATGCAGCATTAGTCTCCGGAGCTTGGGCACAGGCAGGAGCACAGCGACAGGTGGGCAGCCAGAGCTGCTGCTTCTGCCCTGCTCTGGAATCTCCAAGGGGAAACGGGGCTGGGAAATGCCTATGGCATACCGATGTTGCTGTTTTCTGAGCAGCAAAAGACAGGCGCTCATGGGGTTTAGCCTGTGGATAAGCTGGAGGTTTTGGCTTCTTCAGCTCCTTCTCAGACCTCCCTTTAATTGGTGACAGGAATCTGAAAAGACACAGCAGGCTTAGCTTATGGGAGTACACTTGGAGGCAGTTTCTAAGAGCTGGGCTCACAGCTCACAGCTTAGCTCCAGCAGCACAAGGTGCTTCCGCAGGAGGAAGACCACGACCACACCAGGGCAACAGCTGTCCCTTTGATGTTTCCAGTGCCTTTTGGCATGAGCACATTCACTGCAGCCAAGGGAAACATCTCACTGGCACAAAACCATCTGACTTCCTCCACTTGTGTGGGGAAGAAGGGACAGAATTGTCCCAAGGCCTCACTCAGGCCCCTAGCTGCGGGATGTGTTGTTACAACCCACGCAGACGCACACCATCAGACACGGCCCCCTTGACCCTTTGCACCCACAGCCTTCCCCTCGGGACCTGTGTCATGCCTCTGTTCTAGGGTGCAGAGAGGTCCATGGGTTGGCATCGCACCCAGCTCCTTCCCGTGTCACGAGGAAGGGGAAGACGACAAGGCCTGGAACCCCAGAACACGGCTCAGGGGCTCAGGGCCTCCAGGGCTGTTCCCAGGCCTCAGCTGGACTGGTGCACACTTACTCTGTCTGTGTTGACTTCGTGGCCTTTGGCTCTTCCTTCGAGGCATCTGGTGCCATCTTACTTACAGGGCTTTGGCCTTTGACATTCTCTTTCATCCTGTCCTTCAGCTTCTTGTCATACTCCTTTCTCACAATGCTGGAAGGACGTTGGTCACCCTCCAGGAGGTGGTAGACAGGGCTCTGCAAAACCAGAAGAGTCTCCTAAAGACCTGCTGCAAGGAGCTGAGGCTGCCCCTCCCAGTGCACTCCTGCAGGAAATGGCTCTGAGCAGCTGCGGGCCACCCTCTCCAATGGGGTCTCTTACCAACACTTTCAAGGCTGTAGCCCTTGCTCCCTAAGACCAGGGCAGGGCCTGTTCTTTCTGCTTGCGTGTGTGCTTCTGCTGAGGCAGGTGCCTTGCACAGCCTCACTTTAGTCTTCAGAGTGCAGGTACAGCGGGCACTGCTCCCTTGCAGGGAGGTACGGTCCCTTGGCAGACCCGTGCCCATGCTCCGCTCGCTGCTGGCTCTGCCCTTTGCTTCTTGCAACAGCTCCTCCCGCATGGCAACGTGCAGGGGAGCGGGCAGACAGCAGGCACGTGCCTGGCCAGGTGGGGACTGCAACGCTGCCGTGCCGGAGACCTGCACTGCTCCCCTCCCTCCCAAGGAGTGGGGGAATTGCTTTCCTGGGGCTTTTCTTTCCTGGGGGCTCTGAATACGTGACATACCTGTTTTCGCTCTCTGCTCCTACTCCGTAGGATTGCATCATATTCCCCACAAATTTCATCTTCAAGCTCTGCGCGCTTGTGGGCCATGAGTATTCTGTGCCGTCTTTCTGCCATCCGAGCACGCACAGAGCGCCACCTCTGCAGGCAAGGAAAACACAACCGCATGCAGCATTAGTCTCCTGGGGCTGGGCACAGGCAGGAGCTCAGGGACGGTGGGCAGCCACATCTGCTGCATCTGCCCAGCTCTGGAGTCTCCAAGGGGAAACGGGGCTGGGAAATGCCTATGGCGTACCGATGTTGGACGGTCCTGAGGATTATCCAGGCACTCAGGGGTCCTAGGCTTTGGGTAAGCTGGAGGTCTTGGTTTCTTCAGCTCCTCAGTCCTCCCATGAATTGGTGGCAGGAATCTGAAAAGACACAGCAGGCTTAGCTTATGGGAGTACACTTGGAGGCAGTTTCTAAGAGCTGGGCTCACAGCTCACAGCTTAGCTCCAGCAGCACAAGGTGCTTCCGCAGGAGGAAGACCACGACCACACCAGGGCAACAGCTGTCCCTTTGATGTTTCCAGTGCCTTTTGGCATGAGCACATTCACTGCAGCCAAGGGAAACATCTCACTGGCACAAAACCATCTGACTTCCTCCACTTGTGTGGGGAAGAAGGGACAGAATTGTCCCAAGGCCTCACTCAGGCCCCTAGCTGCGGGATGTGTTGCTATGTCCCACGCAGACGCACACCATCAGACACGGCCCCCTTGGCCCTTTGCACCCACAGCCTTCCCCTCAGGACCTGTGTCGTGGAAAGGCCTGGGAATGCCGAGAAGCCCCTGGGTTGACATTGCACCCAGCTCCTTCCTGTGTCAAGAGGAAGGGGAGGGCTTCAAGCCCAGGAAACCTCAGAACACAGTGCAGGGGCTCAGGGCCTCCAGGGCTGTTCCCAAGCCTCAGCTGGACCGGTGCACACTTACTCTGCCTGTGCTCTCCTCAGGGGCTGTGGCTCTTCCTGCCTCCCCTCTGGTGCCTTTGGGCTCGCACCGCTCTGGCCTTTCTCATTCTTTTTCATCCTCTCCATTAGCTGCTGCGCCGGAGACCTGCACTGCTCCCCTCCCTCCCAAGGAGCAGGGGAAATGCCTGTTGGGACTGTTATAAATGGCTCAGGATTCAAATTAGAATTAAATGAAAAATAGGATTTATTAAAGGATATAAAGGAATAGAGGTAAGCAAACAGCGCTGGGTGCACCAGGAGTCTCCGCTCCACCAGGATGCACACCAATTACATCAAGCAACTGATTTTTATGCTCCTAGACTAATACATATTCATTACTACTTCTAAAAAAAAGAGATTATTAAAATTAGCTTCCGGGGTGCAGTCCCTCCTACTGGAGCATGCGCAGTCTCCTCTGGGGTCTCTTCTGGGGGTCTCTAGGGGTCTTCCATGCTGAAGGCTCGCAGTCTTCCTCTTCCCCTTTGTACTTACTGGGCACCATCCCAAGTTTACGGAACACCTTCTTCAAAACACCTTCTTCAAATCTTGTCTCCCAGCCGCCTTTCAGCTTCTTTCTCGGCCCCCCCCCTAACCAGATACCAAAGATCCACATAGTATCCCATAACAGTCACTAGTTGTTATCAGTTGTTCTGAAACTCCCAGACACACGGGTAATTAAAACATTCTTCCCCTGCCATTCACAGACACATCTATAGCAGTGTTAGAAATAGAAGTCCAGAATAACAAAAGCAAACAGGTTCATAAATTTAAGAAGGGATAAATTGGCTAGAATGAGGAATGAGGGGGAGACTGGGACACACTGCAGCTGTGGTTCAAGCATTGAATTGCCAGTGCAGGGCCCAGAGGCAGACAGGATTCAAACATTTCAAACAGAATTGTTCTTTATGGACACGAATTGTTAAAACATTCCTCACAATCCCTTATCTTCTTTTCAATATCCCCAATTCGTGTCTCTTCTGTTATTAATAATTGGATTTCATCAGTTTGTTCTTGGAGGGTCCAATTCTTAAGCATCATAATTGACATATTCCCTTCTTTTTTTAATGAAGTTATTACCAATGTACTATTTATCACCCGGCGTATTAATAGTGTAAGACAAGGTATCATACAAGGTACAAATAATAATGTCATTATACCACATAATAATAAAAATAACACCCTTTTAACCCATGGTCCACCAGGCAGCCATGAAAATAAATCCCATTCCATATCCTTCCAGGTTTGTGTTGGGACGTGGGCTAATTTTCTAATTTCCTTGGTTATCTTTTTAACTACTTTCCCATTATCGTCAATTTGTAAACAACAATTAGAATAATTTAGTTTACCACACACACCCCCTTCTTCTGCTAGTAAATAGTCCAAGACCATTCTATGTTGGAAAATAGCATTCCTCATCTGGGTAGATTGGTCAGCTAGGAGATCCAGAGCTGTTGCTGTTTGATTAGTTATTATTTCGAGAACTGCTTGTAACCTAATTATGCGATTCAAATTATAAATAGGTTCTCGAGCTCCAGATATTACTTCATTCGGATTCCATGTAGCTGGTCCATAATACTGTATGATTCTTTCAGGGGGCCATTCATTTTCTCTCCATTTTTGAGCACTACCTCCAGCTAAAGAGGTATCAATATATCGTTTCTCCCTATTGAGATCATCATATAATTTTACTCCTAAGTGATTCCCTTGTATTTGAGATAATAAAAAGAATAAAGGTCTTATGTATCCCACGTAGCATATTCCTGACCAATCTTTTGGTAACCTTTTATAGGCCCGTTTGCCACATATCCAATAATGTCCTTTTAAAGCCCACGTCCCATTTGGAAAAGGACCATCCCAGTTTTTTCTATTCCTTGGGGCATGAAAATACAAGGTGTTCTCGTTACCAAGTGGCCCAGTTACAATGTTTGCTTCCTTAATACTCGTATATATACACTTCCAAGCCCCTACACTAGATTCCCACTCACAATTACAGCTAATTTCTCCTTCACGACTTGTCATATTATTGGCTGACCAGAAATGTTTAAAAAAACACTTGCGTCCCGTTCTCATTTTGCCACCTCCAGCGATAGATTTTTACCACGTGCTGTTCCCTAGTGGTGTTATCACGCTGACAACTCAAGATTTGAACATCGAATTGTCCTTTTGATTGTGCTCTTGCCATGGCTTTACACCCAGGTCCAAAGAATTCCTTAGATGAGCATTTCAGCCAAGTCCCATTTTTCAGCTGGACATGTGTAGCATTCCATTTTCCTTTACTTGCTGTACAGTTTATAGGTCTACATTCAGGATCAGTACATTCATATCCAGGGGACAGAGTCCATTTACAAATGCTTTCTCCCACCTTTACTGTCCCTGTTCTGTTTAAACAATATATACCTTTTTCTGATGAATACAATTGCCACGGGCCTTCTTCCTCTTTCCAGAATTGTGCTCCATTATGAACTTCACTTAAATTACTAACCCACCATTTAGGTTCAACTGGGCCAGCTACCCAAGGCCAACTTTCAGCTCCTCTTGGTCCCCCACAAACCCAGCAATTGCTAAGATTAAAAGTCTTAGCCACTTCCTCCCCCAGAATAAAAAAGTTATTCCCATGGCTCAATTGCCCTTGTAAGAATAGTACCAGGAAGTATAGCATCCTTCTCATCCTTCTACGTCGTCCGGGGGGGGTATGTAGGGGTGTGAGAAATGTCCTCAATCAAGGGGTTGGATCCACTTCCAGAATCTACTTAAACTGGTGTCACTGTTCAGCCTTCGAGGGTGGTTCAGCTCCTGGAAAACTAATTACAATAGGTTAAAAAAAAAAAAAACGCTTACTACATACATACATTTTTCGTCTGCTCGCTTGTTTCTTTTTCTGGGACAGCTTGATTTCAGTGCGGGAGAAGTCCGGTCGAGGCCCTCACACTCGGCAGTCAATACCCGTAGGGGTTGCCTCCCTCGGTAGACTATACACATTATACACACCGCAGTGGAGAGTCCTGCCCCGGTCTTGCCTTCTCCCCTTTCTTCATTGCAGGCTTGTCCCTTTCTTCTGGTATTTCATGCAGAGCAGGCCCTATTTCCGGAACATTAGTTCCCCAGGAGCGGACTCAACCTTCCAGGTTTTGGGTATTTATTGGTCCTTTCACTCTGGATGCATGGGTCCAACCCCTTTCTGCTGTTCTCACAGCTGTTTCAGTGGTAAGTAAAACAAGATACGGTCCCTCCCACCGGGGTTGTAAGGATTCTTCTTTCCAAGTTTTTATTAAGACCTTATCCCCTGGTTGTATTTGATGGATGGTAAACCCTAAAGGTGGTGTCTGAACCAGTATTCCAATTTCTCTTAGTTCTTGCAACCTCTTCCCAATAGTAATTATATATTTCTGGATACTTCGATCCTCAACTACATTATCCCCCAGGGGCATTCCCTGTGAGTAAGGCATACCGTATAACATTTCATATGGTGATAATCCAGTCTCACTGTGTGATTTAGTTCTTATGTTTAAAAGTGCCAATGGTAAACATCGAGTCCAGGGCAATTGTGTCTCAATCATCAATTTAGCCAATTGCTGTTTTATTGTTTGATTCATTCTCTCTACTTTCCCTGAGCTTTGTGGGTGCCATGGAGTATGATACTCCCACTGAATACCTAATGATTGACATAATAATTTTATTATTTTAGAAGTAAAGTGTGTGCCTTGGTCAGAATCAATGTACTGGATTATCCCATATCTAGGTATCAGATGTTCCAATAAAATTTTTGTCACCGTTTGCGCCGTAGCTCGTGCCACAGGATAAGCTTCCACCCATTGTGTTAAATGGTCAACAATTACCAATAAATACTTGATTCTCCCTACTTTAGGCAATTCAGTAAAATCAACTTGTACTCTCTCAAAAGGCCGATATGCTGTTTTTCTTCCTCCCGCTGCCGCCTGTCGAAATATTTTCTTATTTATTTTCTGACAAGTTAAACAACCTTGTGTGATTTGCTTTGCTATTTCAAAAACCCCTATACAACCAAATTGTTTAAGTAAGTGATTACTTAATGCTCTTGTACCCCAGTGTGTTTGGGTATGCAAACGTTCCAATATTTGTCTTGCATAAGCTTTTGGTAACATTTCTCGTCCATCTGGCAATGTCCATTTTCCTTGTTCTAATTTAGCACCTATTTTCTCCAGTTTTGTTTGTTCTTCAGGAGTAAACTTCTTTTCTTCTTCTTGTTTTTCTTCTTCTTGTCTTACTTCTTCCTGTACTATATTAATTTTAGCAGCCTGAGTTCTTAAAGCTGCTTCCTGAGCTTCTTTATCTGCTAGATTATTTCCCCTAGTGTGGTATTCCAATCCTTTCTGATGCCCTCTTACATGTACTACTGCTATTTCTTTAGGTTCCCTTAAAGCTTTTAAAATTTTCCTTATTAATTCTTGATGTATAAGATTCTTCCCTTGAGTATTAATTAAACCTCTTTCCTCCCAAATTTTTCCAAAGGTGTGAACTGTAATACACAATAAATGTTTGTTCATTGTCTTTTGTATTATAAAAACAAGGAGTTCTGTTTGAGGAATGGGAGTTGTGAAAACTCCTTTGCTAGACACTATGAAAATTCTTTTGCTTAATGTAACAAAATAGAGAACTCCCTCCCCTTCTCTCCTTCTGCATCTCAGTAGCCTCTTTTGTTAAAAAGAACACTGCTGCAAAGTTCATGTAACTATCTCCTGATAAGTTGTTAAACTAGTGTATCAACATCCTGCCTTCCTGTCTCACGCTGGGCCAACATGACCAAATAAAGAAAGAAGTTGAACCACAACGCTGAGGAAGACTACGGCCTTCATCTTCACGACCACCAGAGGGACAGAGACGACCCCCTAGCAACAGTGCGCGCAGTCGCAGAATACACCAGGATGTGCTGCGTAATCCTGAAATCACCAAGATATAAAAAGGGACCGTGGGGGGGGTGAGGTGCGCGCCGTTGGTGGAGCCGAGACTTCCCCGGCCGCCCAGCGCTGTTTTGCTTGCTGTTGCTTACTCAATAAATTCCTTTCTATTATTAATGCAATGCTCTCTGAAAATTAATTAAGGGGGCAACTTATAACAAATTTGGTGCCGTGACTCGGATGAAGGCAATCTGATTGAAAGACCTTCGGAGGGGGCGCCCCGCTGATTTCAGCGGCCTTCGCTAGGACTGCTTTCATTCAAATCCTTCACCGACGAACCCTAAATTCGGCAGCAAGCAAATAAAGCCGGCAACCCCTAGTAATCTTTGTGCACGAAGACCGAACGAAGACTCAGGAGTGAGTAAGTATAGGCCGGTGATCCGTTCGGTTGGGGTTGGGTATCCTGGAGCGTGTCGCTGTGAGACGTCCAATTGCGGACGAAGCGAGTGCGGACCCCTCGGTAGTGCGGTTCCCACATCCCGCGAAGGACTGGGCCACGAAAAGGGGGAAGCGATTTGTGTGTGTGTGTGAAGGCGCTCCAGAAGATGGGACAGAAGAAGAGTAAGCCTTCTGGTCCCATGGGCGGGGTAACGTCTGATGTTAGGTTACCCCAGGATTAATGATTAAAAATTGGGAGGATTCCCCTTTTAGGCGGGGAAGGAATAAAGTAAAAATGATACATTATTGTGTTGAAGTTTGGGGTGGTAAACAGATTTGAGGAGACCACCTTTACTGGCCCGTATTTGGGTCCTTTGAAGATTGGGTTTGCCAGGCCCTAAATATTTATGTAAACTCAAAAGAACCTTTTAGTTTGGAAGAAAGTGAATATGCACATTTGTGGATCAGCTCGGAAACTCGAGCCAATTTATATCCTCTAAAAGAAAAAGGAGGGGATGGGAGGCACAAGAAAAACCGAGAATTAGAGATCCCAGCCCCACTGCCTCCCTATATTCCACCACCCCCACCTGCAGCCCCTCCGACTCCCGGGCTTCTTGATCTGCAACCCCAGGGGGATGCCAATAACAACTCTGATTCTAGCACTCAGGGATTAGTGACTAGGAATATATGGCAGTCCCCATTAACTCCAGGGACGTCTGAGATTTTAAGAAAGAGACAGGAGGAGGGTAAGCGAGCTTTAATGGCAACTGGCATAATGTTTGCAGCTGCTGAGGAATAATTCTAACTGGAATAATAACTGCACATTGTATATTGTATATATAAAAGCCCGGGCATTTTTGTTAAAGTGTTCTTTTATACATATGTTAATATGTTAATATGTAAATATAAGAACTGCCATTGAGGTGTATGTCTAAGGGAACAAAATTTGCCCAGGCATATTATCGGCTCATCAGGTTTAAATGTCCCCAGTGTAATTGTCAACAGGCAGGTAATTTACAGTGGTTTGATTTTACTTGTGTATCTGTATATTGTGGATTTTGGAGGGATTGGGATTGACTAGTAAAGAGCTTCTAGGAAAACGGTGGAATATTAACCACTGTAGATTACAATAGGAAAAGTTCAAAGCAAAGAAATCCCGAGGAAAAGCCTCCTAGGATGTATACTAACACATTGGAGGGATATAGTGGGCTGAGAGGGTACAGTGAGTAAAAGAGCCCTTATCAAATATTGTAATCAGTGGTGGCCACTTTATAAAGTAGAGGATGGAGCGGAGTGGCCCTTAAATGGAACTACTAATTATAACACCATATTACAGTCAATGTTGTTTTTGTGGAAAGAAGGAAAACAGGATGAAATGTTGTATATTGATGTTGTTTCAGCATCTTGGAGGGAAAAGGTACGGAATTAAGTTGGCCCCTGACTGAGCCTTTGATGTCGGCATTAGAAAAGTAAAGGCTAGAGAAAGATAAAGGAAGTGTTAAAAGGTTTGTGGAAAGAGTTAAAGGTATTCGAAGTTGAATGAGCAGGGAAAGGTGATGTAGGTATTATCTAAGTAACAGTCTAGAAGTTTTGGTATATTTGCATATTTGCTGTGGTGTTTGTTCAGTTTCCCAAGCATCAGGGAGGGGGGAACAGCCTGCTCCACCAGGGGCCTCTCCAGCGGCCGCAGGGGGGCTTTGGCTCCAGCGCCTGGAGCGCCTCCTCCCCCTCCTTCTGCACTGACTTTGGTGTCTGCGGGGGGGTTTCTCGCTCTCCCAGCTGCTGTTGAGCAGCAGGTTTTTGTTTGTTTGTTTGTTTGTTTGTTTTCGTGGATGTGCTCTCACAGAGGCATGGACTATGTTACTATGGCTTGGCTCTGGGCAGCAGTGGGCCCCTTTAGGGCCAGATGAAATTGTCCCTTATCTACCACGGGGAGGTTTCTGTTTTTGTTTTGTTTTGTTTTTCACAGGGGCTGCCACTGCAGTTTCCCACCCCCACACCCCTCACACACCCTCAAACCTTGCCATCAAACCCAATACACTGGAGCAGCTAAATCATTACTGACTTGTAAAGTATCAGGGATTAAATTAACTAATGAAACCCTAAATGTGATGGGGGTAGAAGGGACTGGGATAACAGTGCCACTTTTGGGGGATACCAAGCTGAGACCAGGGGATAAAATGATCACTGGGCAATTATTGTATGTATCCAAGGCGTAAACTAACTTGTTGGGAAGGGATTTGATGATTAAATTGGGCATTCAACTAGTAAATTGTTAGACTGGAATAACAGTGTTATTAATGGAGTGCTCTCAGGCCCTGAGAGCAAACGTATATTCACCTCTGACTGGAAAGACCCTGAAATGGGGGCGGAAGCAACAATATAGGTGGACAATTTTACTTTAGGGGTTTACAGGGCCACCTATCTATTTGGGTAAATTCTAAAAAAGATTTTGGAGCAATTACAACCTCCCAAGGAGGTATTAATGTTATAAATATGTGGATCATTTTAAGGAAAATCAATACTCCCTGATGGGAGAGAAATGCTGAATAAAGTGATAATGAGGCAAATAACTGTTTTACATCAGAAGAATCATTGGGAGGTGCAAGCAATGTGTGATGTTGTTCTAAGAAAGCATGTCTGTGTAGGAATATATACTTTAGGGAAGCACACATGCAGAGGATGTACCATATGTCAAAGGGTAAATAAAAAGGTCTTCTGTAACCTATCTAGAGGGGGACGGGAGCCAGGGCTTTGACCTTTCCAAAGTATACAGGTAGACTTTACTGAGTTACTTGTTTGTCCTAATCGACCACGTGACTGAATGGGTGTAAAGCTTTACTGCAAGGATTAAAGCAGACCTTAGAGATTGAGTGGGATTTTCACAGCCCCTGGCACCCCTCCTCTTCTGGAAAGGTAGAGCGAATGAATGGTGAAATTAAGAAACAACTAACAAAACTTGTGCTGGAAACTAAGGCTTCTTGGTTAAAATGCTTACCTCTTGCACTGTTAAACATATGGACACAGCCCAGAACTGATATAGGAATTTCTCCTTTTGAAATGCTATATGGTATGCCCTATGACTCGGAATTGCCACTTGATCACCCTCAATTCTAATTAAGACTTGGAAAGAGACTTCTTTAACACCACGATGGGGAAGGCCCCTATGTTGTTTTGCTTACCACAGAAACGGCTATTCAAACTGCGGAGAAAGGATGGACGCATGCCGGCCGAGTGAAAGGACCTATCCGGGAACGTAAATGGGAGGCAGCTCCAGGCCCTGACGACTTGAAGCTGACGCTAAGACGGACTCGATAAGTATTGTGTATTATCTGTGTATCGTGGGAAGGGGAGGAGGCCCTGTTTCGAAGGCTCCCTAGTAGGTTCCCCTGAAGAACACTGCTGCTGCCAAGAAGAACCGATACCTTGTAGTTCGCTGCAACCGAACTGACAAGCGAGGCAGAGAAGTGAAAACGGTGGGGGACTGAGGGGCCGACAATTTAGATGGGCTCCGACCACCTCCTACGATACATGGGAGTCAGTATCATCGTTTTGGTCAGCTATGGGTCTGCGCATCCCCACCAGCCTTTTAAATGGAGCTTAATCAGATGGGAGGATCAATTCATCATCCAGCAAACGACGACAGCGGGTGCTCCCAGTTTCCGCATCACATTATGTGACCTGGCGTCAGTGCAGCCATGCTTTAACCTATCAGGATTTTATTTCTGCCCAAGTTCTAACCCAGGAAAGGGGTACTGTAATTATCCAAACGCATATTATTGTGCATACTGGGGGTGTGAAACCATTGCTACGGACTGGACACTTGGGGCTGGTCGGAATAAATTCTTACAAGTGGGATACGGGCCGCAAGGTTGTAACTGACAAGTGGATCCCCGTTACAGGTGGCAAGGGCATGGTATAGGGTATACAGGAACCTTCCATGGAAATAAAGAAATTTGCAAGGTTCTATATATAAATATAACAAACTTGGACGATACTAGCTGGGTACTAGGAAAATGTCAGATTTTACGAACACGGAACAGATAGGGGAGGACTCATACTAATAAAAAGGAGGATGCTGATAGGCCCCAGGCAGTAGGAACAAATGAGGTATTGTCAGAAAATGTCCAGGGAATCCAGCCTGTGGAAAATACTACAGTGCAACCCTCAGCAGCCCTATGAGCTCAGGTAAAGCCAAGAATGATAACATAGATGAGAATAACATATGGGGGGGGTCATGAATGCTAGCTACCAATTATTAAACAAAACAAACCCAAATGTAACAAAACACTGTTGATTATGCTTTAGTATAAGGCCTTCATATTATGATACTATTGGGGATCCTGGGGAGCCCATCTGCACAAACAAGAACAGCCCTCTACATTGCAGTTGGGGAAAAGACATGAGGGTAACACTAACACAAGTCACTGGAGGTGGTAGGTGTGTGGGCACGGTTCCTAGTGGGAAGTGTCACCTATGTAATACCATGGAGAATGGAAAACAATCAACCGAGTGGCTAATCCCAGCCAACAACGCTAGGTGGGTTTGTTCGTGAGTGGGCGTAACTCTTTGTCTATCACTAAAACACTTTAATGCGTCTCGTGATTTTTGTATACAGGTGATAATTATACCAAGGATTCTATACCACCCTGAGGATTGTATGTATACCCAGCACACAGTGGCAAGTTATCATCTGGAAAGACGGGAACCATTCACGGCTCTAACTTTGGCCACCCTAATAATCCTGGGAGGAGCTGGAGTGGGGACCAGGGTAGCCTCATTGGTTAAACAAAATCAAGAATTTACTTCCTTACGTGTTGCTGCGGACGAGGACCTGACCCAAACTGAACAATCCATCTCGGCCCTGGAAAATCTATCAGGTCACTTCAGAGGTAGTGTTACAAAATCGTAGGGGATTAGATTTGGTATTTTTCAACAGGACGGGCTGTTTGCAGCCCTGAAAGAGGAATGCTGTGTATGCTGATCACACTGGAGTGGTAAGAGATACAATGGCAAGACCCAGGGAAGGGTTAGAAAAAAGGAAACGGGAGAATGAAGCCCAACAGAGCTGGTACGAATCTTGGTTTAATTATTCACCTTGGCTTACTACTTTATTATCAACAATAGCAGGACCTTTGTTGTTATTAATAATAGCACTAACTTTTGGACCATGTATTTTTAATAAATTGATTGCGATTGTAAAGGGATGTTTAGAAGCGGCACATCTAATGCTCATACATGCCAAATACGAGCCAATAAGTACCAACAAAGGAATCAAGGAAACATTAGTTCTTAGTAGCCAGGCATTGCAGAGATTCAATGAACAAAATGAGTAACTAAAAGAAAAAGGAGGGATTGTAATACACAATAAATGTTTGTTCATTGTCTTTTGTATTATAAAAACAAGGAGTTCTGTTTGAGGAATGGGAGTTGTGAAAACTCCTTTGCTAGACACTATGAAAATTCTTTTGCTTAATGTAACAAAATAGAGAACTCCCTCCCCTTCTCTCCTTCTGCATCTCAGTAGCCTCTTTTGTTAAAAAGAACACTGCTGCAAAGTTCATGTAACTATCTCCTGATAAGTTGTTAAACTAGTGTATCAACATCCTGCCTTCCTGTCTCACGCTGGGCCAACATGACCAAATAAAGAAAGAAGTTGAACCACAACGCTGAGGAAGACTACGGCCTTCATCTTCACGACCACCAGAGGGACAGAGACGACCCCCTAGCAACAGTGCGCGCAGTCGCAGAATACACCAGGATGTGCTGCGTAATCCTGAAATCACCAAGATATAAAAAGGGACCGTGGGGGGGGTGAGGTGCGCGCCGTTGGTGGAGCCGAGACTTCCCCGGCCGCCCAGCGCTGTTTTGCTTGCTGTTGCTTACTCAATAAATTCCTTTCTATTATTAATGCAATGCTCTCTGAAAATTAATTAAGGGGGCAACTTATAACAAATTTGGTGCCGTGACTCGGATGAAGGCAATCTGATTGAAAGACCTTCGGAGGGGGCGCCCCGCTGATTTCAGCGGCCTTCGCTAGGACTGCTTTCATTCAAATCCTTCACCGACGAACCCTAAATTCGGCAGCAAGCAAATAAAGCCGGCAACCCCTAGTAATCTTTGTGCACGAAGACCGAACGAAGACTCAGGAGTGAGTAAGTATAGGCCGGTGATCCGTTCGGTTGGGGTTGGGTATCCTGGAGCGTGTCGCTGTGAGACGTCCAATTGCGGACGAAGCGAGTGCGGACCCCTCGGTAGTGCGGTTCCCACATCCCGCGAAGGACTGGGCCACGAAAAGGGGGAAGCGATTTGTGTGTGTGTGTGAAGGCGCTCCAGAAGATGGGACAGAAGAAGAGTAAGCCTTCTGGTCCCATGGGCGGGGTAACGTCTGATGTTAGGTTACCCCAGGATTAATGATTAAAAATTGGGAGGATTCCCCTTTTAGGCGGGGAAGGAATAAAGTAAAAATGATACATTATTGTGTTGAAGTTTGGGGTGGTAAACAGATTTGAGGAGACCACCTTTACTGGCCCGTATTTGGGTCCTTTGAAGATTGGGTTTGCCAGGCCCTAAATATTTATGTAAACTCAAAAGAACCTTTTAGTTTGGAAGAAAGTGAATATGCACATTTGTGGATCAGCTCGGAAACTCGAGCCAATTTATATCCTCTAAAAGAAAAAGGAGGGGATGGGAGGCACAAGAAAAACCGAGAATTAGAGATCCCAGCCCCACTGCCTCCCTATATTCCACCACCCCCACCTGCAGCCCCTCCGACTCCCGGGCTTCTTGATCTGCAACCCCAGGGGGATGCCAATAACAACTCTGATTCTAGCACTCAGGGATTAGTGACTAGGAATATATGGCAGTCCCCATTAACTCCAGGGACGTCTGAGATTTTAAGAAAGAGACAGGAGGAGGGTAAGCGAGCTTTAATGGCAACTGGCATAATGTTTGCAGCTGCTGAGGAATAATTCTAACTGGAATAATAACTGCACATTGTATATTGTATATATAAAAGCCCGGGCATTTTTGTTAAAGTGTTCTTTTATACATATGTTAATATGTTAATATGTAAATATAAGAACTGCCATTGAGGTGTATGTCTAAGGGAACAAAATTTGCCCAGGCATATTATCGGCTCATCAGGTTTAAATGTCCCCAGTGTAATTGTCAACAGGCAGGTAATTTACAGTGGTTTGATTTTACTTGTGTATCTGTATATTGTGGATTTTGGAGGGATTGGGATTGACTAGTAAAGAGCTTCTAGGAAAACGGTGGAATATTAACCACTGTAGATTACAATAGGAAAAGTTCAAAGCAAAGAAATCCCGAGGAAAAGCCTCCTAGGATGTATACTAACACATTGGAGGGATATAGTGGGCTGAGAGGGTACAGTGAGTAAAAGAGCCCTTATCAAATATTGTAATCAGTGGTGGCCACTTTATAAAGTAGAGGATGGAGCGGAGTGGCCCTTAAATGGAACTACTAATTATAACACCATATTACAGTCAATGTTGTTTTTGTGGAAAGAAGGAAAACAGGATGAAATGTTGTATATTGATGTTGTTTCAGCATCTTGGAGGGAAAAGGTACGGAATTAAGTTGGCCCCTGACTGAGCCTTTGATGTCGGCATTAGAAAAGTAAAGGCTAGAGAAAGATAAAGGAAGTGTTAAAAGGTTTGTGGAAAGAGTTAAAGGTATTCGAAGTTGAATGAGCAGGGAAAGGTGATGTAGGTATTATCTAAGTAACAGTCTAGAAGTTTTGGTATATTTGCATATTTGCTGTGGTGTTTGTTCAGTTTCCCAAGCATCAGGGAGGGGGGAACAGCCTGCTCCACCAGGGGCCTCTCCAGCGGCCGCAGGGGGGCTTTGGCTCCAGCGCCTGGAGCGCCTCCTCCCCCTCCTTCTGCACTGACTTTGGTGTCTGCGGGGGGGTTTCTCGCTCTCCCAGCTGCTGTTGAGCAGCAGGTTTTTGTTTGTTTGTTTGTTTGTTTGTTTTCGTGGATGTGCTCTCACAGAGGCATGGACTATGTTACTATGGCTTGGCTCTGGGCAGCAGTGGGCCCCTTTAGGGCCAGATGAAATTGTCCCTTATCTACCACGGGGAGGTTTCTGTTTTTGTTTTGTTTTGTTTTTCACAGGGGCTGCCACTGCAGTTTCCCACCCCCACACCCCTCACACACCCTCAAACCTTGCCATCAAACCCAATACACTGGAGCAGCTAAATCATTACTGACTTGTAAAGTATCAGGGATTAAATTAACTAATGAAACCCTAAATGTGATGGGGGTAGAAGGGACTGGGATAACAGTGCCACTTTTGGGGGATACCAAGCTGAGACCAGGGGATAAAATGATCACTGGGCAATTATTGTATGTATCCAAGGCGTAAACTAACTTGTTGGGAAGGGATTTGATGATTAAATTGGGCATTCAACTAGTAAATTGTTAGACTGGAATAACAGTGTTATTAATGGAGTGCTCTCAGGCCCTGAGAGCAAACGTATATTCACCTCTGACTGGAAAGACCCTGAAATGGGGGCGGAAGCAACAATATAGGTGGACAATTTTACTTTAGGGGTTTACAGGGCCACCTATCTATTTGGGTAAATTCTAAAAAAGATTTTGGAGCAATTACAACCTCCCAAGGAGGTATTAATGTTATAAATATGTGGATCATTTTAAGGAAAATCAATACTCCCTGATGGGAGAGAAATGCTGAATAAAGTGATAATGAGGCAAATAACTGTTTTACATCAGAAGAATCATTGGGAGGTGCAAGCAATGTGTGATGTTGTTCTAAGAAAGCATGTCTGTGTAGGAATATATACTTTAGGGAAGCACACATGCAGAGGATGTACCATATGTCAAAGGGTAAATAAAAAGGTCTTCTGTAACCTATCTAGAGGGGGACGGGAGCCAGGGCTTTGACCTTTCCAAAGTATACAGGTAGACTTTACTGAGTTACTTGTTTGTCCTAATCGACCACGTGACTGAATGGGTGTAAAGCTTTACTGCAAGGATTAAAGCAGACCTTAGAGATTGAGTGGGATTTTCACAGCCCCTGGCACCCCTCCTCTTCTGGAAAGGTAGAGCGAATGAATGGTGAAATTAAGAAACAACTAACAAAACTTGTGCTGGAAACTAAGGCTTCTTGGTTAAAATGCTTACCTCTTGCACTGTTAAACATATGGACACAGCCCAGAACTGATATAGGAATTTCTCCTTTTGAAATGCTATATGGTATGCCCTATGACTCGGAATTGCCACTTGATCACCCTCAATTCTAATTAAGACTTGGAAAGAGACTTCTTTAACACCACGATGGGGAAGGCCCCTATGTTGTTTTGCTTACCACAGAAACGGCTATTCAAACTGCGGAGAAAGGATGGACGCATGCCGGCCGAGTGAAAGGACCTATCCGGGAACGTAAATGGGAGGCAGCTCCAGGCCCTGACGACTTGAAGCTGACGCTAAGACGGACTCGATAAGTATTGTGTATTATCTGTGTATCGTGGGAAGGGGAGGAGGCCCTGTTTCGAAGGCTCCCTAGTAGGTTCCCCTGAAGAACACTGCTGCTGCCAAGAAGAACCGATACCTTGTAGTTCGCTGCAACCGAACTGACAAGCGAGGCAGAGAAGTGAAAACGGTGGGGGACTGAGGGGCCGACAATTTAGATGGGCTCCGACCACCTCCTACGATACATGGGAGTCAGTATCATCGTTTTGGTCAGCTATGGGTCTGCGCATCCCCACCAGCCTTTTAAATGGAGCTTAATCAGATGGGAGGATCAATTCATCATCCAGCAAACGACGACAGCGGGTGCTCCCAGTTTCCGCATCACATTATGTGACCTGGCGTCAGTGCAGCCATGCTTTAACCTATCAGGATTTTATTTCTGCCCAAGTTCTAACCCAGGAAAGGGGTACTGTAATTATCCAAACGCATATTATTGTGCATACTGGGGGTGTGAAACCATTGCTACGGACTGGACACTTGGGGCTGGTCGGAATAAATTCTTACAAGTGGGATACGGGCCGCAAGGTTGTAACTGACAAGTGGATCCCCGTTACAGGTGGCAAGGGCATGGTATAGGGTATACAGGAACCTTCCATGGAAATAAAGAAATTTGCAAGGTTCTATATATAAATATAACAAACTTGGACGATACTAGCTGGGTACTAGGAAAATGTCAGATTTTACGAACACGGAACAGATAGGGGAGGACTCATACTAATAAAAAGGAGGATGCTGATAGGCCCCAGGCAGTAGGAACAAATGAGGTATTGTCAGAAAATGTCCAGGGAATCCAGCCTGTGGAAAATACTACAGTGCAACCCTCAGCAGCCCTATGAGCTCAGGTAAAGCCAAGAATGATAACATAGATGAGAATAACATATGGGGGGGGTCATGAATGCTAGCTACCAATTATTAAACAAAACAAACCCAAATGTAACAAAACACTGTTGATTATGCTTTAGTATAAGGCCTTCATATTATGATACTATTGGGGATCCTGGGGAGCCCATCTGCACAAACAAGAACAGCCCTCTACATTGCAGTTGGGGAAAAGACATGAGGGTAACACTAACACAAGTCACTGGAGGTGGTAGGTGTGTGGGCACGGTTCCTAGTGGGAAGTGTCACCTATGTAATACCATGGAGAATGGAAAACAATCAACCGAGTGGCTAATCCCAGCCAACAACGCTAGGTGGGTTTGTTCGTGAGTGGGCGTAACTCTTTGTCTATCACTAAAACACTTTAATGCGTCTCGTGATTTTTGTATACAGGTGATAATTATACCAAGGATTCTATACCACCCTGAGGATTGTATGTATACCCAGCACACAGTGGCAAGTTATCATCTGGAAAGACGGGAACCATTCACGGCTCTAACTTTGGCCACCCTAATAATCCTGGGAGGAGCTGGAGTGGGGACCAGGGTAGCCTCATTGGTTAAACAAAATCAAGAATTTACTTCCTTACGTGTTGCTGCGGACGAGGACCTGACCCAAACTGAACAATCCATCTCGGCCCTGGAAAATCTATCAGGTCACTTCAGAGGTAGTGTTACAAAATCGTAGGGGATTAGATTTGGTATTTTTCAACAGGACGGGCTGTTTGCAGCCCTGAAAGAGGAATGCTGTGTATGCTGATCACACTGGAGTGGTAAGAGATACAATGGCAAGACCCAGGGAAGGGTTAGAAAAAAGGAAACGGGAGAATGAAGCCCAACAGAGCTGGTACGAATCTTGGTTTAATTATTCACCTTGGCTTACTACTTTATTATCAACAATAGCAGGACCTTTGTTGTTATTAATAATAGCACTAACTTTTGGACCATGTATTTTTAATAAATTGATTGCGATTGTAAAGGGATGTTTAGAAGCGGCACATCTAATGCTCATACATGCCAAATACGAGCCAATAAGTACCAACAAAGGAATCAAGGAAACATTAGTTCTTAGTAGCCAGGCATTGCAGAGATTCAATGAACAAAATGAGTAACTAAAAGAAAAAGGAGGGATTGTAATACACAATAAATGTTTGTTCATTGTCTTTTGTATTATAAAAACAAGGAGTTCTGTTTGAGGAATGGGAGTTGTGAAAACTCCTTTGCTAGACACTATGAAAATTCTTTTGCTTAATGTAACAAAATAGAGAACTCCCTCCCCTTCTCTCCTTCTGCATCTCAGTAGCCTCTTTTGTTAAAAAGAACACTGCTGCAAAGTTCATGTAACTATCTCCTGATAAGTTGTTAAACTAGTGTATCAACATCCTGCCTTCCTGTCTCACGCTGGGCCAACATGACCAAATAAAGAAAGAAGTTGAACCACAACGCTGAGGAAGACTACGGCCTTCATCTTCACGACCACCAGAGGGACAGAGACGACCCCCTAGCAACAGTGCGCGCAGTCGCAGAATACACCAGGATGTGCTGCGTAATCCTGAAATCACCAAGATATAAAAAGGGACCGTGGGGGGGGTGAGGTGCGCGCCGTTGGTGGAGCCGAGACTTCCCCGGCCGCCCAGCGCTGTTTTGCTTGCTGTTGCTTACTCAATAAATTCCTTTCTATTATTAATGCAATGCTCTCTGAAAATTAATTAAGGGGGCAACTTATAACATGAACCACTCCATATGCATATTTAGAATCTGTATATATAGTTCCACTTTTTCCCTTTAATAGTTCCAGGGCCCTGTATAGGGCATACAGCTCACAAGCCTGAGCTGACCATGATGGACTCAGGGGGCCTGATTCCACAGATTCCAGGTGTTTATTAATTATGGCATATCCTGTTTTTCTTTTTCCCTCTACTACTCGAGAGGAACCATCTATGAATAGTATCTCTCCCTTTTCTAATTCAGTATCTCTCAAATCAGGTCTCACTTTAGTCTGGGTCTCGATTACCTCCAAACAATTATGTTGTAGTTCCTCTGAGGGTTTTCCAAATAAAAATTGTGCTGGGCTCTGAGCAGAGGTTACCTTCAATTCTAAATCAGGGGAGTCAATTAGTATAGCTTCATACTTTAGGATCCGGCTGTCTGTTAACCATTTCTCCGCTCTCTGTTGTAAGACACTTCTGACATTGTGTGGAGTATACACTTTTAAGGGAGCACTAAAAGTAATCTTTCTGACTTCTTCTATCAATAATGCTGTAGCAACCAAGGCTTGAAGACAAGCAGGCCACCCCCTACTTACTGGATCAAGTAATTTGGAACAATACCCCACAGGTTTTTTAATTCCTGCCCAATCTTGAGTAAGGACTCCGTATGCTGTCTGGTTTGATGTGTTCACAAAAAGATAAAAGGGTTTCTCTAGATCTGGGAGACTTAATACAGGTGCTTGTATTAATGCTTTTTTTATTTCTTCAAATTTTTGATCATCTTCTGTGGACCACTTGAATCGATTATCAATTAGTTTTTCATATAAAAATTTAACTTTTTCACTGTAGCTTTCAAGCCACGGTCTACAATATCCTAATAATCCCAATACTTGCCGAATTTCCTTTTTAGTTTGTGGGGGTCTTAAGGAGAGGATCCCAGATACCCTGTCAGGATCCAATTTCTTTTCTCCCCTGCTTAACCAGTGTCCTAAGTATTTTACCTCCTGTTCCACAAATTGTAACTTTGATCGGGACACTTTTAATCCCTTTTCCCCCAGAAAATTTAACAAATTAATAGTGGCTTTTCGGGTTCCTTCTTCAGTCTCTCCAGCTAGTAACAAATCATCCACATATTGCAATAACTTTACCTCCCCAGGTAATGTAAAATCTTGTAGAACTTTTTCCAAAGTTTGTCCAAATAGATTCGGTGACTCAGTAAACCCTTGTGGTAGCACAGTCCACCTTAATTGTTGTTTTCGTCCTGTCTCCGGGTCTTCCCACTCGAAAGCAAAGTAATCCCTGGAATTTTCATCTAAAGGACAGGTCCAAAAAGCATCTTTCAGATCTATTACACTATACCAAGTATATTTGGGAGAGACATGACTCAGCAGAGTGTAAGGATTTGCTACCACAGGGAATTTAGTGATTGTTCGCTGATTTACAGCTCTCAGATCCTGTACCAGTCTGTATGACCCATCCGATTTCTTCACAGGGAGGATGGGTGTATTATGAGGTGACATACACGGTTCTAAAGTCCCTTCCTCCAAAAGTCTATCAACTATAGGTTTTAATCCCCTTCGACCCTCCATTGGGATAGGATATTGTTTAATTCGAATAGGACGATGTGGATCCATTATCTGAACATTTATGGGGTCCATTTCCATTTTTCCAATTTCTCCCTCCTTATACCACACTAAAGGGTTAATAACTTCTTCATCTTTTTGGGTTAAAGTGTATAATTTGATTTGCAACTTATCCCCTTGACTCTGAATGCTTAAGTTCAATTTTAAAATCAAATCCCTTCCTAGTAAATTGTACCCCGCTTCAGGAAGCAAAAGTAAATCATTAAGACAAATCTTTTGATCAGTTTCTATTTCCACATCTTTTAAAACAGGAACCTTAAAGGGCTCCCCTCTTGCCCCTATTACAGACGTATAACTCTTCCCTTCTTTTATTCCCTCTGGGAGCTTTTGAATAGTGGATCTTTCAGCTCCTGTATCTACTAAAAATAGTACTTCTTCTTTATGGGGACCAATTAATAGTTTTATCAAGGGCTCTGTTGATGTTGAAGTCCCCAGAAGATATAGCCCCTGACACCCCTATTCTTCTTTAAACATTTTCTCGTCTTGTTCCCGCTTACGACAATTCTTCTGTAAATGTCCTCTTTTTTGACAATAGTAACAAGCGGGGATCGCTGAATTCCCTTGAGAAGGCTGGCCCCTAGGGGTTTCTTCTATACTTCTTCTCTTCTCCCTCTCTCCTAACAAGGGCTTTTTCTGACTTTCTTTTACTGCTGCTACAAAGATCTTGGCTTTTGTTTTTTGTTTCTCCTCATCTCTCCTGACATATACTTTTTGCGCTTCTCTAAGTAACTCTTCTAATCCTCTCTCTTGCCAATTTTCTAACTTTTCCAATTTCTTTCTTATGTCCACCCAGGATTTGGCTACGAATTGTGTTCTAAGGAGTGCGGTTCCAATTGCTGTATTCGGATCGATCCCCGAATACATTTGTAAACTTTTCTTTAATCTCTCCAACCATTCTGTTGGAGATTCCTCTTTTCCTTGTTGTTCATTGAATGTTTTATTAATGTTTTTTCCTCGTGGAACCGCTTCTCTGATCCCTTGTATAATCATTGTTCTCAAATCTCTCATGTTTTGTCTTCCCTGGGGTTGCTGGTGATCCCAGTGGGGATCCACATTTGGCCATTTTTGATCTCCCGGGGGTCCAGCTTGATTTTGTCTTTCCCAAATCCTCATTCCAGCTTGCCTAATCATTCCCCTTTCCTCAACAGTAAATAAGATTGCTAAAATGGATTGTATTTCTTCCCAGGTATAAGTGTTAGGACCCAGGAATTGATCTAGTCTTTCGGCTACTCCGAGGGGGTCATTTAACAGAGTCCCCATTTCTTTCCTAAAAGATCTCACCTCTGTGGTATTTAAAGGGACTGCCACGAACCCAAATCCTCCCTGATTGCCTCCAAGGGGTACTTCTCTTAATGGATACAGAGAGGTTTCTTCAGGTACGGCAGTCTTACTTCTTGTGCATGCAGCCGGAGGCAGGTCTAATTCTGGTGCTGTTTGTGGTGGAGGCAGGGACCATGGCTGCACTGCCGGAGAGATTACCAGAGGGGGAGGAGGGGGAGCCGGGAGTGTGTTATTAGGACCCAGAGGTGGTGGTGGTGGTGGTAAATTATCCAGCGGCTCCCATTCATCATTCTTTCTTTTTTCCTGCTTTTCCTCCCCTCCAGAATCCTCATTTGTTTTTAGTGCTAATATTGAGGCTGGACGTGGAGTCCCAATCCACAATTCTGCATACTCACTTTCTTCCTGACAGAAAGGCTCTTTTGAATTAACATATATATTCAAAGCCTGACAAATCCAATCATCAAACGATCCAAAAATAGGCCAGAAAACACACGGTCTTAAAGGGTTTTTTGGCCATTCTATCATACAGTAATGAACCAATTTTAATTTATTTTTTCCTTTTCTGGGGCCCCTATTGTTCCAATTTCCAATCATTATTCCTAATGGACTTTCTGGTGGTATATCTGGTATTTCGCTCCCTTTCTGGTCCTTGGTCTTTGATTTTATCTGACCCATCTGGGAATTTTACTAGTGGCAATTCCCACAGCCCTTGGTTGCCCCGAGTGAGAGTGTCTTGCAGGGGGCTTAGGACCTATCACCCACCCACGTATCACTCCATTCACCAGCCCAGCCCCCCCGACAGGAGATTAGAACCAGTGAGAAAACAAAAAGACTTCTACGCCTCAGACTTTAGAAGCCTCAGTTACACTCTCACACACAAACACGGGCAACCGTACCTTTACCCAACCGGACGGTATCTTACGAATCAGTCGTCTTCGTCCAGAGTCCAACCGGACGGTATCCACAAGCGTCTTCGTCTGGGATCGAACCAGACGGTATCCAAACGACTGTTGTCTTCGTCCGGTTCGATCCCGGACACCGGAACCCAACCAGACGGTATCCAAACGACCCTGTCGTCCTCGTCCGGATCTTCGCGCGCAGAATTACAGGCACAAAAACACAGCCAGCAAGGGAGCTCAAAAAAAATCAAAATTCTTTGCTTACCTTTATTCAGGTTCAGGATGGCATTAGTCCTGATCTGACTCAAACAGGAGCCACCAAATGGTGGGGCGCCCCTCCTAGAGTAAATCAGAATTCAGGAACGATAGCAATCCCGGACGAGCCCCCAAATTGTTATAAATGGCTCAGGATTCAAATTAGAATTAAATGAAAAATAGGATTTATTAAAGGATATAAAGGAATAGAGGTAAGCAAACAGCGCTGGGTGCACCAGGAGTCTCCGCTCCACCAGGATGCACACCAATTACATCAAGCAACTGATTTTTATGCTCCTAGACTAATACATATTCATTACTACTTCTAAAAAAAAAGAGATTATTAAAATTAGCTTCCGGGGTGCAGTCCCTCCTACTGGAGCATGCGCAGTCTCCTCTGGGGTCTCTTCTGGGGGTCTCTAGGGGTCTTCCATGCTGAAGGCTCGCAGTCTTCCTCTTCCCCTTTGTACTTACTGGGCACCATCCCAAGTTTACGGAACACCTTCTTCAAAACACCTTCTTCAAATCTTGTCTCCCAGCCGCCTTTCAGCTTCTTTCTCGGCCCCCCCCCTAACCAGATACCAAAGATCCACATAGTATCCCATAACAGTCACTAGTTGTTATCAGTTGTTCTGAAACTCCCAGACACACGGGTAATTAAAACATTCTTCCCCTGCCATTCACAGACACATCTATAGCAGTGTTAGAAATAGAAGTCCAGAATAACAAAAGCAAACAGGTTCATAAATTTAAGAAGGGATAAATTGGCTAGAATGAGGAATGAGGGGGAGACTGGGACACACGGCAGCTGTGGTTCAAGCATTGAATTGCCAGTGCAGGGCCCAGAGGCAGACAGGATTCAAACATTTCAAACAGAATTGTTCTTTATGGACACGAATTGTTAAAACATTCCTCACAGGACATTTTCTTCCTGGGGGCTCTGAACGCATGTCAGACCTGCTTGTGCTCCATCATCAGCTTTTTCAGCGTTGAGTCATATTGGTTCCATGTTTCAGCCTCAAGATTTTTGAGCTTATGGGCCATCAGTATGCGATGCCTTCTTTCTTCTATCTTAGCGCGTACAGAGCGCGCTCCCTGCAGGCAAGGAAAACACATCCGCATGCAGCGTTAGTCTCCTAGGACTGGGCACAGGCAGGAGCACAGGGACGGTGGGCAGCCACATCTGCTGCTTCTGCCCTGCTCTGGAATCTCCAAGGGGAAACGGGGCTGGGAAATGCCTATGGCGTACCGTTGTTGAAGGGTCCTGAGGATTATCCAGGCACTCAGGGGTCCTAGGCTTTGGGTAAGCTGGAGGTCTTGGTTTCTTCAGCTCCTCCTCAGATCCCTCCTAAATTGGTGCCATTAATCTAGAAAGACAGAACAGGCTTAGTTTATGGGGGTACACTTGGAGGCAGTTACGCAGAGCTGGGCTCGCAGCTCACATCTTATCTCCAGCACCACAAAATGCTTCTGGCACAGGAAGACCACGACCACACCAGGACGACAGCTGTCCCTTTGATGTTTCCAGTGCCTTTTGGCATGAGCACATTCACTGCAGCCAAGGGAAACATCTCACTGGCACAAAACCATCTGACTTCCTCCACTTGTGTGGGGAAAAAGGGACAGAATTGTCCCAAGGCCTCACTCAGGCCCGTACTTGTAGGATGTGTTGCTAAGTCAAACACAGACGCACACCATCAGACATGGCGCCATTGGCCCTTTGCACCCACAGCCTTCCCCTCGGGACCTGTGTCATGCCTCAGTTATGGGGTGCAGAGAGATCCCTGGGTTGGCATCGCACCCAGCTCCTTCCCGTGTCACGAGGAAGGGGAAGACGACAAGACCTGCAACCCCAGAACACGGCTCAGGGCCTCAGGGCCTCCAGGGCTGTTCCCAGGCCTCAGCTAGACCGGTGCACACTTACTCTGCCTGTGCTGTCCTTGGTTGCTGTGGCACTTGCTGCCACTCCTTTGGTGCCTTCTGGCTCGTAGGCATTTGGCCTTTCAACTTCTCCTTTATTCTCTTCTTCAGCATCTTATCACACTCCTTTCTCACAATGTGGGAAGGAACTCGCGTGCACTTGAGTATTTGGCAGAACGATTTCTGCAAAACGAGAAGAGAGTCTCGTAAAGAACTGCTGCAAGCAGCTGAGGCTGCTCCTCCCAGTGCGTTCCTGCAGGAAATGGCTCTGAGCAGCAGCGGGCCACGCTCTCCAATGGGGTCTCCTACCAACAGACAGTGCTTTCAAGGCTGCAGCCCTTGCTCCCTGAGCCCAGGGCAGGGCCTGCCCTTTCTGCTTGCGTGTGTGCTTCTGCTGAGGCAGGTGCCTCGCACAGCCTCACTTTAGTCTTCAGGGTGCAGGTACAGCGGGCACTCATCCCTCGCAGGGAGGTACAGTCCCTTGGCAGACCCATGCCCATGCCCAGCTCACTGCTGGCTCTGCCCTTTGCTTCTTGCAATAGCTCGTCCCTCATGGCAACACACAGGGGAGCGGGCAGACAGCAGGCACCTGCCTGGCCAGGTGGGGACTGCAATGCTGCTGTGCCGGAGACCTGCACTGCTCCCCTCCCTCCCAAGGAGCAGGGGAAATGCCTGTTGGGACATTTTCTTCCTGGGGGCTCTGAACGCATGTCAGACCTGCTTGTGCTCCATCATCAGCTTTGTCAGCGTTGAGTCATATTGGTTCCATGTTTCAGCCTCAAGATTTTTGAGCTTATGGGCCATCAGTATGCGATGCCTTCTTTCTTCTATCTTAGCGCGTACAGAGCGCGCTCCCTGCAGGCAAGGAAAACACATCCGCATGCAGCGTTAGTCTCCTAGGACTGGGCACAGGCAGGAGCACAGGGACGGTGGGCAGCCACATCTGCTGCTTCTGCCCTGCTCTGGAATCTCCAAGGGGAAACGGGGCTGGGAAATGCCTATGGCGTACCGTTGTTGAAGGGTCCTGAGGATTATCCAGGCACTCAGGGGTCCTAGGCTTTGGGTAAGCTGGAGGTCTTGGTTTCTTCAGCTCCTCCTCAGATCCCTCCTAAATTGGTGGCATTAATCTAGAAAGACAGAACAGGCTTAGTTTATGGGGGTACACTTGGAGGCAGCTACTCAGAGCTGGGCTCGCAGCTCACATCTTATCTCCAGCACCACAAAATGCTTCTGGCACAGGAAGACCACGACCACACCAGGACGACAGCTGTCCCTTTGATGTTTCCAGTGCCTTTTGGCATGAGCACATTCACTGCAGCCAAGGGAAACATCTCACTGGCACAAAACCATCTGACTTCCTCCACTTGTGTGGGGAAAAAGGGACAGAATTGTCCCAAGGCCTCACTCAGGCCCGTACTTGTAGGATGTGTTGCTAAGTCAAACACAGACGCACACCATCAGACATGGCGCCATTGGCCCTTTGCACCCACAGCCTTCCCCTCGGGACCTGTGTCATGCCTCAGTTATGGGGTGCAGAGAGATCCCTGGGTTGGCATCGCACCCAGCTCCTTCCCGTGTCACGAGGAAGGGGAAGACGACAAGACCTGCAACCCCAGAACACGGCTCAGGGCCTCAGGGCCTCCAGGGCTGTTCCCAGGCCTCAGCTAGACCGGTGCACACTTACTCTGCCTGTGCTGTCCTTGGTTGCTGTGGCACTTGCTGCCACTCCTTTGGTGCCTTCTGGCTCGTAGGCATTTGGCCTTTCAACTTCTCCTTTATTCTCTTCTTCAGCATCTTATCACACTCCTTTCTCACAATGTGGGAAGGAACTCGCGTGCACTTGAGTATTTGGCAGAACGATTTCTGCAAAACGAGAAGAGAGTCTCGTAAAGAACTGCTGCAAGCAGCTGAGGCTGCTCCTCCCAGTGCGTTCCTGCAGGAAATGGCTCTGAGCAGCAGCGGGCCACGCTCTCCAATGGGGTCTCCTACCAACAGACAGTGCTTTCAAGGCTGCAGCCCTTGCTCCCTGAGCCCAGGGCAGGGCCTGCCCTTTCTGCTTGCGTGTGTGCTTCTGCTGAGGCAGGTGCCTCGCACAGCCTCACTTTAGTCTTCAGGGTGCAGGTACAGCGGGCACTCATCCCTCGCAGGGAGGTACAGTCCCTTGGCAGACCCATGCCCATGCCCAGCTCACTGCTGGCTCTGCCCTTTGCTTCTTGCAATAGCTCGTCCCTCATGGCAACACACAGGGGAGCGGGCAGACAGCAGGCACCTGCCTGGCCAGGTGGGGACTGCAATGCTGCTGTGCCGGAGACCTGCACTGCTCCCCTCCCTCCCAAGGAGCAGGGGAAATGCCTGTTGGGACATTTTCTTCCTGGGGGCTCTGAACGCATGTCAGACCTGCTTGTGCTCCATCATCAGCTTTGTCAGCGTTGAGTCATATTGGTTCCATGTTTCAGCCTCAAGATTTTTGAGCTTATGGGCCATCAGTATGCGATGCCTTCTTTCTTCTATCTTAGCGCGTACAGAGCGCGCTCCCTGCAGGCAAGGAAAACACATCCGCATGCAGCGTTAGTCTCCTAGGACTGGGCACAGGCAGGAGCACAGGGACGGTGGGCAGCCACATCTGCTGCTTCTGCCCTGCTCTGGAATCTCCCAGGGGAAACGGGGCTGGGAAATGCCTATGGCGTACCGTTGTTGAAGGGTCCTGAGGATTATCCAGGCACTCAGGGGTCCTAGGCTTTGGGTAAGCTGGAGGTCTTGGTTTCTTCAGCTCCTCCTCAGATCCCTCCTAAATTGGTGCCATTAATCTAGAAAGACAGAACAGGCTTAGTTTATGGGGGTACACTTGGAGGCAGCTACTCAGAGCTGGGCTCGCAGCTCACATCTTATCTCCAGCACCACAAAATGCTTCTGGCACAGGAAGACCACGACCACACCAGGACGACAGCTGTCCCTTTGATGTTTCCAGTGCCTTTTGGCATGAGCACATTCACTGCAGCCAAGGGAAACATCTCACTGGCACAAAACCATCTGACTTCCTCCACTTGTGTGGGGAAAAAGGGACAGAATTGTCCCAAGGCCTCACTCAGGCCCGTACTTGTAGGATGTGTTGCTAAGTCAAACACAGACGCACACCATCAGACATGGCGCCATTGGCCCTTTGCACCCACAGCCTTCCCCTCGGGACCTGTGTCATGCCTCAGTTATGGGGTGCAGAGAGATCCCTGGGTTGGCATCGCACCCAGCTCCTTCCCGTGTCACGAGGAAGGGGAAGACGACAAGACCTGCAACCCCAGAACACGGCTCAGGGCCTCAGGGCCTCCAGGGCTGTTCCCAGGCCTCAGCTAGACCGGTGCACACTTACTCTGCCTGTGCTGTCCTTGGTTGCTGTGGCACTTGCTGCCACTCCTTTGGTGCCTTCTGGCTCGTAGGCATTTGGCCTTTCAACTTCTCCTTTATTCTCTTCTTCAGCATCTTATCACACTCCTTTCTCACAATGTGGGAAGGAACTCGCGTGCACTTGAGTATTTGGCAGAACGATTTCTGCAAAACGAGAAGAGAGTCTCGTAAAGAACTGCTGCAAGCAGCTGAGGCTGCTCCTCCCAGTGCGTTCCTGCAGGAAATGGCTCTGAGCAGCAGCGGGCCACGCTCTCCAATGGGGTCTCCTACCAACAGACAGTGCTTTCAAGGCTGCAGCCCTTGCTCCCTGAGCCCAGGGCAGGGCCTGCCCTTTCTGCTTGCGTGTGTGCTTCTGCTGAGGCAGGTGCCTCGCACAGCCTCACTTTAGTCTTCAGGGTGCAGGTACAGCGGGCACTCATCCCTCGCAGGGAGGTACAGTCCCTTGGCAGACCCATGCCCATGCCCAGCTCACTGCTGGCTCTGCCCTTTGCTTCTTGCAATAGCTCGTCCCTCATGGCAACACACAGGGGAGCGGGCAGACAGCAGGCACCTGCCTGGCCAGGTGGGGACTGCAATGCTGCTGTGCCGGAGACCTGCACTGCTCCCCTCCCTCCCAAGGAGCAGGGGAAATGCCTGTTGGGACATTTTCTTCCTGGGGGCTCTGAACGCATGTCAGACCTGCTTGTGCTCCATCATCAGCTTTTTCAGCGTTGAGTCATATTGGTTCCATGTTTCAGCCTCAAGATTTTTGAGCTTATGGGCCATCAGTATGCGATGCCTTCTTTCTTCTATCTTAGCGCGTACAGAGCGCGCTCCCTGCAGGCAAGGAAAACACATCCGCATGCAGCGTTAGTCTCCTAGGACTGGGCACAGGCAGGAGCACAGGGACGGTGGGCAGCCACATCTGCTGCTTCTGCCCTGCTCTGGAATCTCCCAGGGGAAACGGGGCTGGGAAATGCCTATGGCGTACCGTTGTTGAAGGGTCCTGAGGATTATCCAGGCACTCAGGGGTCCTAGGCTTTGGGTAAGCTGGAGGTCTTGGTTTCTTCAGCTCCTCCTCAGATCCCTCCTAAATTGGTGCCATTAATCTAGAAAGACAGAACAGGCTTAGTTTATGGGGGTACACTTGGAGGCAGTTACGCAGAGCTGGGCTCGCAGCTCACATCTTATCTCCAGCACCACAAAATGCTTCTGGCACAGGAAGACCACGACCACACCAGGACGACAGCTGTCCCTTTGATGTTTCCAGTGCCTTTTGGCATGAGCACATTCACTGCAGCCAAGGGAAACATCTCACTGGCACAAAACCATCTGACTTCCTCCACTTGTGTGGGGAAAAAGGGACAGAATTGTCCCAAGGCCTCACTCAGGCCCGTACTTGTAGGATGTGTTGCTAAGTCGAACACAGACGCACACCATCAGACATGGCGCCATTGGCCCTTTGCACCCACAGCCTTCCCCTCGGGACCTGTGTCATGCCTCAGTTATGGGGTGCAGAGAGATCCCTGGGTTGGCATCGCACCCAGCTCCTTCCCGTGTCACGAGGAAGGGGAAGACGACAACACCTGCAACCCCAGAACACGGCTCAGGGCCTCAGGGCCTCCAGGGCTGTTCCCAGGCCTCAGCTAGACCGGTGCACACTTACTCTGCCTGTGCTGTCCTTGGTTGCTGTGGCACTTGCTGCCACTCCTTTGGTGCCTTCTGGCTCGTAGGCATTTGGCCTTTCAACTTCTCCTTTATTCTCTTCTTCAGCATCTTATCACACTCCTTTCTCACAATGTGGGAAGGAACTCGCGTGCACTTGAGTATTTGGCAGAACGATTTCTGCAAAACGAGAAGAGAGTCTCGTAAAGAACTGCTGCAAGCAGCTGAGGCTGCTCCTCCCAGTGCGTTCCTGCAGGAAATGGCTCTGAGCAGCAGCGGGCCACGCTCTCCAATGGGGTCTCCTACCAACAGACAGTGCTTTCAAGGCTGCAGCCCTTGCTCCCTGAGCCCAGGGCAGGGCCTGTTCTTTCTGCTTGCGTGTGTGCTTCTGCTGAGGCAGGTGCCTCGCACAGCCTCACTTTAGTCTTCAGGGTGCAGGTACAGCGGGCACTCATCCCTCGCAGGGAGGTACAGTCCCTTGGCAGACCCATGCCCATGCCCAGCTCACTGCTGGCTCTGCCCTTTGCTTCTTGCAATAGCTCGTCCCTCATGGCAACACACAGGGGAGCGGGCAGACAGCAGGCACCTGCCTGGCCAGGTGGGGACTGCAATGCTGCTGTGCCGGAGACCTGCACTGCTCCCCTCCCTCCCAAGGAGCAGGGGAAATGCCTGTTGGGACATTTTCTTCCTGGGGGCTCTGAACGCATGTCAGACCTGCTTGTGCTCCATCATCAGCTTTGTCAGCGTTGAGTCATATTGGTTCCATGTTTCAGCCTCAAGATTTTTGAGCTTATGGGCCATCAGTATGCGATGCCTTCTTTCTTCTATCTTAGCGCGTACAGAGCGCGCTCCCTGCAGGCAAGGAAAACACATCCGCATGCAGCGTTAGTCTCCTAGGACTGGGCACAGGCAGGAGCACAGGGACGGTGGGCAGCCACATCTGCTGCTTCTGCCCTGCTCTGGAATCTCCCAGGGGAAACGGGGCTGGGAAATGCCTATGGCGTACCGTTGTTGAAGGGTCCTGAGGATTATCCAGGCACTCAGGGGTCCTAGGCTTTGGGTAAGCTGGAGGTCTTGGTTTCTTCAGCTCCTCCTCAGATCCCTCGTAAATTGGTGGCATTAATCTAGAAAGACAGAACAGGCTTAGTTTATGGGGGTACACTTGGAGGCAGCTACTCAGAGCTGGGCTCGCAGCTCACATCTTATCTCCAGCACCACAAAATGCTTCTGGCACAGGAAGACCACGACCACACCAGGACGACAGCTGTCCCTTTGATGTTTCCAGTGCCTTTTGGCATGAGCACATTCACTGCAGCCAAGGGAAACATCTCACTGGCACAAAACCATCTGACTTCCTCCACTTGTGTGGGGAAAAAGGGACAGAATTGTCCCAAGGCCTCACTCAGGCCCGTACTTGTAGGATGTGTTGCTAAGTCGAACACAGACGCACACCATCAGACATGGTGCCATTGGCCCTTTGCACCCACAGCCTTCCCCTCGGGACCTGTGTCATGCCTCAGTTATGGGGTGCAGAGAGATCCCTGGGTTGGCATCGCACCCAGCTCCTTCCCGTGTCACGAGGAAGGGGAAGACGACAACACCTGCAACCCCAGAACACGGCTCAGGGCCTCAGGGCCTCCAGGGCTGTTCCCAGGCCTCAGCTAGACCGGTGCACACTTACTCTGCCTGTGCTGTCCTTGGTTGCTGTGGCACTTGCTGCCACTCCTTTGGTGCCTTCTGGCTCGTAGGCATTTGGCCTTTCAACTTCTCCTTTATTCTCTTCTTCAGCATCTTATCAGACTCCTTTCTCACAATGTGGGAAGGAACTCGCGTGCACTTGAGTATTTGGCAGAACGATTTCTGCAAAACGAGAAGAGAGTCTCGTAAAGAACTGCTGCAAGCAGCTGAGGCTGCTCCTCCCAGTGCGTTCCTGCAGGAAATGGCTCTGAGCAGCAGCGGGCCACGCTCTCCAATGGGGTCTCCTACCAACAGACAGTGCTTTCAAGGCTGCAGCCCTTGCTCCCTGAGCCCAGGGCAGGGCCTGCCCTTTCTGCTTGCGTGTGTGCTTCTGCTGAGGCAGGTGCCTCGCACAGCCTCACTTTAGTCTTCAGGGTGCAGGTACAGCGGGCACTCATCCCTCGCAGGGAGGTACAGTCCCTTGGCAGACCCATGCCCATGCCCAGCTCACTGCTGGCTCTGCCCTTTGCTTCTTGCAATAGCTCGTCCCTCATGGCAACACACAGGGGAGCGGGCAGACAGCAGGCACCTGCCTGGCCAGGTGGGGACTGCAATGCTGCTGTGCCGGAGACCTGCACTGCTCCCCTCCCTCCCAAGGAGCAGGGGAAATGCCTGTTGGGACATTTTCTTCCTGGGGGCTCTGAACGCATGTCAGACCTGCTTGTGCTCCATCATCAGCTTTTTCAGCGTTGAGTCATATTGGTTCCATGTTTCAGCCTCAAGATTTTTGAGCTTATGGGCCATCAGTATGCGATGCCTTCTTTCTTCTATCTTAGCGCGTACAGAGCGCGCTCCCTGCAGGCAAGGAAAACACATCCGCATGCAGCGTTAGTCTCCTAGGACTGGGCACAGGCAGGAGCACAGGGACGGTGGGCAGCCACATCTGCTGCTTCTGCCCTGCTCTGGAATCTCCCAGGGGAAACGGGGCTGGGAAATGCCTATGGCGTACCGTTGTTGAAGGGTCCTGAGGATTATCCAGGCACTCAGGGGTCCTAGGCTTTGGGTAAGCTGGAGGTCTTGGTTTCTTCAGCTCCTCCTCAGATCCCTCCTAAATTGGTGCCATTAATCTAGAAAGACAGAACAGGCTTAGTTTATGGGGGTACACTTGGAGGCAGTTACGCAGAGCTGGGCTCGCAGCTCACATCTTATCTCCAGCACCACAAAATGCTTCTGGCACAGGAAGACCACGACCACACCAGGACGACAGCTGTCCCTTTGATGTTTCCAGTGCCTTTTGGCATGAGCACATTCACTGCAGCCAAGGGAAACATCTCACTGGCACAAAACCATCTGACTTCCTCCACTTGTGTGGGGAAAAAGGGACAGAATTGTCCCAAGGCCTCACTCAGGCCCGTACTTGTAGGATGTGTTGCTAAGTCGAACACAGACGCACACCATCAGACATGGCGCCATTGGCCCTTTGCACCCACAGCCTTCCCCTCGGGACCTGTGTCATGCCTCAGTTATGGGGTGCAGAGAGATCCCTGGGTTGGCATCGCACCCAGCTCCTTCCCGTGTCACGAGGAAGGGGAAGACGACAAGACCTGCAACCCCAGAACACGGCTCAGGGCCTCAGGGCCTCCAGGGCTGTTCCCAGGCCTCAGCTAGACCGGTGCACACTTACTCTGCCTGTGCTGTCCTTGGTTGCTGTGGCACTTGCTGCCACTCCTTTGGTGCCTTCTGGCTCGTAGGCATTTGGCCTTTCAACTTCTCCTTTATTCTCTTCTTCAGCATCTTATCACACTCCTTTCTCACAATGTGGGAAGGAACTCGCGTGCACTTGAGTATTTGGCAGAACGATTTCTGCAAAACGAGAAGAGAGTCTCGTAAAGAACTGCTGCAAGCAGCTGAGGCTGCTCCTCCCAGTGCGTTCCTGCAGGAAATGGCTCTGAGCAGCAGCGGGCCACGCTCTCCAATGGGGTCTCCTACCAACAGACAGTGCTTTCAAGGCTGCAGCCCTTGCTCCCTGAGCCCAGGGCAGGGCCTGCCCTTTCTGCTTGCGTGTGTGCTTCTGCTGAGGCAGGTGCCTCGCACAGCCTCACTTTAGTCTTCAGGGTGCAGGTACAGCGGGCACTCATCCCTCGCAGGGAGGTACAGTCCCTTGGCAGACCCATGCCCATGCCCAGCTCACTGCTGGCTCTGCCCTTTGCTTCTTGCAATAGCTCGTCCCTCATGGCAACACACAGGGGAGCGGGCAGACAGCAGGCACCTGCCTGGCCAGGTGGGGACTGCAATGCTGCCGTGCCAGAGACCTGCACTGCTCCCCTCCCTCCCAAGGAGAGAGTGAAGTGCCTGCTTGCTTTTTTTTTTTTTTTTCCTAGGGGCTCGGAATCCATGTCATACCTGTCTTCGTTCAAAGAGCAGCTTCTGCGTCTTGGAATCATATTCATTCCATGCTTCAACTTGACGCATTTTGAGCCTGTGGGCCATCAGCGCTTGTTCCCGTTTTTCCTCTCTTAGAGCAAGCATATAGTACACTCCCTGCAGGTAAGGAAAACACATCCGCATGCAGCATTAGTCTCCGGAGCTTGGGCACAGGCAGGAGCACAGCGACAGGTGGGCAGCCAGAGCTGCTGCTTCTGCCCTGCTCTGGAATCTCCAAGGGGAAACGGGGCTGGGAAATGCCTATGGCATACCGATGTTGCTGTTTTCTGAGCAGCAAAAGACAGGCGCTCATGGGGTTTAGCCTGTGGATAAGCTGGAGGTTTTGGCTTCTTCAGCTCCTTCTCAGACCTCCCTTTAATTGGTGACAAGAATCTGAAAAGACACAGCAGGCTTAGCTTATGGGAGTACACTTGGAGGCAGTTTCTAAGAGCTGGGCTCACAGCTCACAGCTTAGCTCCAGCAGCACAAGGTGCTTCCGCAGGAGGAAGACCACGACCACACCAGGGCAACAGCTGTCCCTTTGATGTTTCCAGTGCCTTTTGGCATGAGCACATTCACTGCAGCCAAGGGAAACATCTCACTGGCACAAAACCATCTGACTTCCTCCACTTGTGTGGGGAAGAAGGGACAGAATTGTCCCAAGGCCTCACTCAGGCCCCTACCTGCGGGACGTGTTGTTACAACACACGCAGACGCACACCATCAGACACGGCCCCCTTGACCCTTTGCACCCACAGCCTTCCCCTCCGGACCTGTGTCATGGAAAGGCCTGGTGATGCCGAGAGGCCCCTGGGGGTGGCATCGCACCCAGCTCCTTCCTGTGTCAAGAAGAAGGGGAGGACGACAAGCCGAAGGAACCCCAGAAGACGGCTCAGGGACTCCAGGGCCTCTAGGGTTATTCCCAGGCCTCGGTGGGGCTCGTGCACACTTACTCTGTCTGAGGTCTCCTGGGAAGCTCTGCCTTTTCCTTATGCCCATCTGATGTCTTGTGGCTCGCAGGGTTTTTGCCATTGACATGCAACATCCTCTCCTTCAGCTTCTCATCATATTCTTTTCTCAAGAGGAAGGAAGGACGTCGGTCATACTCCTGTGTGGGGTAGACGGGGTTCTGCAAAACGAGAAGAGAGTCTCCTAAAGACCTGCTGCAAGGAGCTGAGGCTGCCCCTCCCAGTGCACTCCTGCAGGAAATGGTGCTGAGCAGCAGTGGGCTACCCCCTACAATGGGGTCTCTTTCCAACAGCCAGCACTTTCAAGGCTGCAGCCCTTACTTCCTGAGCCCAGGGCAGGGCCTGCCTTTTCTGCTTGCGTGTGTGCTTCTGCTGAGGCAGGTGCCTCGCACAGCCTCACTTTAGTCTTCAGAGTGCAGGTACAGCAGGCACTCATCCCTCGCAGGGAGGTACAGTCCCTCGGCAGACCCTTGCCCATGCCCCGCTCGCTGCTGGCTTTGCCCTTTGTTCACTGCAACAGCTCCTCCCGCATGGTAACACACAGGGGAGCGGGCAGACAGCAGGCACCTGCCTGGCCAGGTGGGGACTGCAATGCTGCCATGCCAGAGATCTGCACTGCTCCCCTCCCTCCCAAGGAGAGAGCGAAGTGCCTGCTTGCTTTTTTTTTTTTTTTTTCCTAGGGGCTCGGAATCCATGTCATACCTGTCTTCGTTCAAAGAGCAGCTTCTGCGTCTTGGAATCATATTCATTCCATGCTTCAACTTGACGCATTTTGAGCCTGTGGGCCATCAGCGCTTGTTCCCGTTTTTCCTCTCTTAGAGCACGCATATAGTACACTCCCTGCAGGTAAGGAAAACACATCCGCATGCAGCATTAGTCTCCGGAGCTTGGGCACAGGCAGGAGCACAGCGACAGGTGGGCAGCCAGAGCTGCTGCTTCTGCCCTGCTCTGGAATCTCCAAGGGGAAACGGGGCTGGGAAATGCCTATGGCATACCGATGTTGCTGTTTTCTGAGCAGCAAAAGACAGGCGCTCATGGGGTTTAGCCTGTGGATAAGCTGGAGGTCTTGGTTTCTTCAGCTCCTCAGTCCTCCCATGAATTGGTGGCAGGAATCTGAGAAGACACAGCAGGCTTAGCTTGTGGGAGTACACTTGGACGCAGTTTCTAAGAGCTGGGCTCACAGCTCACAGCTTAGCTCCAGCAGCACAAGGTGCTTCCGCAGGAGGAAGACCACGACCACACCAGGGCAACAGCTGTCCCTTTGATGTTTCCAGTGCCTTTTGGCATGAGCACATTCACTGCAGCCAAGGGAAACATCTCACTGGCACAAAACCATCTGACTTCCTCCACTTGTGTGGGGAAGAAGGGACAGAATTGTCCCAAGGCCTCACTCAGGCCCGTACTTGTAGGATGTGTTGCTATGTCCCACGCAGACGCACACCATCAGACACGGCCCCCTTGGCCCTTTGCACCCACAGCCTTCCCCTCAGGACCTGTGTCGTGGAAAGGCCTGGGAATGCCGAGAAGCCCCTGGGTTGACATTGCACCCAGCTCCTTCCTGTGTCAAGAGGAAGGGGAGGGCTTCAAGCCCAGGAAACCTCAGAACACAGTGCAGGGGCTCAGGGCCTCCAGGGCTGTTCCCAAGCCTCAGCTGGACCGGTGCACACTTACTCTGCCTGTGCTCTCCTCAGGGGCTGTGGCTCTTCCTGCCTCCCCTCTGGTGCCTTTGGGCTCGCACCGCTCTGGCCTTTCTCATTCTTTTTCATCCTCTCCATTAGCTGCTGTGCCGGAGACCTGCACTGCTCCCCTCCCTCCCAAGGAGCAGGGGAAATGCCTGTTGGGACTGTTATAAATGGCTCAGGATTCAAATTAGAATTAAATGAAAAATAGGATTTATTAAAGGATATAAAGGAATAGAGGTAAGCAAACAGCGCTGGGTGCACCAGGAGTCTCCGCTCCACCAGGATGCACACCAATTACATCAAGCAACTGATTTTTATGCTCCTAGACTAATACATATTCATTACTACTTCTAAAAAAAAAGAGATTATTAAAATTAGCTTCCGGGGTGCAGTCCCTCCTACTGGAGCATGCGCAGTCTCCTCTGGGGTCTCTTCTGGGGGTCTCTAGGGGTCTTCCATGCTGAAGGCTCGCAGTCTTCCTCTTCCCCTTTGTACTTACTGGGCACCATCCCAAGTTTACGGAACACCTTCTTCAAAACACCTTCTTCAAATCTTGTCTCCCAGCCGCCTTTCAGCTTCTTTCTCGGCCCCCCCCCTAACCAGATACCAAAGATCCACATAGTATCCCATAACAGTCACTAGTTGTTATCAGTTGTTCTGAAACTCCCAGACACACGGGTAATTAAAACATTCTTCCCCAGCCATTCACAGACACATCTATAGCAGTGTTAGAAATAGAAGTCCAGAATAACAAAAGCAAACAGGTTCATAAATTTAAGAAGGGATAAATTGGCTAGAATGAGGAATGAGGGGGAGACTGGGACACACGGCAGCTGTGGTTCAAGCATTGAATTGCCAGTGCAGGGCCCAGAGGCAGACAGGATTCAAACATTTCAAACAGAATTGTTCTTTATGGACACGAATTGTTAAAACATTCCTCACAATCCCTTATCTTCTTTTCAATATCCCCAATTCGTGTCTCTTCTGTTATTAATAATTGGATTTCATCAGTTTGTTCTTGGAGGGTCCAATTCTTAAGCATCATAATTGACATATTCCCTTCTTTTTTTAATGAAGTTATTACCAATGTACTATTTATCACCCGGCGTATTAATAGTGTAAGACAAGGTATCATACAAGGTACAAATAATAATGTCATTATACCACATAATAATAAAAATAACACCCTTTTAACCCATGGTCCACCAGGCAGCCATGAAAATAAATCCCATTCCATATCCTTCCAGGTTTGTGTTGGGACGTGGGCTAATTTTCTAATTTCCTTGGTTATCTTTTTAACTACTTTCCCATTATCGTCAATTTGTAAACAACAATTAGAATAATTTAGTTTACCACACACACCCCCTTCTTCTGCTAGTAAATAGTCCAAGACCATTCTATGTTGGAAAATAGCATTCCTCATCTGGGTAGATTGGTCAGCTAGGAGATCCAGAGCTGTTGCTGTTTGATTAGTTATTATTTCGAGAACTGCTTGTAACCTAATTATGCGATTCAAATTATAAATAGGTTCTCGAGCTCCAGATATTACTTCATTCGGATTCCATGTAGCTGGTCCATAATACTGTATGATTCTTTCAGGGGGCCATTCATTTTCTCTCCATTTTTGAGCACTACCTCCAGCTAAAGAGGTATCAATATATCGTTTCTCCCTATTGAGATCATCATATAATTTTACTCCTAAGTGATTCCCTTGTATTTAAGATAATAAAAAGAATAAAGGTCTTATGTATCCCACGTAGCATATTCCTGACCAATCTTTTGGTAACCTTTTATAGGCCCGTTTGCCACATATCCAATAATGTCCTTTTAAAGCCCACGTCCCATTTGGAAAAGGACCATCCCAGTTTTTTCTATTCCTTGGGGCATGAAAATACAAGGTGTTCTCGTTACCAAGTGGCCCAGTTACAATGTTTGCTTCCTTAATACTCGTATATATACACTTCCAAGCCCCTACACTAGATTCCCACTCACAATTACAGCTAATTTCTCCTTCACGACTTGTCATATTATTGGCTGACCAGAAATGTTTAAAAAAACACTTGCGTCCCGTTCTCATTTTGCCACCTCCAGCGATAGATTTTTACCACGTGCTGTTCCCTAGTGGTGTTATCACGCTGACAACTCAAGATTTGAACATCGAATTGTCCTTTTGATTGTGCTCTTGCCATGGCTTTACACCCAGGTCCAAAGAATTCCTTAGATGAGCATTTCAGCCAAGTCCCATTTTTCAGCTGGACATGTGTAGCATTCCATTTTCCTTTACTTGCTGTACAGTTTATAGGTCTACATTCAGGATCAGTACATTCATATCCAGGGGACAGAGTCCATTTACAAATGCTTTCTCCCACCTTTACTGTCCCTGTTCTGTTTAAACAATATATACCTTTTTCTGATGAATACAATTGCCACGGGCCTTCTTCCTCTTTCCAGAATTGTGTTCCATTATGAACTTCACTTAAATTACTAACCCACCATTTAGGTTCAACTGGGCCAGCTACCCAAGGCCAACTTTCAGCTCCTCTTGGTCCCCCACAAACCCAGCAATTGCTAAGATTAAAAGTCTTAGCCACTTCCTCCCCCAGAATAAAAAAGTTATTCCCATGGCTCAATTGCCCTTGTAAGAATAGTACCAGGAAGTATAGCATCCTTCTCATCCTTCTACGTCGTCCGGGGGGGGTATGTAGGGGTGTGAGAAATGTCCTCAATCAAGGGGTTGGATCCACTTCCAGAATCTACTTAAACTGGTGTCACTGTTCAGCCTTCGAGGGTGGTTCAGCTCCTGGAAAACTAATTACAATAGGTTAAAAAAAAAAAAAAACTCTTACTACATACATACATTTTTCGTCTGCTCGCTTGTTTCTTTTTCTGGGACAGCTTGATTTCAGTGCGGGAGAAGTCCGGTCGAGGCCCTCACACTCGGCAGTCAATACCCGTAGGGGTTGCCTCCCTCGGTAGACTATACACACTATACACACCGCAGTGGAGAGTCCTGCCCCGGTCTTGCCTTCTCCCCTTTCTTCATTGCAGGCTTGTCCCTTTCTTCTGGTATTTCATGCAGAGCAGGCCCTATTTCCGGAACATTAGTTCCCCAGGAGCGGACTCAACCTTCCAGGTTTTGGGTATTTATTGGTCCTTTCACTCTGGATGCATGGGTCCAACCCCTTTCTGCTGTTCTCACAGCTGTTTCAGTGGTAAGTAAAACAAGATACGGTCCCTCCCACCGGGGTTGTAAGGATTCTTCTTTCCAAGTTTTTATTAAGACCTTATCCCCTGGTTGTATTTGATGGATGGTAAACCCTAAAGGTGGTGTCTGAACCAGTATTCCAATTTCTCTTAGTTCTTGCAACCTCTTCCCAATAGTAATTATATATTTCTGGATACTTCGATCCTCAACTACATTATCCCCCAGGGGCATTCCCTGTGAGTAAGGCATACCGTATAACATTTCATATGGTGATAATCCAGTCTCACTGTGTGATTTAGTTCTTATGTTTAAAAGTGCCAATGGTAAACATCGAGTCCAGGGCAATTGTGTCTCAATCATCAATTTAGCCAATTGCTGTTTTATTGTTTGATTCATTCTCTCTACTTTCCCTGAGCTTTGTGGGTGCCATGGAGTATGATATTCCCACTGAATACCTAATGATTGACATAATAATTTTATTATTTTAGAAGTAAAGTGTGTGCCTTGGTCAGAATCAATGTACTGGATTATCCCATATCTAGGTATCAGATGTTCCAATAAAATTTTTGTCACCGTTTGCGCCGTAGCTCGTGCCACAGGATAAGCTTCCACCCATTGTGTTAAATGGTCAACAATTACCAATAAATACTTGATTCTCCCTACTTTAGGCAATTCAGTAAAATCAACTTGTACTCTCTCAAAAGGCCGATATGCTGTTTTTCTTCCTCCCGCTGCCGCCTGTCGAAATATTTTCTTATTTATTTTCTGACAAGTTAAACAACCTTGTGTGATTTGCTTTGCTATTTCAAAAACCCCTATACAACCAAATTGTTTAAGTAAGTGATTACTTAATGCTCTTGTACCCCAGTGTGTTTGGGTATGCAAACGTTCCAATATTTGTCTTGCATAAGCTTTTGGTAACATTTCTCGTCCATCTGGCAATGTCCATTTTCCTTGTTCTAATTTAGCACCTATTTTCTCCAGTTTTGTTTGTTCTTCAGGAGTAAACTTCTTTTCTTCTTCTTGTTTTTCTTCTTCTTGTCTTACTTCTTCCTGTACTATATTAATTTTAGCAGCCTGAGTTCTTAAAGCTGCTTCCTGAGCTTCTTTATCTGCTAGATTATTTCCCCTAGTGTGGTATTCCAATCCTTTCTGATGCCCTCTTACATGTACTACTGCTATTTCTTTAGGTTCCCTTAAAGCTTTTAAAATTTTCCTTATTAATTCTTGATGTATAAGATTCTTCCCTTGAGTATTAATTAAACCTCTTTCCTCCCAAATTTTTCCAAAGGTGTGAACCACTCCATATGCATATTTAGAATCTGTATATATAGTTCCACTTTTTCCCTTTAATAGTTCCAGGGCCCTGTATAGGGCATACAGCTCACAAGCCTGAGCTGACCATGATGGACTCAGGGGGCCTGATTCCACAGATTCCAGGTGTTTATTAATTATGGCATATCCTGTTTTTCTTTTTCCCTCTACTACTCGAGAGGAACCATCTATGAATAGTATCTCTCCCTTTTCTAATTCAGTATCTCTCAAATCAGGTCTCACTTTAGTCTGGGTCTCGATTACCTCCAAACAATTATGTTGTAGTTCCTCTGAGGGTTTTCCAAATAAAAATTGTGCTGGGCTCTGAGCAGAGGTTACCTTCAATTCTAAATCAGGGGAGTCAATTAGTATAGCTTCATACTTTAGGATCCGGCTGTCTGTTAACCATTTCTCCGCTCTCTGTTGTAAGACACTTCTGACATTGTGTGGAGTATACACTTTTAAGGGAGCACTAAAAGTAATCTTTCTGACTTCTTCTATCAATAATGCTGTAGCAACCAAGGCTTGAAGACAAGCAGGCCACCCCCTACTTACTGGATCAAGTAATTTGGAACAATACCCCACAGGTTTTTTAATTCCTGCCCAATCTTGAGTAAGGACTCCGTATGCTGTCTGGTTTGATGTGTTCACAAAAAGATAAAAGGGTTTCTCTAGATCTGGGAGACTTAATACAGGTGCTTGTATTAATGCTTTTTTTATTTCTTCAAATTTTTGATCATCTTCTGTGGACCACTTGAATCGATTATCAATTAGTTTTTCATATAAAAATTTAACTTTTTCACTGTAGCTTTCAAGCCACGGTCTACAATATCCTAATAATCCCAATACTTGCCGAATTTCCTTTTTAGTTTGTGGGGGTCTTAAGGAGAGGATCCCAGATACCCTGTCAGGATCCAATTTCTTTTCTCCCCTGCTTAACCAGTGTCCTAAGTATTTTACCTCCTGTTCCACAAATTGTAACTTTGATCGGGACACTTTTAATCCCTTTTCCCCCAGAAAATTTAACAAATTAATAGTGGCTTTTCGGGTTCCTTCTTCAGTCTCTCCAGCTAGTAACAAATCATCCACATATTGCAATAACTTTACCTCCCCAGGTAATGTAAAATCTTGTAGAACTTTTTCCAAAGTTTGTCCAAATAGATTCGGTGACTCAGTAAACCCTTGTGGTAGCACAGTCCACCTTAATTGTTGTTTTCGTCCTGTCTCCGGGTCTTCCCACTCGAAAGCAAAGTAATCCCTGGAATTTTCATCTAAAGGACAGGTCCAAAAAGCATCTTTCAGATCTATTACACTATACCAAGTATATTTGGGAGAGACATGACTCAGCAGAGTGTAAGGATTTGCTACCACAGGGAATTTAGTGATTGTTCGCTGATTTACAGCTCTCAGATCCTGTACCAGTCTGTATGACCCATCCGATTTCTTCACAGGGAGGATGGGTGTATTATGAGGTGACATACACGGTTCTAAAGTCCCTTCCTCCAAAAGTCTATCAACTGTAGGTTTTAATCCCCTTTGACATTCCATTGGTATAGGATATTGTTTAATTCGAATAGGACGATGTGGATCCATTATCTGAACATTTATGGGGTCCATTTCCATTTTTCCAATTTCTCCCTCCTTATACCACACTAAAGGGTTAATAACTTCTTCATCTTTTTGGGTTAAAGTGTATAATTTGATTTGCAACTTATCCCCTTGACTCTGAATGCTTAAGTTCAATTTTAAAATCAAATCCCTTCCTAGTAAATTGTACCCCGCTTCAGGAAGCAAAAGTAAATCATTAAGACAAATCTTTTGATCAGTTTCTATTTCCACATCTTTTAAAACAGGAACCTTAAAGGGCTCCCCTCTTGCCCCTATTACAGACGTATAACTCTTCCCTTCTTTTATTCCCTCTGGGAGCTTTTGAATAGTGGATCTTTCAGCTCCTGTATCTACTAAAAATAGTACTTCTTCTTTATGGGGACCAATTAATAGTGTTATCAAGGGCTCTGTTGATGTTGAAGTCCCCAGAAGATATAGCCCCTGACACCCCTATTCTTCTTTAAACATTTTCTCGTCTTGTTCCCGCTTACGACAATTCTTCTGTAAATGTCCTCTTTTTTGACAATAGTAACAAGCGGGGATCGCTGAATTCCCTTGAGAAGGCTGGCCCCTAGGGGTTTCTTCTATACTTCTTCTCTTCTCCCTCTCTCCTAACAAGGGCTTTTTCTGACTTTCTTTTACTGCTGCTACAAAGATCTTGGCTTTTGTTTTTTGTTTCTCCTCATCTCTCCTGACATATACTTTTTGCGCTTCTCTAAGTAACTCTTCTAATCCTCTCTCTTGCCAATTTTCTAACTTTTCCAATTTCTTTCTTATGTCCACCCAGGATTTGGCTACGAATTGTGTTCTAAGGAGTGCGGTTCCAATTGCTGTATTCGGATCGATCCCCGAATACATTTGTAAACTTTTCTTTAATCTCTCCAACCATTCTGTTGGAGATTCCTCTTTTCCTTGTTGTTCATTGAATGTTTTATTAATGTTTTTTCCTCGTGGAACCGCTTCTCTGATCCCTTGTATAATCATTGTTCTCAAATCTCTCATGTTTTGTCTTCCCTGGGGTTGCTGGTGATCCCAGTGGGGATCCACATTTGGCCATTTTTGATCTCCTGGGGGTCCAGCTTGATTTTGTCTTTCCCAAATCCTCATTCCAGCTTGCCTAATCATTCCCCTTTCCTCAACAGTAAATAAGATTGCTAAAATGGATTGTATTTCTTCCCAGGTATAAGTGTTAGGACCCAGGAATTGATCTAGTCTTTCGGCTACTCCGAGGGGGTCATTTAACAGAGTCCCCATTTCTTTCCTAAAAGATCTCACCTCTGTGGTATTTAAAGGGACTGCCACGAACCCAAATCCTCCCTGATTGCCTCCAAGGGGTACTTCTCTTAATGGATACAGAGAGGTTTCTTCAGGTACGGCAGTCTTACTTCTTGTGCATGCAGCCGGAGGCAGGTCTAATTCTGGTGCTGTTTGTGGTGGAGGCAGGGACCATGGCTGCACTGCCGGAGAGATTACCAGAGGGGGAGGAGGGGGAGCCGGGAGTGTGTTATTAGGACCCAGAGGTGGTGGTGGTGGTGGTAAATTATCCAGCGGCTCCCATTCATCATTCTTTCTTTTTTCCTGCTTTTCCTCCCCTCCAGAATCCTCATTTGTTTTTAGTGCTAATATTGAGGCTGGACGTGGAGTCCCAATCCACAATTCTGCATACTCACTTTCTTCCTGACAGAAAGGCTCTTTTGAATTAACATATATATTCAAAGCCTGACAAATCCAATCATCAAACGATCCAAAAACAGGCCAGAAAACACACGGTCTTAAAGGTTTTTTTGGCCATTCTATCATACAGTAATGAACCAATTGTAATTTATTTTTTCCTTTTCTGGGGCCCCTATTGTTCCAATTTCCAATCATTATTCCTAATGGACTTTCTGGTGGTATATCTGGTATTTCGCTCCCTTTCTGGTCCTTGGTCTTTGATTTTATCTGACCCATCTGGGAATTTTACTAGTGGCAATTCCCACAGCCCTTGGTTGCCCCGAGTGAGAGTGTCTTGCAGGGGGCTTAGGACCTATCACCCACCCACGTATCACTCCATTCACCAGCCCAGCCCCCCCGACAGGAGATTAGAACCAGTGAGAAAACAAAAAGACTTCTACGCCTCAGACTTTAGAAGCCTCAGTTACACTCTCACACACAAACACGGGCAACCGTACCTTTACCCAACTGGACGGTATCTTACGAATCAGTCGTCTTCGTCCAGAGTCCAACCGGACGGTATCCACAAGCGTCTTCGTCTGGGATCGAACCAGACGGTATCCAAACGACTGTCGTCTTCGTCCGGTTCGATCCCGGACACCGGAACCCAACCAGACGGTATCCAAACGACCCTGTCGTCCTCGTCCGGATCTTCGCGCGCAGAATTACAGGCACAAAAACACAGCCGGCAAGGGAGCTCAAAAAAAATCAAAATTCTTTGCTTACCTTTATTCAGGTTCAGGATGGCATTAGTCCCGATCTGACTCAAACAGGAGCCACCAAATGGTGGGGCGCCCCTCCTAGAGTAAATCAGAATTCAGGAACGATAGCCATCCCGGACGAGCCCCCAAATTGTTATAAATGGCTCAGGATTCAAATTAGAATTAAATGAAAAATAGGATTTATTAAAGGATATAAAGGAATAGAGGTAAGCAAACAGCGCTGGGTGCACCAGGAGTCTCCGCTCCACCAGGATGCACACCAATTACATCAAGCAACTGATTTTTATGCTCCTAGACTAATACATATTCATTACTACTTCTAAAAAAAAGAGATTATTAAAATTAGCTTCCGGGGTGCAGTCCCTCCTACTGGAGCATGCGCAGTCTCCTCTGGGGTCTCTTCTGGGGGTCTCTAGGGGTCTTCCATGCTGAAGGCTCGCAGTCTTCCTCTTCCCCTTTGTACTTACTGGGCACCATCCCAAGTTTACGGAACACCTTCTTCAAAACACCTTCTTCAAATCTTGTCTCCCAGCCGCCTTTCAGCTTCTTTCTCGGCCCCCCCCCTAACCAGATACCAAAGATCCACATAGTATCCCATAACAGTCACTAGTTGTTATCAGTTGTTCTGAAACTCCCAGACACACGGGTAATTAAAACATTCTTCCCCTGCCATTCACAGACACATCTATAGCAGTGTTAGAAATAGAAGTCCAGAATAACAAAAGCAAACAGGTTCATAAATTTAAGAAGGGATAAATTGGCTAGAATGAGGAATGAGGGGGAGACTGGGACACACGGCAGCTGTGGTTCAAGCATTGAATTGCCAGTGCAGGGCCCAGAGGCAGACAGGATTCAAACATTTCAAACAGAATTGTTCTTTATGGACACGAATTGTTAAAACATTCCTCACAGGACATTTTCTTCCTGGGGGCTCTGAACGCATGTCAGACCTGCTTGTGCTCCATCATCAGCTTTTTCAGCGTTGAGTCATATTGGTTCCATGTTTCAGCCTCAAGATTTTTGAGCTTATGGGCCATCAGTATGCGATGCCTTCTTTCTTCTATCTTAGCGCGTACAGAGCGCGCTCCCTGCAGGCAAGGAAAACACATCCGCATGCAGCGTTAGTCTCCTAGGACTGGGCACAGGCAGGAGCACAGGGACGGTGGGCAGCCACATCTGCTGCTTCTGCCCTGCTCTGGAATCTCCCAGGGGAAACAGAGCTGGGAAATGCCTATGGCGTACCGTTGTTGAAGGGTCCTGGGGATTATCCAGGCACTCAGGGGTCCTAGGCTTTGGGTAAGCTGGAGGTCTTGGTTTCTTCAGCTCCTCCTCAGATCCCTCCTAAATTGGTGCCATTAATCTAGAAAGACAGAACAGGCTTAGTTTATGGGGGTACACTTGGAGGCAGTTACTCAGAGCTGGGCTCGCAGCTCACAGCTTATCTCCAGCACCACAAAATGCTTCTGGCACAGGAAGACCACCACCACACCAGGACGACAGCTGTCCCTTTGATGTTTCCAGTGCCTTTTGGCATGAGCACATTCACTGCAGCCAAGGGAAACATCTCACTGGCACAAAACCATCTGACTTCCTCCACTTGTGTGGGGAAAAACGGACAGAATTGTCCCAAGGCCTCACTCAGGCCCGTACTTGTAGGATGTGTTGCTAAGTCGAACACAGACGCACACCATCAGACATGGCGCCATTGGCCCTTTGCACCCACAGCCTTCCCCTCGGGACCTGTGTCATGCCTCAGTTATGGGGTGCAGAGAGATCCCTGGGTTGGCATCGCACCCAGCTCCTTCCCGTGTCACGAGGAAGGGGAAGACGACAAGACCTGCAACCCCAGAACACGGCTCAGGGCCTCAGGGCCTCCAGGGCTGTTCCCAGGCCTCAGCTAGACCGGTGCACACTTACTCTGCCTGTGCTGTCCTTGGCTGCTGTGGCACTTGCTGCCACTCCTTTGGTGCCTTCTGGCTCGTAGGCATTTGGCCTTTCAACTTCTCCTTTATTCTCTTCTTCAGCATCTTATCACACTCCTTTCTCACAATGTGGGAAGGAACTCGCGTGCACTTGAGTATTTGGCAGAACGATTTCTGCAAAACGAGAAGAGAGTCTCGTAAAGAACTGCTGCAAGCAGCTGAGGCTGCTCCTCCCAGTGCGTTCCTGCAGGAAATGGCTCTGAGCAGCAGCGGGCCACGCTCTCCAATGGGGTCTCCTACCAACAGACAGTGCTTTCAAGGCTGCAGCCCTTGCTCCCTGAGCCCAGGGCAGGGCCTGCCCTTTCTGCTTGCGTGTGTGCTTCTGCTGAGGCAGGTGCCTCGCACAGCCTCACTTTAGTCTTCAGGGTGCAGGTACAGCGGGCACTCATCCCTCGCAGGGAGGTACAGTCCCTTGGCAGACCCATGCCCATGCCCAGCTCACTGCTGGCTCTGCCCTTTGCTTCTTGCAATAGCTCGTCCCTCATGGCAACACACAGGGGAGCGGGCAGACAGCAGGCACCTGCCTGGCCAGGTGGGGACTGCAATGCTGCTGTGCCGGAGACCTGCACTGCTCCCCTCCCTCCCAAGGAGCAGGGGAAATGCCTGTTGGGACATTTTCTTCCTGGGGGCTCTGAACGCATGTCAGACCTGCTTGTGCTCCATCATCAGCTTTTTCAGCGTTGAGTCATATTGGTTCCATGTTTCAGCCTCAAGATTTTTGAGCTTATGGGCCATCAGTATGCGATGCCTTCTTTCTTCTATCTTAGCGCGTACAGAGCGCGCTCCCTGCAGGCAAGGAAAACACATCCGCATGCAGCGTTAGTCTCCTAGGACTGGGCACAGGCAGGAGCACAGGGACGGTGGGCAGCCACATCTGCTGCTTCTGCCCTGCTCTGGAATCTCCCAGGGGAAACGGGGCTGAGAAATGCCTATGGCGTACCGTTGTTGAAGGGTCCTGAGGATTATCCAGGCACTCAGGGGTCCTAGGCTTTGGGTAAGCTGGAGGTCTTGGTTTCTTCAGCTCCTCCTCAGATCCCTCCTAAATTGGTGCCATTAATCTAGAAAGACAGAACAGGCTTAGTTTATGGGGGTACACTTGGAGGCAGTTACTCAGAGCTGGGCTCGCAGCTCACATCTTATCTCCAGCACCACAAAATGCTTCTGGCACAGGAAGACCACCACCACACCAGGACGACAGCTGTCCCTTTGATGTTTCCAGTGCCTTTTGGCATGAGCACATTCACTGCAGCCAAGGGAAACATCTCACTGGCACAAAACCATCTGACTTCCTCCACTTGTGTGGGGAAGAAGGGACAGAAATGTCCCAAGGCCTCACTCAGGCCCCTAGCTGTGGGATGTGTTGCTATGTCCCATGCAGACGCACACCATCAGACACGGCCCCCTTGGCCCTTTGCACCCACAGCCTTCCCCTCCGGACCTGTGTCATGGAAAGGCCTGGTGATGCCGAGAGGCCCCTGGGGGTGGCATCGCACCCAGCTCCTTCCTGTGTCAAGAAGAAGGGGAGGACGACAAGCCGAAGGAACCCCAGAAGACGGCTCAGGGACTCCAGGGCCTCTACGGCTATTCCCAGGCCTCGGTGGGGCTCGTGAACACTTACTCTCTCTGAGGTCTCCTGGGAAGCTCTGCCTTTTCCTTATGCCCATCTGATGTCTTGTGGCTCGCAGGGTTTTTGCCATTGACATGCAACATCCTCTCCTTCAGCTTCTCATCATATTCTTTTCTCAAGAGGAAGGAAGGACGTTGGTCATACTCCTGTGTGGGGTAGACGGGGTTCTGCAAAACGAGAAGAGAGTCTCCTAAAGACCTGCTGCAAGGAGCTCAGGCTGCCCCTCCCAGTGCACTCCTGCAGGAAATGGTGCTGAGCAGCAGTGGGCTACCCCCTACAATGGGGTCTCTTTCCAACAGCCAGCACTTTCAAGGCTGCAGCCCTTACTTCCTGAGCCCAGGGCAGGGCCTGCCTTTTCTGCTGCGTGTGTGCTTCTGCTGAGGCAGGTGCCTCGCACAGCCTCAATTTAGTCTTCAGAGTGCAGGTACAGCGGGCACTCATCCCTCGCAGGGAGGTACAGTCCCTCGGCAGACCCTTGCCCATGCCCCGCTCGCTGCTGGCTTTGCCCTTTGTTCACTGCAACAGCTCCTCCCGCATGGTAACACACAGGGGAGCGGGCAGACAGCAGGCACCTGCCTGGCCAGGTGGGGACTGCAATGCTGCCATGCCAGAGACCTGCACTGCTCCCCTCCCTCCCAAGGAGAGAGCGAAGTGCCTGCTTGCTTTTTTTTTTTTTTTTTCCTAGGGGCTCGGAATCCATGTCATACCTGTCTTCGTTCAAAGAGCAGCTTCTGCGTCTTGGAATCATATTCATTCCATGCTTCAACTTGACGCATTTTGAGCCTGTGGGCCATCAGCGCTTGTTCCCGTTTTTCCTCTCTTAGAGCACGCATATAGTACACTCCCTGCAGGTAAGGAAAACACATCCGCATGCAGCATTAGTCTCCGGAGCTTGGGCACAGGCAGGAGCACAGCGACAGGTGGGCAGCCAGAGCTGCTGCTTCTGCCCTGCTCTGGAATCTCCAAGGGGAAACGGGGCTGGGAAATGCCTATGGCATACCGATGTTGCTGTTTTCTGAGCAGCAAAAGACAGGCGCTCATGGGGTTTAGCCTGTGGATAAGCTGGAGGTTTTGGCTTCTTCAGCTCCTTCTCAGACCTCCCTTTAATTGGTGACAGGAATCTGAAAAGACACAGCAGGCTTAGCTTATGGGAGTACACTTGGACGCAGTTTCTAAGAGCTGGGCTCACAGCTCACAGCTTAGCTCCAGCAGCACAAGGTGCTTCCGCAGGAGGAAGACCACGACCACACCAGGACGACAGCTGTCCCTTTGATGTTTCCAGTGCCTTTTGGCATGAGCACATTCACTGCAGCCAAGGGAAACATCTCACTGGCACAAAACCATCTGACTTCCTCCACTTGTGTGGGGAAGAAGGGACAGAATTGTCCCAAGGCCTCACTCAGGCCCGTACTTGTAGGATGTGTTGCTATGTCCCACGCAGACGCACACCATCAGACACGGCGCCATTGGCCCTTTGCACCCACAGCCTTCCCCTCGGGACCTGTGTCATGCCTCTGTTCTAGGGTGCAGAGAGGTCCATGGGTTGGCATCGCACCCAGCTCCTTCCCGTGTCACGAGGAAGGGGAAGACGACAAGGCCTGGAACCCCAGAACACGGCTCAGGGGCTCAGGGCCTCCAGGGCTGTTCCCAGGCCTCAGCTGGACTGGTGCACACTTACTCTGTGTGTGTTGACTTCGTGGCCTTTGGCTCTTCCTTCGAGGCATCTGGTGCCATCTTACTTACAGGGCTTTGGCCTTTGACATTCTCTTTCATCCTGTCCTTCAGCTTCTTGTCATACTCCTTTCTCACAATGCTGGAAGGACGTTGGTCACCCTCCAGGAGGTGGTAGACAGGGTTCTGCAAAACCAGAAGAGTCTCCTAAAGACCTGCTGCAAGGAGCTGAGGCTGCCCCTCCCAGTGCACTCCTGCAGGAAATGGCTCTGAGCAGCTGCGGGCCACCCTCTCCAATGGGGTCTCTTACCAACACTTTCAAGGCTGTAGCCCTTGCTCCCTAAGACCAGGGCAGGGCCTGTTCTTTCTGCTTGCGTGTGTGCTTCTGCTGAGGCAGGTGCCTTGCACAGCCTCACTTTAGTCTTCAGAGTGCAGGTACAGCGGGCACTGCTCCCTTGCAGGGAGGTACGGTCCCTTGGCAGACCCGTGCCCATGCTCTGCTCGCTGCTGGCTCTGCCCTTTGCTTCTTGCAACAGCTCCTCCCGCATGGCAACGTGCAGGGGAGCGGGCAGACAGCAGGCACGTGCCTAGCCAGGTGGGGACTGCAACGCTGCCGTGCCAGAGACATGCACTGCTCCCCTCCCTCCCAAGGAGTGGGGGAATTGCTTTCCTGGGGCTTTTCTTTCCTGGGGGCTCTGAATACGTGACATACCTGTTTTCGCTCTCTGCTTCTACTCCGTAGGATTGCATCATATTCCCCACAAATTTCATCTTCAAGCTCTGCGCGCTTGTGGGCCATGAGTATTCTGTGCCGTCTTTCTGCCATCCGAGCACGCACAGAGCGCCACCTCTGCAGGCAAGGGAAACACAACCGCATGCAGCATTAGTCTCCTGGGGCTGGGCACAGGCAGGAGCTCAGGGACGGTGGGCTGCCACATCTGCTGCATCTGCCCTGCTCTGGAGTCTCCAAGGGGAAACGGGGCTGGGAAATGCCTATGGCGTACCGTTGTTGAAGGGTCCTGAGGATTATCCAGGCACTCAGGGGTCCTAGGCTTTGGGTAAGCTGGAGGTCTTGGTTTCTTCAGCTCCTCAGTCCTCCCATGAATTGGTGGCAGGAATCTGAAAAGACACAGCAGGCTTAGCTTATGGGAGTACACTTGGACGCAGTTTCTAAGAGCTGGGCTCACAGCTCACAGCTTAGCTCCAGCAGCACAAGGTGCTTCCGCAGGAGGAAGACCACGACCACACCAGGGCAACAGCTGTCCCTTTGATGTTTCCAGTGCCTTTTGGCATGAGCACATTCACTGCAGCCAAGGGAAACATCTCACTGGCACAAAACCATCTGACTTCCTCCACTTGTGTGGGGAAGAAGGGACAGAATTGTCCCAAGGCCTCACTCAGGCCCCTAGCTGCGGGATGTGTTGCTATGTCCCACGCAGACGCACACCATCAGACACGGCCCCCTTGGCCCTTTGCACCCACAGCCTTCCCCTCAGGACCTGTGTCGTGGAAAGGCCTGGGAATGCCAAGAAGCCCCTGGGTTGACATTGCACCCAGCTCCTTCCTGTGTCAAGAGGAAGGGGAGGGCTTCAAGCCCAGGAAACCTCAGAACACAGTGCAGGGGCTCAGGGCCTCCAGGGCTGTTCCCAAGCCTCAGCTAGACCGGTGCACACTTACTCTGCCTGTGCTCTCCTCAGGGGCTGTGGCTCTTCCTGCCTCCCCTCTGGTGCCTTTGGGCTCGCACCGCTCTGGCCTTTCTCATTCTTTTTCATCCTCTCCATTAGCTGCTGCGCCGGAGACCTGCACTGCTCCCCTCCCTCCCAAGGAGCAGGGGAAATGCCTGTTGGGACTGTTATAAATGGCTCAGGATTCAAATTAGAATTAAATGAAAAATAGGATTTATTAAAGGATATAAAGGAATAGAGGTAAGCAAACAGCGCTGGGTGCACCAGGAGTCTCCGCTCCACCAGGATGCACACCAATTACATCAAGCAACTGATTTTTATGCTCCTAGACTAATACATATTCATTACTACTTCTAAAAAAAAGAGATTATTAAAATTAGCTTCCGGGGTGCAGTCCCTCCTACTGGAGCATGCGCAGTCTCCTCTGGGGTCTCTTCTGGGGGTCTCTAGGGGTCTTCCATGCTGAAGGCTCGCAGTCTTCCTCTTCCCCTTTGTACTTACTGGGCACCATCCCAAGTTTACGGAACACCTTCTTCAAAACACCTTCTTCAAATCTTGTCTCCCAGCCGCCTTTCAGCTTCTTTCTCGGCCCCCCCCCTAACCAGATACCAAAGATCCACATAGTATCGCATAACAGTCACTAGTTGTTATCAGTTGTTCTGAAACTCCCAGACACACGGGTAATTAAAACATTCTTCCCCAGCCATTCACAGACACATCTATAGCAGTGTTAGAAATAGAAGTCCAGAATAACAAAAGCAAACAGGTTCATAAATTTAAGAAGTGATAAATTGGCTAGAATGAGGAATGAGGGGGAGACTGGGACACACTGCAGCTGTGGTTCAAGCATTGAATTGCCAGTGCAGGGCCCAGAGGCAGACAGGATTCAAACATTTCAAACAGAATTGTTCTTTATGGACACGAATTGTTAAAACATTCCTCACAATCCCTTATCTTCTTTTCAATATCCCCAATTCGTGTCTCTTCTGTTATTAATAATTGGATTTCATCAGTTTGTTCTTGGAGGGTCCAATTCTTAAGCATCATAATTGACATATTCCCTTCTTTTTTTAATGAAGTTATTACCAATGTACTATTTATCACCCGGCGTATTAATAGTGTAAGACAAGGTATCATACAAGGTACAAATAATAATGTCATTATACCACATAATAATAAAAATAACACCCTTTTAACCCATGGTCCACCAGGCAGCCATGAAAATAAATCCCATTCCATATCCTTCCAGGTTTGTGTTGGGACGTGGGCTAATTTTCTAATTTCCTTGGTTATCTTTTTAACTACTTTCCCATTATCGTCAATTTGTAAACAACAATTAGAATAATTTAGTTTACCACACACACCCCCTTCTTCTGCTAGTAAATAGTCCAAGACCATTCTATGTTGGAAAATAGCATTCCTCATCTGGGTAGATTGGTCAGCTAGGAGATCCAGAGCTGTTGCTGTTTGATTAGTTATTATTTCGAGAACTGCTTGTAACCTAATTATGCGATTCAAATTATAAATAGGTTCTCGAGCTCCAGATATTACTTCATTCGGATTCCATGTAGCTGGTCCATAATACTGTATGATTCTTTCAGGGGGCCATTCATTTTCTCTCCATTTTTGAGCACTACCTCCAGCTAAAGAGGTATCAATATATCGTTTCTCCCTATTGAGATCATCATATAATTTTACTCCTAAGTGATTCCCTTGTATTTGAGATAATAAAAAGAATAAAGGTCTTATGTATCCCACGTAGCATATTCCTGACCAATCTTTTGGTAACCTTTTATAGGCCCGTTTGCCACATATCCAATAATGTCCTTTTAAAGCCCACGTCCCATTTGGAAAAGGACCATCCCAGTTTTTTCTATTCCTTGGGGCATGAAAATACAAGGTGTTCTCGTTACCAAGTGGCCCAGTTACAATGTTTGCTTCCTTAATACTCGTATATATACACTTCCAAGCCCCTACACTAGATTCCCACTCACAATTACAGCTAATTTCTCCTTCACGACTTGTCATATTATTGGCTGACCAGAAATGTTTAAAAAAACACTTGCGTCCCGTTCTCATTTTGCCACCTCCAGCGATAGATTTTTACCACGTGCTGTTCCCTAGTGGTGTTATCACGCTGACAACTCAAGATTTGAACATCGAATTGTCCTTTTGATTGTGCTCTTGCCATGGCTTTACACCCAGGTCCAAAGAATTCCTTAGATGAGCATTTCAGCCAAGTCCCATTTTTCAGCTGGACATGTGTAGCATTCCATTTTCCTTTACTTGCTGTACAGTTTATAGGTCTACATTCAGGATCAGTACATTCATATCCAGGGGACAGAGTCCATTTACAAATGCTTTCTCCCACCTTTACTGTCCCTGTTCTGTTTAAACAATATATACCTTTTTCTGATGAATACAATTGCCACGGGCCTTCTTCCTCTTTCCAGAATTGTGTTCCATTATGAACTTCACTTAAATTACTAACCCACCATTTAGGTTCAACTGGGCCAGCTACCCAAGGCCAACTTTCAGCTCCTCTTGGTCCCCCACAAACCCAGCAATTGCTAAGATTAAAAGTCTTAGCCACTTCCTCCCCCAGAATAAAAAAGTTATTCCCATGGCTCAATTGCCCTTGTAAGAATAGTACCAGGAAGTATAGCATCCTTCTCATCCTTCTACGTCGTCCGGGGGGGGTATGTAGGGGTGTGAGAAATGTCCTCAATCAAGGGGTTGGATCCACTTCCAGAATCTACTTAAACTGGTGTCACTGTTCAGCCTTCGAGGGTGGTTCAGCTCCTGGAAAACTAATTACAATAGGTTAAAAAAAAAAAAAACTCTTACTACATACATACATTTTTCGTCTGCTCGCTTGTTTCTTTTTCTAGGACAGCTTGATTTCAGTGCGGGAGAAGTCCGGTCGAGGCCCTCACACTCGGCAGTCAATACCCGTAGGGGTTGCCTCCCTCGGTAGACTATACACACTATACACACCGCAGTGGAGAGTCCTGCCCCGGTCTTGCCTTCTCCCCTTTCTTCATTGCAGGCTTGTCCCTTTCTTCTGGTATTTCATGCAGAGCAGGCCCTATTTCCGGAACATTAGTTCCCCAGGAGCGGACTCAACCTTCCAGGTTTTGGGTATTTATTGGTCCTTTCACTCTGGATGCATGGGTCCAACCCCTTTCTGCTGTTCTCACAGCTGTTTCAGTGGTAAGTAAAACAAGATACGGTCCCTCCCACCGGGGTTGTAAGGATTCTTCTTTCCAAGTTTTTATTAAGACCTTATCCCCTGGTTGTATTTGATGGATGGTAAACCCTAAAGGTGGTGTCTGAACCAGTATTCCAATTTCTCTTAGTTCTTGCAACCTCTTCCCAATAGTAATTATATATTTCTGGATACTTCGATCCTCAACTACATTATCCCCCAGGGGCATTCCCTGTGAGTAAGGCATACCGTATAACATTTCATATGGTGATAATCCAGTCTCACTGTGTGATTTAGTTCTTATGTTTAAAAGTGCCAATGGTAAACATCGAGTCCAGGGCAATTGTGTCTCAATCATCAATTTAGCCAATTGCTGTTTTATTGTTTGATTCATTCTCTCTACTTTCCCTGAGCTTTGTGGGTGCCATGGAGTATGATATTCCCACTGAATACCTAATGATTGACATAATAATTTTATTATTTTAGAAGTAAAGTGTGTGCCTTGGTCAGAATCAATGTACTGGATTATCCCATATCTAGGTATCAGATGTTCCAATAAAATTTTTGTCACCGTTTGCGCCGTAGCTCGTGCCACAGGATAAGCTTCCACCCATTGTGTTAAATGGTCAACAATTACCAATAAATACTTGATTCTCCCTACTTTAGGCAATTCAGTAAAATCAACTTGTACTCTCTCAAAAGGCCGATATGCTGTTTTTCTTCCTCCCGCTGCCGCCTGTCGAAATATTTTCTTATTTATTTTCTGACAAGTTAAACAACCTTGTGTGATTTGCTTTGCTATTTCAAAAACCCCTATACAACCAAATTGTTTAAGTAAGTGATTACTTAATGCTCTTGTACCCCAGTGTGTTTGGGTATGCAAACGTTCCAATATTTGTCTTGCATAAGCTTTTGGTAACATTTCTCGTCCATCTGGCAATGTCCATTTTCCTTGTTCTAATTTAGCACCTATTTTCTCCAGTTTTGTTTGTTCTTCAGGAGTAAACTTCTTTTCTTCTTCTTGTTTTTCTTCTTCTTGTCTTACTTCTTCCTGTACTATATTAATTTTAGCAGCCTGAGTTCTTAAAGCTGCTTCCTGAGCTTCTTTATCTGCTAGATTATTTCCCCTAGTGTGGTATTCCAATCCTTTCTGATGCCCTCTTACATGTACTACTGCTATTTCTTTAGGTTCCCTTAAAGCTTTTAAAATTTTCCTTATTAATTCTTGATGTATAAGATTCTTCCCTTGAGTATTAATTAAACCTCTTTCCTCCCAAATTTTTCCAAAGGTGTGAACTGTAATACACAATAAATGTTTGTTCATTGTCTTTTGTATTATAAAAACAAGGAGTTCTGTTTGAGGAATGGGAGTTGTGAAAACTCCTTTGCTAGACACTATGAAAATTCTTTTGCTTAATGTAACAAAATAGAGAACTCCCTCCCCTTCTCTCCTTCTGCATCTCAGTAGCCTCTTTTGTTAAAAAGAACACTGCTGCAAAGTTCATGTAACTATCTCCTGATAAGTTGTTAAACTAGTGTATCAACATCCTGCCTTCCTGTCTCACGCTGGGCCAACATGACCAAATAAAGAAAGAAGTTGAACCACAACGCTGAGGAAGACTACGGCCTTCATCTTCACGACCACCAGAGGGACAGAGACGACCCCCTAGCAACAGTGCGCGCAGTCGCAGAATACACCAGGATGTGCTGCGTAATCCTGAAATCACCAAGATATAAAAAGGGACCGTGGGGGGGGTGAGGTGCGCGCCGTTGGTGGAGCCGAGACTTCCCCGGCCGCCCAGCGCTGTTTTGCTTGCTGTTGCTTACTCAATAAATTCCTTTCTATTATTAATGCAATGCTCTCTGAAAATTAATTAAGGGGGCAACTTATAACAAATTTGGTGCCGTGACTCGGATGAAGGCAATCTGATTGAAAGACCTTCGGAGGGGGCGCCCCGCTGATTTCAGCGGCCTTCGCTAGGACTGCTTTCATTCAAATCCTTCACCGACGAACCCTAAATTCGGCAGCAAGCAAATAAAGCCGGCAACCCCTAGTAATCTTTGTGCACGAAGACCGAACGAAGACTCAGGAGTGAGTAAGTATAGGCCGGTGATCCGTTCGGTTGGGGTTGGGTATCCTGGAGCGTGTCGCTGTGAGACGTCCAATTGCGGACGAAGCGAGTGCGGACCCCTCGGTAGTGCGGTTCCCACATCCCGCGAAGGACTGGGCCACGAAAAGGGGGAAGCGATTTGTGTGTGTGTGTGAAGGCGCTCCAGAAGATGGGACAGAAGAAGAGTAAGCCTTCTGGTCCCATGGGCGGGGTAACGTCTGATGTTAGGTTACCCCAGGATTAATGATTAAAAATTGGGAGGATTCCCCTTTTAGGCGGGGAAGGAATAAAGTAAAAATGATACATTATTGTGTTGAAGTTTGGGGTGGTAAACAGATTTGAGGAGACCACCTTTACTGGCCCGTATTTGGGTCCTTTGAAGATTGGGTTTGCCAGGCCCTAAATATTTATGTAAACTCAAAAGAACCTTTTAGTTTGGAAGAAAGTGAATATGCACATTTGTGGATCAGCTCGGAAACTCGAGCCAATTTATATCCTCTAAAAGAAAAAGGAGGGGATGGGAGGCACAAGAAAAACCGAGAATTAGAGATCCCAGCCCCACTGCCTCCCTATATTCCACCACCCCCACCTGCAGCCCCTCCGACTCCCGGGCTTCTTAATCTGCAACCCCAGGGGGATGCCAATAACAACTCTGATTCTAGCACTCAGGGATTAGTGACTAGGAATATATGGCAGTCCCCATTAACTCCAGGGACGTCTGAGATTTTAAGAAAGAGACAGGAGGAGGGTAAGCGAGCTTTAATGGCAACTGGCATAATATTTGCAGCTGCTGAGGAATAATTCTAACTGGAATAATAACTGCACATTGTATATTGTATATATAAAAGCCCGGGCATTTTTGTTAAAGTGTTCTTTTATACATATGTTAATATGTTAATATGTAAATATAAGAACTGCCATTGAGGTGTATGTCTAAGGGAACAAAATTTGCCCAGGCATATTATCGGCTCATCAGGTTTAAATGCCCCCAGTGTAATTGTCAACAGGCAGGTAATTTACAGTGGTTTGATTTTACTTGTGTATCTGTATATTGTGGATTTTGGAGGGATTGGGATTGACTAGTAAAGAGCTTCTAGGAAAACGGTGGAATATTAACCACTGTAGATTACAATAGGAAAAGTTCAAAGCAAAGAAATCCCGAGGAAAAGCCTCCTAGGATGTATACTAACACATTGGAGGGATATAGTGGGCTGAGAGGGTACAGTGAGTAAAAGAGCCCTTATCAAATATTGTAATCAGTGGTGGCCACTTTATAAAGTAGAGGATGGAGCGGAGTGGCCCTTAAATGGAACTACTAATTATAACACCATATTACAGTCAATGTTGTTTTTGTGGAAAGAAGGAAAACAGGATGAAATGTTGTATATTGATGTTGTTTCAGCATCTTGGAGGGAAAAGGTACGGAATTAAGTTGGCCCCTGACTGAGCCTTTGATGTCGGCATTAGAAAAGTAAAGGCTAGAGAAAGATAAAGGAAGTGTTAAAAGGTTTGTGGAAAGTGTTAAAGGTATTCGAAGTTGAATGAGCAGGGAAAGGTGATGTAGGTATTATCTAAGTAACAGTCTAGAAGTTTTGGTATATTTGCATATTTGCTGTGGTGTTTGTTCAGTTTCCCAAGCATCAGGGAGGGGGGAACAGCCTGCTCCACCAGGGGCCTCTCCAGCGGCCGCAGGGGGGCTTTGGCTCCAGCGCCTGGAGCGCCTCCTCCCCCTCCTTCTGCACTGACTTTGGTGTCTGCGGGGGGGTTTCTCGCTCTCCCAGCTGCTGTTGAGCAGCAGGTTTTTGTTTGTTTGTTTGTTTGTTTGTTTGTTTTCGTGGATGTGCTCTCACAGAGGCATGGACTATGTTACTATGGCTTGGCTCTGGGCAGCAGTGGGCCCCTTTAGGGCCAGATGAAATTGTCCCTTATCTACCACGGGGAGGTTTCTGTTTTTGTTTTGTTTTGTTTTTCACGGGGGCTGCCACTGCAGTTTCCCACCCCCACACCCCTCACACACCCTCAAACCTTGCCATCAAACCCAATACACTGGAGCAGCTAAATCATTACTGACTTGTAAAGTATCAGGGATTAAATTAACTAATGAAACCCTAAATGTGATGGGGGTAGAAGGGACTGGGATAACAGTGCCACTTTTGGGGGATACCAAGCTGAGACCAGGGGATAAAATGATCACTGGGCAATTATTGTATGTATCCAAGGCGTAAACTAACTTGTTGGGAAGGGATTTGATGATTAAATTGGGCATTCAACTAGTAAATTGTTAGACTGGAATAACAGTGTTATTAATGGAGTGCTCTCAGGCCCTGAGAGCAAACGTATATTCACCTCTGACTGGAAAGACCCTGAAATGGGGGCGGAAGCAACAATATAGGTGGACAATTTTACTTTAGGGGTTTACAGGGCCACCTATCTATTTGGGTAAATTCTAAAAAAGATTTTGGAGCAATTACAACCTCCCAAGGAGGTATTAATGTTATAAATATGTGGATCATTTTAAGGAAAATCAATACTCCCTGATGGGAGAGAAATGCTGAATAAAGTGATAATGAGGCAAATAACTGTTTTACATCAGAAGAATCATTGGGAGGTGCAAGCAATGTGTGATGTTGTTCTAAGAAAGCATGTCTGTGTAGGAATATATACTTTAGGGAAGCACACATGCAGAGGATGTACTATATGTCAAAGGGTAAATAAAAAGGTCTTCTGTAACCTATCTAGAGGGGGACGGGAGCCAGGGCTTTGACCTTTCCAAAGTATACAGGTAGACTTTACTGAGTTACTTGTTTGTCCTAATCGACCACGTGACTGAATGGGTGTAAAGCTTTACTGCAAGGATTAAAGCAGACCTTAGAGATTGAGTGGGATTTTCACAGCCCCTGGCACCCCTCCTCTTCTGGAAAGGTAGAGCGAATGAATGGTGAAATTAAGAAACAACTAACAAAACTTGTGCTGGAAACTAAGGCTTCTTGGTTAAAATGCTTACCTCTTGCACTGTTAAACATATGGACACAGCCCAGAACTGATATAGGAATTTCTCCTTTTGAAATGCTATATGGTATGCCCTATGACTCGGAATTGCCACTTGATCACCCTCAATTCTAATTAAGACTTGGAAAGAGACTTCTTTAACACCACGATGGGGAAGGCCCCTATGTTGTTTTGCTTACCACAGAAACGGCTATTCAAACTGCGGAGAAAGGATGGACGCATGCCAGCCGAGTGAAAGGACCTATCCGGGAACGTAAATGGGAGGCAGCTCCAGGCCCTGACGACTTGAAGCTGACGCTAAGACGGACTCGATAAGTATTGTGTATTATCTGTGTATCGTGGGAAGGGGAGGAGGCCCTGTTTCGAAGGCTCCCTAGTAGGTTCCCCTGAAGAACACTGCTGCTGCCAAGAAGAACCGATACCTTGTAGTTCGCTGCAACCGAACTGACAAGCGAGGCAGAGAAGTGAAAACGGTGGGGGACTGAGGGGCCGACAATTTAGATGGGCTCCGACCACCTCCTACGATACATGGGAGTCAGTATCATCGTTTTGGTCAGCTATGGGTCTGCGCATCCCCACCAGCCTTTTAAATGGAGCTTAATCAGATGGGAGGATCAATTCATCATCCAGCAAACGACGACAGCGGGTGCTCCCAGTTTCCGCATCACATTATGTGACCTGGCGTCAGTGCAGCCATGCTTTAACCTATCAGGATTTTATTTCTGCCCAAGTTCTAACCCAGGAAAGGGGTACTGTAATTATCCAAACGCATATTATTGTGCATACTGGGGGTGTGAAACCATTGCTACGGACTGGACACTTGGGGCTGGTCGGAATAAATTCTTACAAGTGGGATACGGGCCGCAAGGTTGTAACTGACAAGTGGATCCCCGTTACAGGTGGCAAGGGCATGGTATAGGGTATACAGGAACCTTCCATGGAAATAAAGAAATTTGCAAGGTTCTATATATAAATATAACAAACTTGGACGATACTAGCTGGGTACTAGGAAAATGTCAGATTTTACGAACACGGAACAGATAGGGGAGGACTCATACTAATAAAAAGGAGGATGCTGATAGGCCCCAGGCAGTAGGAACAAATGAGGTATTGTCAGAAAATGTCCAGGGAATCCAGCCTGTGGAAAATACTACAGTGCAACCCTCAGCAGCCCTATGAGCTCAGGTAAAGCCAAGAATGATAACATAGATGAGAATAACATATGGGGGGGGTCATGAATGCTAGCTACCAATTATTAAACAAAACAAACCCAAATGTAACAAAACACTGTTGATTATGCTTTAGTATAAGGCCTTCATATTATGATACTATTGGGGATCCTGGGGAGCCCATCTGCACAAACAAGAACAGCCCTCTACATTGCAGTTGGGGAAAAGACATGAGGGTAACACTAACACAAGTCACTGGAGGTGGTAGGTGTGTGGGCACGGTTCCTAGTGGGAAGTGTCACCTATGTAATACCATGGAGAATGGAAAACAATCAACCGAGTGGCTAATCCCAGCCAACAACGCTAGGTGGGTTTGTTCGTGAGTGGGCGTAACTCTTTGTCTATCACTAAAACACTTTAATGCGTCTCGTGATTTTTGTATACAGGTGATAATTATACCAAGGATTCTATACCACCCTGAGGATTGTATGTATACCCAGCACACAGTGGCAAGTTATCATCTGGAAAGACGGGAACCATTCACGGCTCTAACTTTGGCCACCCTAATAATCCTGGGAGGAGCTGGAGTGGGGACCAGGGTAGCCTCATTGGTTAAACAAAATCAAGAATTTACTTCCTTACGTGTTGCTGCGGACGAGGACCTGACCCAAACTGAACAATCCATCTCGGCCCTGGAAAATCTATCAGGTCACTTCAGAGGTAGTGTTACAAAATCGTAGGGGATTAGATTTGGTATTTTTCAACAGGACGGGCTGTTTGCAGCCCTGAAAGAGGAATGCTGTGTATGCTGATCACACTGGAGTGGTAAGAGATACAATGGCAAGACCCAGGGAAGGGTTAGAAAAAAGGAAACGGGAGAATGAAGCCCAACAGAGCTGGTACGAATCTTGGTTTAATTATTCACCTTGGCTTACTACTTTATTATCAACAATAGCAGGACCTTTGTTGTTATTAATAATAGCACTAACTTTTGGACCATGTATTTTTAATAAATTGATTGCGATTGTAAAGGGATGTTTAGAAGCGGCACATCTAATGCTCATACATGCCAAATACGAGCCAATAAGTACCAACAAAGGAATCAAGGAAACATTAGTTCTTAGTAGCCAGGCATTGCAGAGATTCAATGAACAAAATGAGTAACTAAAAGAAAAAGGAGGGATTGTAATACACAATAAATGTTTGTTCATTGTCTTTTGTATTATAAAAACAAGGAGTTCTGTTTGAGGAATGGGAGTTGTGAAAACTCCTTTGCTAGACACTATGAAAATTCTTTTGCTTAATGTAACAAAATAGAGAACTCCCTCCCCTTCTCTCCTTCTGCATCTCAGTAGCCTCTTTTGTTAAAAAGAACACTGCTGCAAAGTTCATGTAACTATCTCCTGATAAGTTGTTAAACTAGTGTATCAACATCCTGCCTTCCTGTCTCACGCTGGGCCAACATGACCAAATAAAGAAAGAAGTTGAACCACAACGCTGAGGAAGACTACGGCCTTCATCTTCACGACCACCAGAGGGACAGAGACGACCCCCTAGCAACAGTGCGCGCAGTCGCAGAATACACCAGGATGTGCTGCGTAATCCTGAAATCACCAAGATATAAAAAGGGACCGTGGGGGGGGTGAGGTGCACGCCGTTGGTGGAGCCGAGACTTCCCCGGCCGCCCAGCGCTGTTTTGCTTGCTGTTGCTTACTCAATAAATTCCTTTCTATTATTAATGCAATGCTCTCTGAAAATTAATTAAGGGGGCAACTTATAACAAATTTGGTGCCGTGACTCGGATGAAGGCAATCTGATTGAAAGACCTTCGGAGGGGGCGCCCCGCTGATTTCAGCGGCCTTCGCTAGGACTGCTTTCATTCAAATCCTTCACCGACGAACCCTAAATTCGGCAGCAAGCAAATAAAGCCGGCAACCCCTAGTAATCTTTGTGCACGAAGACCGAACGAAGACTCAGGAGTGAGTAAGTATAGGCCGGTGATCCGTTCGGTTGGGGTTGGGTATCCTGGAGCGTGTCGCTGTGAGACGTCCAATTGCGGACGAAGCGAGTGCGGACCCCTCGGTAGTGCGGTTCCCACATCCCGCGAAGGACTGGGCCACGAAAAGGGGGAAGCGATTTGTGTGTGTGTGTGAAGGCGCTCCAGAAGATGGGACAGAAGAAGAGTAAGCCTTCTGGTCCCATGGGCGGGGTAACGTCTGATGTTAGGTTACCCCAGGATTAATGATTAAAAATTGGGAGGATTCCCCTTTTAGGCGGGGAAGGAATAAAGTAAAAATGATACATTATTGTGTTGAAGTTTGGGGTGGTAAACAGATTTGAGGAGACCACCTTTACTGGCCCGTATTTGGGTCCTTTGAAGATTGGGTTTGCCAGGCCCTAAATATTTATGTAAACTCAAAAGAACCTTTTAGTTTGGAAGAAAGTGAATATGCACATTTGTGGATCAGCTCGGAAACTCGAGCCAATTTATATCCTCTAAAAGAAAAAGGAGGGGATGGGAGGCACAAGAAAAACCGAGAATTAGAGATCCCAGCCCCACTGCCTCCCTATATTCCACCACCCCCACCTGCAGCCCCTCCGACTCCCGGGCTTCTTAATCTGCAACCCCAGGGGGATGCCAATAACAACTCTGATTCTAGCACTCAGGGATTAGTGACTAGGAATATATGGCAGTCCCCATTAACTCCAGGGACGTCTGAGATTTTAAGAAAGAGACAGGAGGAGGGTAAGCGAGCTTTAATGGCAACTGGCATAATATTTGCAGCTGCTGAGGAATAATTCTAACTGGAATAATAACTGCACATTGTATATTGTATATATAAAAGCCCGGGCATTTTTGTTAAAGTGTTCTTTTATACATATGTTAATATGTTAATATGTAAATATAAGAACTGCCATTGAGGTGTATGTCTAAGGGAACAAAATTTGCCCAGGCATATTATCGGCTCATCAGGTTTAAATGCCCCCAGTGTAATTGTCAACAGGCAGGTAATTTACAGTGGTTTGATTTTACTTGTGTATCTGTATATTGTGGATTTTGGAGGGATTGGGATTGACTAGTAAAGAGCTTCTAGGAAAACGGTGGAATATTAACCACTGTAGATTACAATAGGAAAAGTTCAAAGCAAAGAAATCCCGAGGAAAAGCCTCCTAGGATGTATACTAACACATTGGAGGGATATAGTGGGCTGAGAGGGTACAGTGAGTAAAAGAGCCCTTATCAAATATTGTAATCAGTGGTGGCCACTTTATAAAGTAGAGGATGGAGCGGAGTGGCCCTTAAATGGAACTACTAATTATAACACCATATTACAGTCAATGTTGTTTTTGTGGAAAGAAGGAAAACAGGATGAAATGTTGTATATTGATGTTGTTTCAGCATCTTGGAGGGAAAAGGTACGGAATTAAGTTGGCCCCTGACTGAGCCTTTGATGTCGGCATTAGAAAAGTAAAGGCTAGAGAAAGATAAAGGAAGTGTTAAAAGGTTTGTGGAAAGTGTTAAAGGTATTCGAAGTTGAATGAGCAGGGAAAGGTGATGTAGGTATTATCTAAGTAACAGTCTAGAAGTTTTGGTATATTTGCATATTTGCTGTGGTGTTTGTTCAGTTTCCCAAGCATCAGGGAGGGGGGAACAGCCTGCTCCACCAGGGGCCTCTCCAGCGGCCGCAGGGGGGCTTTGGCTCCAGCGCCTGGAGCGCCTCCTCCCCCTCCTTCTGCACTGACTTTGGTGTCTGCGGGGGGGTTTCTCGCTCTCCCAGCTGCTGTTGAGCAGCAGGTTTTTGTTTGTTTGTTTGTTTGTTTGTTTGTTTTCGTGGATGTGCTCTCACAGAGGCATGGACTATGTTACTATGGCTTGGCTCTGGGCAGCAGTGGGCCCCTTTAGGGCCAGATGAAATTGTCCCTTATCTACCACGGGGAGGTTTCTGTTTTTGTTTTGTTTTGTTTTTCACGGGGGCTGCCACTGCAGTTTCCCACCCCCACACCCCTCACACACCCTCAAACCTTGCCATCAAACCCAATACACTGGAGCAGCTAAATCATTACTGACTTGTAAAGTATCAGGGATTAAATTAACTAATGAAACCCTAAATGTGATGGGGGTAGAAGGGACTGGGATAACAGTGCCACTTTTGGGGGATACCAAGCTGAGACCAGGGGATAAAATGATCACTGGGCAATTATTGTATGTATCCAAGGCGTAAACTAACTTGTTGGGAAGGGATTTGATGATTAAATTGGGCATTCAACTAGTAAATTGTTAGACTGGAATAACAGTGTTATTAATGGAGTGCTCTCAGGCCCTGAGAGCAAACGTATATTCACCTCTGACTGGAAAGACCCTGAAATGGGGGCGGAAGCAACAATATAGGTGGACAATTTTACTTTAGGGGTTTACAGGGCCACCTATCTATTTGGGTAAATTCTAAAAAAGATTTTGGAGCAATTACAACCTCCCAAGGAGGTATTAATGTTATAAATATGTGGATCATTTTAAGGAAAATCAATACTCCCTGATGGGAGAGAAATGCTGAATAAAGTGATAATGAGGCAAATAACTGTTTTACATCAGAAGAATCATTGGGAGGTGCAAGCAATGTGTGATGTTGTTCTAAGAAAGCATGTCTGTGTAGGAATATATACTTTAGGGAAGCACACATGCAGAGGATGTACTATATGTCAAAGGGTAAATAAAAAGGTCTTCTGTAACCTATCTAGAGGGGGACGGGAGCCAGGGCTTTGACCTTTCCAAAGTATACAGGTAGACTTTACTGAGTTACTTGTTTGTCCTAATCGACCACGTGACTGAATGGGTGTAAAGCTTTACTGCAAGGATTAAAGCAGACCTTAGAGATTGAGTGGGATTTTCACAGCCCCTGGCACCCCTCCTCTTCTGGAAAGGTAGAGCGAATGAATGGTGAAATTAAGAAACAACTAACAAAACTTGTGCTGGAAACTAAGGCTTCTTGGTTAAAATGCTTACCTCTTGCACTGTTAAACATATGGACACAGCCCAGAACTGATATAGGAATTTCTCCTTTTGAAATGCTATATGGTATGCCCTATGACTCGGAATTGCCACTTGATCACCCTCAATTCTAATTAAGACTTGGAAAGAGACTTCTTTAACACCACGATGGGGAAGGCCCCTATGTTGTTTTGCTTACCACAGAAACGGCTATTCAAACTGCGGAGAAAGGATGGACGCATGCCAGCCGAGTGAAAGGACCTATCCGGGAACGTAAATGGGAGGCAGCTCCAGGCCCTGACGACTTGAAGCTGACGCTAAGACGGACTCGATAAGTATTGTGTATTATCTGTGTATCGTGGGAAGGGGAGGAGGCCCTGTTTCGAAGGCTCCCTAGTAGGTTCCCCTGAAGAACACTGCTGCTGCCAAGAAGAACCGATACCTTGTAGTTCGCTGCAACCGAACTGACAAGCGAGGCAGAGAAGTGAAAACGGTGGGGGACTGAGGGGCCGACAATTTAGATGGGCTCCGACCACCTCCTACGATACATGGGAGTCAGTATCATCGTTTTGGTCAGCTATGGGTCTGCGCATCCCCACCAGCCTTTTAAATGGAGCTTAATCAGATGGGAGGATCAATTCATCATCCAGCAAACGACGACAGCGGGTGCTCCCAGTTTCCGCATCACATTATGTGACCTGGCGTCAGTGCAGCCATGCTTTAACCTATCAGGATTTTATTTCTGCCCAAGTTCTAACCCAGGAAAGGGGTACTGTAATTATCCAAACGCATATTATTGTGCATACTGGGGGTGTGAAACCATTGCTACGGACTGGACACTTGGGGCTGGTCGGAATAAATTCTTACAAGTGGGATACGGGCCGCAAGGTTGTAACTGACAAGTGGATCCCCGTTACAGGTGGCAAGGGCATGGTATAGGGTATACAGGAACCTTCCATGGAAATAAAGAAATTTGCAAGGTTCTATATATAAATATAACAAACTTGGACGATACTAGCTGGGTACTAGGAAAATGTCAGATTTTACGAACACGGAACAGATAGGGGAGGACTCATACTAATAAAAAGGAGGATGCTGATAGGCCCCAGGCAGTAGGAACAAATGAGGTATTGTCAGAAAATGTCCAGGGAATCCAGCCTGTGGAAAATACTACAGTGCAACCCTCAGCAGCCCTATGAGCTCAGGTAAAGCCAAGAATGATAACATAGATGAGAATAACATATGGGGGGGGTCATGAATGCTAGCTACCAATTATTAAACAAAACAAACCCAAATGTAACAAAACACTGTTGATTATGCTTTAGTATAAGGCCTTCATATTATGATACTATTGGGGATCCTGGGGAGCCCATCTGCACAAACAAGAACAGCCCTCTACATTGCAGTTGGGGAAAAGACATGAGGGTAACACTAACACAAGTCACTGGAGGTGGTAGGTGTGTGGGCACGGTTCCTAGTGGGAAGTGTCACCTATGTAATACCATGGAGAATGGAAAACAATCAACCGAGTGGCTAATCCCAGCCAACAACGCTAGGTGGGTTTGTTCGTGAGTGGGCGTAACTCTTTGTCTATCACTAAAACACTTTAATGCGTCTCGTGATTTTTGTATACAGGTGATAATTATACCAAGGATTCTATACCACCCTGAGGATTGTATGTATACCCAGCACACAGTGGCAAGTTATCATCTGGAAAGACGGGAACCATTCACGGCTCTAACTTTGGCCACCCTAATAATCCTGGGAGGAGCTGGAGTGGGGACCAGGGTAGCCTCATTGGTTAAACAAAATCAAGAATTTACTTCCTTACGTGTTGCTGCGGACGAGGACCTGACCCAAACTGAACAATCCATCTCGGCCCTGGAAAATCTATCAGGTCACTTCAGAGGTAGTGTTACAAAATCGTAGGGGATTAGATTTGGTATTTTTCAACAGGACGGGCTGTTTGCAGCCCTGAAAGAGGAATGCTGTGTATGCTGATCACACTGGAGTGGTAAGAGATACAATGGCAAGACCCAGGGAAGGGTTAGAAAAAAGGAAACGGGAGAATGAAGCCCAACAGAGCTGGTACGAATCTTGGTTTAATTATTCACCTTGGCTTACTACTTTATTATCAACAATAGCAGGACCTTTGTTGTTATTAATAATAGCACTAACTTTTGGACCATGTATTTTTAATAAATTGATTGCGATTGTAAAGGGATGTTTAGAAGCGGCACATCTAATGCTCATACATGCCAAATACGAGCCAATAAGTACCAACAAAGGAATCAAGGAAACATTAGTTCTTAGTAGCCAGGCATTGCAGAGATTCAATGAACAAAATGAGTAACTAAAAGAAAAAGGAGGGATTGTAATACACAATAAATGTTTGTTCATTGTCTTTTGTATTATAAAAACAAGGAGTTCTGTTTGAGGAATGGGAGTTGTGAAAACTCCTTTGCTAGACACTATGAAAATTCTTTTGCTTAATGTAACAAAATAGAGAACTCCCTCCCCTTCTCTCCTTCTGCATCTCAGTAGCCTCTTTTGTTAAAAAGAACACTGCTGCAAAGTTCATGTAACTATCTCCTGATAAGTTGTTAAACTAGTGTATCAACATCCTGCCTTCCTGTCTCACGCTGGGCCAACATGACCAAATAAAGAAAGAAGTTGAACCACAACGCTGAGGAAGACTACGGCCTTCATCTTCACGACCACCAGAGGGACAGAGACGACCCCCTAGCAACAGTGCGCGCAGTCGCAGAATACACCAGGATGTGCTGCGTAATCCTGAAATCACCAAGATATAAAAAGGGACCGTGGGGGGGGTGAGGTGCGCGCCGTTGGTGGAGCCGAGACTTCCCCGGCCGCCCAGCGCTGTTTTGCTTGCTGTTGCTTACTCAATAAATTCCTTTCTATTATTAATGCAATGCTCTCTGAAAATTAATTAAGGGGGCAACTTATAACAAATTTGGTGCCGTGACTCGGATGAAGGCAATCTGATTGAAAGACCTTCGGAGGGGGCGCCCCGCTGATTTCAGCGGCCTTCGCTAGGACTGCTTTCATTCAAATCCTTCACCGACGAACCCTAAATTCGGCAGCAAGCAAATAAAGCCGGCAACCCCTAGTAATCTTTGTGCACGAAGACCGAACGAAGACTCAGGAGTGAGTAAGTATAGGCCGGTGATCCGTTCGGTTGGGGTTGGGTATCCTGGAGCGTGTCGCTGTGAGACGTCCAATTGCGGACGAAGCGAGTGCGGACCCCTCGGTAGTGCGGTTCCCACATCCCGCGAAGGACTGGGCCACGAAAAGGGGGAAGCGATTTGTGTGTGTGTGTGAAGGCGCTCCAGAAGATGGGACAGAAGAAGAGTAAGCCTTCTGGTCCCATGGGCGGGGTAACGTCTGATGTTAGGTTACCCCAGGATTAATGATTAAAAATTGGGAGGATTCCCCTTTTAGGCGGGGAAGGAATAAAGTAAAAATGATACATTATTGTGTTGAAGTTTGGGGTGGTAAACAGATTTGAGGAGACCACCTTTACTGGCCCGTATTTGGGTCCTTTGAAGATTGGGTTTGCCAGGCCCTAAATATTTATGTAAACTCAAAAGAACCTTTTAGTTTGGAAGAAAGTGAATATGCACATTTGTGGATCAGCTCGGAAACTCGAGCCAATTTATATCCTCTAAAAGAAAAAGGAGGGGATGGGAGGCACAAGAAAAACCGAGAATTAGAGATCCCAGCCCCACTGCCTCCCTATATTCCACCACCCCCACCTGCAGCCCCTCCGACTCCCGGGCTTCTTAATCTGCAACCCCAGGGGGATGCCAATAACAACTCTGATTCTAGCACTCAGGGATTAGTGACTAGGAATATATGGCAGTCCCCATTAACTCCAGGGACGTCTGAGATTTTAAGAAAGAGACAGGAGGAGGGTAAGCGAGCTTTAATGGCAACTGGCATAATATTTGCAGCTGCTGAGGAATAATTCTAACTGGAATAATAACTGCACATTGTATATTGTATATATAAAAGCCCGGGCATTTTTGTTAAAGTGTTCTTTTATACATATGTTAATATGTTAATATGTAAATATAAGAACTGCCATTGAGGTGTATGTCTAAGGGAACAAAATTTGCCCAGGCATATTATCGGCTCATCAGGTTTAAATGCCCCCAGTGTAATTGTCAACAGGCAGGTAATTTACAGTGGTTTGATTTTACTTGTGTATCTGTATATTGTGGATTTTGGAGGGATTGGGATTGACTAGTAAAGAGCTTCTAGGAAAACGGTGGAATATTAACCACTGTAGATTACAATAGGAAAAGTTCAAAGCAAAGAAATCCCGAGGAAAAGCCTCCTAGGATGTATACTAACACATTGGAGGGATATAGTGGGCTGAGAGGGTACAGTGAGTAAAAGAGCCCTTATCAAATATTGTAATCAGTGGTGGCCACTTTATAAAGTAGAGGATGGAGCGGAGTGGCCCTTAAATGGAACTACTAATTATAACACCATATTACAGTCAATGTTGTTTTTGTGGAAAGAAGGAAAACAGGATGAAATGTTGTATATTGATGTTGTTTCAGCATCTTGGAGGGAAAAGGTACGGAATTAAGTTGGCCCCTGACTGAGCCTTTGATGTCGGCATTAGAAAAGTAAAGGCTAGAGAAAGATAAAGGAAGTGTTAAAAGGTTTGTGGAAAGTGTTAAAGGTATTCGAAGTTGAATGAGCAGGGAAAGGTGATGTAGGTATTATCTAAGTAACAGTCTAGAAGTTTTGGTATATTTGCATATTTGCTGTGGTGTTTGTTCAGTTTCCCAAGCATCAGGGAGGGGGGAACAGCCTGCTCCACCAGGGGCCTCTCCAGCGGCCGCAGGGGGGCTTTGGCTCCAGCGCCTGGAGCGCCTCCTCCCCCTCCTTCTGCACTGACTTTGGTGTCTGCGGGGGGGTTTCTCGCTCTCCCAGCTGCTGTTGAGCAGCAGGTTTTTGTTTGTTTGTTTGTTTGTTTGTTTGTTTTCGTGGATGTGCTCTCACAGAGGCATGGACTATGTTACTATGGCTTGGCTCTGGGCAGCAGTGGGCCCCTTTAGGGCCAGATGAAATTGTCCCTTATCTACCACGGGGAGGTTTCTGTTTTTGTTTTGTTTTGTTTTTCACGGGGGCTGCCACTGCAGTTTCCCACCCCCACACCCCTCACACACCCTCAAACCTTGCCATCAAACCCAATACACTGGAGCAGCTAAATCATTACTGACTTGTAAAGTATCAGGGATTAAATTAACTAATGAAACCCTAAATGTGATGGGGGTAGAAGGGACTGGGATAACAGTGCCACTTTTGGGGGATACCAAGCTGAGACCAGGGGATAAAATGATCACTGGGCAATTATTGTATGTATCCAAGGCGTAAACTAACTTGTTGGGAAGGGATTTGATGATTAAATTGGGCATTCAACTAGTAAATTGTTAGACTGGAATAACAGTGTTATTAATGGAGTGCTCTCAGGCCCTGAGAGCAAACGTATATTCACCTCTGACTGGAAAGACCCTGAAATGGGGGCGGAAGCAACAATATAGGTGGACAATTTTACTTTAGGGGTTTACAGGGCCACCTATCTATTTGGGTAAATTCTAAAAAAGATTTTGGAGCAATTACAACCTCCCAAGGAGGTATTAATGTTATAAATATGTGGATCATTTTAAGGAAAATCAATACTCCCTGATGGGAGAGAAATGCTGAATAAAGTGATAATGAGGCAAATAACTGTTTTACATCAGAAGAATCATTGGGAGGTGCAAGCAATGTGTGATGTTGTTCTAAGAAAGCATGTCTGTGTAGGAATATATACTTTAGGGAAGCACACATGCAGAGGATGTACTATATGTCAAAGGGTAAATAAAAAGGTCTTCTGTAACCTATCTAGAGGGGGACGGGAGCCAGGGCTTTGACCTTTCCAAAGTATACAGGTAGACTTTACTGAGTTACTTGTTTGTCCTAATCGACCACGTGACTGAATGGGTGTAAAGCTTTACTGCAAGGATTAAAGCAGACCTTAGAGATTGAGTGGGATTTTCACAGCCCCTGGCACCCCTCCTCTTCTGGAAAGGTAGAGCGAATGAATGGTGAAATTAAGAAACAACTAACAAAACTTGTGCTGGAAACTAAGGCTTCTTGGTTAAAATGCTTACCTCTTGCACTGTTAAACATATGGACACAGCCCAGAACTGATATAGGAATTTCTCCTTTTGAAATGCTATATGGTATGCCCTATGACTCGGAATTGCCACTTGATCACCCTCAATTCTAATTAAGACTTGGAAAGAGACTTCTTTAACACCACGATGGGGAAGGCCCCTATGTTGTTTTGCTTACCACAGAAACGGCTATTCAAACTGCGGAGAAAGGATGGACGCATGCCGGCCGAGTGAAAGGACCTATCCGGGAACGTAAATGGGAGGCAGCTCCAGGCCCTGACGACTTGAAGCTGACGCTAAGACGGACTCGATAAGTATTGTGTATTATCTGTGTATCGTGGGAAGGGGAGGAGGCCCTGTTTCGAAGGCTCCCTAGTAGGTTCCCCTGAAGAACACTGCTGCTGCCAAGAAGAACCGATACCTTGTAGTTCGCTGCAACCGAACTGACAAGCGAGGCAGAGAAGTGAAAACGGTGGGGGACTGAGGGGCCGACAATTTAGATGGGCTCCGACCACCTCCTACGATACATGGGAGTCAGTATCATCGTTTTGGTCAGCTATGGGTCTGCGCATCCCCACCAGCCTTTTAAATGGAGCTTAATCAGATGGGAGGATCAATTCATCATCCAGCAAACGACGACAGCGGGTGCTCCCAGTTTCCGCATCACATTATGTGACCTGGCGTCAGTGCAGCCATGCTTTAACCTATCAGGATTTTATTTCTGCCCAAGTTCTAACCCAGGAAAGGGGTACTGTAATTATCCAAACGCATATTATTGTGCATACTGGGGGTGTGAAACCATTGCTACGGACTGGACACTTGGGGCTGGTCGGAATAAATTCTTACAAGTGGGATACGGGCCGCAAGGTTGTAACTGACAAGTGGATCCCCGTTACAGGTGGCAAGGGCATGGTATAGGGTATACAGGAACCTTCCATGGAAATAAAGAAATTTGCAAGGTTCTATATATAAATATAACAAACTTGGACGATACTAGCTGGGTACTAGGAAAATGTCAGATTTTACGAACACGGAACAGATAGGGGAGGACTCATACTAATAAAAAGGAGGATGCTGATAGGCCCCAGGCAGTAGGAACAAATGAGGTATTGTCAGAAAATGTCCAGGGAATCCAGCCTGTGGAAAATACTACAGTGCAACCCTCAGCAGCCCTATGAGCTCAGGTAAAGCCAAGAATGATAACATAGATGAGAATAACATATGGGGGGGGTCATGAATGCTAGCTACCAATTATTAAACAAAACAAACCCAAATGTAACAAAACACTGTTGATTATGCTTTAGTATAAGGCCTTCATATTATGATACTATTGGGGATCCTGGGGAGCCCATCTGCACAAACAAGAACAGCCCTCTACATTGCAGTTGGGGAAAAGACATGAGGGTAACACTAACACAAGTCACTGGAGGTGGTAGGTGTGTGGGCACGGTTCCTAGTGGGAAGTGTCACCTATGTAATACCATGGAGAATGGAAAACAATCAACCGAGTGGCTAATCCCAGCCAACAACGCTAGGTGGGTTTGTTCGTGAGTGGGCGTAACTCTTTGTCTATCACTAAAACACTTTAATGCGTCTCGTGATTTTTGTATACAGGTGATAATTATACCAAGGATTCTATACCACCCTGAGGATTGTATGTATACCCAGCACACAGTGGCAAGTTATCATCTGGAAAGACGGGAACCATTCACGGCTCTAACTTTGGCCACCCTAATAATCCTGGGAGGAGCTGGAGTGGGGACCAGGGTAGCCTCATTGGTTAAACAAAATCAAGAATTTACTTCCTTACGTGTTGCTGCGGACGAGGACCTGACCCAAACTGAACAATCCATCTGGTCCCTGGAAAATCTATCAGGTCACTTCAGAGGTAGTGTTACAAAATCGTAGGGGATTAGATTTGGTATTTTTCAACAGGACGGGCTGTTTGCAGCCCTGAAAGAGGAATGCTGTGTATGCTGATCACACTGGAGTGGTAAGAGATACAATGGCAAGACCCAGGGAAGGGTTAGAAAAAAGGAAACGGGAGAATGAAGCCCAACAGAGCTGGTATGAATCTTGGTTTAATTATTCACCTTGGCTTACTACTTTATTATCAACAATAGCAGGACCTTTGTTGTTATTAATAATAGCACTAACTTTTGGACCATGTATTTTTAATAAATTGATTGCGATTGTAAAGGGATGTTTAGAAGCGGCACATCTAATGCTCATACATGCCAAATACGAGCCAATAAGTACCAACAAAGGAATCAAGGAAACATTAGTTCTTAGTAGCCAGGCATTGCAGAGATTCAATGAACAAAATGAGTAACTAAAAGAAAAAGGAGGGATTGTAATACACAATAAATGTTTGTTCATTGTCTTTTGTATTATAAAAACAAGGAGTTCTGTTTGAGGAATGGGAGTTGTGAAAACTCCTTTGCTAGACACTATGAAAATTCTTTTGCTTAATGTAACAAAATAGAGAACTCCCTCCCCTTCTCTCCTTCTGCATCTCAGTAGCCTCTTTTGTTAAAAAGAACACTGCTGCAAAGTTCATGTAACTATCTCCTGATAAGTTGTTAAACTAGTGTATCAACATCCTGCCTTCCTGTCTCACGCTGGGCCAACATGACCAAATAAAGAAAGAAGTTGAACCACAACGCTGAGGAAGACTACGGCCTTCATCTTCACGACCACCAGAGGGACAGAGACGACCCCCTAGCAACAGTGCGCGCAGTCGCAGAATACACCAGGATGTGCTGCGTAATCCTGAAATCACCAAGATATAAAAAGGGACCGTGGGGGGGGTGAGGTGCGCGCCGTTGGTGGAGCCGAGACTTCCCCGGCCGCCCAGCGCTGTTTTGCTTGCTGTTGCTTACTCAATAAATTCCTTTCTATTATTAATGCAATGCTCTCTGAAAATTAATTAAGGGGGCAACTTATAACATGAACCACTCCATATGCATATTTAGAATCTGTATATATAGTTCCACTTTTTCCCTTTAATAGTTCCAGGGCCCTGTATAGGGCATACAGCTCACAAGCCTGAGCTGACCATGATGGACTCAGGGGGCCTGATTCCACAGATTCCAGGTGTTTATTAATTATGGCATATCCTGTTTTTCTTTTTCCCTCTACTACTCGAGAGGAACCATCTATGAATAGTATCTCTCCCTTTTCTAATTCAGTATCTCTCAAATCAGGTCTCACTTTAGTCTGGGTCTCGATTACCTCCAAACAATTATGTTGTAGTTCCTCTGAGGGTTTTCCAAATAAAAATTGTGCTGGGCTCTGAGCAGAGGTTACCTTCAATTCTAAATCAGGGGAGTCAATTAGTATAGCTTCATACTTTAGGATCCGGCTGTCTGTTAACCATTTCTCCGCTCTCTGTTGTAAGACACTTCTGACATTGTGTGGAGTATACACTTTTAAGGGAGCACTAAAAGTAATCTTTCTGACTTCTTCTATCAACAATGCTGTAGCAACCAAGGCTTGAAGACAAGCAGGCCACCCCCTACTTACTGGATCAAGTAATTTGGAACAATACCCCACAGGTTTTTTAATTCCTGCCCAATCTTGAGTAAGGACTCCGTATGCTGTCTGGTTTGATGTGTTCACAAAAAGATAAAAGGGTTTCTCTAGATCTGGGAGACTTAATACAGGTGCTTGTATTAATGCTTTTTTTATTTCTTCAAATTTTTGATCATCTTCTGTGGACCACTTGAATCGATTATCAATTAGTTTTTCATATAAAAATTTAACTTTTTCACTGTAGCTTTCAAGCCACGGTCTACAATATCCTAATAATCCCAATACTTGCCGAATTTCCTTTTTAGTTTGTGGGGGTCTTAAGGAGAGGATCCCAGATACCCTGTCAGGATCCAATTTCTTTTCTCCCCTGCTTAACCAGTGTCCTAAGTATTTTACCTCCTGTTCCACAAATTGTAACTTTGATCGGGACACTTTTAATCCCTTTTCCCCCAGAAAATTTAACAAATTAATAGTGGCTTTTCGGGTTCCTTCTTCAGTCTCTCCAGCTATTAACAAATCATCCACATATTGCAATAACTTTACCTCCCCAGGTAATGTAAAATCTTGTAGAACTTTTTCCAAAGTTTGTCCAAATAGATTCGGTGACTCAGTAAACCCTTGTGGTAGCACAGTCCACCTTAATTGTTGTTTTCGTCCTGTCTCCGGGTCTTCCCACTCGAAAGCAAAGTAATCCCTGGAATTTTCATCTAAAGGACAGGTCCAAAAAGCATCTTTCAGATCTATTACACTATACCAAGTATATTTGGGAGAGACATGACTCAGCAGAGTGTAAGGATTTGCTACCACAGGGAATTTAGTGATTGTTCGCTGATTTACAGCTCTCAGATCCTGTACCAGTCTGTATGACCCATCCGATTTCTTCACAGGGAGGATGGGTGTATTATGAGGTGACATACACGGTTCTAAAGTCCCTTCCTCCAAAAGTCTATCAACTATAGGTTTTAATCCCCTTCGACCCTCCATTGGGATAGGATATTGTTTAATTCGAATAGGACGATGTGGATCCATTATCTGAACATTTATGGGGTCCATTTCCATTTTTCCAATTTCTCCCTCCTTATACCACACTAAAGGGTTAATAACTTCTTCATCTTTTTGGGTTAAAGTGTATAATTTGATTTGCAACTTATCCCCTTGACTCTGAATGCTTAAGTTCAATTTTAAAATCAAATCCCTTCCTAGTAAATTGTACCCCGCTTCAGGAAGCAAAAGTAAATCATTAAGACAAATCTTTTGATCAGTTTCTATTTCCACATCTTTTAAAACAGGAACCTTAAAGGGCTCCCCTCTTGCCCCTATTACAGACGTATAACTCTTCCCTTCTTTTATTCCCTCTGGGAGCTTTTGAATAGTGGATCTTTCAGCTCCTGTATCTACTAAAAATAGTACTTCTTCTTTATGGGGACCAATTAATAGTTTTATCAAGGGCTCTGTTGATGTTGAAGTCCCCAGAAGATATAGCCCCTGACACCCCTATTCTTCTTTAAACATTTTCTCGTCTTGTTCCCGCTTACGACAATTCTTCTGTAAATGTCCTCTTTTTTGACAATAGTAACAAGCGGGGATCGCTGACTTCCCTTGAGAAGGCTGGCCCCTAGGGGTTTCTTCTATACTTCTTCTCTTCTCCCTCTCTCCTAACAAGGGCTTTTTCTGACTTTCTTTTACTGCTGCTACAAAGATCTTGGCTTTTGTTTTTTGTTTCTCCTCATCTCTCCTGACATATACTTTTTGCGCTTCTCTAAGTAACTCTTCTAATCCTCTCTCTTGCCAATTTTCTAACTTTTCCAATTTCTTTCTTATGTCCACCCAGGATTTGGCTACGAATTGTGTTCTAAGGAGTGCGGTTCCAATTGCTGTATTCGGATCGATCCCCGAATACATTTGTAAACTTTTCTTTAATCTCTCCAACCATTCTGTTGGAGATTCCTCTTTTCCTTGTTGTTCATTGAATGTTTTATTAATGTTTTTTCCTCGTGGAACCGCTTCTCTGATCCCTTGTATAATCATTGTTCTCAAATCTCTCATGTTTTGTCTTCCCTGGGGTTGCTGGTGATCCCAGTGGGGATCCACATTTGGCCATTTTTGATCTCCCGGGGGTCCAGCTTGATTTTGTCTTTCCCAAATCCTCATTCCAGCTTGCCTAATCATTCCCCTTTCCTCAACAGTAAATAAGATTGCTAAAATGGATTGTATTTCTTCCCAGGTATAAGTGTTAGGACCCAGGAATTGATCTAGTCTTTCGGCTACTCCGAGGGGGTCATTTAACAGAGTCCCCATTTCTTTCCTAAAAGATCTCACCTCTGTGGTATTTAAAGGGACTGCCACGAACCCAAATCCTCCCTGATTGCCTCCAAGGGGTACTTCTCTTAATGGATATAGAGAGGTTTCTTCAGGTACGGCAGTCTTACTTCTTGTGCATGCAGCCGGAGGCAGGTCTAATTCTGGTGCTGTTTGTGGTGGAGGCAGGGACCATGGCTGCACTGCCGGAGAGATTACCAGAGGGGGAGGAGGGGGAGCCGGGAGTGTGTTATTAGGACCCAGAGGTGGTGGTGGTGGTGGTAAATTATCCAGCGGCTCCCATTCATCATTCTTTCTTTTTTCCTGCTTTTCCTCCCCTCCAGAATCCTCGTTTGTTTTTAGTGCTAATATTGAGGCTGGACGTGGAGTCCCAATCCACAATTCTGCATACTCACTTTCTTCCTGACAGAAAGGCTCTTTTGAATTAACATATATATTCAAAGCCTGACAAATCCAATCATCAAACGATCCAAAAACAGGCCAGAAAACACACGGTCTTAAAGGTTTTTTTGGCCATTCTATCATACAGTAATGAACCAATTGTAATTTATTTTTTCCTTTTCTGGGGCCCCTATTGTTCCAATTTCCAATCATTATTCCTAATGGACTTTCTGGTGGTATATCTGGTATTTCGCTCCCTTTCTGGTCCTTGGTCTTTGATTTTATCTGACCCATCTGGGAATTTTACTAGTGGCAATTCCCACAGCCCTTGGTTGCCCCGAGTGAGAGTGTCTTGCAGGGGGCTTAGGACCTATCACCCACCCACGTATCACTCCATTCACCAGCCCAGCCCCCCCGACAGGAGATTAGAACCAGTGAGAAAACAAAAAGACTTCTACGCCTCAGACTTTAGAAGCCTCAGTTACACTCTCACACACAAACACGGGCAACCGTACCTTTACCCAACTGGACGGTATCTTACGAATCAGTCGTCTTCGTCCAGAGTCCAACCGGACGGTATCCACAAGCGTCTTCGTCTGGGATCGAACCAGACGGTATCCAAACGACTGTCGTCTTCGTCCGGTTCGATCCCGGACACCGGAACCCAACCAGACGGTATCCAAACGACCCTGTCATCCTCGTCCGGATCTTCGCGCGCAGAATTACAGGCACAAAAACACAGCCGGCAAGGGAGCTCAAAAAAAATCAAAATTCTTTGCTTACCTTTATTCAGGTTCAGGATGGCATTAGTCCCGATCTGACTCAAACAGGAGCCACCAAATGGTGGGGCGCCCCTCCTAGAGTAAATCAGAATTCAGGAACGATAGCCATCCCGGACGAGCCCCAAAATTGTTATAAATGGCTCAGGATTCAAATTAGAATTAAATGAAAAATAGGATTTATTAAAGGATATAAAGGAATAGAGGTAAGCAAACAGCGCTGGGTGCACCAGGAGTCTCCGCTCCACCAGGATGCACACCAATTACATCAAGCAACTGATTTTTATGCTCCTAAACTAATACATATTCATTACTACTTCTAAAAAAAAGAGATTATTAAAATTAGCTTCCGGGGTGCAGTCCCTCCTACTGGAGCATGCGCAGTCTCCTCTGGGGTCTCTTCTGGGGGTCTCTAGGGGTCTTCCATGCTGAAGGCTCGCAGTCTTCCTCTTCCCCTTTGTACTTACTGGGCACCATCCCAAGTTTACGGAACACCTTCTTCAAAACACCTTCTTCAAATCTTGTCTCCCAGCCGCCTTTCAGCTTCTTTCTCGGCCCCCCCCCTAACCAGATACCAAAGATCCACATAGTATCCCATAACAGTCACTAGTTGTTATCAGTTGTTTTGAACCTCCCAGACACACGGGTAATTAAAACATTCTTCCCCAGCCATTCACAGACACATCTATAGCAGTGTTAGAAATAGAAGTCCAGAATAACAAAAGCAAACAGGTTCATAAATTTAAGAAGTGATAAACTGGCTAGAATGAGGAATGAGGGGGAGACTGGGACACACTGCAGCTGTGGTTCAAGCATTGAATTGCCAGTGCAGGGCCCAGAGGCAGACAGGATTCAAACATTTCAAACAGAATTGTTCTTTATGGACACGAATTGTTAAAACATTCCTCACAGGACATTTTCTTCCTGGGGGCTCTGAACGCATGTCAGACCTGCTTGTGCTCCATCATCAGCTTTTTCAGCGTTGAGTCATATTGGTTCCATGTTTCAGCCTCAAGATTTTTGAGCTTATGGGCCATCAGTATGCGATGCCTTCTTTCTTCTATCTTAGCGCGTACAGAGCGCGCTCCCTGCAGGCAAGGAAAACACATCCGCATGCAGCGTTAGTCTCCTAGGACTGGGCACAGGCAGGAGCACAGGGACGGTGGGCAGCCACATCTGCTGCTTCTGCCCTGCTCTGGAATCTCCCAGGGGAAACGGGGCTGGGAAATGCCTATGGCGTACCGTTGTTGAAGGGTCCTGAGGATTATCCAGGCACTCAGGGGTCCTAGGCTTTGGGTAAGCTGGAGGTCTTGGTTTCTTCAGCTCCTCCTCAGATCCCTCCTAAATTGGTGCCATTAATCTAGAAAGACAGAACAGGCTTAGTTTATGGGGGTACACTTGGAGGCAGTTACTCAGAGCTGGGCTCGCAGCTCACAGCTTATCTCCAGCACCACAAAATGCTTCTGGCACAGGAAGACCACGACCACACCAGGACGACAGCTGTCCCTTTGATGTTTCCAGTGCCTTTTGGCATGAGCACATTCACTGCAGCCAAGGGAAACATCTCACTGGCACAAAACCATCTGACTTCCTCCACTTGTGTGGGGAAAAAGGGACAGAATTGTCCCAAGGCCTCACTCAGGCCCGTACTTGTAGGATGTGTTGCTAAGTCGAACACAGACGCACACCATCAGACATGGCGCCATTGGCCCTTTGCACCCACAGCCTTCCCCTCGGGACCTGTGTCATGCCTCAGTTATGGGGTGCAGAGAGATCCCTGGGTTGGCATCGCACCCAGCTCCTTCCCGTGTCACGAGGAAGGGGAAGACGACAAGACCTGCAACCCCAGAACACGGCTCAGGGCCTCAGGGCCTCCAGGGCTGTTCCCAGGCCTCAGCTAGACCGGTGCACACTTACTCTGCCTGTGCTGTCCTTGGTTGCTGTGGCACTTGCTGCCACTCCTTTGGTGCCTTCTGGCTCGTAGGCATTTGGCCTTTCAACTTCTCCTTTATTCTCTTCTTCAGCATCTTATCACACTCCTTTCTCACAATGTGGGAAGGAACTCGCGTGCACTTGAGTATTTGGCAGAACGATTTCTGCAAAACGAGAAGAGAGTCTCGTAAAGAACTGCTGCAAGCAGCTGAGGCTGCTCCTCCCAGTGCGTTCCTGCAGGAAATGGCTCTGAGCAGCAGCGGGCCACGCTCTCCAATGGGGTCTCCTACCAACAGACAGTGCTTTCAAGGCTGCAGCCCTTGCTCCCTGAGCCCAGGGCAGGGCCTGTTCTTTCTGCTTGCGTGTGTGCTTCTGCTGAGGCAGGTGCCTCGCACAGCCTCACTTTAGTCTTCAGGGTGCAGGTACAGCGGGCACTCATCCCTCGCAGGGAGGTACAGTCCCTTGGCAGACCCATGCCCATGCCCAGCTCACTGCTGGCTCTGCCCTTTGCTTCTTGCAATAGCTCGTCCCTCATGGCAACACACAGGGGAGCGGGCAGACAGCAGGCACCTGCCTGGCCAGGTGGGGACTGCAATGCTGCTGTGCCGGAGACCTGCACTGCTCCCCTCCCTCCCAAGGAGCAGGGGAAATGCCTGTTGGGACATTTTCTTCCTGGGGGCTCTGAACGCATGTCAGACCTGCTTGTGCTCCATCATCAGCTTTTTCAGCGTTGAGTCATATTGGTTCCATGTTTCAGCCTCAAGATTTTTGAGCTTATGGGCCATCAGTATGCGATGCCTTCTTTCTTCTATCTTAGCGCGTACAGAGCGCGCTCCCTGCAGGCAAGGAAAACACATCCGCATGCAGCGTTAGTCTCCTAGGACTGGGCACAGGCAGGAGCACAGGGACGGTGGGCAGCCACATCTGCTGCTTCTGCCCTGCTCTGGAATCTCCCAGGGGAAACGGGGCTGGGAAATGCCTATGGCGTACCGTTGTTGAAGGGTCCTGAGGATTATCCAGGCACTCAGGGGTCCTAGGCTTTGGGTAAGCTGGAGGTCTTGGTTTCTTCAGCTCCTCCTCAGATCCCTCCTAAATTGGTGCCATTAATCTAGAAAGACAGAACAGGCTTAGTTTATGGGGGTACACTTGGAGGCAGTTACTCAGAGCTGGGCTCGCAGCTCACAGCTTATCTCCAGCACCACAAAATGCTTCTGGCACAGGAAGACCACGACCACACCAGGACGACAGCTGTCCCTTTGATGTTTCCAGTGCCTTTTGGCATGAGCACATTCACTGCAGCCAAGGGAAACATCTCACTGGCACAAAACCATCTGACTTCCTCCACTTGTGTGGGGAAAAAGGGACAGAATTGTCCCAAGGCCTCACTCAGGCCCGTACTTGTAGGATGTGTTGCTAAGTCGAACACAGACGCACACCATCAGACATGGCGCCATTGGCCCTTTGCACCCACAGCCTTCCCCTCGGGACCTGTGTCATGCCTCAGTTATGGGGTGCAGAGAGATCCCTGGGTTGGCATCGCACCCAGCTCCTTCCCGTGTCACGAGGAAGGGGAAGACGACAAGACCTGCAACCCCAGAACACGGCTCAGGGCCTCAGGGCCTCCAGGGCTGTTCCCAGGCCTCAGCTAGACCGGTGCACACTTACTCTGCCTGTGCTGTCCTTGGCTGCTGTGGCACTTGCTGCCACTCCTTTGGTGCCTTCTGGCTCGTAGGCATTTGGCCTTTCAACTTCTCCTTTATTCTCTTCTTCAGCATCTTATCACACTCCTTTCTCACAATGTGGGAAGGAACTCGCGTGCACTTGAGTATTTGGCAGAACGATTTCTGCAAAACGAGAAGAGAGTCTCGTAAAGAACTGCTGCAAGCAGCTGAGGCTGCTCCTCCCAGTGCGTTCCTGCAGGAAATGGCTCTGAGCAGCAGCGGGCCACGCTCTCCAATGGGGTCTCCTACCAACAGACAGTGCTTTCAAGGCTGCAGCCCTTGCTCCCTGAGCCCAGGGCAGGGCCTGTTCTTTCTGCTTGCGTGTGTGCTTCTGCTGAGGCAGGTGCCTCGCACAGCCTCACTTTAGTCTTCAGGGTGCAGGTACAGCGGGCACTCATCCCTCGCAGGGAGGTACAGTCCCTTGGCAGACCCATGCCCATGCCCAGCTCACTGCTGGCTCTGCCCTTTGCTTCTTGCAATAGCTCGTCCCTCATGGCAACACACAGGGGAGCGGGCAGACAGCAGGCACCTGCCTGGCCAGGTGGGGACTGCAATGCTGCTGTGCCGGAGACCTGCACTGCTCCCCTCCCTCCCAAGGAGCAGGGGAAATGCCTGTTGGGACATTTTCTTCCTGGGGGCTCTGAACGCATGTCAGACCTGCTTGTGCTCCATCATCAGCTTTTTCAGCGTTGAGTCATATTGGTTCCATGTTTCAGCCTCAAGATTTTTGAGCTTATGGGCCATCAGTATGCGATGCCTTCTTTCTTCTATCTTAGCGCGTACAGAGCGCGCTCCCTGCAGGCAAGGAAAACACATCCGCATGCAGCGTTAGTCTCCTAGGACTGGGCACAGGCAGGAGCACAGGGACGGTGGGCAGCCACATCTGCTGCTTCTGCCCTGCTCTGGAATCTCCCAGGGGAAACGGGGCTGGGAAATGCCTATGGCGTACCGTTGTTGAAGGGTCCTGAGGATTATCCAGGCACTCAGGGGTCCTAGGCTTTGGGTAAGCTGGAGGTCTTGGTTTCTTCAGCTCCTCCTCAGATCCCTCCTAAATTGGTGCCATTAATCTAGAAAGACAGAACAGGCTTAGTTTATGGGGGTACACTTGGAGGCAGTTACTCAGAGCTGGGCTCGCAGCTCACAGCTTATCTCCAGCACCACAAAATGCTTCTGGCACAGGAAGACCACCACCACACCAGGACGACAGCTGTCCCTTTGATGTTTCCAGTGCCTTTTGGCATGAGCACATTCACTGCAGCCAAGGGAAACATCTCACTGGCACAAAACCATCTGACTTCCTCCACTTGTGTGGGGAAAAAGGGACAGAATTGTCCCAAGGCCTCACTCAGGCCCGTACTTGTAGGATGTGTTGCTAAGTCGAACACAGACGCACACCATCAGACATGGCGCCATTGGCCCTTTGCACCCACAGCCTTCCCCTCGGGACCTGTGTCATGCCTCAGTTATGGGGTGCAGAGAGATCCCTGGGTTGGCATCGCACCCAGCTCCTTCCCGTGTCACGAGGAAGGGGAAGACGACAAGACCTGCAACCCCAGAACACGGCTCAGGGCCTCAGGGCCTCCAGGGCTGTTCCCAGGCCTCAGCTAGACCGGTGCACACTTACTCTGCCTGTGCTGTCCTTGGTTGCTGTGGCACTTGCTGCCACTCCTTTGGTGCCTTCTGGCTCGTAGGCATTTGGCCTTTCAACTTCTCCTTTATTCTCTTCTTCAGCATCTTATCACACTCCTTTCTCACAATGTGGGAAGGAACTCGCGTGCACTTGAGTATTTGGCAGAACGATTTCTGCAAAACGAGAAGAGAGTCTCGTAAAGAACTGCTGCAAGCAGCTGAGGCTGCTCCTCCCAGTGCGTTCCTGCAGGAAATGGCTCTGAGCAGCAGCGGGCCACGCTCTCCAATGGGGTCTCCTACCAACAGACAGTGCTTTCAAGGCTGCAGCCCTTGCTCCCTGAGCCCAGGGCAGGGCCTGTTCTTTCTGCTTGCGTGTGTGCTTCTGCTGAGGCAGGTGCCTCGCACAGCCTCACTTTAGTCTTCAGGGTGCAGGTACAGCGGGCACTCATCCCTCGCAGGGAGGTACAGTCCCTTGGCAGACCCATGCCCATGCCCAGCTCACTGCTGGCTCTGCCCTTTGCTTCTTGCAATAGCTCGTCCCTCATGGCAACACACAGGGGAGCGGGCAGACAGCAGGCACCTGCCTGGCCAGGTGGGGACTGCAATGCTGCTGTGCCGGAGACCTGCACTGCTCCCCTCCCTCCCAAGGAGCAGGGGAAATGCCTGTTGGGACATTTTCTTCCTGGGGGCTCTGAACGCATGTCAGACCTGCTTGTGCTCCATCATCAGCTTTTTCAGCGTTGAGTCATATTGGTTCCATGTTTCAGCCTCAAGATTTTTGAGCTTATGGGCCATCAGTATGCGATGCCTTCTTTCTTCTATCTTAGCGCGTACAGAGCGCGCTCCCTGCAGGCAAGGAAAACACATCCGCATGCAGCGTTAGTCTCCTAGGACTGGGCACAGGCAGGAGCACAGGGACGGTGGGCAGCCACATCTGCTGCTTCTGCCCTGCTCTGGAATCTCCCAGGGGAAACGGGGCTGGGAAATGCCTATGGCGTACCGTTGTTGAAGGGTCCTGAGGATTATCCAGGCACTCAGGGGTCCTAGGCTTTGGGTAAGCTGGAGGTCTTGGTTTCTTCAGCTCCTCCTCAGATCCCTCCTAAATTGGTGCCATTAATCTAGAAAGACAGAACAGGCTTAGTTTATGGGGGTACACTTGGAGGCAGTTACTCAGAGCTGGGCTCGCAGCTCACAGCTTATCTCCAGCACCACAAAATGCTTCTGGCACAGGAAGACCACCACCACACCAGGACGACAGCTGTCCCTTTGATGTTTCCAGTGCCTTTTGGCATGAGCACATTCACTGCAGCCAAGGGAAACATCTCACTGGCACAAAACCATCTGACTTCCTCCACTTGTGTGGGGAAAAAGGGACAGAATTGTCCCAAGGCCTCACTCAGGCCCGTACTTGTAGGATGTGTTGCTAAGTCGAACACAGACGCACACCATCAGACATGGCGCCATTGGCCCTTTGCACCCACAGCCTTCCCCTCGGGACCTGTGTCATGCCTCAGTTATGGGGTGCAGAGAGATCCCTGGGTTGGCATCGCACCCAGCTCCTTCCCGTGTCACGAGGAAGGGGAAGACGACAAGACCTGCAACCCCAGAACACGGCTCAGGGCCTCAGGGCCTCCAGGGCTGTTCCCAGGCCTCAGCTAGACCGGTGCACACTTACTCTGCCTGTGCTGTCCTTGGTTGCTGTGGCACTTGCTGCCACTCCTTTGGTGCCTTCTGGCTCGTAGGCATTTGGCCTTTCAACTTCTCCTTTATTCTCTTCTTCAGCATCTTATCACACTCCTTTCTCACAATGTGGGAAGGAACTCGCGTGCACTTGAGTATTTGGCAGAACGATTTCTGCAAAACGAGAAGAGAGTCTCGTAAAGAACTGCTGCAAGCAGCTGAGGCTGCTCCTCCCAGTGCGTTCCTGCAGGAAATGGCTCTGAGCAGCAGCGGGCCACGCTCTCCAATGGGGTCTCCTACCAACAGACAGTGCTTTCAAGGCTGCAGCCCTTGCTCCCTGAGCCCAGGGCAGGGCCTGTTCTTTCTGCTTGCGTGTGTGCTTCTGCTGAGGCAGGTGCCTCGCACAGCCTCACTTTAGTCTTCAGGGTGCAGGTACAGCGGGCACTCATCCCTCGCAGGGAGGTACAGTCCCTTGGCAGACCCATGCCCATGCCCAGCTCACTGCTGGCTCTGCCCTTTGCTTCTTGCAATAGCTCGTCCCTCATGGCAACACACAGGGGAGCGGGCAGACAGCAGGCACCTGCCTGGCCAGGTGGGGACTGCAATGCTGCTGTGCCGGAGACCTGCACTGCTCCCCTCCCTCCCAAGGAGCAGGGGAAATGCCTGTTGGGACATTTTCTTCCTGGGGGCTCTGAACGCATGTCAGACCTGCTTGTGCTCCATCATCAGCTTTTTCAGCGTTGAGTCATATTGGTTCCATGTTTCAGCCTCAAGATTTTTGAGCTTATGGGCCATCAGTATGCGATGCCTTCTTTCTTCTATCTTAGCGCGTACAGAGCGCGCTCCCTGCAGGCAAGGAAAACACATCCGCATGCAGCGTTAGTCTCCTAGGACTGGGCACAGGCAGGAGCACAGGGACGGTGGGCAGCCACATCTGCTGCTTCTGCCCTGCTCTGGAATCTCCCAGGGGAAACGGGGCTGGGAAATGCCTATGGCGTACCGTTGTTGAAGGGTCCTGAGGATTATCCAGGCACTCAGGGGTCCTAGGCTTTGGGTAAGCTGGAGGTCTTGGTTTCTTCAGCTCCTCCTCAGATCCCTCCTAAATTGGTGCCATTAATCTAGAAAGACAGAACAGGCTTAGTTTATGGGGGTACACTTGGAGGCAGTTACTCAGAGCTGGGCTCGCAGCTCACAGCTTATCTCCAGCACCACAAAATGCTTCTGGCACAGGAAGACCACCACCACACCAGGACGACAGCTGTCCCTTTGATGTTTCCAGTGCCTTTTGGCATGAGCACATTCACTGCAGCCAAGGGAAACATCTCACTGGCACAAAACCATCTGACTTCCTCCACTTGTGTGGGGAAAAAGGGACAGAATTGTCCCAAGGCCTCACTCAGGCCCGTACTTGTAGGATGTGTTGCTAAGTCGAACACAGACGCACACCATCAGACATGGCGCCATTGGCCCTTTGCACCCACAGCCTTCCCCTCGGGACCTGTGTCATGCCTCAGTTATGGGGTGCAGAGAGATCCCTGGGTTGGCATCGCACCCAGCTCCTTCCCGTGTCACGAGGAAGGGGAAGACGACAAGACCTGCAACCCCAGAACACGGCTCAGGGCCTCAGGGCCTCCAGGGCTGTTCCCAGGCCTCAGCTAGACCGGTGCACACTTACTCTGCCTGTGCTGTCCTTGGTTGCTGTGGCACTTGCTGCCACTCCTTTGGTGCCTTCTGGCTCGTAGGCATTTGGCCTTTCAACTTCTCCTTTATTCTCTTCTTCAGCATCTTATCACACTCCTTTCTCACAATGTGGGAAGGAACTCGCGTGCACTTGAGTATTTGGCAGAACGATTTCTGCAAAACGAGAAGAGAGTCTCGTAAAGAACTGCTGCAAGCAGCTGAGGCTGCTCCTCCCAGTGCGTTCCTGCAGGAAATGGCTCTGAGCAGCAGCGGGCCACGCTCTCCAATGGGGTCTCCTACCAACAGACAGTGCTTTCAAGGCTGCAGCCCTTGCTCCCTGAGCCCAGGGCAGGGCCTGTTCTTTCTGCTTGCGTGTGTGCTTCTGCTGAGGCAGGTGCCTCGCACAGCCTCACTTTAGTCTTCAGGGTGCAGGTACAGCGGGCACTCATCCCTCGCAGGGAGGTACAGTCCCTTGGCAGACCCATGCCCATGCCCAGCTCACTGCTGGCTCTGCCCTTTGCTTCTTGCAATAGCTCGTCCCTCATGGCAACACACAGGGGAGCGGGCAGACAGCAGGCACCTGCCTGGCCAGGTGGGGACTGCAATGCTGCTGTGCCGGAGACCTGCACTGCTCCCCTCCCTCCCAAGGAGCAGGGGAAATGCCTGTTGGGACATTTTCTTCCTGGGGGCTCTGAACGCATGTCAGACCTGCTTGTGCTCCATCATCAGCTTTTTCAGCGTTGAGTCATATTGGTTCCATGTTTCAGCCTCAAGATTTTTGAGCTTATGGGCCATCAGTATGCGATGCCTTCTTTCTTCTATCTTAGCGCGTACAGAGTGCGCTCCCTGCAGGCAAGGAAAACACATCCGCATGCAGCGTTAGTCTCCTAGGACTGGGCACAGGCAGGAGCACAGGGACGGTGGGCAGCCACATCTGCTGCTTCTGCCCTGCTCTGGAATCTCCCAGGGGAAACGGGGCTGGGAAATGCCTATGGCGTACCGTTGTTGAAGGGTCCTGAGGATTATCCAGGCACTCAGGGGTCCTAGGCTTTGGGTAAGCTGGAGGTCTTGGTTTCTTCAGCTCCTCCTCAGATCCCTCCTAAATTGGTGCCATTAATCTAGAAAGACAGAACAGGCTTAGTTTATGGGGGTACACTTGGAGGCAGTTACTCAGAGCTGGGCTCGCAGCTCACAGCTTATCTCCAGCACCACAAAATGCTTCTGGCACAGGAAGACCACCACCACACCAGGACGACAGCTGTCCCTTTGATGTTTCCAGTGCCTTTTGGCATGAGCACATTCACTGCAGCCAAGGGAAACATCTCACTGGCACAAAACCATCTGACTTCCTCCACTTGTGTGGGGAAAAAGGGACAGAATTGTCCCAAGGCCTCACTCAGGCCCGTACTTGTAGGATGTGTTGCTAAGTTGAACACAGACGCACACCATCAGACATGGCGCCATTGGCCCTTTGCACCCACAGCCTTCCCCTCGGGACCTGTGTCATGCCTCAGTTATGGGGTGCAGAGAGATCCCTGGGTTGGCATCGCACCCAGCTCCTTCCCGTGTCACGAGGAAGGGGAAGACGACAAGACCTGCAACCCCAGAACACGGCTCAGGGCCTCAGGGCCTCCAGGGCTGTTCCCAGGCCTCAGCTAGACCGGTGCACACTTACTCTGCCTGTGCTGTCCTTGGTTGCTGTGGCACTTGCTGCCACTCCTTTGGTGCCTTCTGGCTCGTAGGCATTTGGCCTTTCAACTTCTCCTTTATTCTCTTCTTCAGCATCTTATCACACTCCTTTCTCACAATGTGGGAAGGAACTCGCGTGCACTTGAGTATTTGGCAGAACGATTTCTGCAAAACGAGAAGAGAGTCTCGTAAAGAACTGCTGCAAGCAGCTGAGGCTGCTCCTCCCAGTGCGTTCCTGCAGGAAATGGCTCTGAGCAGCAGCGGGCCACGCTCTCCAATGGGGTCTCCTACCAACAGACAGTGCTTTCAAGGCTGCAGCCCTTGCTCCCTGAGCCCAGGGCAGGGCCTGTTCTTTCTGCTTGCGTGTGTGCTTCTGCTGAGGCAGGTGCCTCGCACAGCCTCACTTTAGTCTTCAGGGTGCAGGTACAGCGGGCACTCATCCCTCGCAGGGAGGTACAGTCCCTTGGCAGACCCATGCCCATGCCCAGCTCACTGCTGGCTCTGCCCTTTGCTTCTTGCAATAGCTCGTCCCTCATGGCAACACACAGGGGAGCGGGCAGACAGCAGGCACCTGCCTGGCCAGGTGGGGACTGCAATGCTGCTGTGCCGGAGACCTGCACTGCTCCCCTCCCTCCCAAGGAGCAGGGGAAATGCCTGTTGGGACATTTTCTTCCTGGGGGCTCTGAACGCATGTCAGACCTGCTTGTGCTCCATCATCAGCTTTTTCAGCGTTGAGTCATATTGGTTCCATGTTTCAGCCTCAAGATTTTTGAGCTTATGGGCCATCAGTATGCGATGCCTTCTTTCTTCTATCTTAGCGCGTACAGAGCGCGCTCCCTGCAGGCAAGGAAAACACATCCGCATGCAGCGTTAGTCTCCTAGGACTGGGCACAGGCAGGAGCACAGGGACGGTGGGCAGCCACATCTGCTGCTTCTGCCCTGCTCTGGAATCTCCCAGGGGAAACGGGGCTGGGAAATGCCTATGGCGTACCGTTGTTGAAGGGTCCTGAGGATTATCCAGGCACTCAGGGGTCCTAGGCTTTGGGTAAGCTGGAGGTCTTGGTTTCTTCAGCTCCTCCTCAGATCCCTCCTAAATTGGTGCCATTAATCTAGAAAGACAGAACAGGCTTAGTTTATGGGGGTACACTTGGAGGCAGTTACTCAGAGCTGGGCTCGCAGCTCACAGCTTATCTCCAGCACCACAAAATGCTTCTGGCACAGGAAGACCACGACCACACCAGGACGACAGCTGTCCCTTTGATGTTTCCAGTGCCTTTTGGCATGAGCACATTCACTGCAGCCAAGGGAAACATCTCACTGGCACAAAACCATCTGACTTCCTCCACTTGTGTGGGGAAAAAGGGACAGAATTGTCCCAAGGCCTCACTCAGGCCCGTACTTGTAGGATGTGTTGCTAAGTCGAACACAGACGCACACCATCAGACATGGCGCCATTGGCCCTTTGCACCCACAGCCTTCCCCTCGGGACCTGTGTCATGCCTCAGTTATGGGGTGCAGAGAGATCCCTGGGTTGGCATCGCACCCAGCTCCTTCCCGTGTCACGAGGAAGGGGAAGACGACAAGACCTGCAACCCCAGAACACGGCTCAGGGCCTCAGGGCCTCCAGGGCTGTTCCCAGGCCTCAGCTAGACCGGTGCACACTTACTCTGCCTGTGCTGTCCTTGGTTGCTGTGGCACTTGCTGCCACTCCTTTGGTGTCTTCTGGCTCGTAGGCATTTGGCCTTTCAACTTCTCCTTTATTCTCTTCTTCAGCATCTTATCACACTCCTTTCTCACAATGTGGGAAGGAACTCGCGTGCACTTGAGTATTTGGCAGAACGATTTCTGCAAAACGAGAAGAGAGTCTCGTAAAGAACTGCTGCAAGCAGCTGAGGCTGCTCCTCCCAGTGCGTTCCTGCAGGAAATGGCTCTGAGCAGCAGCGGGCCACGCTCTCCAATGGGGTCTCCTACCAACAGACAGTGCTTTCAAGGCTGCAGCCCTTGCTCCCTGAGCCCAGGGCAGGGCCTGTTCTTTCTGCTTGCGTGTGTGCTTCTGCTGAGGCAGGTGCCTCGCACAGCCTCACTTTAGTCTTCAGGGTGCAGGTACAGCGGGCACTCATCCCTCGCAGGGAGGTACAGTCCCTTGGCAGACCCATGCCCATGCCCAGCTCACTGCTGGCTCTGCCCTTTGCTTCTTGCAATAGCTCGTCCCTCATGGCAACACACAGGGGAGCGGGCAGACAGCAGGCACCTGCCTGGCCAGGTGGGGACTGCAATGCTGCTGTGCCGGAGACCTGCACTGCTCCCCTCCCTCCCAAGGAGCAGGGGAAATGCCTGTTGGGACATTTTCTTCCTGGGGGCTCTGAACGCATGTCAGACCTGCTTGTGCTCCATCATCAGCTTTTTCAGCGTTGAGTCATATTGGTTCCATGTTTCAGCCTCAAGATTTTTGAGCTTATGGGCCATCAGTATGCGATGCCTTCTTTCTTCTATCTTAGCGCGTACAGAGCGCGCTCCCTGCAGGCAAGGAAAACACATCCGCATGCAGCGTTAGTCTCCTAGGACTGGGCACAGGCAGGAGCACAGGGACGGTGGGCAGCCACATCTGCTGCTTCTGCCCTGCTCTGGAATCTCCCAGGGGAAACGGGGCTGGGAAATGCCTATGGCGTACCGTTGTTGAAGGGTCCTGAGGATTATCCAGGCACTCAGGGGTCCTAGGCTTTGGGTAAGCTGGAGGTCTTGGTTTCTTCAGCTCCTCCTCAGATCCCTCCTAAATTGGTGCCATTAATCTAGAAAGACAGAACAGGCTTAGTTTATGGGGGTACACTTGGAGGCAGTTACTCAGAGCTGGGCTCGCAGCTCACAGCTTATCTCCAGCACCACAAAATGCTTCTGGCACAGGAAGACCACCACCACACCAGGACGACAGCTGTCCCTTTGATGTTTCCAGTGCCTTTTGGCATGAGCACATTCACTGCAGCCAAGGGAAACATCTCACTGGCACAAAACCATCTGACTTCCTCCACTTGTGTGGGGAAAAAGGGACAGAATTGTCCCAAGGCCTCACTCAGGCCCGTACTTGTAGGATGTGTTGCTAAGTCGAACACAGACGCACACCATCAGACATGGCGCCATTGGCCCTTTGCACCCACAGCCTTCCCCTCGGGACCTGTGTCATGCCTCAGTTATGGGGTGCAGAGAGATCCCTGGGTTGGCATCGCACCCAGCTCCTTCCCGTGTCACGAGGAAGGGGAAGACGACAAGACCTGCAACCCCAGAACACGGCTCAGGGCCTCAGGGCCTCCAGGGCTGTTCCCAGGCCTCAGCTAGACCGGTGCACACTTACTCTGCCTGTGCTGTCCTTGGTTGCTGTGGCACTTGCTGCCACTCCTTTGGTGCCTTCTGGCTCGTAGGCATTTGGCCTTTCAACTTCTCCTTTATTCTCTTCTTCAGCATCTTATCACACTCCTTTCTCACAATGTGGGAAGGAACTCGCGTGCACTTGAGTATTTGGCAGAACGATTTCTGCAAAACGAGAAGAGAGTCTCGTAAAGAACTGCTGCAAGCAGCTGAGGCTGCTCCTCCCAGTGCGTTCCTGCAGGAAATGGCTCTGAGCAGCAGCGGGCCACGCTCTCCAATGGGGTCTCCTACCAACAGACAGTGCTTTCAAGGCTGCAGCCCTTGCTCCCTGAGCCCAGGGCAGGGCCTGTTCTTTCTGCTTGCGTGTGTGCTTCTGCTGAGGCAGGTGCCTCGCACAGCCTCACTTTAGTCTTCAGGGTGCAGGTACAGCGGGCACTCATCCCTCGCAGGGAGGTACAGTCCCTTGGCAGACCCATGCCCATGCCCAGCTCACTGCTGGCTCTGCCCTTTGCTTCTTGCAATAGCTCGTCCCTCATGGCAACACACAGGGGAGCGGGCAGACAGCAGGCACCTGCCTGGCCAGGTGGGGACTGCAATGCTGCTGTGCCGGAGACCTGCACTGCTCCCCTCCCTCCCAAGGAGCAGGGGAAATGCCTGTTGGGACATTTTCTTCCTGGGGGCTCTGAACGCATGTCAGACCTGCTTGTGCTCCATCATCAGCTTTTTCAGCGTTGAGTCATATTGGTTCCATGTTTCAGCCTCAAGATTTTTGAGCTTATGGGCCATCAGTATGCGATGCCTTCTTTCTTCTATCTTAGCGCGTACAGAGTGCGCTCCCTGCAGGCAAGGAAAACACATCCGCATGCAGCGTTAGTCTCCTAGGACTGGGCACAGGCAGGAGCACAGGGACGGTGGGCAGCCACATCTGCTGCTTCTGCCCTGCTCTGGAATCTCCCAGGGGAAATGGGGCTGGGAAATGCCTATGGCGTACCGTTGTTGAAGGGTCCTGAGGATTATCCAGGCACTCAGGGGTCCTAGGCTTTGGGTAAGCTGGAGGTCTTGGTTTCTTCAGCTCCTCCTCAGATCCCTCCTAAATTGGTGCCATTAATCTAGAAAGACAGAACAGGCTTAGTTTATGGGGGTACACTTGGAGGCAGTTACTCAGAGCTGGGCTCGCAGCTCACAGCTTATCTCCAGCACCACAAAATGCTTCTGGCACAGGAAGACCACGACCACACCAGGACGACAGCTGTCCCTTTGATGTTTCCAGTGCCTTTTGGCATGAGCACATTCACTGCAGCCAAGGGAAACATCTCACTGGCACAAAACCATCTGACTTCCTCCACTTGTGTGGGGAAAAAGGGACAGAATTGTCCCAAGGCCTCACTCAGGCCCGTACTTGTAGGATGTGTTGCTAAGTCGAACACAGACGCACACCATCAGACATGGCGCCATTGGCCCTTTGCACCCACAGCCTTCCCCTCGGGACCTGTGTCATGCCTCAGTTATGGGGTGCAGAGAGATCCCTGGGTTGGCATCGCACCCAGCTCCTTCCCGTGTCACGAGGAAGGGGAAGACGACAAGACCTGCAACCCCAGAACACGGCTCAGGGCCTCAGGGCCTCCAGGGCTGTTCCCAGGCCTCAGCTAGACCGGTGCACACTTACTCTGCCTGTGCTGTCCTTGGTTGCTGTGGCACTTGCTGCCACTCCTTTGGTGCCTTCTGGCTCGTAGGCATTTGGCCTTTCAACTTCTCCTTTATTCTCTTCTTCAGCATCTTATCACACTCCTTTCTCACAATGTGGGAAGGAACTCGCGTGCACTTGAGTATTTGGCAGAACGATTTCTGCAAAACGAGAAGAGAGTCTCGTAAAGAACTGCTGCAAGCAGCTGAGGCTGCTCCTCCCAGTGCGTTCCTGCAGGAAATGGCTCTGAGCAGCAGCGGGCCACGCTCTCCAATGGGGTCTCCTACCAACAGACAGTGCTTTCAAGGCTGCAGCCCTTGCTCCCTGAGCCCAGGGCAGGGCCTGTTCTTTCTGCTTGCGTGTGTGCTTCTGCTGAGGCAGGTGCCTCGCACAGCCTCACTTTAGTCTTCAGGGTGCAGGTACAGCGGGCACTCATCCCTCGCAGGGAGGTACAGTCCCTTGGCAGACCCATGCCCATGCCCAGCTCACTGCTGGCTCTGCCCTTTGCTTCTTGCAATAGCTCGTCCCTCATGGCAACACACAGGGGAGCGGGCAGACAGCAGGCACCTGCCTGGCCAGGTGGGGACTGCAATGCTGCTGTGCCGGAGACCTGCACTGCTCCCCTCCCTCCCAAGGAGCAGGGGAAATGCCTGTTGGGACATTTTCTTCCTGGGGGCTCTGAACGCATGTCAGACCTGCTTGTGCTCCATCATCAGCTTTTTCAGCGTTGAGTCATATTGGTTCCATGTTTCAGCCTCAAGATTTTTGAGCTTATGGGCCATCAGTATGCGATGCCTTCTTTCTTCTATCTTAGCGCGTACAGAGCGCGCTCCCTGCAGGCAAGGAAAACACATCCGCATGCAGCGTTAGTCTCCTAGGACTGGGCACAGGCAGGAGCACAGGGACGGTGGGCAGCCACATCTGCTGCTTCTGCCCTGCTCTGGAATCTCCCAGGGGAAACGGGGCTGGGAAATGCCTATGGCGTACCGTTGTTGAAGGGTCCTGAGGATTATCCAGGCACTCAGGGGTCCTAGGCTTTGGGTAAGCTGGAGGTCTTGGTTTCTTCAGCTCCTCCTCAGATCCCTCCTAAATTGGTGCCATTAATCTAGAAAGACAGAACAGGCTTAGTTTATGGGGGTACACTTGGAGGCAGTTACTCAGAGCTGGGCTCGCAGCTCACAGCTTATCTCCAGCACCACAAAATGCTTCTGGCACAGGAAGACCACCACCACACCAGGACGACAGCTGTCCCTTTGATGTTTCCAGTGCCTTTTGGCATGAGCACATTCACTGCAGCCAAGGGAAACATCTCACTGGCACAAAACCATCTGACTTCCTCCACTTGTGTGGGGAAAAAGGGACAGAATTGTCCCAAGGCCTCACTCAGGCCCGTACTTGTAGGATGTGTTGCTAAGTCGAACACAGACGCACACCATCAGACATGGCGCCATTGGCCCTTTGCACCCACAGCCTTCCCCTCGGGACCTGTGTCATGCCTCAGTTATGGGGTGCAGAGAGATCCCTGGGTTGGCATCGCACCCAGCTCCTTCCCGTGTCACGAGGAAGGGGAAGACGACAACACCTGCAACCCCAGAACACGGCTCAGGGCCTCAGGGCCTCCAGGGCTGTTCCCAGGCCTCAGCTAGACCGGTGCACACTTACTCTGCCTGTGCTGTCCTTGGCTGCTGTGGCACTTGCTGCCACTCCTTTGGTGCCTTCTGGCTCGTAGGCATTTGGCCTTTCAACTTCTCCTTTATTCTCTTCTTCAGCATCTTATCACACTCCTTTCTCACAATGTGGGAAGGAACTCGCGTGCACTTGAGTATTTGGCAGAACGATTTCTGCAAAACGAGAAGAGAGTCTCGTAAAGAACTGCTGCAAGCAGCTGAGGCTGCTCCTCCCAGTGCGTTCCTGCAGGAAATGGCTCTGAGCAGCAGCGGGCCACGCTCTCCAATGGGGTCTCCTACCAACAGACAGTGCTTTCAAGGCTGCAGCCCTTGCTCCCTGAGCCCAGGGCAGGGCCTGTTCTTTCTGCTTGCGTGTGTGCTTCTGCTGAGGCAGGTGCCTCGCACAGCCTCACTTTAGTCTTCAGGGTGCAGGTACAGCGGGCACTCATCCCTCGCAGGGAGGTACAGTCCCTTGGCAGACCCATGCCCATGCCCAGCTCACTGCTGGCTCTGCCCTTTGCTTCTTGCAATAGCTCGTCCCTCATGGCAACACACAGGGGAGCGGGCAGACAGCAGGCACCTGCCTGGCCAGGTGGGGACTGCAATGCTGCTGTGCCGGAGACCTGCACTGCTCCCCTCCCTCCCAAGGAGCAGGGGAAATGCCTGTTGGGACATTTTCTTCCTGGGGGCTCTGAACGCATGTCAGACCTGCTTGTGCTCCATCATCAGCTTTTTCAGCGTTGAGTCATATTGGTTCCATGTTTCAGCCTCAAGATTTTTGAGCTTATGGGCCATCAGTATGCGATGCCTTCTTTCTTCTATCTTAGCGCGTACAGAGCGCGCTCCCTGCAGGCAAGGAAAACACATCCGCATGCAGCGTTAGTCTCCTAGGACTGGGCACAGGCAGGAGCACAGGGACGGTGGGCAGCCACATCTGCTGCTTCTGCCCTGCTCTGGAATCTCCCAGGGGAAACGGGGCTGGGAAATGCCTATGGCGTACCGTTGTTGAAGGGTCCTGAGGATTATCCAGGCACTCAGGGGTCCTAGGCTTTGGGTAAGCTGGAGGTCTTGGTTTCTTCAGCTCCTCCTCAGATCCCTCCTAAATTGGTGCCATTAATCTAGAAAGACAGAACAGGCTTAGTTTATGGGGGTACACTTGGAGGCAGTTACTCAGAGCTGGGCTCGCAGCTCACAGCTTATCTCCAGCACCACAAAATGCTTCTGGCACAGGAAGACCACCACCACACCAGGACGACAGCTGTCCCTTTGATGTTTCCAGTGCCTTTTGGCATGAGCACATTCACTGCAGCCAAGGGAAACATCTCACTGGCACAAAACCATCTGACTTCCTCCACTTGTGTGGGGAAAAACGGACAGAATTGTCCCAAGGCCTCACTCAGGCCCGTACTTGTAGGATGTGTTGCTAAGTCGAACACAGACGCACACCATCAGACATGGCGCCATTGGCCCTTTGCACCCACAGCCTTCCCCTCGGGACCTGTGTCATGCCTCAGTTATGGGGTGCAGAGAGATCCCTGGGTTGGCATCGCACCCAGCTCCTTCCCGTGTCACGAGGAAGGGGAAGACGACAAGACCTGCAACCCCAGAACACGGCTCAGGGCCTCAGGGCCTCCAGGGCTGTTCCCAGGCCTCAGCTAGACCGGTGCACACTTACTCTGCCTGTGCTGTCCTTGGCTGCTGTGGCACTTGCTGCCACTCCTTTGGTGCCTTCTGGCTCGTAGGCATTTGGCCTTTCAACTTCTCCTTTATTCTCTTCTTCAGCATCTTATCACACTCCTTTCTCACAATGTGGGAAGGAACTCGCGTGCACTTGAGTATTTGGCAGAACGATTTCTGCAAAACGAGAAGAGAGTCTCGTAAAGAACTGCTGCAAGCAGCTGAGGCTGCTCCTCCCAGTGCGTTCCTGCAGGAAATGGCTCTGAGCAGCAGCGGGCCACGCTCTCCAATGGGGTCTCCTACCAACAGACAGTGCTTTCAAGGCTGCAGCCCTTGCTCCCTGAGCCCAGGGCAGGGCCTGTTCTTTCTGCTTGCGTGTGTGCTTCTGCTGAGGCAGGTGCCTCGCACAGCCTCACTTTAGTCTTCAGGGTGCAGGTACAGCGGGCACTCATCCCTCGCAGGGAGGTACAGTCCCTTGGCAGACCCATGCCCATGCCCAGCTCACTGCTGGCTCTGCCCTTTGCTTCTTGCAATAGCTCGTCCCTCATGGCAACACACAGGGGAGCGGGCAGACAGCAGGCACCTGCCTGGCCAGGTGGGGACTGCAATGCTGCTGTGCCGGAGACCTGCACTGCTCCCCTCCCTCCCAAGGAGCAGGGGAAATGCCTGTTGGGACATTTTCTTCCTGGGGGCTCTGAACGCATGTCAGACCTGCTTGTGCTCCATCATCAGCTTTTTCAGCGTTGAGTCATATTGGTTCCATGTTTCAGCCTCAAGATTTTTGAGCTTATGGGCCATCAGTATGCGATGCCTTCTTTCTTCTATCTTAGCGCGTACAGAGCGCGCTCCCTGCAGGCAAGGAAAACACATCCGCATGCAGCGTTAGTCTCCTAGGACTGGGCACAGGCAGGAGCACAGGGACGGTGGGCAGCCACATCTGCTGCTTCTGCCCTGCTCTGGAATCTCCCAGGGGAAACGGGGCTGGGAAATGCCTATGGCGTACCGTTGTTGAAGGGTCCTGAGGATTATCCAGGCACTCAGGGGTCCTAGGCTTTGGGTAAGCTGGAGGTCTTGGTTTCTTCAGCTCCTCCTCAGATCCCTCCTAAATTGGTGCCATTAATCTAGAAAGACAGAACAGGCTTAGTTTATGGGGGTACACTTGGAGGCAGTTACTCAGAGCTGGGCTCGCAGCTCACAGCTTATCTCCAGCACCACAAAATGCTTCTGGCACAGGAAGACCACCACCACACCAGGACGACAGCTGTCCCTTTGATGTTTCCAGTGCCTTTTGGCATGAGCACATTCACTGCAGCCAAGGGAAACATCTCACTGGCACAAAACCATCTGACTTCCTCCACTTGTGTGGGGAAAAACGGACAGAATTGTCCCAAGGCCTCACTCAGGCCCGTACTTGTAGGATGTGTTGCTAAGTCGAACACAGACGCACACCATCAGACATGGCGCCATTGGCCCTTTGCACCCACAGCCTTCCCCTCGGGACCTGTGTCATGCCTCAGTTATGGGGTGCAGAGAGATCCCTGGGTTGGCATCGCACCCAGCTCCTTCCCGTGTCACGAGGAAGGGGAAGACGACAACACCTGCAACCCCAGAACACGGCTCAGGGCCTCAGGGCCTCCAGGGCTGTTCCCAGGCCTCAGCTAGACCGGTGCACACTTACTCTGCCTGTGCTGTCCTTGGCTGCTGTGGCACTTGCTGCCACTCCTTTGGTGCCTTCTGGCTCGTAGGCATTTGGCCTTTCAACTTCTCCTTTATTCTCTTCTTCAGCATCTTATCACACTCCTTTCTCACAATGTGGGAAGGAACTCGCGTGCACTTGAGTATTTGGCAGAACGATTTCTGCAAAACGAGAAGAGAGTCTCGTAAAGAACTGCTGCAAGCAGCTGAGGCTGCTCCTCCCAGTGCGTTCCTGCAGGAAATGGCTCTGAGCAGCAGCGGGCCACGCTCTCCAATGGGGTCTCCTACCAACAGACAGTGCTTTCAAGGCTGCAGCCCTTGCTCCCTGAGCCCAGGGCAGGGCCTGTTCTTTCTGCTTGCGTGTGTGCTTCTGCTGAGGCAGGTGCCTCGCACAGCCTCACTTTAGTCTTCAGGGTGCAGGTACAGCGGGCACTCATCCCTCGCAGGGAGGTACAGTCCCTTGGCAGACCCATGCCCATGCCCAGCTCACTGCTGGCTCTGCCCTTTGCTTCTTGCAATAGCTCGTCCCTCATGGCAACACACAGGGGAGCGGGCAGACAGCAGGCACCTGCCTGGCCAGGTGGGGACTGCAATGCTGCTGTGCCGGAGACCTGCACTGCTCCCCTCCCTCCCAAGGAGCAGGGGAAATGCCTGTTGGGACATTTTCTTCCTGGGGGCTCTGAACGCATGTCAGACCTGCTTGTGCTCCATCATCAGCTTTTTCAGCGTTGAGTCATATTGGTTCCATGTTTCAGCCTCAAGATTTTTGAGCTTATGGGCCATCAGTATGCGATGCCTTCTTTCTTCTATCTTAGCGCGTACAGAGCGCGCTCCCTGCAGGCAAGGAAAACACATCCGCATGCAGCGTTAGTCTCCTAGGACTGGGCACAGGCAGGAGCACAGGGACGGTGGGCAGCCACATCTGCTGCTTCTGCCCTGCTCTGGAATCTCCCAGGGGAAACGGGGCTGGGAAATGCCTATGGCGTACCGTTGTTGAAGGGTCCTGAGGATTATCCAGGCACTCAGGGGTCCTAGGCTTTGGGTAAGCTGGAGGTCTTGGTTTCTTCAGCTCCTCCTCAGATCCCTCCTAAATTGGTGCCATTAATCTAGAAAGACAGAACAGGCTTAGTTTATGGGGGTACACTTGGAGGCAGTTACTCAGAGCTGGGCTCGCAGCTCACAGCTTATCTCCAGCACCACAAAATGCTTCTGGCACAGGAAGACCACCACCACACCAGGACGACAGCTGTCCCTTTGATGTTTCCAGTGCCTTTTGGCATGAGCACATTCACTGCAGCCAAGGGAAACATCTCACTGGCACAAAACCATCTGACTTCCTCCACTTGTGTGGGGAAAAAGGGACAGAATTGTCCCAAGGCCTCACTCAGGCCCGTACTTGTAGGATGTGTTGCTAAGTCGAACACAGACGCACACCATCAGACATGGCGCCATTGGCCCTTTGCACCCACAGCCTTCCCCTCGGGACCTGTGTCATGCCTCAGTTATGGGGTGCAGAGAGATCCCTGGGTTGGCATCGCACCCAGCTCCTTCCCGTGTCACGAGGAAGGGGAAGACGACAAGACCTGCAACCCCAGAACACGGCTCAGGGCCTCAGGGCCTCCAGGGCTGTTCCCAGGCCTCAGCTAGACCGGTGCACACTTACTCTGCCTGTGCTGTCCTTGGTTGCTGTGGCACTTGCTGCCACTCCTTTGGTGCCTTCTGGCTCGTAGGCATTTGGCCTTTCAACTTCTCCTTTATTCTCTTCTTCAGCATCTTATCAGACTCCTTTCTCACAATGTGGGAAGGAACTCGCGTGCACTTGAGTATTTGGCAGAACGATTTCTGCAAAACGAGAAGAGAGTCTCGTAAAGAACTGCTGCAAGCAGCTGAGGCTGCTCCTCCCAGTGCGTTCCTGCAGGAAATGGCTCTGAGCAGCAGCGGGCCACGCTCTCCAATGGGGTCTCCTACCAACAGACAGTGCTTTCAAGGCTGCAGCCCTTGCTCCCTGAGCCCAGGGCAGGGCCTGTTCTTTCTGCTTGCGTGTGTGCTTCTGCTGAGGCAGGTGCCTCGCACAGCCTCACTTTAGTCTTCAGGGTGCAGGTACAGCGGGCACTCATCCCTCGCAGGGAGGTACAGTCCCTTGGCAGACCCATGCCCATGCCCAGCTCACTGCTGGCTCTGCCCTTTGCTTCTTGCAATAGCTCGTCCCTCATGGCAACACACAGGGGAGCGGGCAGACAGCAGGCACCTGCCTGGCCAGGTGGGGACTGCAATGCTGCTGTGCCGGAGACCTGCACTGCTCCCCTCCCTCCCAAGGAGCAGGGGAAATGCCTGTTGGGACATTTTCTTCCTGGGGGCTCTGAACGCATGTCAGACCTGCTTGTGCTCCATCATCAGCTTTGTCAGCGTTGAGTCATATTGGTTCCATGTTTCAGCCTCAAGATTTTTGAGCTTATGGGCCATCAGTATGCGATGCCTTCTTTCTTCTATCTTAGCGCGTACAGAGCGCGCTCCCTGCAGGCAAGGAAAACACATCCGCATGCAGCGTTAGTCTCCTAGGACTGGGCACAGGCAGGAGCACAGGGACGGTGGGCAGCCACATCTGCTGCTTCTGCCCTGCTCTGGAATCTCCCAGGGGAAACGGGGCTGGGAAATGCCTATGGCGTACCGTTGTTGAAGGGTCCTGAGGATTATCCAGGCACTCAGGGGTCCTAGGCTTTGGGTAAGCTGGAGGTCTTGGTTTCTTCAGCTCCTCCTCAGATCCCTCCTAAATTGGTGCCATTAATCTAGAAAGACAGAACAGGCTTAGTTTATGGGGGTACACTTGGAGGCAGTTACTCAGAGCTGGGCTCGCAGCTCACAGCTTATCTCCAGCACCACAAAATGCTTCTGGCACAGGAAGACCACCACCACACCAGGACGACAGCTGTCCCTTTGATGTTTCCAGTGCCTTTTGGCATGAGCACATTCACTGCAGCCAAGGGAAACATCTCACTGGCACAAAACCATCTGACTTCCTCCACTTGTGTGGGGAAAAACGGACAGAATTGTCCCAAGGCCTCACTCAGGCCCGTACTTGTAGGATGTGTTGCTAAGTCGAACACAGACGCACACCATCAGACATGGCGCCATTGGCCCTTTGCACCCACAGCCTTCCCCTCGGGACCTGTGTCATGCCTCAGTTATGGGGTGCAGAGAGATCCCTGGGTTGGCATCGCACCCAGCTCCTTCCCGTGTCACGAGGAAGGGGAAGACGACAAGACCTGCAACCCCAGAACACGGCTCAGGGCCTCAGGGCCTCCAGGGCTGTTCCCAGGCCTCAGCTAGACCGGTGCACACTTACTCTGCCTGTGCTGTCCTTGGTTGCTGTGGCACTTGCTGCCACTCCTTTGGTGCCTTCTGGCTCGTAGGCATTTGGCCTTTCAACTTCTCCTTTATTCTCTTCTTCAGCATCTTATCACACTCCTTTCTCACAATGTGGGAAGGAACTCGCGTGCACTTGAGTATTTGGCAGAACGATTTCTGCAAAACGAGAAGAGAGTCTCGTAAAGAACTGCTGCAAGCAGCTGAGGCTGCTCCTCCCAGTGCGTTCCTGCAGGAAATGGCTCTGAGCAGCAGCGGGCCACGCTCTCCAATGGGGTCTCCTACCAACAGACAGTGCTTTCAAGGCTGCAGCCCTTGCTCCCTGAGCCCAGGGCAGGGCCTGTTCTTTCTGCTTGCGTGTGTGCTTCTGCTGAGGCAGGTGCCTCGCACAGCCTCACTTTAGTCTTCAGGGTGCAGGTACAGCGGGCACTCATCCCTCGCAGGGAGGTACAGTCCCTTGGCAGACCCATGCCCATGCCCAGCTCACTGCTGGCTCTGCCCTTTGCTTCTTGCAATAGCTCGTCCCTCATGGCAACACACAGGGGAGCGGGCAGACAGCAGGCACCTGCCTGGCCAGGTGGGGACTGCAATGCTGCTGTGCCGGAGACCTGCACTGCTCCCCTCCCTCCCAAGGAGCAGGGGAAATGCCTGTTGGGACATTTTCTTCCTGGGGGCTCTGAACGCATGTCAGACCTGCTTGTGCTCCATCATCAGCTTTTTCAGCGTTGAGTCATATTGGTTCCATGTTTCAGCCTCAAGATTTTTGAGCTTATGGGCCATCAGTATGCGATGCCTTCTTTCTTCTATCTTAGCGCGTACAGAGCGCGCTCCCTGCAGGCAAGGAAAACACATCCGCATGCAGCGTTAGTCTCCTAGGACTGGGCACAGGCAGGAGCACAGGGACGGTGGGCAGCCACATCTGCTGCTTCTGCCCTGCTCTGGAATCTCCCAGGGGAAACGGGGCTGGGAAATGCCTATGGCGTACCGTTGTTGAAGGGTCCTGAGGATTATCCAGGCACTCAGGGGTCCTAGGCTTTGGGTAAGCTGGAGGTCTTGGTTTCTTCAGCTCCTCCTCAGATCCCTCCTAAATTGGTGCCATTAATCTAGAAAGACAGAACAGGCTTAGTTTATGGGGGTACACTTGGAGGCAGTTACTCAGAGCTGGGCTCGCAGCTCACAGCTTATCTCCAGCACCACAAAATGCTTCTGGCACAGGAAGACCACCACCACACCAGGACGACAGCTGTCCCTTTGATGTTTCCAGTGCCTTTTGGCATGAGCACATTCACTGCAGCCAAGGGAAACATCTCACTGGCACAAAACCATCTGACTTCCTCCACTTGTGTGGGGAAAAACGGACAGAATTGTCCCAAGGCCTCACTCAGGCCCGTACTTGTAGGATGTGTTGCTAAGTCGAACACAGACGCACACCATCAGACATGGCGCCATTGGCCCTTTGCACCCACAGCCTTCCCCTCGGGACCTGTGTCATGCCTCAGTTATGGGGTGCAGAGAGATCCCTGGGTTGGCATCGCACCCAGCTCCTTCCCGTGTCACGAGGAAGGGGAAGACGACAAGACCTGCAACCCCAGAACACGGCTCAGGGCCTCAGGGCCTCCAGGGCTGTTCCCAGGCCTCAGCTAGACCGGTGCACACTTACTCTGCCTGTGCTGTCCTTGGCTGCTGTGGCACTTGCTGCCACTCCTTTGGTGCCTTCTGGCTCGTAGGCATTTGGCCTTTCAACTTCTCCTTTATTCTCTTCTTCAGCATCTTATCACACTCCTTTCTCACAATGTGGGAAGGAACTCGCGTGCACTTGAGTATTTGGCAGAACGATTTCTGCAAAACGAGAAGAGAGTCTCGTAAAGAACTGCTGCAAGCAGCTGAGGCTGCTCCTCCCAGTGCGTTCCTGCAGGAAATGGCTCTGAGCAGCAGCGGGCCACGCTCTCCAATGGGGTCTCCTACCAACAGACAGTGCTTTCAAGGCTGCAGCCCTTGCTCCCTGAGCCCAGGGCAGGGCCTGTTCTTTCTGCTTGCGTGTGTGCTTCTGCTGAGGCAGGTGCCTCGCACAGCCTCACTTTAGTCTTCAGGGTGCAGGTACAGCGGGCACTCATCCCTCGCAGGGAGGTACAGTCCCTTGGCAGACCCATGCCCATGCCCAGCTCACTGCTGGCTCTGCCCTTTGCTTCTTGCAATAGCTCGTCCCTCATGGCAACACACAGGGGAGCGGGCAGACAGCAGGCACCTGCCTGGCCAGGTGGGGACTGCAATGCTGCTGTGCCGGAGACCTGCACTGCTCCCCTCCCTCCCAAGGAGCAGGGGAAATGCCTGTTGGGACATTTTCTTCCTGGGGGCTCTGAACGCATGTCAGACCTGCTTGTGCTCCATCATCAGCTTTTTCAGCGTTGAGTCATATTGGTTCCATGTTTCAGCCTCAAGATTTTTGAGCTTATGGGCCATCAGTATGCGATGCCTTCTTTCTTCTATCTTAGCGCGTACAGAGCGCGCTCCCTGCAGGCAAGGAAAACACATCCGCATGCAGCGTTAGTCTCCTAGGACTGGGCACAGGCAGGAGCACAGGGACGGTGGGCAGCCACATCTGCTGCTTCTGCCCTGCTCTGGAATCTCCCAGGGGAAACGGGGCTGGGAAATGCCTATGGCGTACCGTTGTTGAAGGGTCCTGAGGATTATCCAGGCACTCAGGGGTCCTAGGCTTTGGGTAAGCTGGAGGTCTTGGTTTCTTCAGCTCCTCCTCAGATCCCTCCTAAATTGGTGCCATTAATCTAGAAAGACAGAACAGGCTTAGTTTATGGGGGTACACTTGGAGGCAGTTACTCAGAGCTGGGCTCGCAGCTCACAGCTTATCTCCAGCACCACAAAATGCTTCTGGCACAGGAAGACCACCACCACACCAGGACGACAGCTGTCCCTTTGATGTTTCCAGTGCCTTTTGGCATGAGCACATTCACTGCAGCCAAGGGAAACATCTCACTGGCACAAAACCATCTGACTTCCTCCACTTGTGTGGGGAAAAACGGACAGAATTGTCCCAAGGCCTCACTCAGGCCCGTACTTGTAGGATGTGTTGCTAAGTCGAACACAGACGCACACCATCAGACATGGCGCCATTGGCCCTTTGCACCCACAGCCTTCCCCTCGGGACCTGTGTCATGCCTCAGTTATGGGGTGCAGAGAGATCCCTGGGTTGGCATCGCACCCAGCTCCTTCCCGTGTCACGAGGAAGGGGAAGACGACAAGACCTGCAACCCCAGAACACGGCTCAGGGCCTCAGGGCCTCCAGGGCTGTTCCCAGGCCTCAGCTAGACCGGTGCACACTTACTCTGCCTGTGCTGTCCTTGGCTGCTGTGGCACTTGCTGCCACTCCTTTGGTGCCTTCTGGCTCGTAGGCATTTGGCCTTTCAACTTCTCCTTTATTCTCTTCTTCAGCATCTTATCACACTCCTTTCTCACAATGTGGGAAGGAACTCGCGTGCACTTGAGTATTTGGCAGAACGATTTCTGCAAAACGAGAAGAGAGTCTCGTAAAGAACTGCTGCAAGCAGCTGAGGCTGCTCCTCCCAGTGCGTTCCTGCAGGAAATGGCTCTGAGCAGCAGCGGGCCACGCTCTCCAATGGGGTCTCCTACCAACAGACAGTGCTTTCAAGGCTGCAGCCCTTGCTCCCTGAGCCCAGGGCAGGGCCTGTTCTTTCTGCTTGCGTGTGTGCTTCTGCTGAGGCAGGTGCCTCGCACAGCCTCACTTTAGTCTTCAGGGTGCAGGTACAGCGGGCACTCATCCCTCGCAGGGAGGTACAGTCCCTTGGCAGACCCATGCCCATGCCCAGCTCACTGCTGGCTCTGCCCTTTGCTTCTTGCAATAGCTCGTCCCTCATGGCAACACACAGGGGAGCGGGCAGACAGCAGGCACCTGCCTGGCCAGGTGGGGACTGCAATGCTGCTGTGCCGGAGACCTGCACTGCTCCCCTCCCTCCCAAGGAGCAGGGGAAATGCCTGTTGGGACATTTTCTTCCTGGGGGCTCTGAACGCATGTCAGACCTGCTTGTGCTCCATCATCAGCTTTTTCAGCGTTGAGTCATATTGGTTCCATGTTTCAGCCTCAAGATTTTTGAGCTTATGGGCCATCAGTATGCGATGCCTTCTTTCTTCTATCTTAGCGCGTACAGAGCGCGCTCCCTGCAGGCAAGGAAAACACATCCGCATGCAGCGTTAGTCTCCTAGGACTGGGCACAGGCAGGAGCACAGGGACGGTGGGCAGCCACATCTGCTGCTTCTGCCCTGCTCTGGAATCTCCCAGGGGAAACGGGGCTGGGAAATGCCTATGGCGTACCGTTGTTGAAGGGTCCTGAGGATTATCCAGGCACTCAGGGGTCCTAGGCTTTGGGTAAGCTGGAGGTCTTGGTTTCTTCAGCTCCTCCTCAGATCCCTCCTAAATTGGTGCCATTAATCTAGAAAGACAGAACAGGCTTAGTTTATGGGGGTACACTTGGAGGCAGTTACTCAGAGCTGGGCTCGCAGCTCACAGCTTATCTCCAGCACCACAAAATGCTTCTGGCACAGGAAGACCACCACCACACCAGGACGACAGCTGTCCCTTTGATGTTTCCAGTGCCTTTTGGCATGAGCACATTCACTGCAGCCAAGGGAAACATCTCACTGGCACAAAACCATCTGACTTCCTCCACTTGTGTGGGGAAAAAGGGACAGAATTGTCCCAAGGCCTCACTCAGGCCCGTACTTGTAGGATGTGTTGCTAAGTCGAACACAGACGCACACCATCAGACATGGCGCCATTGGCCCTTTGCACCCACAGCCTTCCCCTCGGGACCTGTGTCATGCCTCAGTTATGGGGTGCAGAGAGATCCCTGGGTTGGCATCGCACCCAGCTCCTTCCCGTGTCACGAGGAAGGGGAAGACGACAAGACCTGCAACCCCAGAACACGGCTCAGGGCCTCAGGGCCTCCAGGGCTGTTCCCAGGCCTCAGCTAGACCGGTGCACACTTACTCTGCCTGTGCTGTCCTTGGCTGCTGTGGCACTTGCTGCCACTCCTTTGGTGCCTTCTGGCTCGTAGGCATTTGGCCTTTCAACTTCTCCTTTATTCTCTTCTTCAGCATCTTATCACACTCCTTTCTCACAATGTGGGAAGGAACTCGCGTGCACTTGAGTATTTGGCAGAACGATTTCTGCAAAACGAGAAGAGAGTCTCGTAAAGAACTGCTGCAAGCAGCTGAGGCTGCTCCTCCCAGTGCGTTCCTGCAGGAAATGGCTCTGAGCAGCAGCGGGCCACGCTCTCCAATGGGGTCTCCTACCAACAGACAGTGCTTTCAAGGCTGCAGCCCTTGCTCCCTGAGCCCAGGGCAGGGCCTGTTCTTTCTGCTTGCGTGTGTGCTTCTGCTGAGGCAGGTGCCTCGCACAGCCTCACTTTAGTCTTCAGGGTGCAGGTACAGCGGGCACTCATCCCTCGCAGGGAGGTACAGTCCCTTGGCAGACCCATGCCCATGCCCAGCTCACTGCTGGCTCTGCCCTTTGCTTCTTGCAATAGCTCGTCCCTCATGGCAACACACAGGGGAGCGGGCAGACAGCAGGCACCTGCCTGGCCAGGTGGGGACTGCAATGCTGCTGTGCCGGAGACCTGCACTGCTCCCCTCCCTCCCAAGGAGCAGGGGAAATGCCTGTTGGGACATTTTCTTCCTGGGGGCTCTGAACGCATGTCAGACCTGCTTGTGCTCCATCATCAGCTTTTTCAGCGTTGAGTCATATTGGTTCCATGTTTCAGCCTCAAGATTTTTGAGCTTATGGGCCATCAGTATGCGATGCCTTCTTTCTTCTATCTTAGCGCGTACAGAGCGCGCTCCCTGCAGGCAAGGAAAACACATCCGCATGCAGCGTTAGTCTCCTAGGACTGGGCACAGGCAGGAGCACAGGGACGGTGGGCAGCCACATCTGCTGCTTCTGCCCTGCTCTGGAATCTCCCAGGGGAAACGGGGCTGGGAAATGCCTATGGCGTACCGTTGTTGAAGGGTCCTGAGGATTATCCAGGCACTCAGGGGTCCTAGGCTTTGGGTAAGCTGGAGGTCTTGGTTTCTTCAGCTCCTCCTCAGATCCCTCCTAAATTGGTGCCATTAATCTAGAAAGACAGAACAGGCTTAGTTTATGGGGGTACACTTGGAGGCAGTTACTCAGAGCTGGGCTCGCAGCTCACAGCTTATCTCCAGCACCACAAAATGCTTCTGGCACAGGAAGACCACCACCACACCAGGACGACAGCTGTCCCTTTGATGTTTCCAGTGCCTTTTGGCATGAGCACATTCACTGCAGCCAAGGGAAACATCTCACTGGCACAAAACCATCTGACTTCCTCCACTTGTGTGGGGAAAAACGGACAGAATTGTCCCAAGGCCTCACTCAGGCCCGTACTTGTAGGATGTGTTGCTAAGTCGAACACAGACGCACACCATCAGACATGGCGCCATTGGCCCTTTGCACCCACAGCCTTCCCCTCGGGACCTGTGTCATGCCTCAGTTATGGGGTGCAGAGAGATCCCTGGGTTGGCATCGCACCCAGCTCCTTCCCGTGTCACGAGGAAGGGGAAGACGACAAGACCTGCAACCCCAGAACACGGCTCAGGGCCTCAGGGCCTCCAGGGCTGTTCCCAGGCCTCAGCTAGACCGGTGCACACTTACTCTGCCTGTGCTGTCCTTGGTTGCTGTGGCACTTGCTGCCACTCCTTTGGTGCCTTCTGGCTCGTAGGCATTTGGCCTTTCAACTTCTCCTTTATTCTCTTCTTCAGCATCTTATCACACTCCTTTCTCACAATGTGGGAAGGAACTCGCGTGCACTTGAGTATTTGGCAGAACGATTTCTGCAAAACGAGAAGAGAGTCTCGTAAAGAACTGCTGCAAGCAGCTGAGGCTGCTCCTCCCAGTGCGTTCCTGCAGGAAATGGCTCTGAGCAGCAGCGGGCCACGCTCTCCAATGGGGTCTCCTACCAACAGACAGTGCTTTCAAGGCTGCAGCCCTTGCTCCCTGAGCCCAGGGCAGGGCCTGTTCTTTCTGCTTGCGTGTGTGCTTCTGCTGAGGCAGGTGCCTCGCACAGCCTCACTTTAGTCTTCAGGGTGCAGGTACAGCGGGCACTCATCCCTCGCAGGGAGGTACAGTCCCTTGGCAGACCCATGCCCATGCCCAGCTCACTGCTGGCTCTGCCCTTTGCTTCTTGCAATAGCTCGTCCCTCATGGCAACACACAGGGGAGCGGGCAGACAGCAGGCACCTGCCTGGCCAGGTGGGGACTGCAATGCTGCTGTGCCGGAGACCTGCACTGCTCCCCTCCCTCCCAAGGAGCAGGGGAAATGCCTGTTGGGACATTTTCTTCCTGGGGGCTCTGAACGCATGTCAGACCTGCTTGTGCTCCATCATCAGCTTTTTCAGCGTTGAGTCATATTGGTTCCATGTTTCAGCCTCAAGATTTTTGAGCTTATGGGCCATCAGTATGCGATGCCTTCTTTCTTCTATCTTAGCGCGTACAGAGCGCGCTCCCTGCAGGCAAGGAAAACACATCCGCATGCAGCGTTAGTCTCCTAGGACTGGGCACAGGCAGGAGCACAGGGACGGTGGGCAGCCACATCTGCTGCTTCTGCCCTGCTCTGGAATCTCCCAGGGGAAACGGGGCTGGGAAATGCCTATGGCGTACCGTTGTTGAAGGGTCCTGAGGATTATCCAGGCACTCAGGGGTCCTAGGCTTTGGGTAAGCTGGAGGTCTTGGTTTCTTCAGCTCCTCCTCAGATCCCTCCTAAATTGGTGCCATTAATCTAGAAAGACAGAACAGGCTTAGTTTATGGGGGTACACTTGGAGGCAGTTACTCAGAGCTGGGCTCGCAGCTCACATCTTATCTCCAGCACCACAAAATGCTTCTGGCACAGGAAGACCACCACCACACCAGGACGACAGCTGTCCCTTTGATGTTTCCAGTGCCTTTTGGCATGAGCACATTCACTGCAGCCAAGGGAAACATCTCACTGGCACAAAACCATCTGACTTCCTCCACTTGTGTGGGGAAAAAGGGACAGAATTGTCCCAAGGCCTCACTCAGGCCCGTACTTGTAGGATGTGTTGCTAAGTTGAACACAGACGCACACCATCAGACATGGCGCCATTGGCCCTTTGCACCCACAGCCTTCCCCTCGGGACCTGTGTCATGCCTCAGTTATGGGGTGCAGAGAGATCCCTGGGTTGGCATCGCACCCAGCTCCTTCCCGTGTCACGAGGAAGGGGAAGACGACAAGACCTGCAACCCCAGAACACGGCTCAGGGCCTCAGGGCCTCCAGGGCTGTTCCCAGGCCTCAGCTAGACCGGTGCACACTTACTCTGCCTGTGCTGTCCTTGGTTGCTGTGGCACTTGCTGCCACTCCTTTGGTGCCTTCTGGCTCGTAGGCATTTGGCCTTTCAACTTCTCCTTTATTCTCTTCTTCAGCATCTTATCACACTCCTTTCTCACAATGTGGGAAGGAACTCGCGTGCACTTGAGTATTTGGCAGAACGATTTCTGCAAAACGAGAAGAGAGTCTCGTAAAGAACTGCTGCAAGCAGCTGAGGCTGCTCCTCCCAGTGCGTTCCTGCAGGAAATGGCTCTGAGCAGCAGCGGGCCACGCTCTCCAATGGGGTCTCCTACCAACAGACAGTGCTTTCAAGGCTGCAGCCCTTGCTCCCTGAGCCCAGGGCAGGGCCTGTTCTTTCTGCTTGCGTGTGTGCTTCTGCTGAGGCAGGTGCCTCGCACAGCCTCACTTTAGTCTTCAGGGTGCAGGTACAGCGGGCACTCATCCCTCGCAGGGAGGTACAGTCCCTTGGCAGACCCATGCCCATGCCCAGCTCACTGCTGGCTCTGCCCTTTGCTTCTTGCAATAGCTCGTCCCTCATGGCAACACACAGGGGAGCGGGCAGACAGCAGGCACCTGCCTGGCCAGGTGGGGACTGCAATGCTGCTGTGCCGGAGACCTGCACTGCTCCCCTCCCTCCCAAGGAGCAGGGGAAATGCCTGTTGGGACATTTTCTTCCTGGGGGCTCTGAACGCATGTCAGACCTGCTTGTGCTCCATCATCAGCTTTTTCAGCGTTGAGTCATATTGGTTCCATGTTTCAGCCTCAAGATTTTTGAGCTTATGGGCCATCAGTATGCGATGCCTTCTTTCTTCTATCTTAGCGCGTACAGAGCGCGCTCCCTGCAGGCAAGGAAAACACATCCGCATGCAGCGTTAGTCTCCTAGGACTGGGCACAGGCAGGAGCACAGGGACGGTGGGCAGCCACATCTGCTGCTTCTGCCCTGCTCTGGAATCTCCCAGGGGAAACGGGGCTGGGAAATGCCTATGGCGTACCGTTGTTGAAGGGTCCTGAGGATTATCCAGGCACTCAGGGGTCCTAGGCTTTGGGTAAGCTGGAGGTCTTGGTTTCTTCAGCTCCTCCTCAGATCCCTCCTAAATTGGTGCCATTAATCTAGAAAGACAGAACAGGCTTAGTTTATGGGGGTACACTTGGAGGCAGTTACTCAGAGCTGGGCTCGCAGCTCACAGCTTATCTCCAGCACCACAAAATGCTTCTGGCACAGGAAGACCACCACCACACCAGGACGACAGCTGTCCCTTTGATGTTTCCAGTGCCTTTTGGCATGAGCACATTCACTGCAGCCAAGGGAAACATCTCACTGGCACAAAACCATCTGACTTCCTCCACTTGTGTGGGGAAAAACGGACAGAATTGTCCCAAGGCCTCACTCAGGCCCGTACTTGTAGGATGTGTTGCTAAGTCGAACACAGACGCACACCATCAGACATGGCGCCATTGGCCCTTTGCACCCACAGCCTTCCCCTCGGGACCTGTGTCATGCCTCAGTTATGGGGTGCAGAGAGATCCCTGGGTTGGCATCGCACCCAGCTCCTTCCCGTGTCACGAGGAAGGGGAAGACGACAAGACCTGCAACCCCAGAACACGGCTCAGGGCCTCAGGGCCTCCAGGGCTGTTCCCAGGCCTCAGCTAGACCGGTGCACACTTACTCTGCCTGTGCTGTCCTTGGTTGCTGTGGCACTTGCTGCCACTCCTTTGGTGCCTTCTGGCTCGTAGGCATTTGGCCTTTCAACTTCTCCTTTATTCTCTTCTTCAGCATCTTATCACACTCCTTTCTCACAATGTGGGAAGGAACTCGCGTGCACTTGAGTATTTGGCAGAACGATTTCTGCAAAACGAGAAGAGAGTCTCGTAAAGAACTGCTGCAAGCAGCTGAGGCTGCTCCTCCCAGTGCGTTCCTGCAGGAAATGGCTCTGAGCAGCAGCGGGCCACGCTCTCCAATGGGGTCTCCTACCAACAGACAGTGCTTTCAAGGCTGCAGCCCTTGCTCCCTGAGCCCAGGGCAGGGCCTGTTCTTTCTGCTTGCGTGTGTGCTTCTGCTGAGGCAGGTGCCTCGCACAGCCTCACTTTAGTCTTCAGGGTGCAGGTACAGCGGGCACTCATCCCTCGCAGGGAGGTACAGTCCCTTGGCAGACCCATGCCCATGCCCAGCTCACTGCTGGCTCTGCCCTTTGCTTCTTGCAATAGCTCGTCCCTCATGGCAACACACAGGGGAGCGGGCAGACAGCAGGCACCTGCCTGGCCAGGTGGGGACTGCAATGCTGCTGTGCCGGAGACCTGCACTGCTCCCCTCCCTCCCAAGGAGCAGGGGAAATGCCTGTTGGGACATTTTCTTCCTGGGGGCTCTGAACGCATGTCAGACCTGCTTGTGCTCCATCATCAGCTTTGTCAGCGTTGAGTCATATTGGTTCCATGTTTCAGCCTCAAGATTTTTGAGCTTATGGGCCATCAGTATGCGATGCCTTCTTTCTTCTATCTTAGCGCGTACAGAGCGCGCTCCCTGCAGGCAAGGAAAACACATCCGCATGCAGCGTTAGTCTCCTAGGACTGGGCACAGGCAGGAGCACAGGGACGGTGGGCAGCCACATCTGCTGCTTCTGCCCTGCTCTGGAATCTCCCAGGGGAAACGGGGCTGGGAAATGCCTATGGCGTACCGTTGTTGAAGGGTCCTGAGGATTATCCAGGCACTCAGGGGTCCTAGGCTTTGGGTAAGCTGGAGGTCTTGGTTTCTTCAGCTCCTCCTCAGATCCCTCCTAAATTGGTGCCATTAATCTAGAAAGACAGAACAGGCTTAGTTTATGGGGGTACACTTGGAGGCAGTTACTCAGAGCTGGGCTCGCAGCTCACAGCTTATCTCCAGCACCACAAAATGCTTCTGGCACAGGAAGACCACCACCACACCAGGACGACAGCTGTCCCTTTGATGTTTCCAGTGCCTTTTGGCATGAGCACATTCACTGCAGCCAAGGGAAACATCTCACTGGCACAAAACCATCTGACTTCCTCCACTTGTGTGGGGAAAAAGGGACAGAATTGTCCCAAGGCCTCACTCAGGCCCGTACTTGTAGGATGTGTTGCTAAGTTGAACACAGACGCACACCATCAGACATGGCGCCATTGGCCCTTTGCACCCACAGCCTTCCCCTCGGGACCTGTGTCATGCCTCAGTTATGGGGTGCAGAGAGATCCCTGGGTTGGCATCGCACCCAGCTCCTTCCCGTGTCACGAGGAAGGGGAAGACGACAAGACCTGCAACCCCAGAACACGGCTCAGGGCCTCAGGGCCTCCAGGGCTGTTCCCAGGCCTCAGCTAGACCGGTGCACACTTACTCTGCCTGTGCTGTCCTTGGTTGCTGTGGCACTTGCTGCCACTCCTTTGGTGCCTTCTGGCTCGTAGGCATTTGGCCTTTCAACTTCTCCTTTATTCTCTTCTTCAGCATCTTATCACACTCCTTTCTCACAATGTGGGAAGGAACTCGCGTGCACTTGAGTATTTGGCAGAACGATTTCTGCAAAACGAGAAGAGAGTCTCGTAAAGAACTGCTGCAAGCAGCTGAGGCTGCTCCTCCCAGTGCGTTCCTGCAGGAAATGGCTCTGAGCAGCAGCGGGCCACGCTCTCCAATGGGGTCTCCTACCAACAGACAGTGCTTTCAAGGCTGCAGCCCTTGCTCCCTGAGCCCAGGGCAGGGCCTGTTCTTTCTGCTTGCGTGTGTGCTTCTGCTGAGGCAGGTGCCTCGCACAGCCTCACTTTAGTCTTCAGGGTGCAGGTACAGCGGGCACTCATCCCTCGCAGGGAGGTACAGTCCCTTGGCAGACCCATGCCCATGCCCAGCTCACTGCTGGCTCTGCCCTTTGCTTCTTGCAATAGCTCGTCCCTCATGGCAACACACAGGGGAGCGGGCAGACAGCAGGCACCTGCCTGGCCAGGTGGGGACTGCAATGCTGCTGTGCCGGAGACCTGCACTGCTCCCCTCCCTCCCAAGGAGCAGGGGAAATGCCTGTTGGGACATTTTCTTCCTGGGGGCTCTGAACGCATGTCAGACCTGCTTGTGCTCCATCATCAGCTTTTTCAGCGTTGAGTCATATTGGTTCCATGTTTCAGCCTCAAGATTTTTGAGCTTATGGGCCATCAGTATGCGATGCCTTCTTTCTTCTATCTTAGCGCGTACAGAGCGCGCTCCCTGCAGGCAAGGAAAACACATCCGCATGCAGCGTTAGTCTCCTAGGACTGGGCACAGGCAGGAGCACAGGGACGGTGGGCAGCCACATCTGCTGCTTCTGCCCTGCTCTGGAATCTCCCAGGGGAAACGGGGCTGGGAAATGCCTATGGCGTACCGTTGTTGAAGGGTCCTGAGGATTATCCAGGCACTCAGGGGTCCTAGGCTTTGGGTAAGCTGGAGGTCTTGGTTTCTTCAGCTCCTCCTCAGATCCCTCCTAAATTGGTGCCATTAATCTAGAAAGACAGAACAGGCTTAGTTTATGGGGGTACACTTGGAGGCAGTTACTCAGAGCTGGGCTCGCAGCTCACAGCTTATCTCCAGCACCACAAAATGCTTCTGGCACAGGAAGACCACCACCACACCAGGACGACAGCTGTCCCTTTGATGTTTCCAGTGCCTTTTGGCATGAGCACATTCACTGCAGCCAAGGGAAACATCTCACTGGCACAAAACCATCTGACTTCCTCCACTTGTGTGGGGAAAAACGGACAGAATTGTCCCAAGGCCTCACTCAGGCCCGTACTTGTAGGATGTGTTGCTAAGTCGAACACAGACGCACACCATCAGACATGGCGCCATTGGCCCTTTGCACCCACAGCCTTCCCCTCGGGACCTGTGTCATGCCTCAGTTATGGGGTGCAGAGAGATCCCTGGGTTGGCATCGCACCCAGCTCCTTCCCGTGTCACGAGGAAGGGGAAGACGACAAGACCTGCAACCCCAGAACACGGCTCAGGGCCTCAGGGCCTCCAGGGCTGTTCCCAGGCCTCAGCTAGACCGGTGCACACTTACTCTGCCTGTGCTGTCCTTGGTTGCTGTGGCACTTGCTGCCACTCCTTTGGTGCCTTCTGGCTCGTAGGCATTTGGCCTTTCAACTTCTCCTTTATTCTCTTCTTCAGCATCTTATCACACTCCTTTCTCACAATGTGGGAAGGAACTCGCGTGCACTTGAGTATTTGGCAGAACGATTTCTGCAAAACGAGAAGAGAGTCTCGTAAAGAACTGCTGCAAGCAGCTGAGGCTGCTCCTCCCAGTGCGTTCCTGCAGGAAATGGCTCTGAGCAGCAGCGGGCCACGCTCTCCAATGGGGTCTCCTACCAACAGACAGTGCTTTCAAGGCTGCAGCCCTTGCTCCCTGAGCCCAGGGCAGGGCCTGCCCTTTCTGCTTGCGTGTGTGCTTCTGCTGAGGCAGGTGCCTCGCACAGCCTCACTTTAGTCTTCAGGGTGCAGGTACAGCGGGCACTCATCCCTCGCAGGGAGGTACAGTCCCTTGGCAGACCCATGCCCATGCCCAGCTCACTGCTGGCTCTGCCCTTTGCTTCTTGCAATAGCTCGTCCCTCATGGCAACACACAGGGGAGCGGGCAGACAGCAGGCACCTGCCTGGCCAGGTGGGGACTGCAATGCTGCTGTGCCGGAGACCTGCACTGCTCCCCTCCCTCCCAAGGAGCAGGGGAAATGCCTGTTGGGACATTTTCTTCCTGGGGGCTCTGAACGCATGTCAGACCTGCTTGTGCTCCATCATCAGCTTTTTCAGCGTTGAGTCATATTGGTTCCATGTTTCAGCCTCAAGATTTTTGAGCTTATGGGCCATCAGTATGCGATGCCTTCTTTCTTCTATCTTAGTGCGTACAGAGCGCGCTCCCTGCAGGCAAGGAAAACACATCCGCATGCAGCGTTAGTCTCCTAGGACTGGGCACAGGCAGGAGCACAGGGACGGTGGGCAGCCACATCTGCTGCTTCTGCCCTGCTCTGGAATCTCCCAGGGGAAACGGGGCTGGGAAATGCCTATGGCGTACCGTTGTTGAAGGGTCCTGAGGATTATCCAGGCACTCAGGGGTCCTAGGCTTTGGGTAAGCTGGAGGTCTTGGTTTCTTCAGCTCCTCCTCAGATCCCTCCTAAATTGGTGCCATTAATCTAGAAAGACAGAACAGGCTTAGTTTATGGGGGTACACTTGGAGGCAGTTACTCAGAGCTGGGCTCGCAGCTCACAGCTTATCTCCAGCACCACAAAATGCTTCTGGCACAGGAAGACCACCACCACACCAGGACGACAGCTGTCCCTTTGATGTTTCCAGTGCCTTTTGGCATGAGCACATTCACTGCAGCCAAGGGAAACATCTCACTGGCACAAAACCATCTGACTTCCTCCACTTGTGTGGGGAAAAAGGGACAGAATTGTCCCAAGGCCTCACTCAGGCCCGTACTTGTAGGATGTGTTGCTAAGTCGAACACAGACGCACACCATCAGACATGGCGCCATTGGCCCTTTGCACCCACAGCCTTCCCCTCGGGACCTGTGTCATGCCTCAGTTATGGGGTGCAGAGAGATCCCTGGGTTGGCATCGCACCCAGCTCCTTCCCGTGTCACGAGGAAGGGGAAGACGACAAGACCTGCAACCCCAGAACACGGCTCAGGGCCTCAGGGCCTCCAGGGCTGTTCCCAGGCCTCAGCTAGACCGGTGCACACTTACTCTGCCTGTGCTGTCCTTGGTTGCTGTGGCACTTGCTGCCACTCCTTTGGTGCCTTCTGGCTCGTAGGCATTTGGCCTTTCAACTTCTCCTTTATTCTCTTCTTCAGCATCTTATCACACTCCTTTCTCACAATGTGGGAAGGAACTCGCGTGCACTTGAGTATTTGGCAGAACGATTTCTGCAAAACGAGAAGAGAGTCTCGTAAAGAACTGCTGCAAGCAGCTGAGGCTGCTCCTCCCAGTGCGTTCCTGCAGGAAATGGCTCTGAGCAGCAGCGGGCCACGCTCTCCAATGGGGTCTCCTACCAACAGACAGTGCTTTCAAGGCTGCAGCCCTTGCTCCCTGAGCCCAGGGCAGGGCCTGTTCTTTCTGCTTGCGTGTGTGCTTCTGCTGAGGCAGGTGCCTCGCACAGCCTCACTTTAGTCTTCAGGGTGCAGGTACAGCGGGCACTCATCCCTCGCAGGGAGGTACAGTCCCTTGGCAGACCCATGCCCATGCCCAGCTCACTGCTGGCTCTGCCCTTTGCTTCTTGCAATAGCTCGTCCCTCATGGCAACACACAGGGGAGCGGGCAGACAGCAGGCACCTGCCTGGCCAGGTGGGGACTGCAATGCTGCTGTGCCGGAGACCTGCACTGCTCCCCTCCCTCCCAAGGAGCAGGGGAAATGCCTGTTGGGACATTTTCTTCCTGGGGGCTCTGAACGCATGTCAGACCTGCTTGTGCTCCATCATCAGCTTTTTCAGCGTTGAGTCATATTGGTTCCATGTTTCAGCCTCAAGATTTTTGAGCTTATGGGCCATCAGTATGCGATGCCTTCTTTCTTCTATCTTAGTGCGTACAGAGCGCGCTCCCTGCAGGCAAGGAAAACACATCCGCATGCAGCGTTAGTCTCCTAGGACTGGGCACAGGCAGGAGCACAGGGACGGTGGGCAGCCACATCTGCTGCTTCTGCCCTGCTCTGGAATCTCCCAGGGGAAACGGGGCTGGGAAATGCCTATGGCGTACCGTTGTTGAAGGGTCCTGAGGATTATCCAGGCACTCAGGGGTCCTAGGCTTTGGGTAAGCTGGAGGTCTTGGTTTCTTCAGCTCCTCCTCAGATCCCTCCTAAATTGGTGCCATTAATCTAGAAAGACAGAACAGGCTTAGTTTATGGGGGTACACTTGGAGGCAGTTACTCAGAGCTGGGCTCGCAGCTCACAGCTTATCTCCAGCACCACAAAATGCTTCTGGCACAGGAAGACCACCACCACACCAGGACGACAGCTGTCCCTTTGATGTTTCCAGTGCCTTTTGGCATGAGCACATTCACTGCAGCCAAGGGAAACATCTCACTGGCACAAAACCATCTGACTTCCTCCACTTGTGTGGGGAAAAACGGACAGAATTGTCCCAAGGCCTCACTCAGGCCCGTACTTGTAGGATGTGTTGCTAAGTCGAACACAGACGCACACCATCAGACATGGCGCCATTGGCCCTTTGCACCCACAGCCTTCCCCTCGGGACCTGTGTCATGCCTCAGTTATGGGGTGCAGAGAGATCCCTGGGTTGGCATCGCACCCAGCTCCTTCCCGTGTCACGAGGAAGGGGAAGACGACAAGACCTGCAACCCCAGAACACGGCTCAGGGCCTCAGGGCCTCCAGGGCTGTTCCCAGGCCTCAGCTAGACTGGTGCACACTTACTCTGCCTGTGCTGTCCTTGGTTGCTGTGGCACTTGCTGCCACTCCTTTGGTGCCTTCTGGCTCGTAGGCATTTGGCCTTTCAACTTCTCCTTTATTCTCTTCTTCAGCATCTTATCACACTCCTTTCTCACAATGTGGGAAGGAACTCGCGTGCACTTGAGTATTTGGCAGAACGATTTCTGCAAAACGAGAAGAGAGTCTCGTAAAGAACTGCTGCAAGCAGCTGAGGCTGCTCCTCCCAGTGCGTTCCTGCAGGAAATGGCTCTGAGCAGCAGCGGGCCACGCTCTCCAATGGGGTCTCCTACCAACAGACAGTGCTTTCAAGGCTGCAGCCCTTGCTCCCTGAGCCCAGGGCAGGGCCTGTTCTTTCTGCTTGCGTGTGTGCTTCTGCTGAGGCAGGTGCCTCGCACAGCCTCACTTTAGTCTTCAGGGTGCAGGTACAGCGGGCACTCATCCCTCGCAGGGAGGTACAGTCCCTTGGCAGACCCATGCCCATGCCCAGCTCACTGCTGGCTCTGCCCTTTGCTTCTTGCAATAGCTCGTCCCTCATGGCAACACACAGGGGAGCGGGCAGACAGCAGGCACCTGCCTGGCCAGGTGGGGACTGCAATGCTGCTGTGCCGGAGACCTGCACTGCTCCCCTCCCTCCCAAGGAGCAGGGGAAATGCCTGTTGGGACATTTTCTTCCTGGGGGCTCTGAACGCATGTCAGACCTGCTTGTGCTCCATCATCAGCTTTTTCAGCGTTGAGTCATATTGGTTCCATGTTTCAGCCTCAAGATTTTTGAGCTTATGGGCCATCAGTATGCGATGCCTTCTTTCTTCTATCTTAGCGCGTACAGAGCGCGCTCCCTGCAGGCAAGGAAAACACATCCGCATGCAGCGTTAGTCTCCTAGGACTGGGCACAGGCAGGAGCACAGGGACGGTGGGCAGCCACATCTGCTGCTTCTGCCCTGCTCTGGAATCTCCCAGGGGAAACGGGGCTGGGAAATGCCTATGGCGTACCGTTGTTGAAGGGTCCTGAGGATTATCCAGGCACTCAGGGGTCCTAGGCTTTGGGTAAGCTGGAGGTCTTGGTTTCTTCAGCTCCTCCTCAGATCCCTCCTAAATTGGTGCCATTAATCTAGAAAGACAGAACAGGCTTAGTTTATGGGGGTACACTTGGAGGCAGTTACTCAGAGCTGGGCTCGCAGCTCACAGCTTATCTCCAGCACCACAAAATGCTTCTGGCACAGGAAGACCACCACCACACCAGGACGACAGCTGTCCCTTTGATGTTTCCAGTGCCTTTTGGCATGAGCACATTCACTGCAGCCAAGGGAAACATCTCACTGGCACAAAACCATCTGACTTCCTCCACTTGTGTGGGGAAAAAGGGACAGAATTGTCCCAAGGCCTCACTCAGGCCCGTACTTGTAGGATGTGTTGCTAAGTCGAACACAGACGCACACCATCAGACATGGCGCCATTGGCCCTTTGCACCCACAGCCTTCCCCTCGGGACCTGTGTCATGCCTCAGTTATGGGGTGCAGAGAGATCCCTGGGTTGGCATCGCACCCAGCTCCTTCCCGTGTCACGAGGAAGGGGAAGACGACAAGACCTGCAACCCCAGAACACGGCTCAGGGCCTCAGGGCCTCCAGGGCTGTTCCCAGGCCTCAGCTAGACCGGTGCACACTTACTCTGCCTGTGCTGTCCTTGGTTGCTGTGGCACTTGCTGCCACTCCTTTGGTGCCTTCTGGCTCGTAGGCATTTGGCCTTTCAACTTCTCCTTTATTCTCTTCTTCAGCATCTTATCACACTCCTTTCTCACAATGTGGGAAGGAACTCGCGTGCACTTGAGTATTTGGCAGAACGATTTCTGCAAAACGAGAAGAGAGTCTCGTAAAGAACTGCTGCAAGCAGCTGAGGCTGCTCCTCCCAGTGCGTTCCTGCAGGAAATGGCTCTGAGCAGCAGCGGGCCACGCTCTCCAATGGGGTCTCCTACCAACAGACAGTGCTTTCAAGGCTGCAGCCCTTGCTCCCTGAGCCCAGGGCAGGGCCTGTTCTTTCTGCTTGCGTGTGTGCTTCTGCTGAGGCAGGTGCCTCGCACAGCCTCACTTTAGTCTTCAGGGTGCAGGTACAGCGGGCACTCATCCCTCGCAGGGAGGTACAGTCCCTTGGCAGACCCATGCCCATGCCCAGCTCACTGCTGGCTCTGCCCTTTGCTTCTTGCAATAGCTCGTCCCTCATGGCAACACACAGGGGAGCGGGCAGACAGCAGGCACCTGCCTGGCCAGGTGGGGACTGCAATGCTGCTGTGCCGGAGACCTGCACTGCTCCCCTCCCTCCCAAGGAGCAGGGGAAATGCCTGTTGGGACATTTTCTTCCTGGGGGCTCTGAACGCATGTCAGACCTGCTTGTGCTCCATCATCAGCTTTTTCAGCGTTGAGTCATATTGGTTCCATGTTTCAGCCTCAAGATTTTTGAGCTTATGGGCCATCAGTATGCGATGCCTTCTTTCTTCTATCTTAGCGCGTACAGAGCGCGCTCCCTGCAGGCAAGGAAAACACATCCGCATGCAGCGTTAGTCTCCTAGGACTGGGCACAGGCAGGAGCACAGGGACGGTGGGCAGCCACATCTGCTGCTTCTGCCCTGCTCTGGAATCTCCCAGGGGAAACGGGGCTGGGAAATGCCTATGGCGTACCGTTGTTGAAGGGTCCTGAGGATTATCCAGGCACTCAGGGGTCCTAGGCTTTGGGTAAGCTGGAGGTCTTGGTTTCTTCAGCTCCTCCTCAGATCCCTCCTAAATTGGTGCCATTAATCTAGAAAGACAGAACAGGCTTAGTTTATGGGGGTACACTTGGAGGCAGTTACTCAGAGCTGGGCTCGCAGCTCACAGCTTATCTCCAGCACCACAAAATGCTTCTGGCACAGGAAGACCACCACCACACCAGGACGACAGCTGTCCCTTTGATGTTTCCAGTGCCTTTTGGCATGAGCACATTCACTGCAGCCAAGGGAAACATCTCACTGGCACAAAACCATCTGACTTCCTCCACTTGTGTGGGGAAAAACGGACAGAATTGTCCCAAGGCCTCACTCAGGCCCGTACTTGTAGGATGTGTTGCTAAGTCGAACACAGACGCACACCATCAGACATGGCGCCATTGGCCCTTTGCACCCACAGCCTTCCCCTCGGGACCTGTGTCATGCCTCAGTTATGGGGTGCAGAGAGATCCCTGGGTTGGCATCGCACCCAGCTCCTTCCCGTGTCACGAGGAAGGGGAAGACGACAAGACCTGCAACCCCAGAACACGGCTCAGGGCCTCAGGGCCTCCAGGGCTGTTCCCAGGCCTCAGCTAGACCGGTGCACACTTACTCTGCCTGTGCTGTCCTTGGCTGCTGTGGCACTTGCTGCCACTCCTTTGGTGCCTTCTGGCTCGTAGGCATTTGGCCTTTCAACTTCTCCTTTATTCTCTTCTTCAGCATCTTATCACACTCCTTTCTCACAATGTGGGAAGGAACTCGCGTGCACTTGAGTATTTGGCAGAACGATTTCTGCAAAACGAGAAGAGAGTCTCGTAAAGAACTGCTGCAAGCAGCTGAGGCTGCTCCTCCCAGTGCGTTCCTGCAGGAAATGGCTCTGAGCAGCAGCGGGCCACGCTCTCCAATGGGGTCTCCTACCAACAGACAGTGCTTTCAAGGCTGCAGCCCTTGCTCCCTGAGCCCAGGGCAGGGCCTGCCCTTTCTGCTTGCGTGTGTGCTTCTGCTGAGGCAGGTGCCTCGCACAGCCTCACTTTAGTCTTCAGGGTGCAGGTACAGCGGGCACTCATCCCTCGCAGGGAGGTACAGTCCCTTGGCAGACCCATGCCCATGCCCAGCTCACTGCTGGCTCTGCCCTTTGCTTCTTGCAATAGCTCGTCCCTCATGGCAACACACAGGGGAGCGGGCAGACAGCAGGCACCTGCCTGGCCAGGTGGGGACTGCAATGCTGCTGTGCCGGAGACCTGCACTGCTCCCCTCCCTCCCAAGGAGCAGGGGAAATGCCTGTTGGGACATTTTCTTCCTGGGGGCTCTGAACGCATGTCAGACCTGCTTGTGCTCCATCATCAGCTTTTTCAGCGTTGAGTCATATTGGTTCCATGTTTCAGCCTCAAGATTTTTGAGCTTATGGGCCATCAGTATGCGATGCCTTCTTTCTTCTATCTTAGCGCGTACAGAGCGCGCTCCCTGCAGGCAAGGAAAACACATCCGCATGCAGCGTTAGTCTCCTAGGACTGGGCACAGGCAGGAGCACAGGGACGGTGGGCAGCCACATCTGCTGCTTCTGCCCTGCTCTGGAATCTCCCAGGGGAAACGGGGCTGGGAAATGCCTATGGCGTACCGTTGTTGAAGGGTCCTGAGGATTATCCAGGCACTCAGGGGTCCTAGGCTTTGGGTAAGCTGGAGGTCTTGGTTTCTTCAGCTCCTCCTCAGATCCCTCCTAAATTGGTGCCATTAATCTAGAAAGACAGAACAGGCTTAGTTTATGGGGGTACACTTGGAGGCAGTTACTCAGAGCTGGGCTCGCAGCTCACAGCTTATCTCCAGCACCACAAAATGCTTCTGGCACAGGAAGACCACCACCACACCAGGACGACAGCTGTCCCTTTGATGTTTCCAGTGCCTTTTGGCATGAGCACATTCACTGCAGCCAAGGGAAACATCTCACTGGCACAAAACCATCTGACTTCCTCCACTTGTGTGGGGAAAAAGGGACAGAATTGTCCCAAGGCCTCACTCAGGCCCGTACTTGTAGGATGTGTTGCTAAGTCGAACACAGACGCACACCATCAGACATGGCGCCATTGGCCCTTTGCACCCACAGCCTTCCCCTCGGGACCTGTGTCATGCCTCAGTTATGGGGTGCAGAGAGATCCCTGGGTTGGCATCGCACCCAGCTCCTTCCCGTGTCACGAGGAAGGGGAAGACGACAAGACCTGCAACCCCAGAACACGGCTCAGGGCCTCAGGGCCTCCAGGGCTGTTCCCAGGCCTCAGCTAGACCGGTGCACACTTACTCTGCCTGTGCTGTCCTTGGCTGCTGTGGCACTTGCTGCCACTCCTTTGGTGCCTTCTGGCTCGTAGGCATTTGGCCTTTCAACTTCTCCTTTATTCTCTTCTTCAGCATCTTATCACACTCCTTTCTCACAATGTGGGAAGGAACTCGCGTGCACTTGAGTATTTGGCAGAACGATTTCTGCAAAATGAGAAGAGAGTCTCGTAAAGAACTGCTGCAAGCAGCTGAGGCTGCTCCTCCCAGTGCGTTCCTGCAGGAAATGGCTCTGAGCAGCAGCGGGCCACGCTCTCCAATGGGGTCTCCTACCAACAGACAGTGCTTTCAAGGCTGCAGCCCTTGCTCCCTGAGCCCAGGGCAGGGCCTGTTCTTTCTGCTTGCGTGTGTGCTTCTGCTGAGGCAGGTGCCTCGCACAGCCTCACTTTAGTCTTCAGGGTGCAGGTACAGCGGGCACTCATCCCTCGCAGGGAGGTACAGTCCCTTGGCAGACCCATGCCCATGCCCAGCTCACTGCTGGCTCTGCCCTTTGCTTCTTGCAATAGCTCGTCCCTCATGGCAACACGCAGGGGAGCGGGCAGACAGCAGGCACCTGCCTGGCCAGGTGGGGACTGCAATGCTGCTGTGCCGGAGACCTGCACTGCTCCCCTCCCTCCCAAGGAGCAGGGGAAATGCCTGTTGGGACATTTTCTTCCTGGGGGCTCTGAACGCATGTCAGACCTGCTTGTGCTCCATCATCAGCTTTTTCAGCGTTGAGTCATATTGGTTCCATGTTTCAGCCTCAAGATTTTTGAGCTTATGGGCCATCAGTATGCGATGCCTTCTTTCTTCTATCTTAGCGCGTACAGAGCGCGCTCCCTGCAGGCAAGGAAAACACATCCGCATGCAGCGTTAGTCTCCTAGGACTGGGCACAGGCAGGAGCACAGGGACGGTGGGCAGCCACATCTGCTGCTTCTGCCCTGCTCTGGAATCTCCCAGGGGAAACGGGGCTGGGAAATGCCTATGGCGTACCGTTGTTGAAGGGTCCTGAGGATTATCCAGGCACTCAGGGGTCCTAGGCTTTGGGTAAGCTGGAGGTCTTGGTTTCTTCAGCTCCTCCTCAGATCCCTCCTAAATTGGTGCCATTAATCTAGAAAGACAGAACAGGCTTAGTTTATGGGGGTACACTTGGAGGCAGTTACTCAGAGCTGGGCTCGCAGCTCACAGCTTATCTCCAGCACCACAAAATGCTTCTGGCACAGGAAGACCACCACCACACCAGGACGACAGCTGTCCCTTTGATGTTTCCAGTGCCTTTTGGCATGAGCACATTCACTGCAGCCAAGGGAAACATCTCACTGGCACAAAACCATCTGACTTCCTCCACTTGTGTGGGGAAAAAGGGACAGAATTGTCCCAAGGCCTCACTCAGGCCCGTACTTGTAGGATGTGTTGCTAAGTCGAACACAGACGCACACCATCAGACATGGCGCCATTGGCCCTTTGCACCCACAGCCTTCCCCTCGGGACCTGTGTCATGCCTCAGTTATGGGGTGCAGAGAGATCCCTGGGTTGGCATCGCACCCAGCTCCTTCCCGTGTCACGAGGAAGGGGAAGACGACAAGACCTGCAACCCCAGAACACGGCTCAGGGCCTCAGGGCCTCCAGGGCTGTTCCCAGGCCTCAGCTAGACTGGTGCACACTTACTCTGCCTGTGCTGTCCTTGGTTGCTGTGGCACTTGCTGCCACTCCTTTGGTGCCTTCTGGCTCGTAGGCATTTGGCCTTTCAACTTCTCCTTTATTCTCTTCTTCAGCATCTTATCACACTCCTTTCTCACAATGTGGGAAGGAACTCGCGTGCACTTGAGTATTTGGCAGAACGATTTCTGCAAAACGAGAAGAGAGTCTCGTAAAGAACTGCTGCAAGCAGCTGAGGCTGCTCCTCCCAGTGCGTTCCTGCAGGAAATGGCTCTGAGCAGCAGCGGGCCACGCTCTCCAATGGGGTCTCCTACCAACAGACAGTGCTTTCAAGGCTGCAGCCCTTGCTCCCTGAGCCCAGGGCAGGGCCTGCCCTTTCTGCTTGCGTGTGTGCTTCTGCTGAGGCAGGTGCCTCGCACAGCCTCACTTTAGTCTTCAGGGTGCAGGTACAGCGGGCACTCATCCCTCGCAGGGAGGTACAGTCCCTTGGCAGACCCATGCCCATGCCCAGCTCACTGCTGGCTCTGCCCTTTGCTTCTTGCAATAGCTCGTCCCTCATGGCAACACACAGGGGAGCGGGCAGACAGCAGGCACCTGCCTGGCCAGGTGGGGACTGCAATGCTGCTGTGCCGGAGACCTGCACTGCTCCCCTCCCTCCCAAGGAGCAGGGGAAATGCCTGTTGGGACATTTTCTTCCTGGGGGCTCTGAACGCATGTCAGACCTGCTTGTGCTCCATCATCAGCTTTTTCAGCGTTGAGTCATATTGGTTCCATGTTTCAGCCTCAAGATTTTTGAGCTTATGGGCCATCAGTATGCGATGCCTTCTTTCTTCTATCTTAGCGCGTACAGAGCGCGCTCCCTGCAGGCAAGGAAAACACATCCGCATGCAGCGTTAGTCTCCTAGGACTGGGCACAGGCAGGAGCACAGGGACGGTGGGCAGCCACATCTGCTGCTTCTGCCCTGCTCTGGAATCTCCCAGGGGAAACGGGGCTGGGAAATGCCTATGGCGTACCGTTGTTGAAGGGTCCTGAGGATTATCCAGGCACTCAGGGGTCCTAGGCTTTGGGTAAGCTGGAGGTCTTGGTTTCTTCAGCTCCTCCTCAGATCCCTCCTAAATTGGTGCCATTAATCTAGAAAGACAGAACAGGCTTAGTTTATGGGGGTACACTTGGAGGCAGTTACTCAGAGCTGGGCTCGCAGCTCACAGCTTATCTCCAGCACCACAAAATGCTTCTGGCACAGGAAGACCACCACCACACCAGGACGACAGCTGTCCCTTTGATGTTTCCAGTGCCTTTTGGCATGAGCACATTCACTGCAGCCAAGGGAAACATCTCACTGGCACAAAACCATCTGACTTCCTCCACTTGTGTGGGGAAAAACGGACAGAATTGTCCCAAGGCCTCACTCAGGCCCGTACTTGTAGGATGTGTTGCTAAGTCGAACACAGACGCACACCATCAGACATGGCGCCATTGGCCCTTTGCACCCACAGCCTTCCCCTCGGGACCTGTGTCATGCCTCAGTTATGGGGTGCAGAGAGATCCCTGGGTTGGCATCGCACCCAGCTCCTTCCCGTGTCACGAGGAAGGGGAAGACGACAAGACCTGCAACCCCAGAACACGGCTCAGGGCCTCAGGGCCTCCAGGGCTGTTCCCAGGCCTCAGCTAGACCGGTGCACACTTACTCTGCCTGTGCTGTCCTTGGTTGCTGTGGCACTTGCTGCCACTCCTTTGGTGCCTTCTGGCTCGTAGGCATTTGGCCTTTCAACTTCTCCTTTATTCTCTTCTTCAGCATCTTATCAGACTCCTTTCTCACAATGTGGGAAGGAACTCGCGTGCACTTGAGTATTTGGCAGAACAATTTCTGCAAAACGAGAAGAGAGTCTCGTAAAGAACTGCTGCAAGCAGCTGAGGCTGCTCCTCCCAGTGTGTTCCTGCAGGAAATGGCTCTGAGCAGCAGCGGGCCACGCTCTCCAATGGGGTCTCCTACCAACAGACAGTGCTTTCAAGGCTGCAGCCCTTGCTCCCTGAGCCCAGGGCAGGGCCTGCCCTTTCTGCTTGCGTGTGTGCTTCTGCTGAGGCAGGTGCCTCGCACAGCCTCACTTTAGTCTTCAGGGTGCAGGTACAGCGGGCACTCATCCCTCGCAGGGAGGTACAGTCCCTTGGCAGACCCATGCCCATGCCCAGCTCACTGCTGGCTCTGCCCTTTGCTTCTTGCAATAGCTCGTCCCTCATGGCAACACACAGGGGAGCGGGCAGACAGCAGGCACCTGCCTGGCCAGGTGGGGACTGCAATGCTGCTGTGCCGGAGACCTGCACTGCTCCCCTCCCTCCCAAGGAGCAGGGGAAATGCCTGTTGGGACATTTTCTTCCTGGGGGCTCTGAACGCATGTCAGACCTGCTTGTGCTCCATCATCAGCTTTTTCAGCGTTGAGTCATATTGGTTCCATGTTTCAGCCTCAAGATTTTTGAGCTTATGGGCCATCAGTATGCGATGCCTTCTTTCTTCTATCTTAGCGCGTACAGAGCGCGCTCCCTGCAGGCAAGGAAAACACATCCGCATGCAGCGTTAGTCTCCTAGGACTGGGCACAGGCAGGAGCACAGGGACGGTGGGCAGCCACATCTGCTGCTTCTGCCCTGCTCTGGAATCTCCCAGGGGAAACGGGGCTGGGAAATGCCTATGGCGTACCGTTGTTGAAGGGTCCTGAGGATTATCCAGGCACTCAGGGGTCCTAGGCTTTGGGTAAGCTGGAGGTCTTGGTTTCTTCAGCTCCTCCTCAGATCCCTCCTAAATTGGTGCCATTAATCTAGAAAGACAGAACAGGCTTAGTTTATGGGGGTACACTTGGAGGCAGTTACTCAGAGCTGGGCTCGCAGCTCACAGCTTATCTCCAGCACCACAAAATGCTTCTGGCACAGGAAGACCACCACCACACCAGGACGACAGCTGTCCCTTTGATGTTTCCAGTGCCTTTTGGCATGAGCACATTCACTGCAGCCAAGGGAAACATCTCACTGGCACAAAACCATCTGACTTCCTCCACTTGTGTGGGGAAAAACGGACAGAATTGTCCCAAGGCCTCACTCAGGCCCGTACTTGTAGGATGTGTTGCTAAGTCGAACACAGACGCACACCATCAGACATGGCGCCATTGGCCCTTTGCACCCACAGCCTTCCCCTCGGGACCTGTGTCATGCCTCAGTTATGGGGTGCAGAGAGATCCCTGGGTTGGCATCGCACCCAGCTCCTTCCCGTGTCACGAGGAAGGGGAAGACGACAAGACCTGCAACCCCAGAACACGGCTCAGGGCCTCAGGGCCTCCAGGGCTGTTCCCAGGCCTCAGCTAGACCGGTGCACACTTACTCTGCCTGTGCTGTCCTTGGTTGCTGTGGCACTTGCTGCCACTCCTTTGGTGCCTTCTGGCTCGTAGGCATTTGGCCTTTCAACTTCTCCTTTATTCTCTTCTTCAGCATCTTATCACACTCCTTTCTCACAATGTGGGAAGGAACTCGCGTGCACTTGAGTATTTGGCAGAACGATTTCTGCAAAACGAGAAGAGAGTCTCGTAAAGAACTGCTGAAAGCAGCTGAGGCTGCTCCTCCCAGTGTGTTCCTGCAGGAAATGGCTCTGAGCAGCAGCGGGCCACGCTCTCCAATGGGGTCTCCTACCAACAGACAGTGCTTTCAAGGCTGCAGCCCTTGCTCCCTGAGCCCAGGGCAGGGCCTGCCCTTTCTGCTTGCGTGTGTGCTTCTGCTGAGGCAGGTGCCTCGCACAGCCTCACTTTAGTCTTCAGGGTGCAGGTACAGCGGGCACTCATCCCTCGCAGGGAGGTACAGTCCCTTGGCAGACCCATGCCCATGCCCAGCTCACTGCTGGCTCTGCCCTTTGCTTCTTGCAATAGCTCGTCCCTCATGGCAACACGCAGGGGAGCGGGCAGACAGCAGGCACCTGCCTGGCCAGGTGGGGACTGCAATGCTGCTGTGCCGGAGACCTGCACTGCTCCCCTCCCTCCCAAGGAGCAGGGGAAATGCCTGTTGGGACATTTTCTTCCTGGGGGCTCTGAACGCATGTCAGACCTGCTTGTGCTCCATCATCAGCTTTTTCAGCGTTGAGTCATATTGGTTCCATGTTTCAGCCTCAAGATTTTTGAGCTTATGGGCCATCAGTATGCGATGCCTTCTTTCTTCTATCTTAGCGCGTACAGAGCGCGCTCCCTGCAGGCAAGGAAAACACATCCGCATGCAGCGTTAGTCTCCTAGGACTGGGCACAGGCAGGAGCACAGGGACGGTGGGCAGCCACATCTGCTGCTTCTGCCCTGCTCTGGAATCTCCCAGGGGAAACGGGGCTGGGAAATGCCTATGGCGTACCGTTGTTGAAGGGTCCTGAGGATTATCCAGGCACTCAGGGGTCCTAGGCTTTGGGTAAGCTGGAGGTCTTGGTTTCTTCAGCTCCTCCTCAGATCCCTCCTAAATTGGTGCCATTAATCTAGAAAGACAGAACAGGCTTAGTTTATGGGGGTACACTTGGAGGCAGTTACTCAGAGCTGGGCTCGCAGCTCACAGCTTATCTCCAGCACCACAAAATGCTTCTGGCACAGGAAGACCACCACCACACCAGGACGACAGCTGTCCCTTTGATGTTTCCAGTGCCTTTTGGCATGAGCACATTCACTGCAGCCAAGGGAAACATCTCACTGGCACAAAACCATCTGACTTCCTCCACTTGTGTGGGGAAAAACGGACAGAATTGTCCCAAGGCCTCACTCAGGCCCGTACTTGTAGGATGTGTTGCTAAGTCGAACACAGACGCACACCATCAGACATGGCGCCATTGGCCCTTTGCACCCACAGCCTTCCCCTCGGGACCTGTGTCATGCCTCAGTTATGGGGTGCAGAGAGATCCCTGGGTTGGCATCGCACCCAGCTCCTTCCCGTGTCACGAGGAAGGGGAAGACGACAAGACCTGCAACCCCAGAACACGGCTCAGGGCCTCAGGGCCTCCAGGGCTGTTCCCAGGCCTCAGCTAGACCGGTGCACACTTACTCTGCCTGTGCTGTCCTTGGTTGCTGTGGCACTTGCTGCCACTCCTTTGGTGCCTTCTGGCTCGTAGGCATTTGGCCTTTCAACTTCTCCTTTATTCTCTTCTTCAGCATCTTATCACACTCCTTTCTCACAATGTGGGAAGGAACTCGCGTGCACTTGAGTATTTGGCAGAACGATTTCTGCAAAACGAGAAGAGAGTCTCGTAAAGAACTGCTGCAAGCAGCTGAGGCTGCTCCTCCCAGTGCGTTCCTGCAGGAAATGGCTCTGAGCAGCAGTGGGCCACGCTCTCCAATGGGGTCTCCTACCAACAGACAGTGCTTTCAAGGCTGCAGCCCTTGCTCCCTGAGCCCAGGGCAGGGCCTCCCCTTTCTGCTTGCGTGTGTGCTTCTGCTGAGGCAGGTGCCTCGCACAGCCTCACTTTAGTCTTCAGGGTGCAGGTACAGCGGGCACTCATCCCTCGCAGGGAGGTACAGTCCCTTGGCAGACCCATGCCCATGCCCAGCTCACTGCTGGCTCTGCCCTTTGCTTCTTGCAATAGCTCGTCCCTCATGGCAACACACAGGGGAGCGGGCAGACAGCAGGCACCTGCCTGGCCAGGTGGGGACTGCAATGCTGCTGTGCCGGAGACCTGCACTGCTCCCCTCCCTCCCAAGGAGCAGGGGAAATGCCTGTTGGGACATTTTCTTCCTGGGGGCTCTGAACGCATGTCAGACCTGCTTGTGCTCCATCATCAGCTTTTTCAGCGTTGAGTCATATTGGTTCCATGTTTCAGCCTCAAGATTTTTGAGCTTATGGGCCATCAGTATGCGATGCCTTCTTTCTTCTATCTTAGCGCGTACAGAGCGCGCTCCCTGCAGGCAAGGAAAACACATCCGCATGCAGCGTTAGTCTCCTAGGACTGGGCACAGGCAGGAGCACAGGGACGGTGGGCAGCCACATCTGCTGCTTCTGCCCTGCTCTGGAATCTCCCAGGGGAAACGGGGCTGGGAAATGCCTATGGCGTACCGTTGTTGAAGGGTCCTGAGGATTATCCAGGCACTCAGGGGTCCTAGGCTTTGGGTAAGCTGGAGGTCTTGGTTTCTTCAGCTCCTCCTCAGATCCCTCCTAAATTGGTGCCATTAATCTAGAAAGACAGAACAGGCTTAGTTTATGGGGGTACACTTGGAGGCAGTTACTCAGAGCTGGGCTCGCAGCTCACAGCTTATCTCCAGCACCACAAAATGCTTCTGGCACAGGAAGACCACCACCACACCAGGACGACAGCTGTCCCTTTGATGTTTCCAGTGCCTTTTGGCATGAGCACATTCACTGCAGCCAAGGGAAACATCTCACTGACACAAAACCATCTGACTTCCTCCACTTGTGTGGGGAAGAAGGGACAGAATTGTCCCAAGGCCTCACTCAGGCCCGTACTTGTAGGATGTGTTGCTAAGTCGAACACAGACGCACACCATCAGACATGGCGCCATTGGCCCTTTGCACCCACAGCCTTCCCCTCGGGACCTGTGTCATGCCTCAGTTATGGGGTGCAGAGAGATCCCTGGGTTGGCATCGCACCCAGCTCCTTCCCGTGTCACGAGGAAGGGGAAGACGACAAGACCTGCAACCCCAGAACACGGCTCAGGGCCTCAGGGCCTCCAGGGCTGTTCCCAGGCCTCAGCTAGACCGGTGCACACTTACTCTGCCTGTGCTGTCCTTGGTTGCTGTGGCACTTGCTGCCACTCCTTTGGTGCCTTCTGGCTCGTAGGCATTTGGCCTTTCAACTTCTCCTTTATTCTCTTCTTCAGCATCTTATCACACTCCTTTCTCACAATGTGGGAAGGAACTCGCGTGCACTTGAGTATTTGGCAGAACGATTTCTGCAAAACGAGAAGAGAGTCTCGTAAAGAACTGCTGCAAGCAGCTGAGGCTGCCCCTCCCAGTGCACTCCTGCAGGAAATGGCTCTGAGCAGCTGCGGGCCACCCTCTCCAATGGGGTCTCTTACCAACACTTTCAAGGCTGTAGCCCTTGCTCCCTGAGCCCAGGGCAGGGCCTGCCCTTTCTGCTTGCGTGTGTGCTTCTGCTGAGGCAGGTGCCTCGCACAGCCTCACTTTAGTCTTCAGGGTGCAGGTACAGCGGGCACTCATCCCTCGCAGGGAGGTACAGTCCCTTGGCAGACCCATGCCCATGCCCAGCTCACTGCTGGCTCTGCCCTTTGCTTCTTGCAATAGCTCGTCCCTCATGGCAACACACAGGGGAGCGGGCAGACAGCAGGCACCTGCCTGGCCAGGTGGGGACTGCAATGCTGCTGTGCCGGAGACCTGCACTGCTCCCCTCCCTCCCAAGGAGCAGGGGAAATGCCTGTTGGGACATTTTCTTCCTGGGGGCTCTGAACGCATGTCAGACCTGCTTGTGCTCCATCATCAGCTTTTTCAGCGTTGAGTCATATTGGTTCCATGTTTCAGCCTCAAGATTTTTGAGCTTATGGGCCATCAGTATGCGATGCCTTCTTTCTTCTATCTTAGCGCGTACAGAGCGCGCTCCCTGCAGGCAAGGAAAACACATCCGCATGCAGCGTTAGTCTCCTAGGACTGGGCACAGGCAGGAGCACAGGGACGGTGGGCAGCCACATCTGCTGCTTCTGCCCTGCTCTGGAATCTCCCAGGGGAAACGGGGCTGGGAAATGCCTATGGCGTACCGTTGTTGAAGGGTCCTGAGGATTATCCAGGCACTCAGGGGTCCTAGGCTTTGGGTAAGCTGGAGGTCTTGGTTTCTTCAGCTCCTCCTCAGATCCCTCCTAAATTGGTGCCATTAATCTAGAAAGACAGAACAGGCTTAGTTTATGGGGGTACACTTGGAGGCAGTTACTCAGAGCTGGGCTCGCAGCTCACAGCTTATCTCCAGCACCACAAAATGCTTCTGGCACAGGAAGACCACCACCACACCAGGACGACAGCTGTCCCTTTGATGTTTCCAGTGCCTTTTGGCATGAGCACATTCACTGCAGCCAAGGGAAACATCTCACTGGCACAAAACCATCTGACTTCCTCCACTTGTGTGGGGAAGAAGGGACAGAAATGTCCCAAGGCCTCACTCAGGCCCCTAGCTGTGGGATGTGTTGCTATGTCCCATGCAGACGCACACCATCAGACACGGCCCCCTTGGCCCTTTGCACCCACAGCCTTCCCCTCAGGACCTGTGTCATGGAAAGGCCTGGTGATGCCGAGAGGCCCCTGGGGGTGGCATCTCACCCAGCTCCTTCCTGTGTCAAGAAGAAGGGGAGGACGACAAGCTGAAGGAACCCCAGAAGACGGCTCAGGGACTCCAGGGCCTCTACGGCTATTCCCAGGCCTCGGTGGGGCTCGTGCACACTTACTCTGTCTGAGGTCTCCTGGGAAGCTCTGCCTTTTCCTTATGCCCATCTGATGTCTTGTGGCTCGCAGGGTTTTTGCCATTGACATGCAACATCCTCTCCTTCAGCTTCTCATCGTATTCTTTTCTCAAGAGGAAGGAAGGACGTCGGTCATACTCCTGTGTGGGGTAGACAGGGTTCTGCAAAACCAGAAGAGTCTCCTAAAGACCTGCTGCAAGGAGCTGAGGCTGCCCCTCCCAGTGCACTCCTGCAGGAAATGGCTCTGAGCAGCTGCGGGCCACCCTCTCCAATGGGGTCTCTTACCAACACTTTCAAGGCTGTAGCCCTTGCTCCCTAAGACCAGGGCAGGGCCTGTTCTTTCTGCTTGCGTGTGTGCTTCTGCTGAGGCAGGTGCCTTGCACAGCCTCACTTTAGTCTTCAGAGTGCAGGTACAGCGGGCACTGCTCCCTTGCAGGGAGGTACGGTCCCTTGGCAGACCCGTGCCCATGCTCCGCTCGCTGCTGGCTCTGCCCTTTGCTTCTTGCAACAGCTCCTCCCGCATGGCAACGTGCAGGGGAGCGGGCAGACAGCAGGCACGTGCCTGGCCAGGTGGGGACTGCAACGCTGCCGTGCCAGAGACATGCACTGCTCCCCTCCCTCCCAAGGAGTGGGGGAATTGCTTTCCTGGGGCTTTTCTTTCCTGGGGGCTCTGAATACGTGACATACCTGTTTTCGCTCTCTGCTCCTACTCCGTAGGATTGCATCATATTCCCCACAAATTTCATCTTCAAGCTCTGCGCGCTTGTGGGCCATGAGTATTCTGTGCCGTCTTTCTGCCATCCGAGCACGCACAGAGCGCCACCTCTGCAGGCAAGGGAAACACAACCGCATGCAGCATTAGTCTCCTGGGGCTGGGCACAGGCAGGAGCTCAGGGACGGTGGGCAGCCACATCTGCTGCTTCTGCCCTGCTCTGGAATCTCCCAGGGGAAACGGGGCTGGGAAATGCCTATGGCGTACCGTTGTTGAAGGGTCCTGAGGATTATCCAGGCACTCAGGGGTCCTAGGCTTTGGGTAAGCTGGAGGTCTTGGTTTCTTCAGCTCCTCCTCAGATCCCTCCTAAATTGGTGGCATTAATCTAGAAAGACAGAACAGGCTTAGTTTATGGGGGTACACTTGGAGGCAGTTACTCAGAGCTGGGCTCACAGCTCACAGCTTATCTCCAGCACCACAAAATGCTTCTGGCACAGGAAGACCACCACCACACCAGGACGACAGCTGTCCCTTTGATGTTTCCAGTGCCTTTTGGCATGAGCACATTCACTGCAGCCAAGGGAAACATCTCACTGGCACAAAACCATCTGACTTCCTCCACTTGTGTGGGGAAAAAGGGACAGAATTGTCCCAAGGCCTCACTCAGGCCCGTACTTGTAGGATGTGTTGCTAAGTCGAACACAGACGCACACCATCAGACACGGCCCCCTTGGCCCTTTGCACCCACAGCCTTCCCCTCAGGACCTGTGTCGTGGAAAGGCCTGGGAATGCCGAGAAGCCCCTGGGTTGGCATTGCACCCAGCTCCTTCCTGTGTCAAGAGGAAGGGGAGGGCTTCAAGCCCAGGAAACCTCAGAACACAGTGCAGGGGCTCAGGGCCTCCAGGGCTGTTCCCAAGCCTCAGCTGGACCGGTGCACACTTACTCTGCCTGTGCTCTCCTCAGGGGCTGTGGCTCTTCCTGCCTCCCCTCTGGTGCCTTTGGGCTCGCACCGCTCTGGCCTTTCTCATTCTTTTTCATCCTCTCGAATTAGCTTCTCATTGTAATCCATTCTCACTTGGAATGAAGAACGTTGGTCACGCTCCATCGGCTGGTGAGAGTTTTTCTGCAAAACCAGAAGAGAGTCTCGTAAAGAACTGCAGGAAGCAGCTGAGGCTGCCTCTCCCAGTGCACTGCTGCAGGAACTGGCTCTGAGCAGCTGCAGGCTACCCTCTCCAATGGGGTCTCTTTCACACAGCCAGCACTTTCAAGGCTGCAGCCCTTACTTCCTGAGCCCAGGGCAGGGCCTGCCTTTTCTGCTTGCGTGTGTGCTTCTGCTGAGGCAGGTGCCTTGCACAGCCTCACTTTAGTCTTCAGGGTGCAGGTACAGTGGGCACTCATCCCTCGCAGGGAGGTACAGTCCCTTGGCAGACCCATGCCCATGCCCAGCTCACTGCTGGCTCTGCCCTTTGCTTCTTGCAATAGCTCGTCCCTCATGGCAACACACAGGGGAGCGGGCAGACAGCAGGCACCTACCTGGCCAGGTGGGGACTGCAATGCTGCTGTGCCGGAGACCTGCACTGCTCCCCTCCCTCCCAAGGAGCAGGGAAATGCCTGTTGGGACATTTTCTTCCTGGGGGCTCTGAACGCATGTCAGACCTGCTTGTGCTCCATCATCAGCTTTTTCAGCGTTGAGTCATATTGGTTCCATGTTTCAGCCTCAAGATTTTTGAGCTTATGGGCCATCAGTATGCGATGCCTTCTTTCTTCTATCTTAGCGCGTACAGAGCGCGCTCCCTGCAGGCAAGGAAAACACATCCGCATGCAGCGTTAGTCTCCTAGGACTGGGCACAGGCAGGAGCACAGGGACGGTGGGCAGCCACATCTGCTGCTTCTGCCCTGCTCTGGAATCTCCCAGGGGAAACGGGGCTGGGAAATGCCTATGGCGTACCGTTGTTGAAGGGTCCTGAGGATTATCCAGGCACTCAGGGGTCCTAGGCTTTGGGTAAGCTGGAGGTCTTGGTTTCTTCAGCTCCTCAGTCCTCCCATGAATTGGTGGCAGGAATCTGAAAAGACACAGCAGGCTTAGCTTATGGGAGTACACTTGGAGGCAGTTTCTAAGAGCTGGGCTCACAGCTCACAGCTTAGCTCCAGCAGCACAAGGTGCTTCCGCAGGAGGAAGACCACGACCACACCAGGGCAACAGCTGTCCCTTTGATGTTTCCAGTGCCTTTTGGCATGAGCACATTCACTGCAGCCAAGGGAAACATCTCACTGGCACAAAACCATCTGACTTCCTCCACTTGTGTGGGGAAGAAGGGACAGAATTGTCCCAAGGCCTCACTCAGGCCCCTAGCTGCGGGATGTGTTGCTATGTCCCACGCTGACGCACACCATCAGACACGGCCCCCTTGGCCCTTTGCACCCACAGCCTTCCCCTCAGGACCTGTGTCGGCGAAAGGCCTGGGAATGCCGAGAAGCCCCTGGGTTGGCCTTGCACCCACCTCCTTCCTGTGTCAAGAGGAAGGGGAGGGCTTCAAGCCCAGGAAACCTCAGAACACAGTGCAGGGGCTCAGGGCCTCCAGGGCTGTTCCCAAGCCTCAGCTAGACCGGTGCACACTTACTCTGCCTGTGCTCTCCTCAGGGGCTGTGGCTCTTCCTGCCTCCCCTCTGGTGCCTTTGGGCTCGCACCGCTCTGGCCTTTCTCATTCTTTTTCATCCTCTCCATTAGCTGCTGTGCCGGAGACCTGCACTGCTCCCCTCCCTCCCAAGGAGCAGGGGAAATGCCTGTTGGGACTGTTATAAATGGCTCAGGATTCAAATTAGAATTAAATGAAAAATAGGGTTTATTAAAGGATATAAAGGAATAGAGGTAAGCAAACAGCGCTGGGTGCACCAGGAGTCTCCGCTCCACCAGGATGCACACCAATTACATCAAGCAACTGATTTTTATGCTCCTAGACTAATACATATTCATTACTACTTCTAAAAAAAAGAGATTATTAAAATTAGCTTCCGGGGTGCAGTCCCTCCTACTGGAGCATGCGCAGTCTCCTCTGGGGTCTCTTCTGGGGGTCTCTAGGGGTCTTCCATGCTGAAGGCTCGCAGTCTTCCTCTTCCCCTTTGTACTTACTGGGCACCATCCCAAGTTTACGGAACACCTTCTTCAAAACACCTTCTTCAAATCTTGTCTCCCAGCCGCCTTTCAGCTTCTTTCTCGGCCCCCCCCCTAACCAGATACCAAAGATCCACATAGTATCCCATAACAGTCACTAGTTGTTATCAGTTGTTCTGAAACTCCCAGACACACGGGTAATTAAAACATTCTTCCCCAGCCATTCACAGACACATCTACAGCAGTGTTAGAAATAGAAGTCCAGAATAACAAAAGCAAACAGGTTCATAAATTTAAGAAGTGATAAACTGGCTAGAATGAGGAATGAGGGGGAGACTGGGACACACTGCAGCTGTGGTTCAAGCATTGAATTGCCAGTGCAGGGCCCAGAGGCAGACAGGATTCAAACATTTCAAACAGAATTGTTCTTTATGGACACGAATTGTTAAAACATTCCTCACAGGACATTTTCTTCCTGGGGGCTCTGAACGCATGTCAGACCTGCTTGTGCTCCATCATCAGCTTTTTCAGCGTTGAGTCATATTGGTTCCATGTTTCAGCCTCAAGATTTTTGAGCTTATGGGCCATCAGTATGCGATGCCTTCTTTCTTCTATCTTAGCGCGTACAGAGCGCGCTCCCTGCAGGCAAGGAAAACACATCCGCATGCAGCGTTAGTCTCCTAGGACTGGGCACAGGCAGGAGCACAGGGACGGTGGGCAGCCACATCTGCTGCTTCTGCCCTGCTCTGGAATCTCCCAGGGGAAACGGGGCTGGGAAATGCCTATGGCGTACCGTTGTTGAAGGGTCCTGAGGATTATCCAGGCACTCAGGGGTCCTAGGCTTTGGGTAAGCTGGAGGTCTTGGTTTCTTCAGCTCCTCCTCAGATCCCTCCTAAATTGGTGCCATTAATCTAGAAAGACAGAACAGGCTTAGTTTATGGGGGTACACTTGGAGGCAGTTACTCAGAGCTGGGCTCGCAGCTCACAGCTTATCTCCAGCACCACAAAATGCTTCTGGCACAGGAAGACCACCACCACACCAGGACGACAGCTGTCCCTTTGATGTTTCCAGTGCCTTTTGGCATGAGCACATTCACTGCAGCCAAGGGAAACATCTCACTGGCACAAAACCATCTGACTTCCTCCACTTGTGTGGGGAAAAACGGACAGAATTGTCCCAAGGCCTCACTCAGGCCCGTACTTGTAGGATGTGTTGCTAAGTCGAACACAGACGCACACCATCAGACATGGCGCCATTGGCCCTTTGCACCCACAGCCTTCCCCTCGGGACCTGTGTCATGCCTCAGTTATGGGGTGCAGAGAGATCCCTGGGTTGGCATCGCACCCAGCTCCTTCCCGTGTCACGAGGAAGGGGAAGACGACAAGACCTGCAACCCCAGAACACGGCTCAGGGCCTCAGGGCCTCCAGGGCTGTTCCCAGGCCTCAGCTAGACCGGTGCACACTTACTCTGCCTGTGCTGTCCTTGGCTGCTGTGGCACTTGCTGCCACTCCTTTGGTGCCTTCTGGCTCGTAGGCATTTGGCCTTTCAACTTCTCCTTTATTCTCTTCTTCAGCATCTTATCAGACTCCTTTCTCACAATGTGGGAAGGAACTCGCGTGCACTTGAGTATTTGGCAGAACGATTTCTGCAAAACGAGAAGAGAGTCTCGTGAAGAACTGCTGCAAGCAGCTGAGGCTGCTCCTCCCAGTGCGTTCCTGCAGGAAATGGCTCTGAGCAGCAGCGGGCCACGCTCTCCAATGGGGTCTCCTACCAACAGACAGTGCTTTCAAGGCTGCAGCCCTTGCTCCCTGAGCCCAGGGCAGGGCCTCCCCTTTCTGCTTGCGTGTGTGCTTCTGCTGAGGCAGGTGCCTCGCACAGCCTCACTTTAGTCTTCAGGGTGCAGGTACAGCGGGCACTCATCCCTCGCAGGGAGGTACAGTCCCTTGGCAGACCCATGCCCATGCCCAGCTCACTGCTGGCTCTGCCCTTTGCTTCTTGCAATAGCTCGTCCCTCATGGCAACACACAGGGGAGCGGGCAGACAGCAGGCACCTGCCTGGCCAGGTGGGGACTGCAATGCTGCTGTGCCGGAGACCTGCACTGCTCCCCTCCCTCCCAAGGAGCAGGGGAAATGCCTGTTGGGACATTTTCTTCCTGGGGGCTCTGAACGCATGTCAGACCTGCTTGTGCTCCATCATCAGCTTTTTCAGCGTTGAGTCATATTGGTTCCATGTTTCAGCCTCAAGATTTTTGAGCTTATGGGCCATCAGTATGCGATGCCTTCTTTCTTCTATCTTAGCGCGTACAGAGCGCGCTCCCTGCAGGCAAGGAAAACACATCCGCATGCAGCGTTAGTCTCCTAGGACTGGGCACAGGCAGGAGCACAGGGACGGTGGGCAGCCACATCTGCTGCTTCTGCCCTGCTCTGGAATCTCCCAGGGGAAACGGGGCTGGGAAATGCCTATGGCGTACCGTTGTTGAAGGGTCCTGAGGATTATCCAGGCACTCAGGGGTCCTAGGCTTTGGGTAAGCTGGAGGTCTTGGTTTCTTCAGCTCCTCAGTCCTCCCATGAATTGGTGGCAGGAATCTGAAAAGACACAGCAGGCTTAGCTTATGGGAGTACACTTGGAGGCAGTTTCTAAGAGCTGGGCTCACAGCTCACAGCTTAGCTCCAGCAGCACAAGGTGCTTCCGCAGGAGGAAGACCACCACCACACCAGGGCAACAGCTGTCCCTTTGATGTTTCCAGTGCCTTTTGGCATGAGCACATTCACTGCAGCCAAGGGAAACATCTCACTGGCACAAAACCATCTGACTTCCTCCACTTGTGTGGGGAAGAAGGGACAGAATTGTCCCAAGGCCTCACTCAGGCCCCTAGCTGCGGGATGTGTTGCTATGTCCCACGCTGACGCACACCATCAGACACGGCCCCCTTGGCCCTTTGCACCCACAGCCTTCCCCTCAGGACCTGTGTCGGCGAAAGGCCTGGGAATGCCGAGAAGCCCCTGGGTTGGCCTTGCACCCACCTCCTTCCTGTGTCAAGAGGAAGGGGAGGGCTTCAAGCCCAGGAAACCTCAGAACACAGTGCAGGGGCTCAGGGCCTCCAGGGCTGTTCCCAAGCCTCAGCTAGACCGGTGCACACTTACTCTGCCTGTGCTCTCCTCAGGGGCTGTGGCTCTTCCTGCCTCCCCTCTGGTGCCTTTGGGCTCGCACCGCTCTGGCCTTTCTCATTCTTTTTCATCCTCTCCATTAGCTGCTGTGCCGGAGACCTGCACTGCTCCCCTCCCTCCCAAGGAGCAGGGGAAATGCCTGTTGGGACTGTTATAAATGGCTCAGGATTCAAATTAGAATTAAATGAAAAATAGGGTTTATTAAAGGATATAAAGGAATAGAGGTAAGCAAACAGCGCTGGGTGCACCAGGAGTCTCTGCTCCACCAGGATGCACACCAATTACATCAAGCAACTGATTTTTATGCTCCTAGACTAATACATATTCATTACTACTTCTAAAAAAAAGAGATTATTAAAATTAGCTTCCGGGGTGCAGTCCCTCCTACTGGAGCATGCGCAGTCTCCTCTGGGGTCTCTTCTGGGGGTCTCTAGGGGTCTTCCATGCTGAAGGCTCGCAGTCTTCCTCTTCCCCTTTGTACTTACTGGGCACCATCCCAAGTTTACGGAACACCTTCTTCAAAACACCTTCTTCAAATCTTGTCTCCCAGCCGCCTTTCAGCTTCTTTCTCGGCCCCCCCCCTAACCAGATACCAAAGATCCACATAGTATCCCATAACAGTCACTAGTTGTTATCAGTTGTTCTGAAACTCCCAGACACACGGGTAATTAAAACATTCTTCCCCAGCCATTCACAGACACATCTACAGCAGTGTTAGAAATAGAAGTCCAGAATAACAAAAGCAAACAGGTTCATAAATTTAAGAAGTGATAAACTGGCTAGAATGAGGAATGAGGGGGAGACTGGGACACACTGCAGCTGTGGTTCAAGCATTGAATTGCCAGTGCAGGGCCCAGAGGCAGACAGGATTCAAACATTTCAAACAGAATTGTTCTTTATGGACACGAATTGTTAAAACATTCCTCACAGGACATTTTCTTCCTGGGGGCTCTGAACGCATGTCAGACCTGCTTGTGCTCCATCATCAGCTTTTTCAGCGTTGAGTCATATTGGTTCCATGTTTCAGCCTCAAGATTTTTGAGCTTATGGGCCATCAGTATGCGATGCCTTCTTTCTTCTATCTTAGCGCGTACAGAGCGCGCTCCCTGCAGGCAAGGAAAACACATCCGCATGCAGCGTTAGTCTCCTAGGACTGGGCACAGGCAGGAGCACAGGGACGGTGGGCAGCCACATCTGCTGCTTCTGCCCTGCTCTGGAATCTCCCAGGGGAAACGGGGCTGGGAAATGCCTATGGCGTACCGTTGTTGAAGGGTCCTGAGGATTATCCAGGCACTCAGGGGTCCTAGGCTTTGGGTAAGCTGGAGGTCTTGGTTTCTTCAGCTCCTCCTCAGATCCCTCCTAAATTGGTGCCATTAATCTAGAAAGACAGAACAGGCTTAGTTTATGGGGGTACACTTGGAGGCAGTTACTCAGAGCTGGGCTCGCAGCTCACAGCTTATCTCCAGCACCACAAAATGCTTCTGGCACAGGAAGACCACCACCACACCAGGACGACAGCTGTCCCTTTGATGTTTCCAGTGCCTTTTGGCATGAGCACATTCACTGCAGCCAAGGGAAACATCTCACTGGCACAAAACCATCTGACTTCCTCCACTTGTGTGGGGAAAAACGGACAGAATTGTCCCAAGGCCTCACTCAGGCCCGTACTTGTAGGATGTGTTGCTAAGTCGAACACAGACGCACACCATCAGACATGGCGCCATTGGCCCTTTGCACCCACAGCCTTCCCCTCGGGACCTGTGTCATGCCTCAGTTATGGGGTGCAGAGAGATCCCTGGGTTGGCATCGCACCCAGCTCCTTCCCGTGTCACGAGGAAGGGGAAGACGACAAGACCTGCAACCCCAGAACACGGCTCAGGGCCTCAGGGCCTCCAGGGCTGTTCCCAGGCCTCAGCTAGACCGGTGCACACTTACTCTGCCTGTGCTGTCCTTGGCTGCTGTGGCACTTGCTGCCACTCCTTTGGTGCCTTCTGGCTCGTAGGCATTTGGCCTTTCAACTTCTCCTTTATTCTCTTCTTCAGCATCTTATCAGACTCCTTTCTCACAATGTGGGAAGGAACTCGCGTGCACTTGAGTATTTGGCAGAACGATTTCTGCAAAACAAGAAGAGAGTCTCGTAAAGAACTGCTGCAAGCAGCTGAGGCTGCCCCTCCCAGTGCACTCCTGCAGGAAATGGCTCTGAGCAGCTGCGGGCCACCCTCTCCAATGGGGTCTCTTACCAACACTTTCAAGGCTGTAGCCCTTGCTCCCTGAGCCCAGGGCAGGGCCTGCCCTTTCTGCTTGCGTGTGTGCTTCTGCTGAGGCAGGTGCCTCGCACAGCCTCACTTTAGTCTTCAGGGTGCAGGTACAGCGGGCACTCATCCCTCGCAGGGAGGTACAGTCCCTTGGCAGACCCATGCCCATGCCCAGCTCACTGCTGGCTCTGCCCTTTGCTTCTTGCAATAGCTCGTCCCTCATGGCAACACACAGGGGAGCGGGCAGACAGCAGGCACCTGCCTGGCCAGGTGGGGACTGCAATGCTGCTGTGCCGGAGACCTGCACTGCTCCCCTCCCTCCCAAGGAGCAGGGGAAATGCCTGTTGGGACATTTTCTTCCTGGGGGCTCTGAACGCATGTCAGACCTGCTTGTGCTCCATCATCAGCTTTTTCAGCGTTGAGTCATATTGGTTCCATGTTTCAGCCTCAAGATTTTTGAGCTTATGGGCCATCAGTATGCGATGCCTTCTTTCTTCTATCTTAGCGCGTACAGAGCGCGCTCCCTGCAGGCAAGGAAAACACATCCGCATGCAGCGTTAGTCTCCTAGGACTGGGCACAGGCAGGAGCACAGGGACGGTGGGCAGCCACATCTGCTGCTTCTGCCCTGCTCTGGAATCTCCCAGGGGAAACGGGGCTGGGAAATGCCTATGGCGTACCGTTGTTGAAGGGTCCTGAGGATTATCCAGGCACTCAGGGGTCCTAGGCTTTGGGTAAGCTGGAGGTCTTGGTTTCTTCAGCTCCTCCTCAGATCCCTCCTAAATTGGTGCCATTAATCTAGAAAGACAGAACAGGCTTAGTTTATGGGGGTACACTTGGAGGCAGTTACTCAGAGCTGGGCTCGCAGCTCACAGCTTATCTCCAGCACCACAAAATGCTTCTGGCACAGGAAGACCACGTCTCCACCAGGACGACAGCTGTCCCTTTGATGTTTCCAGTGCCTTTTGGCATGAGCACATTCACTGCAGCCAAGGGAAACATCTCACTGGCACAAAACCATCTGACTTCCTCCACTTGTGTGGGGAAGAAGGGACAGAAATGTCCCAAGGCCTCACTCAGGCCCCTAGCTGTGGGATGTGTTGCTATGTCCCATGCAGACGCACACCATCAGACACGGCCCCCTTGGCCCTTTGCACCCACAGCCTTCCCCTCAGGACCTGTGTCATGGAAAGGCCTGGTGATGCCGAGAGGCCCCTGGGGGTGGCATCTCACCCAGCTCCTTCCTGTGTCAAGAAGAAGGGGAGGACGACAAGCTGAAGGAACCCCAGAAGATGGCTCAGGGACTCCAGGGCCTCTACGGCTATTCCCAGGCCTCGGTGGGGCTCGTGCACACTTACTCTGTCTGAGGTCTCCTGGGAAGCTCTGCCTTTTCCTTATGCCCATCTGATGTCTTGTGGCTCGCAGGGTTTTTGCCATTGACATGCAACATCCTCTCCTTCAGCTTCTCATCGTATTCTTTTCTCAAGAGGAAGGAAGGACGTCGGTCATACTCCTGTGTGGGGTAGACAGGGTTCTGCAAAACCAGAAGAGTCTCCTAAAGACCTGCTGCAAGGAGCTGAGGCTGCCCCTCCCAGTGCACTCCTGCAGGAAATGGCTCTGAGCAGCTGCGGGCCACCCTCTCCAATGGGGTCTCTTACCAACACTTTCAAGGCTGTAGCCCTTGCTCCCTAAGACCAGGGCAGGGCCTGTTCTTTCTGCTTGCGTGTGTGCTTCTGCTGAGGCAGGTGCCTTGCACAGCCTCACTTTAGTCTTCAGAGTGCAGGTACAGCGGGCACTGCTCCCTTGCAGGGAGGTACGGTCCCTTGGCAGACCCGTGCCCATGCTCCGCTCGCTGCTGGCTCTGCCCTTTGCTTCTTGCAACAGCTCCTCCCGCATGGCAACGTGCAGGGGAGCGGGCAGACAGCAGGCACGTGCCTGGCCAGGTGGGGACTGCAACGCTGCCGTGCCAGAGACATGCACTGCTCCCCTCCCTCCCAAGGAGTGGGGGAATTGCTTTCCTGGGGCTTTTCTTTCCTGGGGGCTCTGAATACGTGACATACCTGTTTTCGCTCTCTGCTCCTACTCCGTAGGATTGCATCATATTCCCCACAAATTTCATCTTCAAGCTCTGCGCGCTTGTGGGCCATGAGTATTCTGTGCCGTCTTTCTGCCATCCGAGCACGCACAGAGCGCCACCTCTGCAGGCAAGGGAAACACAACCGCATGCAGCATTAGTCTCCTGGGGCTGGGCACAGGCAGGAGCTCAGGGACGGTGGGCTGCCACATCTGCTGCATCTGCCCTGCTCTGGAGTCTCCAAGGGGAAACGGGGCTGGGAAATGCCTATGGCGTACCGTTGTTGAAGGGTCCTGAGGATTATCCAGGCACTCAGGGGTCCTAGGCTTTGGGTAAGCTGGAGGTCTTGGTTTCTTCAGCTCCTCCTCAGATCCCTCCTAAATTGGTGCCATTAATCTAGAAAGACAGAACAGGCTTAGTTTATGGGGGTACACTTGGAGGCAGTTACTCAGAGCTGGGCTCACAGCTCACAGCTTATCTCCAGCACCACAAAATGCTTCTGGCACAGGAAGACCACCACCACACCAGGACGACAGCTGTCCCTTTGATGTTTCCAGTGCCTTTTGGCATGAGCACATTCACTGCAGCCAAGGGAAACATCTCACTGGCACAAAACCATCTGACTTCCTCCACTTGTGTGGGGAAAAAGGGACAGAATTGTCCCAAGGCCTCACTCAGGCCCGTACTTGTAGGATGTGTTGCTAAGTCGAACACAGACGCACACCATCAGACACGGCCCCCTTGGCCCTTTGCACCCACAGCCTTCCCCTCAGGACCTGTGTCGTGGAAAGGCCTGGGAATGCCGAGAAGCCCCTGGGTTGGCATTGCACCCAGCTCCTTCCTGTGTCAAGAGGAAGGGGAGGGCTTCAAGCCCAGGAAACCTCAGAACACAGTGCAGGGGCTCAGGGCCTCCAGGGCTGTTCCCAAGCCTCAGCTGGACCGGTGCACACTTACTCTGCCTGTGCTCTCCTCAGGGGCTGTGGCTCTTCCTGCCTCCCCTCTGGTGCCTTTGGGCTCGCACCGCTCTGGCCTTTCTCATTCTTTTTCATCCTCTCGAATTAGCTTCTCATTGTAATCCATTCTCACTTGGAATGAAGAACGTTGGTCACGCTCCATCGGCTGGTGAGAGTTTTTCTGCAAAACCAGAAGAGAGTCTCGTAAAGAACTGCAGGAAGCAGCTGAGGCTGCCTCTCCCAGTGCACTGCTGCAGGAACTGGCTCTGAGCAGCTGCAGGCTACCCTCTCCAATGGGGTCTCTTTCACACAGCCAGCACTTTCAAGGCTGCAGCCCTTACTTCCTGAGCCCAGGGCAGGGCCTGCCTTTTCTGCTTGCGTGTGTGCTTCTGCTGAGGCAGGTGCCTCGCACAGCCTCACTTTAGTCTTCAGGGTGCAGGTACAGTGGGCACTCATCCCTCGCAGGGAGGTACAGTCCCTTGGCAGACCCATGCCCATGCCCAGCTCACTGCTGGCTCTGCCCTTTGCTTCTTGCAATAGCTCGTCCCTCATGGCAACACACAGGGGAGCGGGCAGACAGCAGGCACCTACCTGGCCAGGTGGGGACTGCAATGCTGCTGTGCTGGAGACCTGCACTGCTCCCCTCCCTCCCAAGGAGCAGGGGAAATGCCTGTTGGGACATTTTCTTCCTGGGGGCTCTGAACGCATGTCAGACCTGCTTGTGCTCCATCATCAGCTTTTTCAGCGTTGAGTCATATTGGTTCCATGTTTCAGCCTCAAGATTTTTGAGCTTATGGGCCATCAGTATGCGATGCCTTCTTTCTTCTATCTTAGCGCGTACAGAGCGCGCTCCCTGCAGGCAAGGAAAACACATCCGCATGCAGCGTTAGTCTCCTAGGACTGGGCACAGGCAGGAGCACAGGGACGGTGGGCAGCCACATCTGCTGCTTCTGCCCTGCTCTGGAATCTCCCAGGGGAAACGGGGCTGGGAAATGCCTATGGCGTACCGTTGTTGAAGGGTCCTGAGGATTATCCAGGCACTCAGGGGTCCTAGGCTTTGGGTAAGCTGGAGGTCTTGGTTTCTTCAGCTCCTCAGTCCTCCCATGAATTGGTGGCAGGAATCTGAAAAGACACAGCAGGCTTAGCTTATGGGAGTACACTTGGAGGCAGTTTCTAAGAGCTGGGCTCACAGCTCACAGCTTAGCTCCAGCAGCACAAGGTGCTTCCGCAGGAGGAAGACCACGACCACACCAGGACGACAGCTGTCCCTTTGATGTTTCCAGTGCCTTTTGGCATGAGCACATTCACTGCAGCCAAGGGAAACATCTCACTGGCACAAAACCATCTGACTTCCTCCACTTGTGTGGGGAAGAAGGGACAGAAATGTCCCAAGGCCTCACTCAGGCCCCTAGCTGTGGGATGTGTTGCTATGTCCCATGCAGACGCACACCATCAGACACGGCCCCCTTGGCCCTTTGCACCCACAGCCTTCCCCTCAGGACCTGTGTCATGGAAAGGCCTGGTGATGCCGAGAGGCCCCTGGGGGTGGCATCTCACCCAGCTCCTTCCTGTGTCAAGAAGAAGGGGAGGACGACAAGCTGAAGGAACCCCAGAAGATGGCTCAGGGACTCCAGGGCCTCTACGGCTATTCCCAGGCCTCGGTGGGGCTCGTGCACACTTACTCTGTCTGAGGTCTCCTGGGAAGCTCTGCCTTTTCCTTATGCCCATCTGATGTCTTGTGGCTCGCAGGGTTTTTGCCATTGACATGCAACATCCTCTCCTTCAGCTTCTCATCGTATTCTTTTCTCAAGAGGAAGGAAGGACGTCGGTCATACTCCTGTGTGGGGTAGACAGGGTTCTGCAAAACCAGAAGAGTCTCCTAAAGACCTGCTGCAAGGAGCTGAGGCTGCCCCTCCCAGTGCACTCCTGCAGGAAATGGCTCTGAGCAGCTGCGGGCCACCCTCTCCAATGGGGTCTCTTACCAACACTTTCAAGGCTGTAGCCCTTGCTCCCTAAGACCAGGGCAGGGCCTGTTCTTTCTGCTTGCGTGTGTGCTTCTGCTGAGGCAGGTGCCTTGCACAGCCTCACTTTAGTCTTCAGAGTGCAGGTACAGCGGGCACTGCTCCCTTGCAGGGAGGTACGGTCCCTTGGCAGACCCGTGCCCATGCTCCGCTCGCTGCTGGCTCTGCCCTTTGCTTCTTGCAACAGCTCCTCCCGCATGGCAACGTGCAGGGGAGCGGGCAGACAGCAGGCACGTGCCTGGCCAGGTGGGGACTGCAACGCTGCCGTGCCAGAGACATGCACTGCTCCCCTCCCTCCCAAGGAGTGGGGGAATTGCTTTCCTGGGGCTTTTCTTTCCTGGGGGCTCTGAATACGTGACATACCTGTTTTCGCTCTCTGCTCCTACTCCGTAGGATTGCATCATATTCCCCACAAATTTCATCTTCAAGCTCTGCGCGCTTGTGGGCCATGAGTATTCTGTGCCGTCTTTCTGCCATCCGAGCACGCACAGAGCGCCACCTCTGCAGGCAAGGGAAACACAACCGCATGCAGCATTAGTCTCCTGGGGCTGGGCACAGGCAGGAGCTCAGGGACGGTGGGCTGCCACATCTGCTGCATCTGCCCTGCTCTGGAGTCTCCAAGGGGAAACGGGGCTGGGAAATGCCTATGGCGTACCGTTGTTGAAGGGTCCTGAGGATTATCCAGGCACTCAGGGGTCCTAGGCTTTGGGTAAGCTGGAGGTCTTGGTTTCTTCAGCTCCTCCTCAGATCCCTCCTAAATTGGTGCCATTAATCTAGAAAGACAGAACAGGCTTAGTTTATGGGGGTACACTTGGAGGCAGTTACTCAGAGCTGGGCTCACAGCTCACAGCTTATCTCCAGCACCACAAAATGCTTCTGGCACAGGAAGACCACCACCACACCAGGACGACAGCTGTCCCTTTGATGTTTCCAGTGCCTTTTGGCATGAGCACATTCACTGCAGCCAAGGGAAACATCTCACTGGCACAAAACCATCTGACTTCCTCCACTTGTGTGGGGAAAAAGGGACAGAATTGTCCCAAGGCCTCACTCAGGCCCGTACTTGTAGGATGTGTTGCTAAGTCGAACACAGACGCACACCATCAGACACGGCCCCCTTGGCCCTTTGCACCCACAGCCTTCCCCTCAGGACCTGTGTCGTGGAAAGGCCTGGGAATGCCGAGAAGCCCCTGGGTTGGCATTGCACCCAGCTCCTTCCTGTGTCAAGAGGAAGGGGAGGGCTTCAAGCCCAGGAAACCTCAGAACACAGTGCAGGGGCTCAGGGCCTCCAGGGCTGTTCCCAAGCCTCAGCTGGACCGGTGCACACTTACTCTGCCTGTGCTCTCCTCAGGGGCTGTGGCTCTTCCTGCCTCCCCTCTGGTGCCTTTGGGCTCGCACCGCTCTGGCCTTTCTCATTCTTTTTCATCCTCTCGAATTAGCTTCTCATTGTAATCCATTCTCACTTGGAATGAAGAACGTTGGTCACGCTCCATCGGCTGGTGAGAGTTTTTCTGCAAAACCAGAAGAGAGTCTCGTAAAGAACTGCAGGAAGCAGCTGAGGCTGCCTCTCCCAGTGCACTGCTGCAGGAACTGGCTCTGAGCAGCTGCAGGCTACCCTCTCCAATGGGGTCTCTTTCACACAGCCAGCACTTTCAAGGCTGCAGCCCTTACTTCCTGAGCCCAGGGCAGGGCCTGCCTTTTCTGCTTGCGTGTGTGCTTCTGCTGAGGCAGGTGCCTCGCACAGCCTCACTTTAGTCTTCAGGGTGCAGGTACAGTGGGCACTCATCCCTCGCAGGGAGGTACAGTCCCTTGGCAGACCCATGCCCATGCCCAGCTCACTGCTGGCTCTGCCCTTTGCTTCTTGCAATAGCTCGTCCCTCATGGCAACACACAGGGGAGCGGGCAGACAGCAGGCACCTACCTGGCCAGGTGGGGACTGCAATGCTGCTGTGCTGGAGACCTGCACTGCTCCCCTCCCTCCCAAGGAGCAGGGGAAATGCCTGTTGGGACATTTTCTTCCTGGGGGCTCTGAACGCATGTCAGACCTGCTTGTGCTCCATCATCAGCTTTTTCAGCGTTGAGTCATATTGGTTCCATGTTTCAGCCTCAAGATTTTTGAGCTTATGGGCCATCAGTATGCGATGCCTTCTTTCTTCTATCTTAGCGCGTACAGAGCGCGCTCCCTGCAGGCAAGGAAAACACATCCGCATGCAGCGTTAGTCTCCTAGGACTGGGCACAGGCAGGAGCACAGGGACGGTGGGCAGCCACATCTGCTGCTTCTGCCCTGCTCTGGAATCTCCCAGGGGAAACGGGGCTGGGAAATGCCTATGGCGTACCGTTGTTGAAGGGTCCTGAGGATTATCCAGGCACTCAGGGGTCCTAGGCTTTGGGTAAGCTGGAGGTCTTGGTTTCTTCAGCTCCTCAGTCCTCCCATGAATTGGTGGCAGGAATCTGAAAAGACACAGCAGGCTTAGCTTATGGGAGTACACTTGGAGGCAGTTTCTAAGAGCTGGGCTCACAGCTCACAGCTTAGCTCCAGCAGCACAAGGTGCTTCCGCAGGAGGAAGACCACGACCACACCAGGACGACAGCTGTCCCTTTGATGTTTCCAGTGCCTTTTGGCATGAGCACATTCACTGCAGCCAAGGGAAACATCTCACTGGCACAAAACCATCTGACTTCCTCCACTTGTGTGGGGAAGAAGGGACAGAATTGTCCCAAGGCCTCACTCAGGCCCCTAGCTGCGGGATGTGTTGCTATGTCCCACGCTGACGCACACCATCAGACACGGCCCCCTTGGCCCTTTGCACCCACAGCCTTCCCCTCAGGACCTGTGTCGGCGAAAGGCCTGGGAATGCCGAGAAGCCCCTGGGTTGGCCTTGCACCCACCTCCTTCCTGTGTCAAGAGGAAGGGGAGGGCTTCAAGCCCAGGAAACCTCAGAACACAGTGCAGGGGCTCAGGGCCTCCAGGGCTGTTCCCAAGCCTCAGCTAGACCGGTGCACACTTACTCTGCCTGTGCTCTCCTCAGGGGCTGTGGCTCTTCCTGCCTCCCCTCTGGTGCCTTTGGGCTCGCACCGCTCTGGCCTTTCTCATTCTTTTTCATCCTCTCCATTAGCTGCTGTGCCGGAGACCTGCACTGCTCCCCTCCCTCCCAAGGAGCAGGGGAAATGCCTGTTGGGACTGTTATAAATGGCTCAGGATTCAAATTAGAATTAAATGAAAAATAGGGTTTATTAAAGGATATAAAGGAATAGAGGTAAGCAAACAGCGCTGGGTGCACCAGGAGTCTCCGCTCCACCAGGATGCACACCAATTACATCAAGCAACTGATTTTTATGCTCCTAGACTAATACATATTCATTACTACTTCTAAAAAAAAGAGATTATTAAAATTAGCTTCCGGGGTGCAGTCCCTCCTACTGGAGCATGCGCAGTCTCCTCTGGGGTCTCTTCTGGGGGTCTCTAGGGGTCTTCCATGCTGAAGGCTCGCAGTCTTCCTCTTCCCCTTTGTACTTACTGGGCACCATCCCAAGTTTACGGAACACCTTCTTCAAAACACCTTCTTCAAATCTTGTCTCCCAGCCGCCTTTCAGCTTCTTTCTCGGCCCCCCCCCTAACCAGATACCAAAGATCCACATAGTATCCCATAACAGTCACTAGTTGTTATCAGTTGTTCTGAAACTCCCAGACACACGGGTAATTAAAACATTCTTCCCCAGCCATTCACAGACACATCTACAGCAGTGTTAGAAATAGAAGTCCAGAATAACAAAAGCAAACAGGTTCATAAATTTAAGAAGTGATAAACTGGCTAGAATGAGGAATGAGGGGGAGACTGGGACACACTGCAGCTGTGGTTCAAGCATTGAATTGCCAGTGCAGGGCCCAGAGGCAGACAGGATTCAAACATTTCAAACAGAATTGTTCTTTATGGACACGAATTGTTAAAACATTCCTCACAGGACATTTTCTTCCTGGGGGCTCTGAACGCATGTCAGACCTGCTTGTGCTCCATCATCAGCTTTTTCAGCGTTGAGTCATATTGGTTCCATGTTTCAGCCTCAAGATTTTTGAGCTTATGGGCCATCAGTATGCGATGCCTTCTTTCTTCTATCTTAGCGCGTACAGAGCGCGCTCCCTGCAGGCAAGGAAAACACATCCGCATGCAGCGTTAGTCTCCTAGGACTGGGCACAGGCAGGAGCACAGGGACGGTGGGCAGCCACATCTGCTGCTTCTGCCCTGCTCTGGAATCTCCCAGGGGAAACGGGGCTGGGAAATGCCTATGGCGTACCGTTGTTGAAGGGTCCTGAGGATTATCCAGGCACTCAGGGGTCCTAGGCTTTGGGTAAGCTGGAGGTCTTGGTTTCTTCAGCTCCTCCTCAGATCCCTCCTAAATTGGTGCCATTAATCTAGAAAGACAGAACAGGCTTAGTTTATGGGGGTACACTTGGAGGCAGTTACTCAGAGCTGGGCTCGCAGCTCACAGCTTATCTCCAGCACCACAAAATGCTTCTGGCACAGGAAGACCACCACCACACCAGGACGACAGCTGTCCCTTTGATGTTTCCAGTGCCTTTTGGCATGAGCACATTCACTGCAGCCAAGGGAAACATCTCACTGGCACAAAACCATCTGACTTCCTCCACTTGTGTGGGGAAAAAGGGACAGAATTGTCCCAAGGCCTCACTCAGGCCCGTACTTGTAGGATGTGTTGCTAAGTTGAACACAGACGCACACCATCAGACATGGCGCCATTGGCCCTTTGCACCCACAGCCTTCCCCTCGGGACCTGTGTCATGCCTCAGTTATGGGGTGCAGAGAGATCCCTGGGTTGGCATTGCACCCAGCTCCTTCCCGTGTCACGAGGAAGGGGAAGACGACAAGACCTGCAACCCCAGAACACGGCTCAGGGCCTCAGGGCCTCCAGGGCTGTTCCCAGGCCTCAGCTAGACCGGTGCACACTTACTCTGCCTGTGCTGTCCTTGGCTGCTGTGGCACTTGCTGCCACTCCTTTGGTGCCTTCTGGCTCGTAGGCATTTGGCCTTTCAACTTCTCCTTTATTCTCTTCTTCAGCATCTTATCAGACTCCTTTCTCACAATGTGGGAAGGAACTCGCGTGCACTTGAGTATTTGGCAGAACGATTTCTGCAAAACGAGAAGAGAGTCTCGTGAAGAACTGCTGCAAGCAGCTGAGGCTGCTCCTCCCAGTGCGTTCCTGCAGGAAATGGCTCTGAGCAGCAGCGGGCCACGCTCTCCAATGGGGTCTCCTACCAACAGACAGTGCTTTCAAGGCTGCAGCCCTTGCTCCCTGAGCCCAGGGCAGGGCCTGTTCTTTCTGCTTGCGTGTGTGCTTCTGCTGAGGCAGGTGCCTCGCACAGCCTCACTTTAGTCTTCAGGGTGCAGGTACAGCGGGCACTCATCCCTCGCAGGGAGGTACAGTCCCTTGGCAGACCCATGCCCATGCCCAGCTCACTGCTGGCTCTGCCCTTTGCTTCTTGCAATAGCTCGTCCCTCATGGCAACACACAGGGGAGCGGGCAGACAGCAGGCACCTGCCTGGCCAGGTGGGGACTGCAATGCTGCTGTGCCGGAGACCTGCACTGCTCCCCTCCCTCCCAAGGAGCAGGGGAAATGCCTGTTGGGACATTTTCTTCCTGGGGGCTCTGAACGCATGTCAGACCTGCTTGTGCTCCATCATCAGCTTTTTCAGCGTTGAGTCATATTGGTTCCATGTTTCAGCCTCAAGATTTTTGAGCTTATGGGCCATCAGTATGCGATGCCTTCTTTCTTCTATCTTAGCGCGTACAGAGCGCGCTCCCTGCAGGCAAGGAAAACACATCCGCATGCAGCGTTAGTCTCCTAGGACTGGGCACAGGCAGGAGCACAGGGACGGTGGGCAGCCACATCTGCTGCTTCTGCCCTGCTCTGGAATCTCCCAGGGGAAACGGGGCTGGGAAATGCCTATGGCGTACCGTTGTTGAAGGGTCCTGAGGATTATCCAGGCACTCAGGGGTCCTAGGCTTTGGGTAAGCTGGAGGTCTTGGTTTCTTCAGCTCCTCCTCAGATCCCTCCTAAATTGGTGCCATTAATCTAGAAAGACAGAACAGGCTTAGTTTATGGGGGTACACTTGGAGGCAGTTACTCAGAGCTGGGCTCGCAGCTCACAGCTTAGCTCCAGCACCACAAAATGCTTCTGGCACAGGAAGACCACGTCTCCACCAGGACGACAGCTGTCCCTTTGATGTTTCCAGTGCCTTTTGGCATGAGCACATTCACTGCAGCCAAGGGAAACATCTCACTGGCACAAAACCATCTGACTTCCTCCACTTGTGTGGGGAAGAAGGGACAGAAATGTCCCAAGGCCTCACTCAGGCCCCTAGCTGTGGGATGTGTTGCTATGTCCCATGCAGACGCACACCATCAGACACGGCCCCCTTGGCCCTTTGCACCCACAGCCTTCCCCTCAGGACCTGTGTCATGGAAAGGCCTGGTGATGCCGAGAGGCCCCTGGGGGTGGCATCTCACCCAGCTCCTTCCTGTGTCAAGAAGAAGGGGAGGACGACAAGCTGAAGGAACCCCAGAAGACGGCTCAGGGACTCCAGGGCCTCTACGGCTATTCCCAGGCCTCGGTGGGGCTCGTGCACACTTACTCTGTCTGAGGTCTCCTGGGAAGCTCTGCCTTTTCCTTATGCCCATCTGATGTCTTGTGGCTCGCAGGGTTTTTGCCATTGACATGCAACATCCTCTCCTTCAGCTTCTCATCGTATTCTTTTCTCAAGAGGAAGGAAGGACGTCGGTCATACTCCTGTGTGGGGTAGACAGGGTTCTGCAAAACCAGAAGAGTCTCCTAAAGACCTGCTGCAAGGAGCTGAGGCTGCCCCTCCCAGTGCACTCCTGCAGGAAATGGCTCTGAGCAGCTGCGGGCCACCCTCTCCAATGGGGTCTCTTACCAACACTTTCAAGGCTGTAGCCCTTGCTCCCTAAGACCAGGGCAGGGCCTGTTCTTTCTGCTTGCGTGTGTGCTTCTGCTGAGGCAGGTGCCTTGCACAGCCTCACTTTAGTCTTCAGAGTGCAGGTACAGCGGGCACTGCTCCCTTGCAGGGAGGTACGGTCCCTTGGCAGACCCGTGCCCATGCTCCGCTCGCTGCTGGCTCTGCCCTTTGCTTCTTGCAACAGCTCCTCCCGCATGGCAACGTGCAGGGGAGCGGGCAGACAGCAGGCACGTGCCTGGCCAGGTGGGGACTGCAACGCTGCCGTGCCAGAGACATGCACTGCTCCCCTCCCTCCCAAGGAGTGGGGGAATTGCTTTCCTGGGGCTTTTCTTTCCTGGGGGCTCTGAATACGTGACATACCTGTTTTCGCTCTCTGCTCCTACTCCGTAGGATTGCATCATATTCCCCACAAATTTCATCTTCAAGCTCTGCGCGCTTGTGGGCCATGAGTATTCTGTGCCGTCTTTCTGCCATCCGAGCACGCACAGAGCGCCACCTCTGCAGGCAAGGGAAACACAACCGCATGCAGCATTAGTCTCCTGGGGCTGGGCACAGGCAGGAGCTCAGGGACGGTGGGCTGCCACATCTGCTGCATCTGCCCTGCTCTGGAGTCTCCAAGGGGAAACGGGGCTGGGAAATGCCTATGGCGTACCGTTGTTGAAGGGTCCTGAGGATTATCCAGGCACTCAGGGGTCCTAGGCTTTGGGTAAGCTGGAGGTCTTGGTTTCTTCAGCTCCTCCTCAGATCCCTCCTAAATTGGTGGCATTAATCTAGAAAGACAGAACAGGCTTAGTTTATGGGGGTACACTTGGAGGCAGTTACTCAGAGCTGGGCTCACAGCTCACAGCTTATCTCCAGCACCACAAAATGCTTCTGGCACAGGAAGACCACGACCACACCAGGACGACAGCTGTCCCTTTGATGTTTCCAGTGCCTTTTGGCATGAGCACATTCACTGCAGCCAAGGGAAACATCTCACTGGCACAAAACCATCTGACTTCCTCCACTTGTGTGGGGAAAAAGGGACAGAATTGTCCCAAGGCCTCACTCAGGCCCGTACTTGTAGGATGTGTTGCTAAGTCGAACACAAGACGCACACCATCAGACACGGCCCCCTTGGCCCTTTGCACCCACAGCCTTCCCCTCAGGACCTGTGTCGTGGAAAGGCCTGGGAATGCCGAGAAGCCCCTGGGTTGGCATTGCACCCAGCTCCTTCCTGTGTCAAGAGGAAGGGGAGGGCTTCAAGCCCAGGAAACCTCAGAACACAGTGCAGGGGCTCAGGGCCTCCAGGGCTGTTCCCAAGCCTCAGCTGGACCGGTGCACACTTACTCTGCCTGTGCTCTCCTCAGGGGCTGTGGCTCTTCCTGCCTCCCCTCTGGTGCCTTTGGGCTCGCACCGCTCTGGCCTTTCTCATTCTTTTTCATCCTCTCGAATTAGCTTCTCATTGTAATCCATTCTCACTTGGAATGAAGAACGTTGGTCACGCTCCATCGGCTGGTGAGAGTTTTTCTGCAAAACCAGAAGAGAGTCTCGTAAAGAACTGCAGGAAGCAGCTGAGGCTGCCTCTCCCAGTGCACTGCTGCAGGAACTGGCTCTGAGCAGCTGCAGGCTACCCTCTCCAATGGGGTCTCTTTCACACAGCCAGCACTTTCAAGGCTGCAGCCCTTACTTCCTGAGCCCAGGGCAGGGCCTGCCTTTTCTGCTTGCGTGTGTGCTTCTGCTGAGGCAGGTGCCTCGCACAGCCTCACTTTAGTCTTCAGGGTGCAGGTACAGCGGGCACTCATCCCTCGCAGGGAGGTACAGTCCCTTGGCAGACCCATGCCCATGCCCAGCTCACTGCTGGCTCTGCCCTTTGCTTCTTGCAATAGCTCGTCCCTCATGGCAACACACAGGGGAGCGGGCAGACAGCAGGCACCTACCTGGCCAGGTGGGGACTGCAATGCTGCTGTGCTGGAGACCTGCACTGCTCCCCTCCCTCCCAAGGAGCAGGGGAAATGCCTGTTGGGACATTTTCTTCCTGGGGGCTCTGAACGCATGTCAGACCTGCTTGTGCTCCATCATCAGCTTTTTCAGCGTTGAGTCATATTGGTTCCATGTTTCAGCCTCAAGATTTTTGAGCTTATGGGCCATCAGTATGCGATGCCTTCTTTCTTCTATCTTAGCGCGTACAGAGCGCGCTCCCTGCAGGCAAGGAAAACACATCCGCATGCAGCGTTAGTCTCCTAGGACTGGGCACAGGCAGGAGCACAGGGACGGTGGGCAGCCACATCTGCTGCTTCTGCCCTGCTCTGGAATCTCCCAGGGGAAACGGGGCTGGGAAATGCCTATGGCGTACCGTTGTTGAAGGGTCCTGAGGATTATCCAGGCACTCAGGGGTCCTAGGCTTTGGGTAAGCTGGAGGTCTTGGTTTCTTCAGCTCCTCAGTCCTCCCATGAATTGGTGGCAGGAATCTGAAAAGACACAGCAGGCTTAGCTTATGGGAGTACACTTGGAGGCAGTTTCTAAGAGCTGGGCTCACAGCTCACAGCTTAGCTCCAGCAGCACAAGGTGCTTCCGCAGGAGGAAGACCACGACCACACCAGGACGACAGCTGTCCCTTTGATGTTTCCAGTGCCTTTTGGCATGAGCACATTCACTGCAGCCAAGGGAAACATCTCACTGGCACAAAACCATCTGACTTCCTCCACTTGTGTGGGGAAGAAGGGACAGAATTGTCCCAAGGCCTCACTCAGGCCCCTAGCTGCGGGATGTGTTGCTATGTCCCACGCTGACGCACACCATCAGACACGGCCCCCTTGGCCCTTTGCACCCACAGCCTTCCCCTCAGGACCTGTGTCGGCGAAAGGCCTGGGAATGCCGAGAAGCCCCTGGGTTGGCCTTGCACCCACCTCCTTCCTGTGTCAAGAGGAAGGGGAGGGCTTCAAGCCCAGGAAACCTCAGAACACAGTGCAGGGGCTCAGGGCCTCCAGGGCTGTTCCCAAGCCTCAGCTAGACCGGTGCACACTTACTCTGCCTGTGCTCTCCTCAGGGGCTGTGGCTCTTCCTGCCTCCCCTCTGGTGCCTTTGGGCTCGCACCGCTCTGGCCTTTCTCATTCTTTTTCATCCTCTCCATTAGCTGCTGTGCCGGAGACCTGCACTGCTCCCCTCCCTCCCAAGGAGCAGGGGAAATGCCTGTTGGGACTGTTATAAATGGCTCAGGATTCAAATTAGAATTAAATGAAAAATAGGGTTTATTAAAGGATATAAAGGAATAGAGGTAAGCAAACAGCGCTGGGTGCACCAGGAGTCTCCGCTCCACCAGGATGCACACCAATTACATCAAGCAACTGATTTTTATGCTCCTAGACTAATACATATTCATTACTACTTCTAAAAAAAAGAGATTATTAAAATTAGCTTCCGGGGTGCAGTCCCTCCTACTGGAGCATGCGCAGTCTCCTCTGGGGTCTCTTCTGGGGGTCTCTAGGGGTCTTCCATGCTGAAGGCTCGCAGTCTTCCTCTTCCCCTTTGTACTTACTGGGCACCATCCCAAGTTTACGGAACACCTTCTTCAAAACACCTTCTTCAAATCTTGTCTCCCAGCCGCCTTTCAGCTTCTTTCTCGGCCCCCCCCCTAACCAGATACCAAAGATCCACATAGTATCCCATAACAGTCACTAGTTGTTATCAGTTGTTCTGAAACTCCCAGACACACGGGTAATTAAAACATTCTTCCCCAGCCATTCACAGACACATCTACAGCAGTGTTAGAAATAGAAGTCCAGAATAACAAAAGCAAACAGGTTCATAAATTTAAGAAGTGATAAACTGGCTAGAATGAGGAATGAGGGGGAGACTGGGACACACTGCAGCTGTGGTTCAAGCATTGAATTGCCAGTGCAGGGCCCAGAGGCAGACAGGATTCAAACATTTCAAACAGAATTGTTCTTTATGGACACGAATTGTTAAAACATTCCTCACAGGACATTTTCTTCCTGGGGGCTCTGAACGCATGTCAGACCTGCTTGTGCTCCATCATCAGCTTTTTCAGCGTTGAGTCATATTGGTTCCATGTTTCAGCCTCAAGATTTTTGAGCTTATGGGCCATCAGTATGCGATGCCTTCTTTCTTCTATCTTAGCGCGTACAGAGCGCGCTCCCTGCAGGCAAGGAAAACACATCCGCATGCAGCGTTAGTCTCCTAGGACTGGGCACAGGCAGGAGCACAGGGACGGTGGGCAGCCACATCTGCTGCTTCTGCCCTGCTCTGGAATCTCCCAGGGGAAACGGGGCTGGGAAATGCCTATGGCGTACCGTTGTTGAAGGGTCCTGAGGATTATCCAGGCACTCAGGGGTCCTAGGCTTTGGGTAAGCTGGAGGTCTTGGTTTCTTCAGCTCCTCCTCAGATCCCTCCTAAATTGGTGCCATTAATCTAGAAAGACAGAACAGGCTTAGTTTATGGGGGTACACTTGGAGGCAGTTACTCAGAGCTGGGCTCGCAGCTCACAGCTTATCTCCAGCACCACAAAATGCTTCTGGCACAGGAAGACCACCACCACACCAGGACGACAGCTGTCCCTTTGATGTTTCCAGTGCCTTTTGGCATGAGCACATTCACTGCAGCCAAGGGAAACATCTCACTGGCACAAAACCATCTGACTTCCTCCACTTGTGTGGGGAAAAACGGACAGAATTGTCCCAAGGCCTCACTCAGGCCCGTACTTGTAGGATGTGTTGCTAAGTCGAACACAGACGCACACCATCAGACACGGCCCCCTTGGCCCTTTGCACCCACAGCCTTCCCCTCAGGACCTGTGTCGTGGAAAGGCCTGGGAATGCCGAGAAGCCCCTGGGTTGGCATTGCACCCAGCTCCTTCCTGTGTCAAGAGGAAGGGGAGGGCTTCAAGCCCAGGAAACCTCAGAACACAGTGCAGGGGCTCAGGGCCTCCAGGGCTGTTCCCAAGCCTCAGCTGGACCGGTGCACACTTACTCTGCCTGTGCTCTCCTCAGGGGCTGTGGCTCTTCCTGCCTCCCCTCTGGTGCCTTTGGGCTCGCACCGCTCTGGCCTTTCTCATTCTTTTTCATCCTCTCGAATTAGCTTCTCATTGTAATCCATTCTCACTTGGAATGAAGAACGTTGGTCACGCTCCATCGGCTGGTGAGAGTTTTTCTGCAAAACCAGAAGAGAGTCTCGTAAAGAACTGCAGGAAGCAGCTGAGGCTGCCTCTCCCAGTGCACTGCTGCAGGAACTGGCTCTGAGCAGCTGCAGGCTACCCTCTCCAATGGGGTCTCTTTCACACAGCCAGCACTTTCAAGGCTGCAGCCCTTACTTCCTGAGCCCAGGGCAGGGCCTGCCTTTTCTGCTTGCGTGTGTGCTTCTGCTGAGGCAGGTGCCTCGCACAGCCTCACTTTAGTCTTCAGGGTGCAGGTACAGCGGGCACTCATCCCTCGCAGGGAGGTACAGTCCCTTGGCAGACCCATGCCCATGCCCAGCTCACTGCTGGCTCTGCCCTTTGCTTCTTGCAATAGCTCGTCCCTCATGGCAACACACAGGGGAGCGGGCAGACAGCAGGCACCTACCTGGCCAGGTGGGGACTGCAATGCTGCTGTGCTGGAGACCTGCACTGCTCCCCTCCCTCCCAAGGAGCAGGGGAAATGCCTGTTGGGACATTTTCTTCCTGGGGGCTCTGAACGCATGTCAGACCTGCTTGTGCTCCATCATCAGCTTTTTCAGCGTTGAGTCATATTGGTTCCATGTTTCAGCCTCAAGATTTTTGAGCTTATGGGCCATCAGTATGCGATGCCTTCTTTCTTCTATCTTAGCGCGTACAGAGCGCGCTCCCTGCAGGCAAGGAAAACACATCCGCATGCAGCGTTAGTCTCCTAGGACTGGGCACAGGCAGGAGCACAGGGACGGTGGGCAGCCACATCTGCTGCTTCTGCCCTGCTCTGGAATCTCCCAGGGGAAACGGGGCTGGGAAATGCCTATGGCGTACCGTTGTTGAAGGGTCCTGAGGATTATCCAGGCACTCAGGGGTCCTAGGCTTTGGGTAAGCTGGAGGTCTTGGTTTCTTCAGCTCCTCAGTCCTCCCATGAATTGGTGGCAGGAATCTGAAAAGACACAGCAGGCTTAGCTTATGGGAGTACACTTGGAGGCAGTTTCTAAGAGCTGGGCTCACAGCTCACAGCTTAGCTCCAGCAGCACAAGGTGCTTCCGCAGGAGGAAGACCACGACCACACCAGGACGACAGCTGTCCCTTTGATGTTTCCAGTGCCTTTTGGCATGAGCACATTCACTGCAGCCAAGGGAAACATCTCACTGGCACAAAACCATCTGACTTCCTCCACTTGTGTGGGGAAGAAGGGACAGAATTGTCCCAAGGCCTCACTCAGGCCCCTAGCTGCGGGATGTGTTGCTATGTCCCACGCTGACGCACACCATCAGACACGGCCCCCTTGGCCCTTTGCACCCACAGCCTTCCCCTCAGGACCTGTGTCGGCGAAAGGCCTGGGAATGCCGAGAAGCCCCTGGGTTGGCCTTGCACCCACCTCCTTCCTGTGTCAAGAGGAAGGGGAGGGCTTCAAGCCCAGGAAACCTCAGAACACAGTGCAGGGGCTCAGGGCCTCCAGGGCTGTTCCCAAGCCTCAGCTAGACCGGTGCACACTTACTCTGCCTGTGCTCTCCTCAGGGGCTGTGGCTCTTCCTGCCTCCCCTCTGGTGCCTTTGGGCTCGCACCGCTCTGGCCTTTCTCATTCTTTTTCATCCTCTCCATTAGCTGCTGTGCCGGAGACCTGCACTGCTCCCCTCCCTCCCAAGGAGCAGGGGAAATGCCTGTTGGGACTGTTATAAATGGCTCAGGATTCAAATTAGAATTAAATGAAAAATAGGGTTTATTAAAGGATATAAAGGAATAGAGGTAAGCAAACAGCGCTGGGTGCACCAGGAGTCTCCGCTCCACCAGGATGCACACCAATTACATCAAGCAACTGATTTTTATGCTCCTAGACTAATACATATTCATTACTACTTCTAAAAAAAAGAGATTATTAAAATTAGCTTCCGGGGTGCAGTCCCTCCTACTGGAGCATGCGCAGTCTCCTCTGGGGTCTCTTCTGGGGGTCTCTAGGGGTCTTCCATGCTGAAGGCTCGCAGTCTTCCTCTTCCCCTTTGTACTTACTGGGCACCATCCCAAGTTTACGGAACACCTTCTTCAAAACACCTTCTTCAAATCTTGTCTCCCAGCCGCCTTTCAGCTTCTTTCTCGGCCCCCCCCCTAACCAGATACCAAAGATCCACATAGTATCCCATAACAGTCACTAGTTGTTATCAGTTGTTCTGAAACTCCCAGACACACGGGTAATTAAAACATTCTTCCCCAGCCATTCACAGACACATCTACAGCAGTGTTAGAAATAGAAGTCCAGAATAACAAAAGCAAACAGGTTCATAAATTTAAGAAGTGATAAACTGGCTAGAATGAGGAATGAGGGGGAGACTGGGACACACTGCAGCTGTGGTTCAAGCATTGAATTGCCAGTGCAGGGCCCAGAGGCAGACAGGATTCAAACATTTCAAACAGAATTGTTCTTTATGGACACGAATTGTTAAAACATTCCTCACAGGACATTTTCTTCCTGGGGGCTCTGAACGCATGTCAGACCTGCTTGTGCTCCATCATCAGCTTTTTCAGCGTTGAGTCATATTGGTTCCATGTTTCAGCCTCAAGATTTTTGAGCTTATGGGCCATCAGTATGCGATGCCTTCTTTCTTCTATCTTAGCGCGTACAGAGCGCGCTCCCTGCAGGCAAGGAAAACACATCCGCATGCAGCGTTAGTCTCCTAGGACTGGGCACAGGCAGGAGCACAGGGACGGTGGGCAGCCACATCTGCTGCTTCTGCCCTGCTCTGGAATCTCCCAGGGGAAACGGGGCTGGGAAATGCCTATGGCGTACCGTTGTTGAAGGGTCCTGAGGATTATCCAGGCACTCAGGGGTCCTAGGCTTTGGGTAAGCTGGAGGTCTTGGTTTCTTCAGCTCCTCCTCAGATCCCTCCTAAATTGGTGCCATTAATCTAGAAAGACAGAACAGGCTTAGTTTATGGGGGTACACTTGGAGGCAGTTACTCAGAGCTGGGCTCGCAGCTCACAGCTTATCTCCAGCACCACAAAATGCTTCTGGCACAGGAAGACCACCACCACACCAGGACGACAGCTGTCCCTTTGATGTTTCCAGTGCCTTTTGGCATGAGCACATTCACTGCAGCCAAGGGAAACATCTCACTGGCACAAAACCATCTGACTTCCTCCACTTGTGTGGGGAAAAAGGGACAGAATTGTCCCAAGGCCTCACTCAGGCCCGTACTTGTAGGATGTGTTGCTAAGTTGAACACAGACGCACACCATCAGACATGGCGCCATTGGCCCTTTGCACCCACAGCCTTCCCCTCGGGACCTGTGTCATGCCTCAGTTATGGGGTGCAGAGAGATCCCTGGGTTGGCATCGCACCCAGCTCCTTCCCGTGTCACGAGGAAGGGGAAGACGACAAGACCTGCAACCCCAGAACACGGCTCAGGGCCTCAGGGCCTCCAGGGCTGTTCCCAGGCCTCAGCTAGACCGGTGCACACTTACTCTGCCTGTGCTGTCCTTGGCTGCTGTGGCACTTGCTGCCACTCCTTTGGTGCCTTCTGGCTCGTAGGCATTTGGCCTTTCAACTTCTCCTTTATTCTCTTCTTCAGCATCTTATCAGACTCCTTTCTCACAATGTGGGAAGGAACTCGCGTGCACTTGAGTATTTGGCAGAACGATTTCTGCAAAACGAGAAGAGAGTCTCGTGAAGAACTGCTGCAAGCAGCTGAGGCTGCTCCTCCCAGTGCGTTCCTGCAGGAAATGGCTCTGAGCAGCAGCGGGCCACGCTCTCCAATGGGGTCTCCTACCAACAGACAGTGCTTTCAAGGCTGCAGCCCTTGCTCCCTGAGCCCAGGGCAGGGCCTCCCCTTTCTGCTTGCGTGTGTGCTTCTGCTGAGGCAGGTGCCTCGCACAGCCTCACTTTAGTCTTCAGGGTGCAGGTACAGCGGGCACTCATCCCTCGCAGGGAGGTACAGTCCCTTGGCAGACCCATGCCCATGCCCAGCTCACTGCTGGCTCTGCCCTTTGCTTCTTGCAATAGCTCGTCCCTCATGGCAACACACAGGGGAGCGGGCAGACAGCAGGCACCTGCCTGGCCAGGTGGGGACTGCAATGCTGCTGTGCCGGAGACCTGCACTGCTCCCCTCCCTCCCAAGGAGCAGGGGAAATGCCTGTTGGGACATTTTCTTCCTGGGGGCTCTGAACGCATGTCAGACCTGCTTGTGCTCCATCATCAGCTTTTTCAGCGTTGAGTCATATTGGTTCCATGTTTCAGCCTCAAGATTTTTGAGCTTATGGGCCATCAGTATGCGATGCCTTCTTTCTTCTATCTTAGCGCGTACAGAGCGCGCTCCCTGCAGGCAAGGAAAACACATCCGCATGCAGCGTTAGTCTCCTAGGACTGGGCACAGGCAGGAGCACAGGGACGGTGGGCAGCCACATCTGCTGCTTCTGCCCTGCTCTGGAATCTCCCAGGGGAAACGGGGCTGGGAAATGCCTATGGCGTACCGTTGTTGAAGGGTCCTGAGGATTATCCAGGCACTCAGGGGTCCTAGGCTTTGGGTAAGCTGGAGGTCTTGGTTTCTTCAGCTCCTCCTCAGATCCCTCCTAAATTGGTGCCATTAATCTAGAAAGACAGAACAGGCTTAGTTTATGGGGGTACACTTGGAGGCAGTTACTCAGAGCTGGGCTCGCAGCTCACAGCTTAGCTCCAGCACCACAAAATGCTTCTGGCACAGGAAGACCACGTCTCCACCAGGACGACAGCTGTCCCTTTGATGTTTCCAGTGCCTTTTGGCATGAGCACATTCACTGCAGCCAAGGGAAACATCTCACTGGCACAAAACCATCTGACTTCCTCCACTTGTGTGGGGAAGAAGGGACAGAAATGTCCCAAGGCCTCACTCAGGCCCCTAGCTGTGGGATGTGTTGCTATGTCCCATGCAGACGCACACCATCAGACACGGCCCCCTTGGCCCTTTGCACCCACAGCCTTCCCCTCAGGACCTGTGTCATGGAAAGGCCTGGTGATGCCGAGAGGCCCCTGGGGGTGGCATCTCACCCAGCTCCTTCCTGTGTCAAGAAGAAGGGGAGGACGACAAGCTGAAGGAACCCCAGAAGACGGCTCAGGGACTCCAGGGCCTCTACGGCTATTCCCAGGCCTCGGTGGGGCTCGTGCACACTTACTCTGTCTGAGGTCTCCTGGGAAGCTCTGCCTTTTCCTTATGCCCATCTGATGTCTTGTGGCTCGCAGGGTTTTTGCCATTGACATGCAACATCCTCTCCTTCAGCTTCTCATCGTATTCTTTTCTCAAGAGGAAGGAAGGACGTCGGTCATACTCCTGTGTGGGGTAGACAGGGTTCTGCAAAACCAGAAGAGTCTCCTAAAGACCTGCTGCAAGGAGCTGAGGCTGCCCCTCCCAGTGCACTCCTGCAGGAAATGGCTCTGAGCAGCTGCGGGCCACCCTCTCCAATGGGGTCTCTTACCAACACTTTCAAGGCTGTAGCCCTTGCTCCCTAAGACCAGGGCAGGGCCTGTTCTTTCTGCTTGCGTGTGTGCTTCTGCTGAGGCAGGTGCCTTGCACAGCCTCACTTTAGTCTTCAGAGTGCAGGTACAGCGGGCACTGCTCCCTTGCAGGGAGGTACGGTCCCTTGGCAGACCCGTGCCCATGCTCCGCTCGCTGCTGGCTCTGCCCTTTGCTTCTTGCAACAGCTCCTCCCGCATGGCAACGTGCAGGGGAGCGGGCAGACAGCAGGCACGTGCCTGGCCAGGTGGGGACTGCAACGCTGCCGTGCCAGAGACATGCACTGCTCCCCTCCCTCCCAAGGAGTGGGGGAATTGCTTTCCTGGGGCTTTTCTTTCCTGGGGGCTCTGAATACGTGACATACCTGTTTTCGCTCTCTGCTCCTACTCCGTAGGATTGCATCATATTCCCCACAAATTTCATCTTCAAGCTCTGCGCGCTTGTGGGCCATGAGTATTCTGTGCCGTCTTTCTGCCATCCGAGCACGCACAGAGCGCCACCTCTGCAGGCAAGGGAAACACAACCGCATGCAGCATTAGTCTCCTGGGGCTGGGCACAGGCAGGAGCTCAGGGACGGTGGGCTGCCACATCTGCTGCATCTGCCCTGCTCTGGAGTCTCCAAGGGGAAACGGGGCTGGGAAATGCCTATGGCGTACCGTTGTTGAAGGGTCCTGAGGATTATCCAGGCACTCAGGGGTCCTAGGCTTTGGGTAAGCTGGAGGTCTTGGTTTCTTCAGCTCCTCCTCAGATCCCTCCTAAATTGGTGGCATTAATCTAGAAAGACAGAACAGGCTTAGTTTATGGGGGTACACTTGGAGGCAGTTACTCAGAGCTGGGCTCACAGCTCACAGCTTATCTCCAGCACCACAAAATGCTTCTGGCACAGGAAGACCACGACCACACCAGGACGACAGCTGTCCCTTTGATGTTTCCAGTGCCTTTTGGCATGAGCACATTCACTGCAGCCAAGGGAAACATCTCACTGGCACAAAACCATCTGACTTCCTCCACTTGTGTGGGGAAAAAGGGACAGAATTGTCCCAAGGCCTCACTCAGGCCCGTACTTGTAGGATGTGTTGCTAAGTCGAACACAGACGCACACCATCAGACACGGCCCCCTTGGCCCTTTGCACCCACAGCCTTCCCCTCAGGACCTGTGTCGTGGAAAGGCCTGGGAATGCCGAGAAGCCCCTGGGTTGGCATTGCACCCAGCTCCTTCCTGTGTCAAGAGGAAGGGGAGGGCTTCAAGCCCAGGAAACCTCAGAACACAGTGCAGGGGCTCAGGGCCTCCAGGGCTGTTCCCAAGCCTCAGCTGGACCGGTGCACACTTACTCTGCCTGTGCTCTCCTCAGGGGCTGTGGCTCTTCCTGCCTCCCCTCTGGTGCCTTTGGGCTCGCACCGCTCTGGCCTTTCTCATTCTTTTTCATCCTCTCGAATTAGCTTCTCATTGTAATCCATTCTCACTTGGAATGAAGAACGTTGGTCACGCTCCATCGGCTGGTGAGAGTTTTTCTGCAAAACCAGAAGAGAGTCTCGTAAAGAACTGCAGGAAGCAGCTGAGGCTGCCTCTCCCAGTGCACTGCTGCAGGAACTGGCTCTGAGCAGCTGCAGGCTACCCTCTCCAATGGGGTCTCTTTCACACAGCCAGCACTTTCAAGGCTGCAGCCCTTACTTCCTGAGCCCAGGGCAGGGCCTGCCTTTTCTGCTTGCGTGTGTGCTTCTGCTGAGGCAGGTGCCTCGCACAGCCTCACTTTAGTCTTCAGGGTGCAGGTACAGCGGGCACTCATCCCTCGCAGGGAGGTACAGTCCCTTGGCAGACCCATGCCCATGCCCAGCTCACTGCTGGCTCTGCCCTTTGCTTCTTGCAATAGCTCGTCCCTCATGGCAACACACAGGGGAGCGGGCAGACAGCAGGCACCTACCTGGCCAGGTGGGGACTGCAATGCTGCTGTGCTGGAGACCTGCACTGCTCCCCTCCCTCCCAAGGAGCAGGGGAAATGCCTGTTGGGACATTTTCTTCCTGGGGGCTCTGAACGCATGTCAGACCTGCTTGTGCTCCATCATCAGCTTTTTCAGCGTTGAGTCATATTGGTTCCATGTTTCAGCCTCAAGATTTTTGAGCTTATGGGCCATCAGTATGCGATGCCTTCTTTCTTCTATCTTAGCGCGTACAGAGCGCGCTCCCTGCAGGCAAGGAAAACACATCCGCATGCAGCGTTAGTCTCCTAGGACTGGGCACAGGCAGGAGCACAGGGACGGTGGGCAGCCACATCTGCTGCTTCTGCCCTGCTCTGGAATCTCCCAGGGGAAACGGGGCTGGGAAATGCCTATGGCGTACCGTTGTTGAAGGGTCCTGAGGATTATCCAGGCACTCAGGGGTCCTAGGCTTTGGGTAAGCTGGAGGTCTTGGTTTCTTCAGCTCCTCAGTCCTCCCATGAATTGGTGGCAGGAATCTGAAAAGACACAGCAGGCTTAGCTTATGGGAGTACACTTGGAGGCAGTTTCTAAGAGCTGGGCTCACAGCTCACAGCTTAGCTCCAGCAGCACAAGGTGCTTCCGCAGGAGGAAGACCACGACCACACCAGGACGACAGCTGTCCCTTTGATGTTTCCAGTGCCTTTTGGCATGAGCACATTCACTGCAGCCAAGGGAAACATCTCACTGGCACAAAACCATCTGACTTCCTCCACTTGTGTGGGGAAGAAGGGACAGAATTGTCCCAAGGCCTCACTCAGGCCCCTAGCTGCGGGATGTGTTGCTATGTCCCACGCTGACGCACACCATCAGACACGGCCCCCTTGGCCCTTTGCACCCACAGCCTTCCCCTCAGGACCTGTGTCGGCGAAAGGCCTGGGAATGCCGAGAAGCCCCTGGGTTGGCCTTGCACCCACCTCCTTCCTGTGTCAAGAGGAAGGGGAGGGCTTCAAGCCCAGGAAACCTCAGAACACAGTGCAGGGGCTCAGGGCCTCCAGGGCTGTTCCCAAGCCTCAGCTAGACCGGTGCACACTTACTCTGCCTGTGCTCTCCTCAGGGGCTGTGGCTCTTCCTGCCTCCCCTCTGGTGCCTTTGGGCTCGCACCGCTCTGGCCTTTCTCATTCTTTTTCATCCTCTCCATTAGCTGCTGTGCCGGAGACCTGCACTGCTCCCCTCCCTCCCAAGGAGCAGGGGAAATGCCTGTTGGGACTGTTATAAATGGCTCAGGATTCAAATTAGAATTAAATGAAAAATAGGGTTTATTAAAGGATATAAAGGAATAGAGGTAAGCAAACAGCGCTGGGTGCACCAGGAGTCTCCGCTCCACCAGGATGCACACCAATTACATCAAGCAACTGATTTTTATGCTCCTAGACTAATACATATTCATTACTACTTCTAAAAAAAAGAGATTATTAAAATTAGCTTCCGGGGTGCAGTCCCTCCTACTGGAGCATGCGCAGTCTCCTCTGGGGTCTCTTCTGGGGGTCTCTAGGGGTCTTCCATGCTGAAGGCTCGCAGTCTTCCTCTTCCCCTTTGTACTTACTGGGCACCATCCCAAGTTTACGGAACACCTTCTTCAAAACACCTTCTTCAAATCTTGTCTCCCAGCCGCCTTTCAGCTTCTTTCTCGGCCCCCCCCCTAACCAGATACCAAAGATCCACATAGTATCCCATAACAGTCACTAGTTGTTATCAGTTGTTCTGAAACTCCCAGACACACGGGTAATTAAAACATTCTTCCCCAGCCATTCACAGACACATCTACAGCAGTGTTAGAAATAGAAGTCCAGAATAACAAAAGCAAACAGGTTCATAAATTTAAGAAGTGATAAACTGGCTAGAATGAGGAATGAGGGGGAGACTGGGACACACTGCAGCTGTGGTTCAAGCATTGAATTGCCAGTGCAGGGCCCAGAGGCAGACAGGATTCAAACATTTCAAACAGAATTGTTCTTTATGGACACGAATTGTTAAAACATTCCTCACAGGACATTTTCTTCCTGGGGGCTCTGAACGCATGTCAGACCTGCTTGTGCTCCATCATCAGCTTTTTCAGCGTTGAGTCATATTGGTTCCATGTTTCAGCCTCAAGATTTTTGAGCTTATGGGCCATCAGTATGCGATGCCTTCTTTCTTCTATCTTAGCGCGTACAGAGCGCGCTCCCTGCAGGCAAGGAAAACACATCCGCATGCAGCGTTAGTCTCCTAGGACTGGGCACAGGCAGGAGCACAGGGACGGTGGGCAGCCACATCTGCTGCTTCTGCCCTGCTCTGGAATCTCCCAGGGGAAACGGGGCTGGGAAATGCCTATGGCGTACCGTTGTTGAAGGGTCCTGAGGATTATCCAGGCACTCAGGGGTCCTAGGCTTTGGGTAAGCTGGAGGTCTTGGTTTCTTCAGCTCCTCCTCAGATCCCTCCTAAATTGGTGCCATTAATCTAGAAAGACAGAACAGGCTTAGTTTATGGGGGTACACTTGGAGGCAGTTACTCAGAGCTGGGCTCGCAGCTCACAGCTTATCTCCAGCACCACAAAATGCTTCTGGCACAGGAAGACCACCACCACACCAGGACGACAGCTGTCCCTTTGATGTTTCCAGTGCCTTTTGGCATGAGCACATTCACTGCAGCCAAGGGAAACATCTCACTGGCACAAAACCATCTGACTTCCTCCACTTGTGTGGGGAAAAAGGGACAGAATTGTCCCAAGGCCTCACTCAGGCCCGTACTTGTAGGATGTGTTGCTAAGTTGAACACAGACGCACACCATCAGACATGGCGCCATTGGCCCTTTGCACCCACAGCCTTCCCCTCGGGACCTGTGTCATGCCTCAGTTATGGGGTGCAGAGAGATCCCTGGGTTGGCATCGCACCCAGCTCCTTCCCGTGTCACGAGGAAGGGGAAGACGACAAGACCTGCAACCCCAGAACACGGCTCAGGGCCTCAGGGCCTCCAGGGCTGTTCCCAGGCCTCAGCTAGACCGGTGCACACTTACTCTGCCTGTGCTGTCCTTGGCTGCTGTGGCACTTGCTGCCACTCCTTTGGTGCCTTCTGGCTCGTAGGCATTTGGCCTTTCAACTTCTCCTTTATTCTCTTCTTCAGCATCTTATCAGACTCCTTTCTCACAATGTGGGAAGGAACTCGCGTGCACTTGAGTATTTGGCAGAACGATTTCTGCAAAACGAGAAGAGAGTCTCGTGAAGAACTGCTGCAAGCAGCTGAGGCTGCTCCTCCCAGTGCGTTCCTGCAGGAAATGGCTCTGAGCAGCAGCGGGCCACGCTCTCCCATGGGGTCTCCTACCAACAGACAGTGCTTTCAAGGCTGCAGCCCTTGCTCCCTGAGCCCAGGGCAGGGCCTGTTCTTTCTGCTTGCGTGTGTGCTTCTGCTGAGGCAGGTGCCTCGCACAGCCTCACTTTAGTCTTCAGGGTGCAGGTACAGCGGGCACTCATCCCTCGCAGGGAGGTACAGTCCCTTGGCAGACCCATGCCCATGCCCAGCTCACTGCTGGCTCTGCCCTTTGCTTCTTGCAATAGCTCGTCCCTCATGGCAACACACAGGGGAGCGGGCAGACAGCAGGCACCTGCCTGGCCAGGTGGGGACTGCAATGCTGCTGTGCCGGAGACCTGCACTGCTCCCCTCCCTCCCAAGGAGCAGGGGAAATGCCTGTTGGGACATTTTCTTCCTGGGGGCTCTGAACGCATGTCAGACCTGCTTGTGCTCCATCATCAGCTTTGTCAGCGTTGAGTCATATTGGTTCCATGTTTCAGCCTCAAGATTTTTGAGCTTATGGGCCATCAGTATGCGATGCCTTCTTTCTTCTATCTTAGCGCGTACAGAGCGCGCTCCCTGCAGGCAAGGAAAACACATCCGCATGCAGCGTTAGTCTCCTAGGACTGGGCACAGGCAGGAGCACAGGGACGGTGGGCAGCCACATCTGCTGCTTCTGCCCTGCTCTGGAATCTCCCAGGGGAAACGGGGCTGGGAAATGCCTATGGCGTACCGTTGTTGAAGGGTCCTGAGGATTATCCAGGCACTCAGGGGTCCTAGGCTTTGGGTAAGCTGGAGGTCTTGGTTTCTTCAGCTCCTCCTCAGATCCCTCCTAAATTGGTGCCATTAATCTAGAAAGACAGAACAGGCTTAGTTTATGGGGGTACACTTGGAGGCAGTTACTCAGAGCTGGGCTCGCAGCTCACAGCTTATCTCCAGCACCACAAAATGCTTCTGGCACAGGAAGACCACCACCACACCAGGACGACAGCTGTCCCTTTGATGTTTCCAGTGCCTTTTGGCATGAGCACATTCACTGCAGCCAAGGGAAACATCTCACTGGCACAAAACCATCTGACTTCCTCCACTTGTGTGGGGAAAAACGGACAGAATTGTCCCAAGGCCTCACTCAGGCCCGTACTTGTAGGATGTGTTGCTAAGTTGAACACAGACGCACACCATCAGACATGGCGCCATTGGCCCTTTGCACCCACAGCCTTCCCCTCGGGACCTGTGTCATGCCTCAGTTATGGGGTGCAGAGAGATCCCTGGGTTGGCATCGCACCCAGCTCCTTCCCGTGTCACGAGGAAGGGGAAGACGACAAGACCTGCAACCCCAGAACACGGCTCAGGGCCTCAGGGCCTCCAGGGCTGTTCCCAGGCCTCAGCTAGACCGGTGCACACTTACTCTGCCTGTGCTGTCCTTGGCTGCTGTGGCACTTGCTGCCACTCCTTTGGTGCCTTCTGGCTCGTAGGCATTTGGCCTTTCAACTTCTCCTTTATTCTCTTCTTCAGCATCTTATCAGACTCCTTTCTCACAATGTGGGAAGGAACTCGCGTGCACTTGAGTATTTGGCAGAACGATTTCTGCAAAACGAGAAGAGAGTCTCGTGAAGAACTGCTGCAAGCAGCTGAGGCTGCTCCTCCCAGTGCGTTCCTGCAGGAAATGGCTCTGAGCAGCAGCAGGCCACGCTCTCCCATGGGGTCTCCTACCAACAGACAGTGCTTTCAAGGCTGCAGCCCTTGCTCCCTGAGCCCAGGGCAGGGCCTGTTCTTTCTGCTTGCGTGTGTGCTTCTGCTGAGGCAGGTGCCTCGCACAGCCTCACTTTAGTCTTCAGGGTGCAGGTACAGCGGGCACTCATCCCTCGCAGGGAGGTACAGTCCCTTGGCAGACCCATGCCCATGCCCAGCTCACTGCTGGCTCTGCCCTTTGCTTCTTGCAATAGCTCGTCCCTCATGGCAACACACAGGGGAGCGGGCAGACAGCAGGCACCTGCCTGGCCAGGTGGGGACTGCAATGCTGCTGTGCCGGAGACCTGCACTGCTCCCCTCCCTCCCAAGGAGCAGGGGAAATGCCTGTTGGGACATTTTCTTCCTGGGGGCTCTGAACGCATGTCAGACCTGCTTGTGCTCCATCATCAGCTTTGTCAGCGTTGAGTCATATTGGTTCCATGTTTCAGCCTCAAGATTTTTGAGCTTATGGGCCATCAGTATGCGATGCCTTCTTTCTTCTATCTTAGCGCGTACAGAGCGCGCTCCCTGCAGGCAAGGAAAACACATCCGCATGCAGCGTTAGTCTCCTAGGACTGGGCACAGGCAGGAGCACAGGGACGGTGGGCAGCCACATCTGCTGCTTCTGCCCTGCTCTGGAATCTCCCAGGGGAAACGGGGCTGGGAAATGCCTATGGCGTACCGTTGTTGAAGGGTCCTGAGGATTATCCAGGCACTCAGGGGTCCTAGGCTTTGGGTAAGCTGGAGGTCTTGGTTTCTTCAGCTCCTCCTCAGATCCCTCCTAAATTGGTGCCATTAATCTAGAAAGACAGAACAGGCTTAGTTTATGGGGGTACACTTGGAGGCAGTTACTCAGAGCTGGGCTCGCAGCTCACAGCTTATCTCCAGCACCACAAAATGCTTCTGGCACAGGAAGACCACCACCACACCAGGACGACAGCTGTCCCTTTGATGTTTCCAGTGCCTTTTGGCATGAGCACATTCACTGCAGCCAAGGGAAACATCTCACTGGCACAAAACCATCTGACTTCCTCCACTTGTGTGGGGAAAAAGGGACAGAATTGTCCCAAGGCCTCACTCAGGCCCGTACTTGTAGGATGTGTTGCTAAGTCGAACACAGACGCACACCATCAGACATGGCGCCATTGGCCCTTTGCACCCACAGCCTTCCCCTCGGGACCTGTGTCATGCCTCAGTTATGGGGTGCAGAGAGATCCCTGGGTTGGCATCGCACCCAGCTCCTTCCCGTGTCACGAGGAAGGGGAAGACGACAAGACCTGCAACCCCAGAACACGGCTCAGGGCCTCAGGGCCTCCAGGGCTGTTCCCAGGCCTCAGCTAGACCGGTGCACACTTACTCTGCCTGTGCTGTCCTTGGCTGCTGTGGCACTTGCTGCCACTCCTTTGGTGCCTTCTGGCTCGTAGGCATTTGGCCTTTCAACTTCTCCTTTATTCTCTTCTTCAGCATCTTATCAGACTCCTTTCTCACAATGTGGGAAGGAACTCGCGTGCACTTGAGTATTTGGCAGAACGATTTCTGCAAAACGAGAAGAGAGTCTCGTGAAGAACTGCTGCAAGCAGCTGAGGCTGCTCCTCCCAGTGCGTTCCTGCAGGAAATGGCTCTGAGCAGCAGCGGGCCACACTCTCCAATGGGGTCTCCTACCAACAGACAGTGCTTTCAAGGCTGCAGCCCTTGCTCCCTGAGCCCACGGCAGGGCCTGTTCTTTCTGCTTGCGTGTGTGCTTCTGCTGAGGCAGGTGCCTCGCACAGCCTCACTTTAGTCTTCAGGGTGCAGGTACAGCGGGCACTCATCCCTCGCAGGGAGGTACAGTCCCTTGGCAGACCCATGCCCATGCCCAGCTCACTGCTGGCTCTGCCCTTTGCTTCTTGCAATAGCTCGTCCCTCATGGCAACACACAGGGGAGCGGGCAGACAGCAGGCACCTGCCTGGCCAGGTGGGGACTGCAATGCTGCTGTGCCGGAGACCTGCACTGCTCCCCTCCCTCCCAAGGAGCAGGGGAAATGCCTGTTGGGACATTTTCTTCCTGGGGGCTCTGAACGCATGTCAGACCTGCTTGTGCTCCATCATCAGCTTTGTCAGCGTTGAGTCATATTGGTTCCATGTTTCAGCCTCAAGATTTTTGAGCTTATGGGCCATCAGTATGCGATGCCTTCTTTCTTCTATCTTAGCGCGTACAGAGCGCGCTCCCTGCAGGCAAGGAAAACACATCCGCATGCAGCGTTAGTCTCCTAGGACTGGGCACAGGCAGGAGCACAGGGACGGTGGGCAGCCACATCTGCTGCTTCTGCCCTGCTCTGGAATCTCCCAGGGGAAACGGGGCTGGGAAATGCCTATGGCGTACCGTTGTTGAAGGGTCCTGAGGATTATCCAGGCACTCAGGGGTCCTAGGCTTTGGGTAAGCTGGAGGTCTTGGTTTCTTCAGCTCCTCCTCAGATCCCTCCTAAATTGGTGCCATTAATCTAGAAAGACAGAACAGGCTTAGTTTATGGGGGTACACTTGGAGGCAGTTACTCAGAGCTGGGCTCGCAGCTCACAGCTTAGCTCCAGCACCACAAAATGCTTCTGGCACAGGAAGACCACCACCACACCAGGACGACAGCTGTCCCTTTGATGTTTCCAGTGCCTTTTGGCATGAGCACATTCACTGCAGCCAAGGGAAACATCTCACTGGCACAAAACCATCTGACTTCCTCCACTTGTGTGGGGAAAAAGGGACAGAATTGTCCCAAGGCCTCACTCAGGCCCGTACTTGTAGGATGTGTTGCTAAGTCGAACACAGACGCACACCATCAGACATGGCGCCATTGGCCCTTTGCACCCACAGCCTTCCCCTCGGGACCTGTGTCATGCCTCAGTTATGGGGTGCAGAGAGATCCCTGGGTTGGCATCGCACCCAGCTCCTTCCCGTGTCACGAGGAAGGGGAAGACGACAAGACCTGCAACCCCAGAACACGGCTCAGGGCCTCAGGGCCTCCAGGGCTGTTCCCAGGCCTCAGCTAGACCGGTGCACACTTACTCTGCCTGTGCTGTCCTTGGCTGCTGTGGCACTTGCTGCCACTCCTTTGGTGCCTTCTGGCTCGTAGGCATTTGGCCTTTCAACTTCTCCTTTATTCTCTTCTTCAGCATCTTATCAGACTCCTTTCTCACAATGTGGGAAGGAACTCGCGTGCACTTGAGTATTTGGCAGAACGATTTCTGCAAAACGAGAAGAGAGTCTCGTAAAGAACTGCTGCAAGCAGCTGAGGCTGCTCCTCCCAGTGCGTTCCTGCAGGAAATGGCTCTGAGCAGCAGCGGGCCACGCTCTCCAATGGGGTCTCCTACCAACAGACAGTGCTTTCAAGGCTGCAGCCCTTGCTCCCTGAGCCCAGGGCAGGGCCTGTTCTTTCTGCTTGCGTGTGTGCTTCTGCTGAGGCAGGTGCCTCGCACAGCCTCACTTTAGTCTTCAGGGTGCAGGTACAGCGGGCACTCATCCCTCGCAGGGAGGTACAGTCCCTTGGCAGACCCATGCCCATGCCCAGCTCACTGCTGGCTCTGCCCTTTGCTTCTTGCAATAGCTCGTCCCTCATGGCAACACACAGGGGAGCGGGCAGACAGCAGGCACCTGCCTGGCCAGGTGGGGACTGCAATGCTGCTGTGCCGGAGACCTGCACTGCTCCCCTCCCTCCCAAGGAGCAGGGGAAATGCCTGTTGGGACATTTTCTTCCTGGGGGCTCTGAACGCATGTCAGACCTGCTTGTGCTCCATCATCAGCTTTGTCAGCGTTGAGTCATATTGGTTCCATGTTTCAGCCTCAAGATTTTTGAGCTTATGGGCCATCAGTATGCGATGCCTTCTTTCTTCTATCTTAGCGCGTACAGAGCGCGCTCCCTGCAGGCAAGGAAAACACATCCGCATGCAGCGTTAGTCTCCTAGGACTGGGCACAGGCAGGAGCACAGGGACGGTGGGCAGCCACATCTGCTGCTTCTGCCCTGCTCTGGAATCTCCCAGGGGAAACGGGGCTGGGAAATGCCTATGGCGTACCGTTGTTGAAGGGTCCTGAGGATTATCCAGGCACTCAGGGGTCCTAGGCTTTGGGTAAGCTGGAGGTCTTGGTTTCTTCAGCTCCTCCTCAGATCCCTCCTAAATTGGTGCCATTAATCTAGAAAGACAGAACAGGCTTAGTTTATGGGGGTACACTTGGAGGCAGTTACTCAGAGCTGGGCTCGCAGCTCACAGCTTATCTCCAGCACCACAAAATGCTTCTGGCACAGGAAGACCACCACCACACCAGGACGACAGCTGTCCCTTTGATGTTTCCAGTGCCTTTTGGCATGAGCACATTCACTGCAGCCAAGGGAAACATCTCACTGGCACAAAACCATCTGACTTCCTCCACTTGTGTGGGGAAAAAGGGACAGAATTGTCCCAAGGCCTCACTCAGGCCCGTACTTGTAGGATGTGTTGCTAAGTCGAACACAGACGCACACCATCAGACATGGCGCCATTGGCCCTTTGCACCCACAGCCTTCCCCTCGGGACCTGTGTCATGCCTCAGTTATGGGGTGCAGAGAGATCCCTGGGTTGGCATCGCACCCAGCTCCTTCCCGTGTCACGAGGAAGGGGAAGACGACAAGACCTGCAACCCCAGAACACGGCTCAGGGCCTCAGGGCCTCCAGGGCTGTTCCCAGGCCTCAGCTAGACCGGTGCACACTTACTCTGCCTGTGCTGTCCTTGGCTGCTGTGGCACTTGCTGCCACTCCTTTGGTGCCTTCTGGCTCGTAGGCATTTGGCCTTTCAACTTCTCCTTTATTCTCTTCTTCAGCATCTTATCAGACTCCTTTCTCACAATGTGGGAAGGAACTCGCGTGCACTTGAGTATTTGGCAGAACGATTTCTGCAAAACGAGAAGAGAGTCTCGTAAAGAACTGCTGCAAGCAGCTGAGGCTGCTCCTCCCAGTGCGTTCCTGCAGGAAATGGCTCTGAGCAGCAGCGGGCCACGCTCTCCAATGGGGTCTCCTACCAACAGACAGTGCTTTCAAGGCTGCAGCCCTTGCTCCCTGAGCCCAGGGCAGGGCCTGTTCTTTCTGCTTGCGTGTGTGCTTCTGCTGAGGCAGGTGCCTCGCACAGCCTCACTTTAGTCTTCAGGGTGCAGGTACAGCGGGCACTCATCCCTCGCAGGGAGGTACAGTCCCTTGGCAGACCCATGCCCATGCCCAGCTCACTGCTGGCTCTGCCCTTTGCTTCTTGCAATAGCTCGTCCCTCATGGCAACACACAGGGGAGCGGGCAGACAGCAGGCACCTGCCTGGCCAGGTGGGGACTGCAATGCTGCTGTGCCGGAGACCTGCACTGCTCCCCTCCCTCCCAAGGAGCAGGGGAAATGCCTGTTGGGACATTTTCTTCCTGGGGGCTCTGAACGCATGTCAGACCTGCTTGTGCTCCATCATCAGCTTTTTCAGCGTTGAGTCATATTGGTTCCATGTTTCAGCCTCAAGATTTCTGAGCTTATGGGCCATCAGTATGCGATGCCTTCTTTCTTCTATCTTAGCGCGTACAGAGCGCGCTCCCTGCAGGCAAGGAAAACACATCCGCATGCAGCGTTAGTCTCCTAGGACTGGGCACAGGCAGGAGCACAGGGACGGTGGGCAGCCACATCTGCTGCTTCTGCCCTGCTCTGGAATCTCCCAGGGGAAACGGGGCTGGGAAATGCCTATGGCGTACCGTTGTTGAAGGGTCCTGAGGATTATCCAGGCACTCAGGGGTCCTAGGCTTTGGGTAAGCTGGAGGTCTTGGTTTCTTCAGCTCCTCCTCAGATCCCTCCTAAATTGGTGCCATTAATCTAGAAAGACAGAACAGGCTTAGTTTATGGGGGTACACTTGGAGGCAGTTACTCAGAGCTGGGCTCGCAGCTCACAGCTTAGCTCCAGCACCACAAAATGCTTCTGGCACAGGAAGACCACCACCACACCAGGACGACAGCTGTCCCTTTGATGTTTCCAGTGCCTTTTGGCATGAGCACATTCACTGCAGCCAAGGGAAACATCTCACTGGCACAAAACCATCTGACTTCCTCCACTTGTGTGGGGAAAAAGGGACAGAATTGTCCCAAGGCCTCACTCAGGCCCGTACTTGTAGGATGTGTTGCTAAGTCGAACACAGACGCACACCATCAGACATGGCGCCATTGGCCCTTTGCACCCACAGCCTTCCCCTCGGGACCTGTGTCATGCCTCAGTTATGGGGTGCAGAGAGATCCCTGGGTTGGCATCGCACCCAGCTCCTTCCCGTGTCACGAGGAAGGGGAAGACGACAAGACCTGCAACCCCAGAACACGGCTCAGGGCCTCAGGGCCTCCAGGGCTGTTCCCAGGCCTCAGCTAGACCGGTGCACACTTACTCTGCCTGTGCTGTCCTTGGTTGCTGTGGCACTTGCTGCCACTCCTTTGGTGCCTTCTGGCTCGTAGGCATTTGGCCTTTCAACTTCTCCTTTATTCTCTTCTTCAGCATCTTATCACACTCCTTTCTCACAATGTGGGAAGGAACTCGCGTGCACTTGAGTATTTGGCAGAACGATTTCTGCAAAACGAGAAGAGAGTCTCGTAAAGAACTGCTGCAAGCAGCTGAGGCTGCTCCTCCCAGTGCGTTCCTGCAGGAAATGGCTCTGAGCAGCAGCGGGCCACGCTCTCCAATGGGGTCTCCTACCAACAGACAGTGCTTTCAAGGCTGCAGCCCTTGCTCCCTGAGCCCAGGGCAGGGCCTGTTCTTTCTGCTTGCGTGTGTGCTTCTGCTGAGGCAGGTGCCTCGCACAGCCTCACTTTAGTCTTCAGGGTGCAGGTACAGCGGGCACTCATCCCTCGCAGGGAGGTACAGTCCCTTGGCAGACCCATGCCCATGCCCAGCTCACTGCTGGCTCTGCCCTTTGCTTCTTGCAATAGCTCGTCCCTCATGGCAACACACAGGGGAGCGGGCAGACAGCAGGCACCTGCCTGGCCAGGTGGGGACTGCAATGCTGCTGTGCCGGAGACCTGCACTGCTCCCCTCCCTCCCAAGGAGCAGGGGAAATGCCTGTTGGGACATTTTCTTCCTGGGGGCTCTGAACGCATGTCAGACCTGCTTGTGCTCCATCATCAGCTTTGTCAGCGTTGAGTCATATTGGTTCCATGTTTCAGCCTCAAGATTTTTGAGCTTATGGGCCATCAGTATGCGATGCCTTCTTTCTTCTATCTTAGCGCGTACAGAGCGCGCTCCCTGCAGGCAAGGAAAACACATCCGCATGCAGCGTTAGTCTCCTAGGACTGGGCACAGGCAGGAGCACAGGGACGGTGGGCAGCCACATCTGCTGCTTCTGCCCTGCTCTGGAATCTCCCAGGGGAAACGGGGCTGGGAAATGCCTATGGCGTACCGTTGTTGAAGGGTCCTGAGGATTATCCAGGCACTCAGGGGTCCTAGGCTTTGGGTAAGCTGGAGGTCTTGGTTTCTTCAGCTCCTCCTCAGATCCCTCCTAAATTGGTGCCATTAATCTAGAAAGACAGAACAGGCTTAGTTTATGGGGGTACACTTGGAGGCAGTTACTCAGAGCTGGGCTCGCAGCTCACAGCTTATCTCCAGCACCACAAAATGCTTCTGGCACAGGAAGACCACCACCACACCAGGACGACAGCTGTCCCTTTGATGTTTCCAGTGCCTTTTGGCATGAGCACATTCACTGCAGCCAAGGGAAACATCTCACTGGCACAAAACCATCTGACTTCCTCCACTTGTGTGGGGAAAAAGGGACAGAATTGTCCCAAGGCCTCACTCAGGCCCGTACTTGTAGGATGTGTTGCTAAGTCGAACACAGACGCACACCATCAGACATGGCGCCATTGGCCCTTTGCACCCACAGCCTTCCCCTCGGGACCTGTGTCATGCCTCAGTTATGGGGTGCAGAGAGATCCCTGGGTTGGCATCGCACCCAGCTCCTTCCCGTGTCACGAGGAAGGGGAAGACGACAAGACCTGCAACCCCAGAACACGGCTCAGGGCCTCAGGGCCTCCAGGGCTGTTCCCAGGCCTCAGCTAGACCGATGCACACTTACTCTGCCTGTGCTGTCCTTGGTTGCTGTGGCACTTGCTGCCACTCCTTTGGTGCCTTCTGGCTCGTAGGCATTTGGCCTTTCAACTTCTCCTTTATTCTCTTCTTCAGCATCTTATCAGACTCCTTTCTCACAATGTGGGAAGGAACTCGCGTGCACTTGAGTATTTGGCAGAACGATTTCTGCAAAACGAGAAGAGAGTCTCGTAAAGAACTGCTGCAAGCAGCTGAGGCTGCTCCTCCCAGTGCGTTCCTGCAGGAAATGGCTCTGAGCAGCAGCGGGCCACGCTCTCCAATGGGGTCTCCTACCAACAGACAGTGCTTTCAAGGCTGCAGCCCTTGCTCCCTGAGCCCAGGGCAGGGCCTGTTCTTTCTGCTTGCGTGTGTGCTTCTGCTGAGGCAGGTGCCTCGCACAGCCTCACTTTAGTCTTCAGGGTGCAGGTACAGCGGGCACTCATCCCTCGCAGGGAGGTACAGTCCCTTGGCAGACCCATGCCCATGCCCAGCTCACTGCTGGCTCTGCCCTTTGCTTCTTGCAATAGCTCGTCCCTCATGGCAACACACAGGGGAGCGGGCAGACAGCAGGCACCTGCCTGGCCAGGTGGGGACTGCAATGCTGCTGTGCCGGAGACCTGCACTGCTCCCCTCCCTCCCAAGGAGCAGGGGAAATGCCTGTTGGGACATTTTCTTCCTGGGGGCTCTGAACGCATGTCAGACCTGCTTGTGCTCCATCATCAGCTTTTTCAGCGTTGAGTCATATTGGTTCCATGTTTCAGCCTCAAGATTTCTGAGCTTATGGGCCATCAGTATGCGATGCCTTCTTTCTTCTATCTTAGCGCGTACAGAGCGCGCTCCCTGCAGGCAAGGAAAACACATCCGCATGCAGCGTTAGTCTCCTAGGACTGGGCACAGGCAGGAGCACAGGGACGGTGGGCAGCCACATCTGCTGCTTCTGCCCTGCTCTGGAATCTCCCAGGGGAAACGGGGCTGGGAAATGCCTATGGCGTACCGTTGTTGAAGGGTCCTGAGGATTATCCAGGCACTCAGGGGTCCTAGGCTTTGGGTAAGCTGGAGGTCTTGGTTTCTTCAGCTCCTCCTCAGATCCCTCCTAAATTGGTGCCATTAATCTAGAAAGACAGAACAGGCTTAGTTTATGGGGGTACACTTGGAGGCAGTTACTCAGAGCTGGGCTCGCAGCTCACAGCTTATCTCCAGCACCACAAAATGCTTCTGGCACAGGAAGACCACCACCACACCAGGACGACAGCTGTCCCTTTGATGTTTCCAGTGCCTTTTGGCATGAGCACATTCACTGCAGCCAAGGGAAACATCTCACTGGCACAAAACCATCTGACTTCCTCCACTTGTGTGGGGAAAAAGGGACAGAATTGTCCCAAGGCCTCACTCAGGCCCGTACTTGTAGGATGTGTTGCTAAGTCGAACACAGACGCACACCATCAGACATGGCGCCATTGGCCCTTTGCACCCACAGCCTTCCCCTCGGGACCTGTGTCATGCCTCAGTTATGGGGTGCAGAGAGATCCCTGGGTTGGCATCGCACCCAGCTCCTTCCCGTGTCACGAGGAAGGGGAAGACGACAAGACCTGCAACCCCAGAACACGGCTCAGGGCCTCAGGGCCTCCAGGGCTGTTCCCAGGCCTCAGCTAGACCGATGCACACTTACTCTGCCTGTGCTGTCCTTGGTTGCTGTGGCACTTGCTGCCACTCCTTTGGTGCCTTCTGGCTCGTAGGCATTTGGCCTTTCAACTTCTCCTTTATTCTCTTCTTCAGCATCTTATCAGACTCCTTTCTCACAATGTGGGAAGGAACTCGCGTGCACTTGAGTATTTGGCAGAACGATTTCTGCAAAACGAGAAGAGAGTCTCGTAAAGAACTGCTGCAAGCAGCTGAGGCTGCTCCTCCCAGTGCGTTCCTGCAGGAAATGGCTCTGAGCAGCAGCGGGCCACGCTCTCCAATGGGGTCTCCTACCAACAGACAGTGCTTTCAAGGCTGCAGCCCTTGCTCCCTGAGCCCAGGGCAGGGCCTGTTCTTTCTGCTTGCGTGTGTGCTTCTGCTGAGGCAGGTGCCTCGCACAGCCTCACTTTAGTCTTCAGGGTGCAGGTACAGCGGGCACTCATCCCTCGCAGGGAGGTACAGTCCCTTGGCAGACCCATGCCCATGCCCAGCTCACTGCTGGCTCTGCCCTTTGCTTCTTGCAATAGCTCGTCCCTCATGGCAACACACAGGGGAGCGGGCAGACAGCAGGCACCTGCCTGGCCAGGTGGGGACTGCAATGCTGCTGTGCCGGAGACCTGCACTGCTCCCCTCCCTCCCAAGGAGCAGGGGAAATGCCTGTTGGGACATTTTCTTCCTGGGGGCTCTGAACGCATGTCAGACCTGCTTGTGCTCCATCATCAGCTTTTTCAGCGTTGAGTCATATTGGTTCCATGTTTCAGCCTCAAGATTTCTGAGCTTATGGGCCATCAGTATGCGATGCCTTCTTTCTTCTATCTTAGCGCGTACAGAGCGCGCTCCCTGCAGGCAAGGAAAACACATCCGCATGCAGCGTTAGTCTCCTAGGACTGGGCACAGGCAGGAGCACAGGGACGGTGGGCAGCCACATCTGCTGCTTCTGCCCTGCTCTGGAATCTCCCAGGGGAAACGGGGCTGGGAAATGCCTATGGCGTACCGTTGTTGAAGGGTCCTGAGGATTATCCAGGCACTCAGGGGTCCTAGGCTTTGGGTAAGCTGGAGGTCTTGGTTTCTTCAGCTCCTCCTCAGATCCCTCCTAAATTGGTGCCATTAATCTAGAAAGACAGAACAGGCTTAGTTTATGGGGGTACACTTGGAGGCAGTTACTCAGAGCTGGGCTCGCAGCTCACAGCTTATCTCCAGCACCACAAAATGCTTCTGGCACAGGAAGACCACCACCACACCAGGACGACAGCTGTCCCTTTGATGTTTCCAGTGCCTTTTGGCATGAGCACATTCACTGCAGCCAAGGGAAACATCTCACTGGCACAAAACCATCTGACTTCCTCCACTTGTGTGGGGAAAAAGGGACAGAATTGTCCCAAGGCCTCACTCAGGCCCGTACTTGTAGGATGTGTTGCTAAGTTGAACACAGACGCACACCATCAGACATGGCGCCATTGGCCCTTTGCACCCACAGCCTTCCCCTCGGGACCTGTGTCATGCCTCAGTTATGGGGTGCAGAGAGATCCCTGGGTTGGCATCGCACCCAGCTCCTTCCCGTGTCACGAGGAAGGGGAAGACGACAAGACCTGCAACCCCAGAACACGGCTCAGGGCCTCAGGGCCTCCAGGGCTGTTCCCAGGCCTCAGCTAGACCGGTGCACACTTACTCTGCCTGTGCTGTCCTTGGCTGCTGTGGCACTTGCTGCCACTCCTTTGGTGCCTTCTGGCTCTTAGGCATTTGGTCTTTCAACTTCTCCTTTATTCTCTTCTTCAGCATCTTATCAGACTCCTTTCTCACAATGTGGGAAGGAACTCGCGTGCACTTGAGTATTTGGCAGAACGATTTCTGCAAAACGAGAAGAGAGTCTCGTAAAGAACTGCTGCAAGCAGCTGAGGCTGCTCCTCCCAGTGCGTTCCTGCAGGAAATGGCTCTGAGAAGCAGCGGGCCACGCTCTCCAATGGGGTCTCCTACCAACAGACAGTGCTTTCAAGGCTGCAGCCCTTGCTCCCTGAGCCCAGGGCAGGGCCTGTTCTTTCTGCTTGCGTGTGTGCTTCTGCTGAGGCAGGTGCCTCGCACAGCCTCACTTTAGTCTTCAGGGTGCAGGTACAGCGGGCACTCATCCCTCGCAGGGAGGTACAGTCCCTTGGCAGACCCATGCCCATGCCCAGCTCACTGCTGGCTCTGCCCTTTGCTTCTTGCAATAGCTCGTCCCTCATGGCAACACACAGGGGAGCGGGCAGACAGCAGGCACCTGCCTGGCCAGGTGGGGACTGCAATGCTGCTGTGCCGGAGACCTGCACTGCTCCCCTCCCTCCCAAGGAGCAGGGGAAATGCCTGTTGGGACATTTTCTTCCTGGGGGCTCTGAACGCATGTCAGACCTGCTTGTGCTCCATCATCAGCTTTTTCAGCGTTGAGTCGTATTGGTTCCATGTTTCAGCCTCAAGATTTTTGAGCTTATGGGCCATCAGTATGCGATGCCTTCTTTCTTCTATCTTAGCGCGTACAGAGCGCGCTCCCTGCAGGCAAGGAAAACACATCCGCATGCAGCGTTAGTCTCCTAGGACTGGGCACAGGCAGGAGCACAGGGACGGTGGGCAGCCACATCTGCTGCTTCTGCCCTGCTCTGGAATCTCCCAGGGGAAACGGGGCTGGGAAATGCCTATGGCGTACCGTTGTTGAAGGGTCCTGAGGATTATCCAGGCACTCAGGGGTCCTAGGCTTTCGGTAAGCTGGAGGTCTTGGTTTCTTCAGCTCCTCCTCAGATCCCTCCTAAATTGGTGGCATTAATCTAGAAAGACAGAACAGGCTTAGTTTATGGGGGTACACTTGGAGGCAGTTACTCAGAGCTGGGCTCGCAGCTCACAGCTTATCTCCAGCACCACAAAATGCTTCTGGCACAGGAAGACCACCACCACACCAGGACGACAGCTGTCCCTTTGATGTTTCCAGTGCCTTTTGGCATGAGCACATTCACTGCAGCCAAGGGAAACATCTCACTGGCACAAAACCATCTGACTTCCTCCACTTGTGTGGGGAAAAAGGGACAGAATTGTCCCAAGGCCTCACTCAGGCCCGTACTTGTAGGATGTGTTGCTAAGTCGAACACAGACGCACACCATCAGACATGGCGCCATTGGCCCTTTGCACCCACAGCCTTCCCCTCGGGACCTGTGTCATGCCTCAGTTATGGGGTGCAGAGAGATCCCTGGGTTGGCATCGCACCCAGCTCCTTCCTGTGTCACGAGGAAGGGGAAGACGACAAGACCTGCAACCCCAGAACACGGCTCAGGGCCTCAGGGCCTCCAGGGCTGTTCCCAGGCCTCAGCTAGACCGGTGCACACTTACTCTGCCTGTGCTGTCCTTGGTTGCTGTGGCACTTGCTGCCACTCCTTTGGTGCCTTCTGGCTCGTAGGCATTTGGCCTTTCAACTTCTCCTTTATTCTCTTCTTCAGCATCTTATCAGACTCCTTTCTCACAATGTGGGAAGGAACTCGCGTGCACTTGAGTATTTGGCAGAACGATTTCTGCAAAACGAGAAGAGAGTCTCGTAAAGAACTGCTGCAAGCAGCTGAGGCTGCTCCTCCCAGTGCATTCCTGCAGGAAATGGCTCTGAGCAGCAGCGGGCCACGCTCTCCAATGGGGTCTCCTACCAACAGACAGTGCTTTCAAGGCTGCAGCCCTTGCTCCCTGAGCCCAGGGCAGGGCCTGTTCTTTCTGCTTGCGTGTGTGCTTCTGCTGAGGCAGGTGCCTCGCACAGCCTCACTTTAGTCTTCAGGGTGCAGGTACAGCGGGCACTCATCCCTCGCAGGGAGGTACAGTCCCTTGGCAGACCCATGCCCATGCCCAGCTCACTGCTGGCTCTGCCCTTTGCTTCTTGCAATAGCTCGTCCCTCATGGCAACACACAGGGGAGCGGGCAGACAGCAGGCACCTGCCTGGCCAGGTGGGGACTGCAATGCTGCTGTGCCGGAGACCTGCACTGCTCCCCTCCCTCCCAAGGAGCAGGGGAAATGCCTGTTGGGACATTTTCTTCCTGGGGGCTCTGAACGCATGTCAGACCTGCTTGTGCTCCATCATCAGCTTTTTCAGCGTTGAGTCATATTGGTTCCATGTTTCAGCCTCAAGATTTTTGAGCTTATGGGCCATCAGTATGCGATGCCTTCTTTCTTCTATCTTAGCGCGTACAGAGCGCGCTCCCTGCAGGCAAGGAAAACACATCCGCATGCAGCGTTAGTCTCCTAGGACTGGGCACAGGCAGGAGCACAGGGACGGTGGGCAGCCACATCTGCTGCTTCTGCCCTGCTCTGGAATCTCCCAGGGGAAACGGGGCTGGGAAATGCCTATGGCGTACCGTTGTTGAAGGGTCCTGAGGATTATCCAGGCACTCAGGGGTCCTAGGCTTTCGGTAAGCTGGAGGTCTTGGTTTCTTCAGCTCCTCCTCAGATCCCTCCTAAATTGGTGGCATTAATCTAGAAAGACAGAACAGGCTTAGTTTATGGGGGTACACTTGGAGGCAGTTACTCAGAGCTGGGCTCGCAGCTCACAGCTTATCTCCAGCACCACAAAATGCTTCTGGCACAGGAAGACCACCACCACACCAGGACGACAGCTGTCCCTTTGATGTTTCCAGTGCCTTTTGGCATGAGCACATTCACTGCAGCCAAGGGAAACATCTCACTGGCACAAAACCATCTGACTTCCTCCACTTGTGTGGGGAAAAAGGGACAGAATTGTCCCAAGGCCTCACTCAGGCCCGTACTTGTAGGATGTGTTGCTAAGTCGAACACAGACGCACACCATCAGACATGGCGCCATTGGCCCTTTGCACCCACAGCCTTCCCCTCGGGACCTGTGTCATGCCTCAGTTATGGGGTGCAGAGAGATCCCTGGGTTGGCATCGCACCCAGCTCCTTCCTGTGTCACGAGGAAGGGGAAGACGACAAGACCTGCAACCCCAGAACACGGCTCAGGGCCTCAGGGCCTCCAGGGCTGTTCCCAGGCCTCAGCTAGACCGGTGCACACTTACTCTGCCTGTGCTGTCCTTGGTTGCTGTGGCACTTGCTGCCACTCCTTTGGTGCCTTCTGGCTCGTAGGCATTTGGCCTTTCAACTTCTCCTTTATTCTCTTCTTCAGCATCTTATCACACTCCTTTCTCACAATGTGGGAAGGAACTCGCGTGCACTTGAGTATTTGGCAGAACGATTTCTGCAAAACGAGAAGAGAGTCTCGTAAAGAACTGCTGCAAGCAGCTGAGGCTGCTCCTCCCAGTGCGTTCCTGCAGGAAATGGCTCTGAGCAGCAGCGGGCCACGCTCTCCAATGGGGTCTCCTACCAACAGACAGTGCTTTCAAGGCTGCAGCCCTTGCTCCCTGAGCCCAGGGCAGGGCCTGTTCTTTCTGCTTGCGTGTGTGCTTCTGCTGAGGCAGGTGCCTCGCACAGCCTCACTTTAGTCTTCAGGGTGCAGGTACAGCGGGCACTCATCCCTCGCAGGGAGGTACAGTCCCTTGGCAGACCCATGCCCATGCCCAGCTCACTGCTGGCTCTGCCCTTTGCTTCTTGCAATAGCTCGTCCCTCATGGCAACACACAGGGGAGCGGGCAGACAGCAGGCACCTGCCTGGCCAGGTGGGGACTGCAATGCTGCTGTGCCGGAGACCTGCACTGCTCCCCTCCCTCCCAAGGAGCAGGGGAAATGCCTGTTGGGACATTTTCTTCCTGGGGGCTCTGAACGCATGTCAGACCTGCTTGTGCTCCATCATCAGCTTTTTCAGCGTTGAGTCATATTGGTTCCATGTTTCAGCCTCAAGATTTTTGAGCTTATGGGCCATCAGTATGCGATGCCTTCTTTCTTCTATCTTAGCGCGTACAGAGCGCGCTCCCTGCAGGCAAGGAAAACACATCCGCATGCAGCGTTAGTCTCCTAGGACTGGGCACAGGCAGGAGCACAGGGACGGTGGGCAGCCACATCTGCTGCTTCTGCCCTGCTCTGGAATCTCCCAGGGGAAACGGGGCTGGGAAATGCCTATGGCGTACCGTTGTTGAAGGGTCCTGAGGATTATCCAGGCACTCAGGGGTCCTAGGCTTTGGGTAAGCTGGAGGTCTTGGTTTCTTCAGCTCCTCCTCAGATCCCTCCTAAATTGGTGCCATTAATCTAGAAAGACAGAACAGGCTTAGTTTATGGGGGTACACTTGGAGGCAGTTACTCAGAGCTGGGCTCGCAGCTCACAGCTTATCTCCAGCACCACAAAATGCTTCTGGCACAGGAAGACCACCACCACACCAGGACGACAGCTGTCCCTTTGATGTTTCCAGTGCCTTTTGGCATGAGCACATTCACTGCAGCCAAGGGAAACATCTCACTGGCACAAAACCATCTGACTTCCTCCACTTGTGTGGGGAAAAAGGGACAGAATTGTCCCAAGGCCTCACTCAGGCCCGTACTTGTAGGATGTGTTGCTAAGTCGAACACAGACGCACACCATCAGACATGGCGCCATTGGCCCTTTGCACCCACAGCCTTCCCCTCGGGACCTGTGTCATGCCTCAGTTATGGGGTGCAGAGAGATCCCTGGGTTGGCATCGCACCCAGCTCCTTCCCGTGTCACGAGGAAGGGGAAGACGACAAGACCTGCAACCCCAGAACACGGCTCAGGGCCTCAGGGCCTCCAGGGCTGTTCCCAGGCCTCAGCTAGACCGGTGCACACTTACTCTGCCTGTGCTGTCCTTGGTTGCTGTGGCACTTGCTGCCACTCCTTTGGTGCCTTCTGGCTCGTAGGCATTTGGCCTTTCAACTTCTCCTTTATTCTCTTCTTCAGCATCTTATCAGACTCCTTTCTCACAATGTGGGAAGGAACTCGCGTGCACTTGAGTATTTGGCAGAACGATTTCTGCAAAACGAGAAGAGAGTCTCGTAAAGAACTGCTGCAAGCAGCTGAGGCTGCTCCTCCCAGTGCGTTCCTGCAGGAAATGGCTCTGAGCAGCAGCGGGCCACGCTCTCCAATGGGGTCTCCTACCAACAGACAGTGCTTTCAAGGCTGCAGCCCTTGCTCCCTGAGCCCAGGGCAGGGCCTGTTCTTTCTGCTTGCGTGTGTGCTTCTGCTGAGGCAGGTGCCTCGCACAGCCTCACTTTAGTCTTCAGGGTGCAGGTACAGCGGGCACTCATCCCTCGCAGGGAGGTACAGTCCCTTGGCAGACCCATGCCCATGCCCAGCTCACTGCTGGCTCTGCCCTTTGCTTCTTGCAATAGCTCGTCCCTCATGGCAACACACAGGGGAGCGGGCAGACAGCAGGCACCTGCCTGGCCAGGTGGGGACTGCAATGCTGCTGTGCCGGAGACCTGCACTGCTCCCCTCCCTCCCAAGGAGCAGGGGAAATGCCTGTTGGGACATTTTCTTCCTGGGGGCTCTGAACGCATGTCAGACCTGCTTGTGCTCCATCATCAGCTTTGTCAGCGTTGAGTCATATTGGTTCCATGTTTCAGCCTCAAGATTTTTGAGCTTATGGGCCATCAGTATGCGATGCCTTCTTTCTTCTATCTTAGCGCGTACAGAGCGCGCTCCCTGCAGGCAAGGAAAACACATCCGCATGCAGCGTTAGTCTCCTAGGACTGGGCACAGGCAGGAGCACAGGGACGGTGGGCAGCCACATCTGCTGCTTCTGCCCTGCTCTGGAATCTCCCAGGGGAAACGGGGCTGGGAAATGCCTATGGCGTACCGTTGTTGAAGGGTCCTGAGGATTATCCAGGCACTCAGGGGTCCTAGGCTTTGGGTAAGCTGGAGGTCTTGGTTTCTTCAGCTCCTCCTCAGATCCCTCCTAAATTGGTGGCATTAATCTAGAAAGACAGAACAGGCTTAGTTTATGGGGGTACACTTGGAGGCAGTTACTCAGAGCTGGGCTCGCAGCTCACAGCTTATCTCCAGCACCACAAAATGCTTCTGGCACAGGAAGACCACCACCACACCAGGACGACAGCTGTCCCTTTGATGTTTCCAGTGCCTTTTGGCATGAGCACATTCACTGCAGCCAAGGGAAACATCTCACTGGCACAAAACCATCTGACTTCCTCCACTTGTGTGGGGAAAAAGGGACAGAATTGTCCCAAGGCCTCACTCAGGCCCGTACTTGTAGGATGTGTTGCTAAGTCGAACACAGACGCACACCATCAGACATGGCGCCATTGGCCCTTTGCACCCACAGCCTTCCCCTCGGGACCTGTGTCATGCCTCAGTTATGGGGTGCAGAGAGATCCCTGGGTTGGTATCGCACCCAGCTCCTTCCCGTGTCACGAGGAAGGGGAAGACGACAAGACCTGCAACCCCAGAACACGGCTCAGGGCCTCAGGGCCTCCAGGGCTGTTCCCAGGCCTCAGCTAGACCGGTGCACACTTACTCTGCCTGTGCTGTCCTTGGCTGCTGTGGCACTTGCTGCCACTCCTTTGGTGCCTTCTGGCTCGTAGGCATTTGGCCTTTCAACTTCTCCTTTATTCTCTTCTTCAGCATCTTATCAGACTCCTTTCTCACAATGTGGGAAGGAACTCGCGTGCACTTGAGTATTTGGCAGAACGATTTCTGCAAAACGAGAAGAGAGTCTCGTAAAGAACTGCTGCAAGCAGCTGAGGCTGCTCCTCCCAGTGCGTTCCTGCAGGAAATGGCTCTGAGCAGCAGCGGGCCACGCTCTCCAATGGGGTCTCCTACCAACAGACAGTGCTTTCAAGGCTGCAGCCCTTGCTCCCTGAGCCCAGGGCAGGGCCTGTTCTTTCTGCTTGCGTGTGTGCTTCTGCTGAGGCAGGTGCCTCGCACAGCCTCACTTTAGTCTTCAGGGTGCAGGTACAGCGGGCACTCATCCCTCGCAGGGAGGTACAGTCCCTTGGCAGACCCATGCCCATGCCCAGCTCACTGCTGGCTCTGCCCTTTGCTTCTTGCAATAGCTCGTCCCTCATGGCAACACACAGGGGAGCGGGCAGACAGCAGGCACCTGCCTGGCCAGGTGGGGACTGCAATGCTGCTGTGCCGGAGACCTGCACTGCTCCCCTCCCTCCCAAGGAGCAGGGGAAATGCCTGTTGGGACATTTTCTTCCTGGGGGCTCTGAACGCATGTCAGACCTGCTTGTGCTCCATCATCAGCTTTTTCAGCGTTGAGTCGTATTGGTTCCATGTTTCAGCCTCAAGATTTTTGAGCTTATGGGCCATCAGTATGCGATGCCTTCTTTCTTCTATCTTAGCGCGTACAGAGCGCGCTCCCTGCAGGCAAGGAAAACACATCCGCATGCAGCGTTAGTCTCCTAGGACTGGGCACAGGCAGGAGCACAGGGACGGTGGGCAGCCACATCTGCTGCTTCTGCCCTGCTCTGGAATCTCCCAGGGGAAACGGGGCTGGGAAATGCCTATGGCGTACCGTTGTTGAAGGGTCCTGAGGATTATCCAGGCACTCAGGGGTCCTAGGCTTTGGGTAAGCTGGAGGTCTTGGTTTCTTCAGCTCCTCCTCAGATCCCTCCTAAATTGGTGGCATTAATCTAGAAAGACAGAACAGGCTTAGTTTATGGGGGTACACTTGGAGGCAGTTACTCAGAGCTGGGCTCGCAGCTCACAGCTTATCTCCAGCACCACAAAATGCTTCTGGCACAGGAAGACCACCACCACACCAGGACGACAGCTGTCCCTTTGATGTTTCCAGTGCCTTTTGGCATGAGCACATTCACTGCAGCCAAGGGAAACATCTCACTGGCACAAAACCATCTGACTTCCTCCACTTGTGTGGGGAAAAAGGGACAGAATTGTCCCAAGGCCTCACTCAGGCCCGTACTTGTAGGATGTGTTGCTAAGTCGAACACAGACGCACACCATCAGACATGGCGCCATTGGCCCTTTGCACCCACAGCCTTCCCCTCGGGACCTGTGTCATGCCTCAGTTATGGGGTGCAGAGAGATCCCTGGGTTGGCATCGCACCCAGCTCCTTCCCGTGTCACGAGGAAGGGGAAGACGACAAGACCTGGAACCCCAGAACACGGCTCAGGGCCTCAGGGCCTCCAGGGCTGTTCCCAGGCCTCAGCTAGACCGATGCACACTTACTCTGCCTGTGCTGTCCTTGGTTGCTGTGGCACTTGCTGCCACTCCTTTGGTGCCTTCTGGCTCGTAGGCATTTGGCCTTTCAACTTCTCCTTTATTCTCTTCTTCAGCATCTTATCACACTCCTTTCTCACAATGTGGGAAGGAACTCGCGTGCACTTGAGTATTTGGCAGAACGATTTCTGCAAAACGAGAAGAGAGTCTCGTAAAGAACTGCTGCAAGCAGCTGAGGCTGCTCCTCCCAGTGCGTTCCTGCAGGAAATGGCTCTGAGCAGCAGCGGGCCACGCTCTCCAATGGGGTCTCCTACCAACAGACAGTGCTTTCAAGGCTGCAGCCCTTGCTCCCTGAGCCCAGGGCAGGGCCTGTTCTTTCTGCTTGCGTGTGTGCTTCTGCTGAGGCAGGTGCCTCGCACAGCCTCACTTTAGTCTTCAGGGTGCAGGTACAGCGGGCACTCATCCCTCGCAGGGAGGTACAGTCCCTTGGCAGACCCATGCCCATGCCCAGCTCACTGCTGGCTCTGCCCTTTGCTTCTTGCAATAGCTCGTCCCTCATGGCAACACACAGGGGAGCGGGCAGACAGCAGGCACCTGCCTGGCCAGGTGGGGACTGCAATGCTGCTGTGCCGGAGACCTGCACTGCTCCCCTCCCTCCCAAGGAGCAGGGGAAATGCCTGTTGGGACATTTTCTTCCTGGGGGCTCTGAACGCATGTCAGACCTGCTTGTGCTCCATCATCAGCTTTTTCAGCGTTGAGTCGTATTGGTTCCATGTTTCAGCCTCAAGATTTTTGAGCTTATGGGCCATCAGTATGCGATGCCTTCTTTCTTCTATCTTAGCGCGTACAGAGCGCGCTCCCTGCAGGCAAGGAAAACACATCCGCATGCAGCGTTAGTCTCCTAGGACTGGGCACAGGCAGGAGCACAGGGACGGTGGGCAGCCACATCTGCTGCTTCTGCCCTGCTCTGGAATCTCCCAGGGGAAACGGGGCTGGGAAATGCCTATGGCGTACCGTTGTTGAAGGGTCCTGAGGATTATCCAGGCACTCAGGGGTCCTAGGCTTTGGGTAAGCTGGAGGTCTTGGTTTCTTCAGCTCCTCCTCAGATCCCTCCTAAATTGGTGGCATTAATCTAGAAAGACAGAACAGGCTTAGTTTATGGGGGTACACTTGGAGGCAGTTACTCAGAGCTGGGCTCGCAGCTCACAGCTTATCTCCAGCACCACAAAATGCTTCTGGCACAGGAAGACCACCACCACACCAGGACGACAGCTGTCCCTTTGATGTTTCCAGTGCCTTTTGGCATGAGCACATTCACTGCAGCCAAGGGAAACATCTCACTGGCACAAAACCATCTGACTTCCTCCACTTGTGTGGGGAAAAAGGGACAGAATTGTCCCAAGGCCTCACTCAGGCCCGTACTTGTAGGATGTGTTGCTAAGTCGAACACAGACGCACACCATCAGACATGGCGCCATTGGCCCTTTGCACCCACAGCCTTCCCCTCGGGACCTGTGTCATGCCTCAGTTATGGGGTGCAGAGAGATCCCTGGGTTGGCATCGCACCCAGCTCCTTCCCGTGTCACGAGGAAGGGGAAGACGACAAGACCTGCAACCCCAGAACACGGCTCAGGGCCTCAGGGCCTCCAGGGCTGTTCCCAGGCCTCAGCTAGACCGGTGCACACTTACTCTGCCTGTGCTGTCCTTGGCTGCTGTGGCACTTGCTGCCACTCCTTTGGTGCCTTCTGGCTCGTAGGCATTTGGCCTTTCAACTTCTCCTTTATTCTCTTCTTCAGCATCTTATCAGACTCCTTTCTCACAATGTGGGAAGGAACTCGCGTGCACTTGAGTATTTGGCAGAACGATTTCTGCAAAACGAGAAGAGAGTCTCGTAAAGAACTGCTGCAAGCAGCTGAGGCTGCTCCTCCCAGTGCGTTCCTGCAGGAAATGGCTCTGAGCAGCAGCGGGCCACGCTCTCCAATGGGGTCTCCTACCAACAGACAGTGCTTTCAAGGCTGCAGCCCTTGCTCCCTGAGCCCAGGGCAGGGCCTGTTCTTTCTGCTTGCGTGTGTGCTTCTGCTGAGGCAGGTGCCTCGCACAGCCTCACTTTAGTCTTCAGGGTGCAGGTACAGCGGGCACTCATCCCTCGCAGGGAGGTACAGTCCCTTGGCAGACCCATGCCCATGCCCAGCTCACTGCTGGCTCTGCCCTTTGCTTCTTGCAATAGCTCGTCCCTCATGGCAACACACAGGGGAGCGGGCAGACAGCAGGCACCTGCCTGGCCAGGTGGGGACTGCAATGCTGCTGTGCCGGAGACCTGCACTGCTCCCCTCCCTCCCAAGGAGCAGGGGAAATGCCTGTTGGGACATTTTCTTCCTGGGGGCTCTGAACGCATGTCAGACCTGCTTGTGCTCCATCATCAGCTTTTTCAGCGTTGAGTCGTATTGGTTCCATGTTTCAGCCTCAAGATTTTTGAGCTTATGGGCCATCAGTATGCGATGCCTTCTTTCTTCTATCTTAGCGCGTACAGAGCGCGCTCCCTGCAGGCAAGGAAAACACATCCGCATGCAGCGTTAGTCTCCTAGGACTGGGCACAGGCAGGAGCACAGGGACGGTGGGCAGCCACATCTGCTGCTTCTGCCCTGCTCTGGAATCTCCCAGGGGAAACGGGGCTGGGAAATGCCTATGGCGTACCGTTGTTGAAGGGTCCTGAGGATTATCCAGGCACTCAGGGGTCCTAGGCTTTGGGTAAGCTGGAGGTCTTGGTTTCTTCAGCTCCTCCTCAGATCCCTCCTAAATTGGTGCCATTAATCTAGAAAGACAGAACAGGCTTAGTTTATGGGGGTACACTTGGAGGCAGTTACTCAGAGCTGGGCTCGCAGCTCACAGCTTATCTCCAGCACCACAAAATGCTTCTGGCACAGGAAGACCACCACCACACCAGGACGACAGCTGTCCCTTTGATGTTTCCAGTGCCTTTTGGCATGAGCACATTCACTGCAGCCAAGGGAAACATCTCACTGGCACAAAACCATCTGACTTCCTCCACTTGTGTGGGGAAAAAGGGACAGAATTGTCCCAAGGCCTCACTCAGGCCCGTACTTGTAGGATGTGTTGCTAAGTCGAACACAGACGCACACCATCAGACATGGCGCCATTGGCCCTTTGCACCCACAGCCTTCCCCTCGGGACCTGTGTCATGCCTCAGTTATGGGGTGCAGAGAGATCCCTGGGTTGGCATCGCACCCAGCTCCTTCCTGTGTCACGAGGAAGGGGAAGACGACAAGACCTGCAACCCCAGAACACGGCTCAGGGCCTCAGGGCCTCCAGGGCTGTTCCCAGGCCTCAGCTAGACCGGTGCACACTTACTCTGCCTGTGCTGTCCTTGGCTGCTGTGGCACTTGCTGCCACTCCTTTGGTGCCTTCTGGCTCGTAGGCATTTGGCCTTTCAACTTCTCCTTTATTCTCTTCTTCAGCATCTTATCAGACTCCTTTCTCACAATGTGGGAAGGAACTCGCGTGCACTTGAGTATTTGGCAGAACGATTTCTGCAAAACGAGAAGAGAGTCTCGTAAAGAACTGCTGCAAGCAGCTGAGGCTGCTCCTCCCAGTGCGTTCCTGCAGGAAATGGCTCTGAGCAGCAGCGGGCCACGCTCTCCAATGGGGTCTCCTACCAACAGACAGTGCTTTCAAGGCTGCAGCCCTTGCTCCCTGAGCCCAGGGCAGGGCCTGTTCTTTCTGCTTGCGTGTGTGCTTCTGCTGAGGCAGGTGCCTCGCACAGCCTCACTTTAGTCTTCAGGGTGCAGGTACAGCGGGCACTCATCCCTCGCAGGGAGGTACAGTCCCTTGGCAGACCCATGCCCATGCCCAGCTCACTGCTGGCTCTGCCCTTTGCTTCTTGCAATAGCTCGTCCCTCATGGCAACACACAGGGGAGCGGGCAGACAGCAGGCACCTGCCTGGCCAGGTGGGGACTGCAATGCTGCTGTGCCGGAGACCTGCACTGCTCCCCTCCCTCCCAAGGAGCAGGGGAAATGCCTGTTGGGACATTTTCTTCCTGGGGGCTCTGAACGCATGTCAGACCTGCTTGTGCTCCATCATCAGCTTTTTCAGCGTTGAGTCGTATTGGTTCCATGTTTCAGCCTCAAGATTTTTGAGCTTATGGGCCATCAGTATGCGATGCCTTCTTTCTTCTATCTTAGCGCGTACAGAGCGCGCTCCCTGCAGGCAAGGAAAACACATCCGCATGCAGCGTTAGTCTCCTAGGACTGGGCACAGGCAGGAGCACAGGGACGGTGGGCAGCCACATCTGCTGCTTCTGCCCTGCTCTGGAATCTCCCAGGGGAAACGGGGCTGGGAAATGCCTATGGCGTACCGTTGTTGAAGGGTCCTGAGGATTATCCAGGCACTCAGGGGTCCTAGGCTTTGGGTAAGCTGGAGGTCTTGGTTTCTTCAGCTCCTCCTCAGATCCCTCCTAAATTGGTGCCATTAATCTAGAAAGACAGAACAGGCTTAGTTTATGGGGGTACACTTGGAGGCAGTTACTCAGAGCTGGGCTCGCAGCTCACAGCTTATCTCCAGCACCACAAAATGCTTCTGGCACAGGAAGACCACCACCACACCAGGACGACAGCTGTCCCTTTGATGTTTCCAGTGCCTTTTGGCATGAGCACATTCACTGCAGCCAAGGGAAACATCTCACTGGCACAAAACCATCTGACTTCCTCCACTTGTGTGGGGAAAAACGGACAGAATTGTCCCAAGGCCTCACTCAGGCCCGTACTTGTAGGATGTGTTGCTAAGTCGAACACAGACGCACACCATCAGACATGGCGCCATTGGCCCTTTGCACCCACAGCCTTCCCCTCGGGACCTGTGTCATGCCTCAGTTATGGGGTGCAGAGAGATCCCTGGGTTGGCATCGCACCCAGCTCCTTCCCGTGTCACGAGGAAGGGGAAGACGACAAGACCTGCAACCCCAGAACACGGCTCAGGGCCTCAGGGCCTCCAGGGCTGTTCCCAGGCCTCAGCTAGACCGATGCACACTTACTCTGCCTGTGCTGTCCTTGGTTGCTGTGGCACTTGCTGCCACTCCTTTGGTGCCTTCTGGCTCGTAGGCATTTGGCCTTTCAACTTCTCCTTTATTCTCTTCTTCAGCATCTTATCAGACTCCTTTCTCACAATGTGGGAAGGAACTCGCGTGCACTTGAGTATTTGGCAGAACGATTTCTGCAAAACGAGAAGAGAGTCTCGTAAAGAACTGCTGCAAGCAGCTGAGGCTGCTCCTCCCAGTGCGTTCCTGCAGGAAATGGCTCTGAGCAGCAGCGGGCCACGCTCTCCAATGGGGTCTCCTACCAACAGACAGTGCTTTCAAGGCTGCAGCCCTTGCTCCCTGAGCCCAGGGCAGGGCCTGTTCTTTCTGCTTGCGTGTGTGCTTCTGCTGAGGCAGGTGCCTCGCACAGCCTCACTTTAGTCTTCAGGGTGCAGGTACAGCGGGCACTCATCCCTCGCAGGGAGGTACAGTCCCTTGGCAGACCCATGCCCATGCCCAGCTCACTGCTGGCTCTGCCCTTTGCTTCTTGCAATAGCTCGTCCCTCATGGCAACACACAGGGGAGCGGGCAGACAGCAGGCACCTGCCTGGCCAGGTGGGGACTGCAATGCTGCTGTGCCGGAGACCTGCACTGCTCCCCTCCCTCCCAAGGAGCAGGGGAAATGCCTGTTGGGACATTTTCTTCCTGGGGGCTCTGAACGCATGTCAGACCTGCTTGTGCTCCATCATCAGCTTTTTCAGCGTTGAGTCATATTGGTTCCATGTTTCAGCCTCAAGATTTCTGAGCTTATGGGCCATCAGTATGCGATGCCTTCTTTCTTCTATCTTAGCGCGTACAGAGCGCGCTCCCTGCAGGCAAGGAAAACACATCCGCATGCAGCGTTAGTCTCCTAGGACTGGGCACAGGCAGGAGCACAGGGACGGTGGGCAGCCACATCTGCTGCTTCTGCCCTGCTCTGGAATCTCCCAGGGGAAACGGGGCTGGGAAATGCCTATGGCGTACCGTTGTTGAAGGGTCCTGAGGATTATCCAGGCACTCAGGGGTCCTAGGCTTTGGGTAAGCTGGAGGTCTTGGTTTCTTCAGCTCCTCCTCAGATCCCTCCTAAATTGGTGGCATTAATCTAGAAAGACAGAACAGGCTTAGTTTATGGGGGTACACTTGGAGGCAGTTACTCAGAGCTGGGCTCGCAGCTCACAGCTTATCTCCAGCACCACAAAATGCTTCTGGCACAGGAAGACCACCACCACACCAGGACGACAGCTGTCCCTTTGATGTTTCCAGTGCCTTTTGGCATGAGCACATTCACTGCAGCCAAGGGAAACATCTCACTGGCACAAAACCATCTGACTTCCTCCACTTGTGTGGGGAAAAAGGGACAGAATTGTCCCAAGGCCTCACTCAGGCCCGTACTTGTAGGATGTGTTGCTAAGTCGAACACAGACGCACACCATCAGACATGGCGCCATTGGCCCTTTGCACCCACAGCCTTCCCCTCGGGACCTGTGTCATGCCTCAGTTATGGGGTGCAGAGAGATCCCTGGGTTGGCATCGCACCCAGCTCCTTCCCGTGTCACGAGGAAGGGGAAGACGACAAGACCTGCAACCCCAGAACACGGCTCAGGGCCTCAGGGCCTCCAGGGCTGTTCCCAGGCCTCAGCTAGACCGGTGCACACTTACTCTGCCTGTGCTGTCCTTGGCTGCTGTGGCACTTGCTGCCACTCCTTTGGTGCCTTCTGGCTCGTAGGCATTTGGCCTTTCAACTTCTCCTTTATTCTCTTCTTCAGCATCTTATCAGACTCCTTTCTCACAATGTGGGAAGGAACTCGCGTGCACTTGAGTATTTGGCAGAACGATTTCTGCAAAACGAGAAGAGAGTCTCGTAAAGAACTGCTGCAAGCAGCTGAGGCTGCTCCTCCCAGTGCGTTCCTGCAGGAAATGGCTCTGAGCAGCAGCGGGCCACGCTCTCCAATGGGGTCTCCTACCAACAGACAGTGCTTTCAAGGCTGCAGCCCTTGCTCCCTGAGCCCAGGGCAGGGCCTGTTCTTTCTGCTTGCGTGTGTGCTTCTGCTGAGGCAGGTGCCTCGCACAGCCTCACTTTAGTCTTCAGGGTGCAGGTACAGCGGGCACTCATCCCTCGCAGGGAGGTACAGTCCCTTGGCAGACCCATGCCCATGCCCAGCTCACTGCTGGCTCTGCCCTTTGCTTCTTGCAATAGCTCGTCCCTCATGGCAACACACAGGGGAGCGGGCAGACAGCAGGCACCTGCCTGGCCAGGTGGGGACTGCAATGCTGCTGTGCCGGAGACCTGCACTGCTCCCCTCCCTCCCAAGGAGCAGGGGAAATGCCTGTTGGGACATTTTCTTCCTGGGGGCTCTGAACGCATGTCAGACCTGCTTGTGCTCCATCATCAGCTTTTTCAGCGTTGAGTCGTATTGGTTCCATGTTTCAGCCTCAAGATTTTTGAGCTTATGGGCCATCAGTATGCAATGCCTTCTTTCTTCTATCTTAGCGCGTACAGAGCGCGCTCCCTGCAGGCAAGGAAAACACATCCGCATGCAGCGTTAGTCTCCTAGGACTGGGCACAGGCAGGAGCACAGGGACGGTGGGCAGCCACATCTGCTGCTTCTGCCCTGCTCTGGAATCTCCCAGGGGAAACGGGGCTGGGAAATGCCTATGGCGTACCGTTGTTGAAGGGTCCTGAGGATTATCCAGGCACTCAGGGGTCCTAGGCTTTGGGTAAGCTGGAGGTCTTGGTTTCTTCAGCTCCTCCTCAGATCCCTCCTAAATTGGTGCCATTAATCTAGAAAGACAGAACAGGCTTAGTTTATGGGGGTACACTTGGAGGCAGTTACTCAGAGCTGGGCTCGCAGCTCACAGCTTATCTCCAGCACCACAAAATGCTTCTGGCACAGGAAGACCACCACCACACCAGGACGACAGCTGTCCCTTTGATGTTTCCAGTGCCTTTTGGCATGAGCACATTCACTGCAGCCAAGGGAAACATCTCACTGGCACAAAACCATCTGACTTCCTCCACTTGTGTGGGGAAAAAGGGACAGAATTGTCCCAAGGCCTCACTCAGGCCCGTACTTGTAGGATGTGTTGCTAAGTCGAACACAGACGCACACCATCAGACATGGCGCCATTGGCCCTTTGCACCCACAGCCTTCCCCTCGGGACCTGTGTCATGCCTCAGTTATGGGGTGCAGAGAGATCCCTGGGTTGGCATCGCACCCAGATCCTTCCCGTGTCACGAGGAAGGGGAAGACGACAAGACCTGCAACCCCAGAACACGGCTCAGGGCCTCAGGGCCTCCAGGGCTGTTCCCAGGCCTCAGCTAGACCGGTGCACACTTACTCTGCCTGTGCTGTCCTTGGTTGCTGTGGCACTTGCTGCCACTCCTTTGGTGCCTTCTGGCTCGTAGGCATTTGGCCTTTCAACTTCTCCTTTATTCTCTTCTTCAGCATCTTATCACACTCCTTTCTCACAATGTGGGAAGGAACTCGCGTGCACTTGAGTATTTGGCAGAACGATTTCTGCAAAACGAGAAGAGAGTCTCGTAAAGAACTGCTGCAAGCAGCTGAGGCTGCTCCTCCCAGTGTGTTCCTGCAGGAAATGGCTCTGAGCAGCAGCGGGCCACGCTCTCCAATGGGGTCTCCTACCAACAGACAGTGCTTTCAAGGCTGCAGCCCTTGCTCCCTGAGCCCAGGGCAGGGCCTGTTCTTTCTGCTTGCGTGTGTGCTTCTGCTGAGGCAGGTGCCTCGCACAGCCTCACTTTAGTCTTCAGGGTGCAGGTACAGCGGGCACTCATCCCTCGCAGGGAGGTACAGTCCCTTGGCAGACCCATGCCCATGCCCAGCTCACTGCTGGCTCTGCCCTTTGCTTCTTGCAATAGCTCGTCCCTCATGGCAACACACAGGGGAGCGGGCAGACAGCAGGCACCTGCCTGGCCAGGTGGGGACTGCAATGCTGCTGTGCCGGAGACCTGCACTGCTCCCCTCCCTCCCAAGGAGCAGGGGAAATGCCTGTTGGGACATTTTCTTCCTGGGGGCTCTGAACGCATGTCAGACCTGCTTGTGCTCCATCATCAGCTTTTTCAGCGTTGAGTCATATTGGTTCCATGTTTCAGCCTCAAGATTTCTGAGCTTATGGGCCATCAGTATGCGATGCCTTCTTTCTTCTATCTTAGCGCGTACAGAGCGCGCTCCCTGCAGGCAAGGAAAACACATCCGCATGCAGCGTTAGTCTCCTAGGACTGGGCACAGGCAGGAGCACAGGGACGGTGGGCAGCCACATCTGCTGCTTCTGCCCTGCTCTGGAATCTCCCAGGGGAAACGGGGCTGGGAAATGCCTATGGCGTACCGTTGTTGAAGGGTCCTGAGGATTATCCAGGCACTCAGGGGTCCTAGGCTTTGGGTAAGCTGGAGGTCTTGGTTTCTTCAGCTCCTCCTCAGATCCCTCCTAAATTGGTGCCATTAATCTAGAAAGACAGAACAGGCTTAGTTTATGGGGGTACACTTGGAGGCAGTTACTCAGAGCTGGGCTCGCAGCTCACAGCTTATCTCCAGCACCACAAAATGCTTCTGGCACAGGAAGACCACCACCACACCAGGACGACAGCTGTCCCTTTGATGTTTCCAGTGCCTTTTGGCATGAGCACATTCACTGCAGCCAAGGGAAACATCTCACTGGCACAAAACCATCTGACTTCCTCCACTTGTGTGGGGAAAAACGGACAGAATTGTCCCAAGGCCTCACTCAGGCCCGTACTTGTAGGATGTGTTGCTAAGTCGAACACAGACGCACACCATCAGACATGGCGCCATTGGCCCTTTGCACCCACAGCCTTCCCCTCGGGACCTGTGTCATGCCTCAGTTATGGGGTGCAGAGAGATCCCTGGGTTGGCATCGCACCCAGCTCCTTCCCGTGTCACGAGGAAGGGGAAGACGACAAGGCCTGGAACCCCAGAACACGGCTCAGGGCCTCAGGGCCTCCAGGGCTGTTCCCAGGCCTCAGCTAGACCGGTGCACACTTACTCTGCCTGTGCTGTCCTTGGTTGCTGTGGCACTTGCTGCCACTCCTTTGGTGCCTTCTGGCTCGTAGGCATTTGGCCTTTCAACTTCTCCTTTATTCTCTTCTTCAGCATCTTATCAGACTCCTTTCTCACAATGTGGGAAGGAACTCGCGTGCACTTGAGTATTTGGCAGAACGATTTCTGCAAAACGAGAAGAGAGTCTCGTAAAGAACTGCTGCAAGCAGCTGAGGCTGCTCCTCCCAGTGCGTTGGGAGGCACTTGGAGGCACACTTGGAGGCAGTTTCTAAGAGCTGGGCTCACAGCTCACAGCTTAGCTCCAGCAGCACAAGGTGCTCCTGCTGGAGGAAGACCACGTCTCCACCAGGACGACAGCTGTCCCTTTGATGTTTCCAGTGCCTTTTGGCATGAGCACATTCACTGCAGCCAAGGGAAACATCTCACTGGCACAAAACCATCTGACTTCCTCCACTTGTGTGGGGAAGAAGGGACAGAAATGTCCCAAGGCCTCACTCAGGCCCCTAGCTGTGGGATGTGTTGCTATGTCCCATGCAGACGCACACCATCAGACACGGCCCCCTTGGCCCTTTGCACCCACAGCCTTCCCCTCCGGACCTGTGTCATGGAAAGGCCTGGTGATGCCGAGAGGCCCCTGGGGGTGGCATCGCACCCAGCTCCTTCCTGTGTCAAGAAGAAGGGGAGGACGACAAGCCGAAGGAACCCCAGAAGACGGCTCAGGGACTCCAGGGCCTCTAGGGTTATTCCCAGGCCTCGGTGGGGCTCGTGCACACTTACTCTGTTTGAGGTCTCCTGGGAAGCTCTGCCTTTTCCTTATGCCCATCTGATGTCTTGTGGCTTGCAGGGTTTTTGCCATTGACATGCAACATCCTCTCCTTCAGCTTCTCATCGTATTCTTTTCTCAAGAGGAAGGAAGGACGTCGGTCATACTCCTGTGTGGGGTAGACGGGTTTCTGCAAAACGAGAAGAGAGTCTCCTAAAGACCTGCTGCAAGGAGCTCAGGCTGTCCCTCCCAGTGCACTCCTGCAGGAAATGGTGCTGAGCAGCAGTGGGCTACCCCCTACAATGGGGTCTCCTACCAACAGCCAGCACTTTCAAGGCTGCAGCCCTTACTTCCTGAGCCCAGGGCAGGGCCTGCCTTTTCTGCTTGCGTGTGTGCTTCTGCTGAGGCAGGTGCCTCGCACAGCCTCACTTTAGTCTTCAGAGTGCAGGTACAGCGGGCACTCATCCCTCGCAGGGAGGTACAGTCCCTCGGCAGACCCTTGCCCATGCCCCGCTCGCTGCTGGCTTTGCCCTTTGTTCACTGCAACAGCTCCTCCCGCATGGTAACACACAGGGGAGCGGGCAGACAGCAGGCACCTGCCTGGCCAGGTGGGGACTGCAATGCTGCCCTGCCAGAGACCTGCACTGCTCCCCTCCCTCCCAAGGAGAGAGCGAAGTGCCTGCTTGCTTTTTTTTTTTTTTTTTTTTTCCTAGGGGCTCGGAATCCATGTCATACCTGTCTTCGTTCAAAGGGCAGCTTCTGCGTCTTGGAATCATATTCATTCCATGCTTCAACTTGACGCATTTTGAGCCTGTGGGCCATCAGCGCTTGTTCCCGTTTTTCCTCTCTTAGAGCACGCATATAGTACACTCCCTGCAGGTAAGGAAAACACAATCGCATGCAGCATTAGTCTCCGGAGCTTGGGCACAGGCAGGAGCACAGCGACAGGTGGGCAGCCAGAGCTGCAGCTTCTGCCCTGCTCTGGAATCTCCAAGGGGAAACGGGGCTGGGAAATGCCTATGGCATACCGATGTTGCTGTTTTCTGAGCAGCAAAAGACAGGCGCTCATGGGGTTTAGCCTGTGGATAAGCTGGAGGTTTTGGCTTCTTCAGCTCCTTCTCAGACCTCCCTTTAATTGGTGACAGGAATCTGAAAAGACACAGCAGGCTTAGCTTATGGGAGTACACTTGGAGGCAGTTTCTAAGAGCTGGGCTCACAGCTCACAGCTTAGCTCCAGCAGCACAAGGTGCTTCCGCAGGAGGAAGACCACGACCACACCAGGGCAACAGCTGTCCCTTTGATGTTTCCAGTGCCTTTTGGCATGAGCACATTCACTGCAGCCAAGGGAAACATCTCACTGGCACAAAACCATCTGACTTCCTCCACTTGTGTGGGGAAAAACGGACAGAATTGTCCCAAGGCCTCACTCAGGCCCGTACTTGTAGGATGTGTTGCTAAGTCGAACACAGACGCACACCATCAGACATGGCGCCATTGGCCCTTTGCACCCACAGCCTTCCCCTCGGGACCTGTGTCATGCCTCAGTTATGGGGTGCAGAGAGATCCCTGGGTTGGCATCGCACCCAGCTCCTTCCCGTGTCACGAGGAAGGGGAAGACGACAAGACCTGCAACCCCAGAACACGGCTCAGGGCCTCAGGGCCTCCAGGGCTGTTCCCAGGCCTCAGCTAGACCGGTGCACACTTACTCTGCCTGTGCTGTCCTTGGTTGCTGTGGCACTTGCTGCCACTCCTTTGGTGCCTTCTGGCTCGTAGGCATTTGGCCTTTCAACTTCTCCTTTATTCTCTTCTTCAGCATCTTATCACACTCCTTTCTCACAATGTGGGAAGGAACTCGCGTGCACTTGAGTATTTGGCAGAACGATTTCTGCAAAACGAGAAGAGAGTCTCGTAAAGAACTGCTGCAAGCAGCTGAGGCTGCTCCTCCCAGTGCGTTCCTGCAGGAAATGGCTCTGAGCAGCAGCGGGCCACGCTCTCCAATGGGGTCTCCTACCAACAGACAGTGCTTTCAAGGCTGCAGCCCTTGCTCCCTGAGCCCAGGGCAGGGCCTGTTCTTTCTGCTTGCGTGTGTGCTTCTGCTGAGGCAGGTGCCTCGCACAGCCTCACTTTAGTCTTCAGGGTGCAGGTACAGCGGGCACTCATCCCTCGCAGGGAGGTACAGTCCCTTGGCAGACCCATGCCCATGCCCAGCTCACTGCTGGCTCTGCCCTTTGCTTCTTGCAATAGCTCGTCCCTCATGGCAACACACAGGGGAGCGGGCAGACAGCAGGCACCTGCCTGGCCAGGTGGGGACTGCAATGCTGCTGTGCCGGAGACCTGCACTGCTCCCCTCCCTCCCAAGGAGCAGGGGAAATGCCTGTTGGGACATTTTCTTCCTGGGGGCTCTGAACGCATGTCAGACCTGCTTGTGCTCCATCATCAGCTTTTTCAGCGTTGAGTCATATTGGTTCCATGTTTCAGCCTCAAGATTTTTGAGCTTATGGGCCATCAGTATGCGATGCCTTCTTTCTTCTATCTTAGCGCGTACAGAGCGCGCTCCCTGCAGGCAAGGAAAACACATCCGCATGCAGCGTTAGTCTCCTAGGACTGGGCACAGGCAGGAGCACAGGGACGGTGGGCAGCCACATCTGCTGCTTCTGCCCTGCTCTGGAATCTCCCAGGGGAAACGGGGCTGGGAAATGCCTATGGCGTACCGTTGTTGAAGGGTCCTGAGGATTATCCAGGCACTCAGGGGTCCTAGGCTTTGGGTAAGCTGGAGGTCTTGGTTTCTTCAGCTCCTCCTCAGATCCCTCCTAAATTGGTGCCATTAATCTAGAAAGACAGAACAGGCTTAGTTTATGGGGGTACACTTGGAGGCAGTTACTCAGAGCTGGGCTCGCAGCTCACAGCTTATCTCCAGCACCACAAAATGCTTCTGGCACAGGAAGACCACCACCACACCAGGACGACAGCTGTCCCTTTGATGTTTCCAGTGCCTTTTGGCATGAGCACATTCACTGCAGCCAAGGGAAACATCTCACTGGCACAAAACCATCTGACTTCCTCCACTTGTGTGGGGAAAAACGGACAGAATTGTCCCAAGGCCTCACTCAGGCCCGTACTTGTAGGATGTGTTGCTAAGTCGAACACAGACGCACACCATCAGACATGGCGCCATTGGCCCTTTGCACCCACAGCCTTCCCCTCGGGACCTGTGTCATGCCTCAGTTATGGGGTGCAGAGAGATCCCTGGGTTGGCATCGCACCCAGCTCCTTCCCGTGTCACGAGGAAGGGGAAGACGACAAGACCTGCAACCCCAGAACACGGCTCAGGGCCTCAGGGCCTCCAGGGCTGTTCCCAGGCCTCAGCTAGACCGGTGCACACTTACTCTGCCTGTGCTGTCCTTGGTTGCTGTGGCACTTGCTGCCACTCCTTTGGTGCCTTCTGGCTCGTAGGCATTTGGCCTTTCAACTTCTCCTTTATTCTCTTCTTCAGCATCTTATCACACTCCTTTCTCACAATGTGGGAAGGAACTCGCGTGCACTTGAGTATTTGGCAGAACGATTTCTGCAAAACGAGAAGAGAGTCTCGTAAAGAACTGCTGCAAGCAGCTGAGGCTGCTCCTCCCAGTGCGTTCCTGCAGGAAATGGCTCTGAGCAGCAGCGGGCCACGCTCTCCAATGGGGTCTCCTACCAACAGACAGTGCTTTCAAGGCTGCAGCCCTTGCTCCCTGAGCCCAGGGCAGGGCCTGTTCTTTCTGCTTGCGTGTGTGCTTCTGCTGAGGCAGGTGCCTCGCACAGCCTCACTTTAGTCTTCAGGGTGCAGGTACAGCGGGCACTCATCCCTCGCAGGGAGGTACAGTCCCTTGGCAGACCCATGCCCATGCCCAGCTCACTGCTGGCTCTGCCCTTTGCTTCTTGCAATAGCTCGTCCCTCATGGCAACACACAGGGGAGCGGGCAGACAGCAGGCACCTGCCTGGCCAGGTGGGGACTGCAATGCTGCTGTGCCGGAGACCTGCACTGCTCCCCTCCCTCCCAAGGAGCAGGGGAAATGCCTGTTGGGACATTTTCTTCCTGGGGGCTCTGAACGCATGTCAGACCTGCTTGTGCTCCATCATCAGCTTTTTCAGCGTTGAGTCATATTGGTTCCATGTTTCAGCCTCAAGATTTTTGAGCTTATGGGCCATCAGTATGCGATGCCTTCTTTCTTCTATCTTAGCGCGTACAGAGCGCGCTCCCTGCAGGCAAGGAAAACACATCCACATGCAGCGTTAGTCTCCTAGGACTGGGCACAGGCAGGAGCACAGGGACGGTGGGCAGCCACATCTGCTGCTTCTGCCCTGCTCTGGAATCTCCCAGGGGAAACGGGGCTGGGAAATGCCTATGGCGTACCGTTGTTGAAGGGTCCTGAGGATTATCCAGGCACTCAGGGGTCCTAGGCTTTGGGTAAGCTGGAGGTCTTGGTTTCTTCAGCTCCTCCTCAGATCCCTCCTAAATTGGTGCCATTAATCTAGAAAGACAGAACAGGCTTAGTTTATGGGGGTACACTTGGAGGCAGTTACTCAGAGCTGGGCTCGCAGCTCACAGCTTATCTCCAGCACCACAAAATGCTTCTGGCACAGGAAGACCACCACCACACCAGGACGACAGCTGTCCCTTTGATGTTTCCAGTGCCTTTTGGCATGAGCACATTCACTGCAGCCAAGGGAAACATCTCACTGGCACAAAACCATCTGACTTCCTCCACTTGTGTGGGGAAAAAGGGACAGAATTGTCCCAAGGCCTCACTCAGGCCCGTACTTGTAGGATGTGTTGCTAAGTCGAACACAGACGCACACCATCAGACATGGCGCCATTGGCCCTTTGCACCCACAGCCTTCCCCTCGGGACCTGTGTCATGCCTCAGTTATGGGGTGCAGAGAGATCCCTGGGTTGGCATCGCACCCAGCTCCTTCCCGTGTCACGAGGAAGGGGAAGACGACAAGACCTGCAACCCCAGAACACGGCTCAGGGCCTCAGGGCCTCCAGGGCTGTTCCCAGGCCTCAGCTAGACCGGTGCACACTTACTCTGCCTGTGCTGTCCTTGGCTGCTGTGGCACTTGCTGCCACTCCTTTGGTGCCTTCTGGCTCGTAGGCATTTGGCCTTTCAACTTCTCCTTTATTCTCTTCTTCAGCATCTTATCACACTCCTTTCTCACAATGTGGGAAGGAACTCGCGTGCACTTGAGTATTTGGCAGAACGATTTCTGCAAAACGAGAAGAGAGTCTCGTAAAGAACTGCTGCAAGCAGCTGAGGCTGCTCCTCCCAGTGCGTTGGGAGGCACTTGGAGGCACACTTGGAGGCAGTTTCTAAGAGCTGGGCTCACAGCTCACAGCTTAGCTCCAGCAGCACAAGGTGCTCCTGCTGGAGGAAGACCACGTCTCCACCAGGACGACAGCTGTCCCTTTGATGTTTCCAGTGCCTTTTGGCATGAGCACATTCACTGCAGCCAAGGGAAACATCTCACTGGCACAAAACCATCTGACTTCCTCCACTTGTGTGGGGAAGAAGGGACAGAAATGTCCCAAGGCCTCACTCAGGCCCCTAGCTGTGGGATGTGTTGCTATGTCCCATGCAGACGCACACCATCAGACACGGCCCCCTTGGCCCTTTGCACCCACAGCCTTCCCCTCCGGACCTGTGTCATGGAAAGGCCTGGTGATGCCGAGAGGCCCCTGGGGGTGGCATCGCACCCAGCTCCTTCCTGTGTCAAGAAGAAGGGGAGGACGACAAGCCGAAGGAACCCCAGAAGACGGCTCAGGGACTCCAGGGCCTCTAGGGTTATTCCCAGGCCTCGGTGGGGCTCGTGCACACTTACTCTGTTTGAGGTCTCCTGGGAAGCTCTGCCTTTTCCTTATGCCCATCTGATGTCTTGTGGCTCGCAGGGTTTTTGCCATTGACATGCAACATCCTCTCCTTCAGCTTCTCATCGTATTCTTTTCTCAAGAGGAAGGAAGGACGTCGGTCATACTCCTGTGTGGGGTAGACGGGTTTCTGCAAAACGAGAAGAGAGTCTCCTAAAGACCTGCTGCAAGGAGCTCAGGCTGTCCCTCCCAGTGCACTCCTGCAGGAAATGGTGCTGAGCAGCAGTGGGCTACCCCCTACAATGGGGTCTCTTTCCAACAGCCAGCACTTTCAAGGCTGCAGCCCTTACTTCCTGAGCCCAGGGCAGGGCCTGCCTTTTCTGCTTGCGTGTGTGCTTCTGCTGAGGCAGGTGCCTCGCACAGCCTCACTTTAGTCTTCAGAGTGCAGGTACAGCGGGCACTCATCCCTCGCAGGGAGGTACAGTCCCTCGGCAGACCCTTGCCCATGCCCCGCTCGCTGCTGGCTTTGCCCTTTGTTCACTGCAACAGCTCCTCCCGCATGGTAACACACAGGGGAGCGGGCAGACAGCAGGCACCTGCCTGGCCAGGTGGGGACTGCAATGCTGCCCTGCCAGAGACCTGCACTGCTCCCCTCCCTCCCAAGGAGAGAGCGAAGTGCCTGCTTGCTTTTTTTTTTTTTTTTTTTTCCTAGGGGCTCGGAATCCATGTCATACCTGTCTTCGTTCAAAGGGCAGCTTCTGCGTCTTGGAATCATATTCATTCCATGCTTCAACTTGACGCATTTTGAGCCTGTGGGCCATCAGCGCTTGTTCCCGTTTTTCCTCTCTTAGAGCACGCATATAGTACACTCCCTGCAGGTAAGGAAAACACAATCGCATGCAGCATTAGTCTCCGGAGCTTGGGCACAGGCAGGAGCACAGCGACAGGTGGGCAGCCAGAGCTGCAGCTTCTGCCCTGCTCTGGAATCTCCAAGGGGAAACGGGGCTGGGAAATGCCTATGGCATACCGATGTTGCTGTTTTCTGAGCAGCAAAAGACAGGCGCTCATGGGGTTTAGCCTGTGGATAAGCTGGAGGTTTTGGCTTCTTCAGATCCTTCTCAGACCTCCCTTTAATTGCTGACAGGAATCTGAAAAGACACAGCAGGCTTAGCTTATGGGAGTACACTTGGAGGCAGTTTCTAAGAGCTGGGCTCACAGCTCACAGCTTAGCTCCAGCAGCACAAGGTGCTTCCGCAGGAGGAAGACCACGACCACACCAGGGCAACAGCTGTCCCTTTGATGTTTCCAGTGCCTTTTGGCATGAGCACATTCACTGCAGCCAAGGGAAACATCTCACTGGCACAAAACCATCTGACTTCCTCCACTTGTGTGGGGAAAAAGGGACAGAATTGTCCCAAGGCCTCACTCAGGCCCGTACTTGTAGGATGTGTTGCTAAGTCGAACACAGACGCACACCATCAGACATGGCGCCATTGGCCCTTTGCACCCACAGCCTTCCCCTCGGGACCTGTGTCATGCCTCAGTTATGGGGTGCAGAGAGATCCCTGGGTTGGCATCGCACCCAGATCCTTCCCGTGTCACGAGGAAGGGGAAGACGACAAGACCTGCAACCCCAGAACACGGCTCAGGGCCTCAGGGCCTCCAGGGCTGTTCCCAGGCCTCAGCTAGACCGGTGCACACTTACTCTGCCTGTGCTGTCCTTGGTTGCTGTGGCACTTGCTGCCACTCCTTTGGTGCCTTCTGGCTCGTAGGCATTTGGCCTTTCAACTTCTCCTTTATTCTCTTCTTCAGCATCTTATCACACTCCTTTCTCACAATGTGGGAAGGAACTCGCGTGCACTTGAGTATTTGGCAGAACGATTTCTGCAAAACGAGAAGAGAGTCTCGTAAAGAACTGCTGCAAGCAGCTGAGGCTGCTCCTCCCAGTGCGTTCCTGCAGGAAATGGCTCTGAGCAGCAGCGGGCCACGCTCTCCAATGGGGTCTCCTACCAACAGACAGTGCTTTCAAGGCTGCAGCCCTTGCTCCCTGAGCCCAGGGCAGGGCCTGTTCTTTCTGCTTGCGTGTGTGCTTCTGCTGAGGCAGGTGCCTCGCACAGCCTCACTTTAGTCTTCAGGGTGCAGGTACAGCGGGCACTCATCCCTCGCAGGGAGGTACAGTCCCTTGGCAGACCCATGCCCATGCCCAGCTCACTGCTGGCTCTGCCCTTTGCTTCTTGCAATAGCTCGTCCCTCATGGCAACACACAGGGGAGCGGGCAGACAGCAGGCACCTGCCTGGCCAGGTGGGGACTGCAATGCTGCTGTGCCGGAGACCTGCACTGCTCCCCTCCCTCCCAAGGAGCAGGGGAAATGCCTGTTGGGACATTTTCTTCCTGGGGGCTCTGAACGCATGTCAGACCTGCTTGTGCTCCATCATCAGCTTTTTCAGCGTTGAGTCATATTGGTTCCATGTTTCAGCCTCAAGATTTTTGAGCTTATGGGCCATCAGTATGCGATGCCTTCTTTCTTCTATCTTAGCGCGTACAGAGCGCGCTCCCTGCAGGCAAGGAAAACACATCCGCATGCAGCGTTAGTCTCCTAGGACTGGGCACAGGCAGGAGCACAGGGACGGTGGGCAGCCACATCTGCTGCTTCTGCCCTGCTCTGGAATCTCCCAGGGGAAACGGGGCTGGGAAATGCCTATGGCGTACCGTTGTTGAAGGGTCCTAGGATTATCCAGGCACTCAGGGGTCCTAGGCTTTGGGTAAGCTGGAGGTCTTGGTTTCTTCAGCTCCTCCTCAGATCCCTCCTAAATTGGTGCCATTAATCTAGAAAGACAGAACAGGCTTAGTTTATGGGGGTACACTTGGAGGCAGTTACTCAGAGCCGGGCTCGCAGCTCACAGCTTATCTCCAGCACCACAAAATGCTTCTGGCACAGGAAGACCACCACCACACCAGGACGACAGCTGTCCCTTTGATGTTTCCAGTGCCTTTTGGCATGAGCACATTCACTGCAGCCAAGGGAAACATCTCACTGGCACAAAACCATCTGACTTCCTCCACTTGTGTGGGGAAAAACGGACAGAATTGTCCCAAGGCCTCACTCAGGCCCGTACTTGTAGGATGTGTTGCTAAGTCGAACACAGACGCACACCATCAGACATGGCGCCATTGGCCCTTTGCACCCACAGCCTTCCCCTCGGGACCTGTGTCATGCCTCAGTTATGGGGTGCAGAGAGATCCCTGGGTTGGCATCGCACCCAGCTCCTTCCCGTGTCACGAGGAAGGGGAAGACGACAAGGCCTGGAACCCCAGAACACGGCTCAGGGCCTCAGGGCCTCCAGGGCTGTTCCCAGGCCTCAGCTAGACCGGTGCACACTTACTCTGCCTGTGCTGTCCTTGGTTGCTGTGGCACTTGCTGCCACTCCTTTGGTGCCTTCTGGCTCGTAGGCATTTGGCCTTTCAACTTCTCCTTTATTCTCTTCTTCAGCATCTTATCACACTCCTTTCTCACAATGTGGGAAGGAACTCGCGTGCACTTGAGTATTTGGCAGAACGATTTCTGCAAAACGAGAAGAGAGTCTCGTAAAGAACTGCTGCAAGCAGCTGAGGCTGCTCCTCCCAGTGCGTTCCTGCAGGAAATGGCTCTGAGCAGCAGCGGGCCACGCTCTCCAATGGGGTCTCCTACCAACAGACAGTGCTTTCAAGGCTGCAGCCCTTGCTCCCTGAGCCCAGGGCAGGGCCTGCCCTTTCTGCTTGCGTGTGTGCTTCTGCTGAGGCAGGTGCCTCGCACAGCCTCACTTTAGTCTTCAGGGTGCAGGTACAGCGGGCACTCATCCCTCGCAGGGAGGTACAGTCCCTTGGCAGACCCATGCCCATGCCCAGCTCACTGCTGGCTCTGCCCTTTGCTTCTTGCAATAGCTCGTCCCTCATGGCAACACACAGGGGAGCGGGCAGACAGCAGGCACCTGCCTGGCCAGGTGGGGACTGCAATGCTGCTGTGCCGGAGACCTGCACTGCTCCCCTCCCTCCCAAGGAGCAGGGGAAATGCCTGTTGGGACATTTTCTTCCTGGGGGCTCTGAACGCATGTCAGACCTGCTTGTGCTCCATCATCAGCTTTGTCAGCGTTGAGTCATATTGGTTCCATGTTTCAGCCTCAAGATTTCTGAGCTTATGGGCCATCAGTATGCGATGCCTTCTTTCTTCTATCTTAGCGCGTACAGAGCGCGCTCCCTGCAGGCAAGGAAAACACATCCGCATGCAGCGTTAGTCTCCTAGGACTGGGCACAGGCAGGAGCACAGGGACGGTGGGCAGCCACATCTGCTGCTTCTGCCCTGCTCTGGAATCTCCCAGGGGAAACGGGGCTGGGAAATGCCTATGGCGTACCGTTGTTGAAGGGTCCTGAGGATTATCCAGGCACTCAGGGGTCCTAGGCTTTGGGTAAGCTGGAGGTCTTGGTTTCTTCAGCTCCTCCTCAGATCCCTCCTAAATTGGTGCCATTAATCTAGAAAGACAGAACAGGCTTAGTTTATGGGGGTACACTTGGAGGCAGTTACTCAGAGCTGGGCTCGCAGCTCACAGCTTATCTCCAGCACCACAAAATGCTTCTGGCACAGGAAGACCACCACCACACCAGGACGACAGCTGTCCCTTTGATGTTTCCAGTGCCTTTTGGCATGAGCACATTCACTGCAGCCAAGGGAAACATCTCACTGGCACAAAACCATCTGACTTCCTCCACTTGTGTGGGGAAAAACGGACAGAATTGTCCCAAGGCCTCACTCAGGCCCGTACTTGTAGGATGTGTTGCTAAGTCGAACACAGACGCACACCATCAGACATGGCGCCATTGGCCCTTTGCACCCACAGCCTTCCCCTCGGGACCTGTGTCATGCCTCAGTTATGGGGTGCAGAGAGATCCCTGGGTTGGCATCGCACCCAGCTCCTTCCCGTGTCACGAGGAAGGGGAAGACGACAAGACCTGCAACCCCAGAACACGGCTCAGGGCCTCAGGGCCTCCAGGGCTGTTCCCAGGCCTCAGCTAGACCGGTGCACACTTACTCTGCCTGTGCTGTCCTGGGTTGCTGTGGCACTTGCTGCCACTCCTTTGGTGCCTTCTGGCTCGTAGGCATTTGGCCTTTCAACTTCTCCTTTATTCTCTTCTTCAGCATCTTATCAGACTCCTTTCTCACAATGTGGGAAGGAACTCGCGTGCACTTGAGTATTTGGCAGAACGATTTCTGCAAAACGAGAAGAGAGTCTCGTAAAGAACTGCTGCAAGCAGCTGAGGCTGCTCCTCCCAGTGCGTTCCTGCAGGAAATGGCTCTGAGCAGCAGCGGGCCACGCTCTCCAATGGGGTCTCCTACCAACAGACAGTGCTTTCAAGGCTGCAGCCCTTGCTCCCTGAGCCCAGGGCAGGGCCTGCCCTTTCTGCTTGCCTGTGTGCTTCTGCTGAGGCAGGTGCCTCGCACAGCCTCACTTTAGTCTTCAGGGTGCAGGTACAGCGGGCACTCATCCCTCGCAGGGAGGTACAGTCCCTTGGCAGACCCATGCCCATGCCCAGCTCACTGCTGGCTCTGCCCTTTGCTTCTTGCAATAGCTCGTCCCTCATGGCAACACGCAGGGGAGCGGGCAGACAGCAGGCACCTGCCTGGCCAGGTGGGGACTGCAATGCTGCTGTGCCGGAGACCTGCACTGCTCCCCTCCCTCCCAAGGAGCAGGGGAAATGCCTGTTGGGACATTTTCTTCCTGGGGGCTCTGAACGCATGTCAGACCTGCTTGTGCTCCATCATCAGCTTTTTCAGCGTTGAGTCATATTGGTTCCATGTTTCAGCCTCAAGATTTTTGAGCTTATGGGCCATCAGTATGCGATGCCTTCTTTCTTCTATCTTAGCGCGTACAGAGCGCGCTCCCTGCAGGCAAGGAAAACACATCCGCATGCAGCGTTAGTCTCCTAGGACTGGGCACAGGCAGGAGCACAGGGACGGTGGGCAGCCACATCTGCTGCTTCTGCCCTGCTCTGGAATCTCCCAGGGGAAACGGGGCTGGGAAATGCCTATGGCGTACCGTTGTTGAAGGGTCCTGAGGATTATCCAGGCACTCAGGGGTCCTAGGCTTTGGGTAAGCTGGAGGTCTTGGTTTCTTCAGCTCCTCCTCAGATCCCTCCTAAATTGGTGCCATTAATCTAGAAAGACAGAACAGGCTTAGTTTATGGGGGTACACTTGGAGGCAGTTACTCAGAGCTGGGCTCGCAGCTCACAGCTTATCTCCAGCACCACAAAATGCTTCTGGCACAGGAAGACCACCACCACACCAGGACGACAGCTGTCCCTTTGATGTTTCCAGTGCCTTTTGGCATGAGCACATTCACTGCAGCCAAGGGAAACATCTCACTGGCACAAAACCATCTGACTTCCTCCACTTGTGTGGGGAAAAACGGACAGAATTGTCCCAAGGCCTCACTCAGGCCCGTACTTGTAGGATGTGTTGCTAAGTCGAACACAGACGCACACCATCAGACATGGCGCCATTGGCCCTTTGCACCCACAGCCTTCCCCTCGGGACCTGTGTCATGCCTCAGTTATGGGGTGCAGAGAGATCCCTGGGTTGGCATCGCACCCAGCTCCTTCCCGTGTCACGAGGAAGGGGAAGACGACAAGACCTGCAACCCCAGAACACGGCTCAGGGCCTCAGGGCCTCCAGGGCTGTTCCCAGGCCTCAGCTAGACCGGTGCACACTTACTCTGCCTGTGCTGTCCTTGGTTGCTGTGGCACTTGCTGCCACTCCTTTGGTGCCTTCTGGCTCGTAGGCATTTGGCCTTTCAACTTCTCCTTTATTCTCTTCTTCAGCATCTTATCACACTCCTTTCTCACAATGTGGGAAGGAACTCGCGTGCACTTGAGTATTTGGCAGAACGATTTCTGCAAAACGAGAAGAGAGTCTCGTAAAGAACTGCTGCAAGCAGCTGAGGCTGCTCCTCCCAGTGCGTTCCTGCAGGAAATGGCTCTGAGCAGCAGCGGGCCACGCTCTCCAATGGGGTCTCCTACCAACAGACAGTGCTTTCAAGGCTGCAGCCCTTGCTCCCTGAGCCCAGGGCAGGGCCTGTTCTTTCTGCTTGCGTGTGTGCTTCTGCTGAGGCAGGTGCCTCGCACAGCCTCACTTTAGTCTTCAGGGTGCAGGTACAGCGGGCACTCATCCCTCGCAGGGAGGTACAGTCCCTTGGCAGACCCATGCCCATGCCCAGCTCACTGCTGGCTCTGCCCTTTGCTTCTTGCAATAGCTCGTCCCTCATGGCAACACGCAGGGGAGCGGGCAGACAGCAGGCACCTGCCTGGCCAGGTGGGGACTGCAATGCTGCTGTGCCGGAGACCTGCACTGCTCCCCTCCCTCCCAAGGAGCAGGGGAAATGCCTGTTGGGACATTTTCTTCCTGGGGGCTCTGAACGCATGTCAGACCTGCTTGTGCTCCATCATCAGCTTTTTCAGCGTTGAGTCATATTGGTTCCATGTTTCAGCCTCAAGATTTTTGAGCTTATGGGCCATCAGTATGCGATGCCTTCTTTCTTCTATCTTAGCGCGTACAGAGCGCGCTCCCTGCAGGCAAGGAAAACACATCCGCATGCAGCGTTAGTCTCCTAGGACTGGGCACAGGCAGGAGCACAGGGACGGTGGGCAGCCACATCTGCTGCTTCTGCCCTGCTCTGGAATCTCCCAGGGGAAACGGGGCTGGGAAATGCCTATGGCGTACCGTTGTTGAAGGGTCCTGAGGATTATCCAGGCACTCAGGGGTCCAAGGCTTTCGGTAAGCTGGAGGTCTTGGTTTCTTCAGCTCCTCCTCAGATCCCTCCTAAATTGGTGCCATTAATCTAGAAAGACAGAACAGGCTTAGTTTATGGGGGTACACTTGGAGGCAGTTACTCAGAGCTGGGCTCGCAGCTCACAGCTTATCTCCAGCACCACAAAATGCTTCTGGCACAGGAAGACCACCACCACACCAGGACGACAGCTGTCCCTTTGATGTTTCCAGTGCCTTTTGGCATGAGCACATTCACTGCAGCCAAGGGAAACATCTCACTGGCACAAAACCATCTGACTTCCTCCACTTGTGTGGGGAAAAACGGACAGAATTGTCCCAAGGCCTCACTCAGGCCCGTACTTGTAGGATGTGTTGCTAAGTCGAACACAGACGCACACCATCAGACATGGCGCCATTGGCCCTTTGCACCCACAGCCTTCCCCTCGGGACCTGTGTCATGCCTCAGTTATGGGGTGCAGAGAGATCCCTGGGTTGGCATCGCACCCAGCTCCTTCCCGTGTCACGAGGAAGGGGAAGACGACAAGACCTGCAACCCCAGAACACGGCTCAGGGCCTCAGGGCCTCCAGGGCTGTTCCCAGGCCTCAGCTAGACCGGTGCACACTTACTCTGCCTGTGCTGTCCTTGGTTGCTGTGGCACTTGCTGCCACTCCTTTGGTGCCTTCTGGCTCGTAGGCATTTGGCCTTTCAACTTCTCCTTTATTCTCTTCTTCAGCATCTTATCACACTCCTTTCTCACAATGTGGGAAGGAACTCGCGTGCACTTGAGTATTTGGCAGAACGATTTCTGCAAAACGAGAAGAGAGTCTCGTAAAGAACTGCTGCAAGCAGCTGAGGCTGCTCCTCCCAGTGCGTTCCTGCAGGAAATGGCTCTGAGCAGCAGCGGGCCACGCTCTCCAATGGGGTCTCCTACCAACAGACAGTGCTTTCAAGGCTGCAGCCCTTGCTCCCTGAGCCCAGGGCAGGGCCTGCCCTTTCTGCTTGCGTGTGTGCTTCTGCTGAGGCAGGTGCCTCGCACAGCCTCACTTTAGTCTTCAGGGTGCAGGTACAGCGGGCACTCATCCCTCGCAGGGAGGTACAGTCCCTTGGCAGACCCATGCCCATGCCCAGCTCACTGCTGGCTCTGCCCTTTGCTTCTTGCAATAGCTCGTCCCTCATGGCAACACGCAGGGGAGCGGGCAGACAGCAGGCACCTGCCTGGCCAGGTGGGGACTGCAATGCTGCTGTGCCGGAGACCTGCACTGCTCCCCTCCCTCCCAAGGAGCAGGGGAAATGCCTGTTGGGACATTTTCTTCCTGGGGGCTCTGAACGCATGTCAGACCTGCTTGTGCTCCATCATCAGCTTTTTCAGCGTTGAGTCATATTGGTTCCATGTTTCAGCCTCAAGATTTTTGAGCTTATGGGACATCAGTATGCGATGCCTTCTTTCTTCTATCTTAGCGCGTACAGAGCGCGCTCCCTGCAGGCAAGGAAAACACATCCGCATGCAGCGTTAGTCTCCTAGGACTGGGCACAGGCAGGAGCACAGGGACGGTGGGCAGCCACATCTGCTGCTTCTGCCCTGCTCTGGAATCTCCCAGGGGAAACGGGGCTGGGAAATGCCTATGGCGTACCGTTGTTGAAGGGTCCTGAGGATTATCCAGGCACTCAGGGGTCCTAGGCTTTGGGTAAGCTGGAGGTCTTGGTTTCTTCAGCTCCTCCTCAGATCCCTCCTAAATTGGTGCCATTAATCTAGAAAGACAGAACAGGCTTAGTTTATGGGGGTACACTTGGAGGCAGTTACTCAGAGCTGGGCTCGCAGCTCACAGCTTATCTCCAGCACCACAAAATGCTTCTGGCACAGGAAGACCACCACCACACCAGGACGACAGCTGTCCCTTTGATGTTTCCAGTGCCTTTTGGCATGAGCACATTCACTGCAGCCAAGGGAAACATCTCACTGGCACAAAACCATCTGACTTCCTCCACTTGTGTGGGGAAAAACGGACAGAATTGTCCCAAGGCCTCACTCAGGCCCGTACTTGTAGGATGTGTTGCTAAGTCGAACACAGACGCACACCATCAGACATGGCGCCATTGGCCCTTTGCACCCACAGCCTTCCCCTCGGGACCTGTGTCATGCCTCAGTTATGGGGTGCAGAGAGATCCCTGGGTTGGCATCGCACCCAGCTCCTTCCCGTGTCACGAGGAAGGGGAAGACGACAAGACCTGCAACCCCAGAACACGGCTCAGGGCCTCAGGGCCTCCAGGGCTGTTCCCAGGCCTCAGCTAGACCGGTGCACACTTACTCTGCCTGTGCTGTCCTTGGTTGCTGTGGCACTTGCTGCCACTCCTTTGGTGCCTTCTGGCTCGTAGGCATTTGGCCTTTCAACTTCTCCTTTATTCTCTTCTTCAGCATCTTATCACACTCCTTTCTCACAATGTGGGAAGGAACTCGCGTGCACTTGAGTATTTGGCAGAACGATTTCTGCAAAACGAGAAGAGAGTCTCGTAAAGAACTGCTGCAAGCAGCTGAGGCTGCTCCTCCCAGTGCGTTCCTGCAGGAAATGGCTCTGAACAGCAGCGGGCCACGCTCTCCAATGGGGTCTCCTACCAACAGACAGTGCTTTCAAGGCTGCAGCCCTTGCTCCCTGAGCCCAGGGCAGGGCCTGCCCTTTCTGCTTGCGTGTGTGCTTCTGCTGAGGCAGGTGCCTCGCACAGCCTCACTTTAGTCTTCAGGGTGCAGGTACAGCGGGCACTCATCCCTCGCAGGGAGGTACAGTCCCTTGGCAGACCCATGCCCATGCCCAGCTCACTGCTGGCTCTGCCCTTTGCTTCTTGCAATAGCTCGTCCCTCATGGCAACACACAGGGGAGCGGGCAGACAGCAGGCACCTGCCTGGCCAGGTGGGGACTGCAATGCTGCTGTGCCGGAGACCTGCACTGCTCCCCTCCCTCCCAAGGAGCAGGGGAAATGCCTGTTGGGACATTTTCTTCCTGGGGGCTCTGAACGCATGTCAGACCTGCTTGTGCTCCATCATCAGCTTTTTCAGCGTTGAGTCATATTGGTTCCATGTTTCAGCCTCAAGATTTTTGAGCTTATGGGCCATCAGTATGCGATGCCTTCTTTCTTCTATCTTAGCGCGTACAGAGCGCGCTCCCTGCAGGCAAGGAAAACACATCCGCATGCAGCGTTAGTCTCCTAGGACTGGGCACAGGCAGGAGCACAGGGACGGTGGGCAGCCACATCTGCTGCTTCTGCCCTGCTCTGGAATCTCCCAGGGGAAACGGGGCTGGGAAATGCCTATGGCGTACCGTTGTTGAAGGGTCCTGAGGATTATCCAGGCACTCAGGGGTCCTAGGCTTTGGGTAAGCTGGAGGTCTTGGTTTCTTCAGCTCCTCCTCAGATCCCTCCTAAATTGGTGCCATTAATCTAGAAAGACAGAACAGGCTTAGTTTATGGGGGTACACTTGGAGGCAGTTACTCAGAGCTGGGCTCGCAGCTCACAGCTTATCTCCAGCACCACAAAATGCTTCTGGCACAGGAAGACCACCACCACACCAGGACGACAGCTGTCCCTTTGATGTTTCCAGTGCCTTTTGGCATGAGCACATTCACTGCAGCCAAGGGAAACATCTCACTGGCACAAAACCATCTGACTTCCTCCACTTGTGTGGGGAAAAACGGACAGAATTGTCCCAAGGCCTCACTCAGGCCCGTACTTGTAGGATGTGTTGCTAAGTCGAACACAGACGCACACCATCAGACATGGCGCCATTGGCCCTTTGCACCCACAGCCTTCCCCTCGGGACCTGTGTCATGCCTCAGTTATGGGGTGCAGAGAGATCCCTGGGTTGGCATCGCACCCAGCTCCTTCCCGTGTCACGAGGAAGGGGAAGACGACAAGACCTGCAACCCCAGAACACGGCTCAGGGCCTCAGGGCCTCCAGGGCTGTTCCCAGGCCTCAGCTAGACCGGTGCACACTTACTCTGCCTGTGCTGTCCTGGGTTGCTGTGGCACTTGCTGCCACTCCTTTGGTGCCTTCTGGCTCGTAGGCATTTGGCCTTTCAACTTGTCCTTTATTCTCTTCTTCAGCATCTTATCACACTCCTTTCTCACAATGTGGGAAGGAACTCGCGTGCACTTGAGTATTTGGCAGAACGATTTCTGCAAAACGAGAAGAGAGTCTCGTAAAGAACTGCTGCAAGCAGCTGAGGCTGCTCCTCCCAGTGCGTTGGGAGGCACTTGGAGGCACACTTGGAGGCAGTTTCTAAGAGCTGGGCTCACAGCTCACAGCTTAGCTCCAGCAGCACAAGGTGCTCCTGCTGGAGGAAGACCACGTCTCCACCAGGACGACAGCTGTCCCTTTGATGTTTCCAGTGCCTTTTGGCATGAGCACATTCACTGCAGCCAAGGGAAACATCTCACTGGCACAAAACCATCTGACTTCCTCCACTTGTGTGGGGAAGAAGGGACAGAAATGTCCCAAGGCCTCACTCAGGCCCCTAGCTGTGGGATGTGTTGCTATGTCCCATGCAGACGCACACCATCAGACACGGCCCCCTTGGCCCTTTGCACCCACAGCCTTCCCCTCCGGACCTGTGTCATGGAAAGGCCTGGTGATGCCGAGAGGCCCCTGGGGGTGGCATCGCACCCAGCTCCTTCCTGTGTCAAGAAGAAGGGGAGGACGACAAGCCGAAGGAACCCCAGAAGACGGCTCAGGGACTCCAGGGCCTCTAGGGTTATTCCCAGGCCTCGGTGGGGCTCGTGCACACTTACTCTGTTTGAGGTCTCCTGGGAAGCTCTGCCTTTTCCTTATGCCCATCTGATGTCTTGTGGCTCGCAGGGTTTTTGCCATTGACATGCAACATCCTCTCCTTCAGCTTCTCATCGTATTCTTTTCTCAAGAGGAAGGAAGGACGTCGGTCATACTCCTGTGTGGGGTAGACGGGTTTCTGCAAAACGAGAAGAGAGTCTCCTAAAGACCTGCTGCAAGGAGCTCAGGCTGTCCCTCCCAGTGCACTCCTGCAGGAAATGGTGCTGAGCAGCAGTGGGCTACCCCCTACAATGGGGTCTCTTTCCAACAGCCAGCACTTTCAAGGCTGCAGCCCTTACTTCCTGAGCCCAGGGCAGGGCCTGCCTTTTCTGCTTGCGTGTGTGCTTCTGCTGAGGCAGGTGCCTCGCACAGCCTCACTTTAGTCTTCAGAGTGCAGGTACAGCGGGCACTCATCCCTCGCAGGGAGGTACAGTCCCTCGGCAGACCCTTGCCCATGCCCCGCTCGCTGCTGGCTTTGCCCTTTGTTCACTGCAACAGCTCCTCCCGCATGGTAACACACAGGGGAGCGGGCAGACAGCAGGCACCTGCCTGGCCAGGTGGGGACTGCAATGCTGCTGTGCCGGAGACCTGCACTGCTCCCCTCCCTCCCAAGGAGAGAGCGAAGTGCCTGCTTGCTTTTTTTTTTTTTTTTTTTTCCTAGGGGCTCGGAATCCATGTCATACCTGTCTTCGTTCAAAGGGCAGCTTCTGCGTCTTGGAATCATATTCATTCCATGCTTCAACTTGACGCATTTTGAGCCTGTGGGCCATCAGCGCTTGTTCCCGTTTTTCCTCTCTTAGAGCACGCATATAGTACACTCCCTGCAGGTAAGGAAAACACAATCGCATGCAGCATTAGTCTCCGGAGCTTGGGCACAGGCAGGAGCACAGCGACAGGTGGGCAGCCAGAGCTGCAGCTTCTGCCCTGCTCTGGAATCTCCAAGGGGAAACGGGGCTGGGAAATGCCTATGGCATACCGATGTTGCTGTTTTCTGAGCAGCAAAAGACAGGCGCTCATGGGGTTTAGCCTGTGGATAAGCTGGAGGTTTTGGCTTCTTCAGCTCCTTCTCAGACCTCCCTTTAATTGCTGACAGGAATCTGAAAAGACACAGCAGGCTTAGCTTATGGGAGTACACTTGGAGGCAGTTTCTAAGAGCTGGGCTCACAGCTCACAGCTTAGCTCCAGCAGCACAAGGTGCTTCCGCAGGAGGAAGACCACGACCACACCAGGGCAACAGCTGTCCCTTTGATGTTTCCAGTGCCTTTTGGCATGAGCACATTCACTGCAGCCAAGGGAAACATCTCACTGGCACAAAACCATCTGACTTCCTCCACTTGTGTGGGGAAAAACGGACAGAATTGTCCCAAGGCCTCACTCAGGCCCGTACTTGTAGGATGTGTTGCTAAGTCGAACACAGACGCACACCATCAGACATGGCGCCATTGGCCCTTTGCACCCACAGCCTTCCCCTCGGGACCTGTGTCATGCCTCAGTTATGGGGTGCAGAGAGATCCCTGGGTTGGCATCGCACCCAGCTCCTTCCCGTGTCACGAGGAAGGGGAAGACGACAAGGCCTGCAACCCCAGAACACGGCTCAGGGCCTCAGGGCCTCCAGGGCTGTTCCCAGGCCTCAGCTAGACCGGTGCACACTTACTCTGCCTGTGCTGTCCTTGGTTGCTGTGGCACTTGCTGCCACTCCTTTGGTGCCTTCTGGCTCGTAGGCATTTGGCCTTTCAACTTCTCCTTTATTCTCTTCTTCAGCATCTTATCACACTCCTTTCTCACAATGTGGGAAGGAACTCGCGTGCACTTGAGTATTTGGCAGAACGATTTCTGCAAAACGAGAAGAGAGTCTCGTAAAGAACTGCTGCAAGCAGCTGAGGCTGCTCCTCCCAGTGCGTTCCTGCAGGAAATGGCTCTGAGCAGCAGCGGGCCACGCTCTCCAATGGGGTCTCCTACCAACAGACAGTGCTTTCAAGGCTGCAGCCCTTGCTCCCTGAGCCCAGGGCAGGGCCTGCCCTTTCTGCTTGCGTGTGTGCTTCTGCTGAGGCAGGTGCCTCGCACAGCCTCACTTTAGTCTTCAGGGTGCAGGTACAGCGGGCACTCATCCCTCGCAGGGAGGTACAGTCCCTTGGCAGACCCATGCCCATGCCCAGCTCACTGCTGGCTCTGCCCTTTGCTTCTTGCAATAGCTCGTCCCTCATGGCAACACACAGGGGAGCGGGCAGACAGCAGGCACCTGCCTGGCCAGGTGGGGACTGCAATGCTGCTGTGCCGGAGACCTGCACTGCTCCCCTCCCTCCCAAGGAGCAGGGGAAATGCCTGTTGGGACATTTTCTTCCTGGGGGCTCTGAACGCATGTCAGACCTGCTTGTGCTCCATCATCAGCTTTGTCAGCGTTGAGTCATATTGGTTCCATGTTTCAGCCTCAAGATTTCTGAGCTTATGGGCCATCAGTATGCGATGCCTTCTTTCTTCTATCTTAGCGCGTACAGAGCGCGCTCCCTGCAGGCAAGGAAAACACATCCGCATGCAGCGTTAGTCTCCTAGGACTGGGCACAGGCAGGAGCACAGGGACGGTGGGCAGCCACATCTGCTGCTTCTGCCCTGCTCTGGAATCTCCCAGGGGAAACGGGGCTGGGAAATGCCTATGGCGTACCGTTGTTGAAGGGTCCTGAGGATTATCCAGGCACTCAGGGGTCCTAGGCTTTGGGTAAGCTGGAGGTCTTGGTTTCTTCAGCTCCTCCTCAGATCCCTCCTAAATTGGTGCCATTAATCTAGAAAGACAGAACAGGCTTAGTTTATGGGGGTACACTTGGAGGCAGTTACTCAGAGCTGGGCTCGCAGCTCACAGCTTATCTCCAGCACCACAAAATGCTTCTGGCACAGGAAGACCACCACCACACCAGGACGACAGCTGTCCCTTTGATGTTTCCAGTGCCTTTTGGCATGAGCACATTCACTGCAGCCAAGGGAAACATCTCACTGGCACAAAACCATCTGACTTCCTCCACTTGTGTGGGGAAAAACGGACAGAATTGTCCCAAGGCCTCACTCAGGCCCGTACTTGTAGGATGTGTTGCTAAGTCGAACACAGACGCACACCATCAGACATGGCGCCATTGGCCCTTTGCACCCACAGCCTTCCCCTCGGGACCTGTGTCATGCCTCAGTTATGGGGTGCAGAGAGATCCCTGGGTTGGCATCGCACCCAGCTCCTTCCCGTGTCACGAGGAAGGGGAAGACGACAAGACCTGCAACCCCAGAACACGGCTCAGGGCCTCAGGGCCTCCAGGGCTGTTCCCAGGCCTCAGCTAGACCGGTGCACACTTACTCTGCCTGTGCTGTCCTTGGTTGCTGTGGCACTTGCTGCCACTCCTTTGGTGCCTTCTGGCTCGTAGGCATTTGGCCTTTCAACTTCTCCTTTATTCTCTTCTTCAGCATCTTATCACACTCCTTTCTCACAATGTGGGAAGGAACTCGCGTGCACTTGAGTATTTGGCAGAACGATTTCTGCAAAACGAGAAGAGAGTCTCGTAAAGAACTGCTGCAAGCAGCTGAGGCTGCTCCTCCCAGTGCGTTCCTGCAGGAAATGGCTCTGAGCAGCAGCGGGCCACGCTCTCCAATGGGGTCTCCTACCAACAGACAGTGCTTTCAAGGCTGCAGCCCTTGCTCCCTGAGCCCAGGGCAGGGCCTGCCCTTTCTGCTTGCGTGTGTGCTTCTGCTGAGGCAGGTGCCTCGCACAGCCTCACTTTAGTCTTCAGGGTGCAGCTACAGCGGGCACTCATCCCTCGCAGGGAGGTACAGTCCCTTGGCAGACCCATGCCCATGCCCAGCTCACTGCTGGCTCTGCCCTTTGCTTCTTGCAATAGCTCGTCCCTCATGGCAACACGCAGGGGAGCGGGCAGACAGCAGGCACCTGCCTGGCCAGGTGGGGACTGCAATGCTGCTGTGCCGGAGACCTGCACTGCTCCCCTCCCTCCCAAGGAGCAGGGGAAATGCCTGTTGGGACATTTTCTTCCTGGGGGCTCTGAACGCATGTCAGACCTGCTTGTGCTCCATCATCAGCTTTTTCAGCGTTGAGTCATATTGGTTCCATGTTTCAGCCTCAAGATTTTTGAGCTTATGGGCCATCAGTATGCGATGCCTTCTTTCTTCTATCTTAGCGCGTACAGAGCGCGCTCCCTGCAGGCAAGGAAAACACATCCGCATGCAGCGTTAGTCTCCTAGGACTGGGCACAGGCAGGAGCACAGGGACGGTGGGCAGCCACATCTGCTGCTTCTGCCCTGCTCTGGAATCTCCCAGGGGAAACGGGGCTGGGAAATGCCTATGGCGTACCGTTGTTGAAGGGTCCTGAGGATTATCCAGGCACTCAGGGGTCCAAGGCTTTCGGTAAGCTGGAGGTCTTGGTTTCTTCAGCTCCTCCTCAGATCCCTCCTAAATTGGTGCCATTAATCTAGAAAGACAGAACAGGCTTAGTTTATGGGGGTACACTTGGAGGCAGTTACTCAGAGCTGGGCTCGCAGCTCACAGCTTATCTCCAGCACCACAAAATGCTTCTGGCACAGGAAGACCACCACCACACCAGGACGACAGCTGTCCCTTTGATGTTTCCAGTGCCTTTTGGCATGAGCACATTCACTGCAGCCAAGGGAAACATCTCACTGGCACAAAACCATCTGACTTCCTCCACTTGTGTGGGGAAAAACGGACAGAATTGTCCCAAGGCCTCACTCAGGCCCGTACTTGTAGGATGTGTTGCTAAGTCGAACACAGACGCACACCATCAGACATGGCGCCATTGGCCCTTTGCACCCACAGCCTTCCCCTCGGGACCTGTGTCATGCCTCAGTTATGGGGTGCAGAGAGATCCCTGGGTTGGCATCGCACCCAGCTCCTTCCCGTGTCACGAGGAAGGGGAAGACGACAAGACCTGCAACCCCAGAACACGGCTCAGGGCCTCAGGGCCTCCAGGGCTGTTCCCAGGCCTCAGCTAGACCGGTGCACACTTACTCTGCCTGTGCTGTCCTTGGTTGCTGTGGCACTTGCTGCCACTCCTTTGGTGCCTTCTGGCTCGTAGGCATTTGGCCTTTCAACTTCTCCTTTATTCTCTTCTTCAGCATCTTATCAGACTCCTTTCTCACAATGTGGGAAGGAACTCGCGTGCACTTGAGTATTTGGCAGAACGATTTCTGCAAAACGAGAAGAGAGTCTCGTAAAGAACTGCTGCAAGCAGCTGAGGCTGCTCCTCCCAGTGCGTTCCTGCAGGAAATGGCTCTGAGCAGCAGCGGGCCACGCTCTCCAATGGGGTCTCCTACCAACAGACAGTGCTTTCAAGGCTGCAGCCCTTGCTCCCTGAGCCCAGGGCAGGGCCTGCCCTTTCTGCTTGCGTGTGTGCTTCTGCTGAGGCAGGTGCCTCGCACAGCCTCACTTTAGTCTTCAGGGTGCAGGTACAGCGGGCACTCATCCCTCGCAGGGAGGTACAGTCCCTTGGCAGACCCATGCCCATGCCCAGCTCACTGCTGGCTCTGCCCTTTGCTTCTTGCAATAGCTCGTCCCTCATGGCAACACGCAGGGGAGCGGGCAGACAGCAGGCACCTGCCTGGCCAGGTGGGGACTGCAATGCTGCTGTGCCGGAGACCTGCACTGCTCCCCTCCCTCCCAAGGAGCAGGGGAAATGCCTGTTGGGACATTTTCTTCCTGGGGGCTCTGAACGCATGTCAGACCTGCTTGTGCTCCATCATCAGCTTTTTCAGCGTTGAGTCATATTGGTTCCATGTTTCAGCCTCAAGATTTTTGAGCTTATGGGCCATCAGTATGCGATGCCTTCTTTCTTCTATCTTAGCGCGTACAGAGCGCGCTCCCTGCAGGCAAGGAAAACACATCCGCATGCAGCGTTAGTCTCCTAGGACTGGGCACAGGCAGGAGCACAGGGACGGTGGGCAGCCACATCTGCTGCTTCTGCCCTGCTCTGGAATCTCCCAGGGGAAACGGGGCTGGGAAATGCCTATGGCGTACCGTTGTTGAAGGGTCCTGAGGATTATCCAGGCACTCAGGGGTCCTAGGCTTTGGGTAAGCTGGAGGTCTTGGTTTCTTCAGCTCCTCCTCAGATCCCTCCTAAATTGGTGCCATTAATCTAGAAAGACAGAACAGGCTTAGTTTATGGGGGTACACTTGGAGGCAGTTACTCAGAGCTGGGCTCGCAGCTCACAGCTTATCTCCAGCACCACAAAATGCTTCTGGCACAGGAAGACCACCACCACACCAGGACGACAGCTGTCCCTTTGATGTTTCCAGTGCCTTTTGGCATGAGCACATTCACTGCAGCCAAGGGAAACATCTCACTGGCACAAAACCATCTGACTTCCTCCACTTGTGTGGGGAAAAAGGGACAGAATTGTCCCAAGGCCTCACTCAGGCCCGTACTTGTAGGATGTGTTGCTAAGTCGAACACAGACGCACACCATCAGACATGGCGCCATTGGCCCTTTGCACCCACAGCCTTCCCCTCGGGACCTGTGTCATGCCTCAGTTATGGGGTGCAGAGAGATCCCTGGGTTGGCATCGCACCCAGCTCCTTCCCGTGTCACGAGGAAGGGGAAGACGACAAGACCTGCAACCCCAGAACACGGCTCAGGGCCTCAGGGCCTCCAGGGCTGTTCCCAGGCCTCAGCTAGACCGGTGCACACTTACTCTGCCTGTGCTGTCCTTGGTTGCTGTGGCACTTGCTGCCACTCCTTTGGTGCCTTCTGGCTCGTAGGCATTTGGCCTTTCAACTTCTCCTTTATTCTCTTCTTCAGCATCTTATCAGACTCCTTTCTCACAATGTGGGAAGGAACTCGCGTGCACTTGAGTATTTGGCAGAACGATTTCTGCAAAACGAGAAGAGAGTCTCGTAAAGAACTGCTGCAAGCAGCTGAGGCTGCTCCTCCCAGTGCGTTCCTGCAGGAAATGGCTCTGAGCAGCAGCGGGCCACGCTCTCCAATGGGGTCTCCTACCAACAGACAGTGCTTTCAAGGCTGCAGCCCTTGCTCCCTGAGCCCAGGGCAGGGCCTGCCCTTTCTGCTTGCGTGTGTGCTTCTGCTGAGGCAGGTGCCTCGCACAGCCTCACTTTAGTCTTCAGGGTGCAGGTACAGCGGGCACTCATCCCTCGCAGGGAGGTACAGTCCCTTGGCAGACCCATGCCCATGCCCAGCTCACTGCTGGCTCTGCCCTTTGCTTCTTGCAATAGCTCGTCCCTCATGGCAACACACAGGGGAGCGGGCAGACAGCAGGCACCTGCCTGGCCAGGTGGGGACTGCAATGCTGCTGTGCCGGAGACCTGCACTGCTCCCCTCCCTCCCAAGGAGCAGGGGAAATGCCTGTTGGGACATTTTCTTCCTGGGGGCTCTGAACGCATGTCAGACCTGCTTGTGCTCCATCATCAGCTTTTTCAGCGTTGAGTCATATTGGTTCCATGTTTCAGCCTCAAGATTTTTGAGCTTATGGGCCATCAGTATGCGATGCCTTCTTTCTTCTATCTTAGCGCGTACAGAGCGCGCTCCCTGCAGGCAAGGAAAACACATCCGCATGCAGCGTTAGTCTCCTAGGACTGGGCACAGGCAGGAGCACAGGGACGGTGGGCAGCCACATCTGCTGCTTCTGCCCTGCTCTGGAATCTCCCAGGGGAAACGGGGCTGGGAAATGCCTATGGCGTACCGTTGTTGAAGGGTCCTGAGGATTATCCAGGCACTCAGGGGTCCTAGGCTTTGGGTAAGCTGGAGGTCTTGGTTTCTTCAGCTCCTCCTCAGATCCCTCCTAAATTGGTGCCATTAATCTAGAAAGACAGAACAGGCTTAGTTTATGGGGGTACACTTGGAGGCAGTTACTCAGAGCTGGGCTCGCAGCTCACAGCTTATCTCCAGCACCACAAAATGCTTCTGGCACAGGAAGACCACCACCACACCAGGACGACAGCTGTCCCTTTGATGTTTCCAGTGCCTTTTGGCATGAGCACATTCACTGCAGCCAAGGGAAACATCTCACTGGCACAAAACCATCTGACTTCCTCCACTTGTGTGGGGAAAAACGGACAGAATTGTCCCAAGGCCTCACTCAGGCCCGTACTTGTAGGATGTGTTGCTAAGTCGAACACAGACGCACACCATCAGACATGGCGCCATTGGCCCTTTGCACCCACAGCCTTCCCCTCGGGACCTGTGTCATGCCTCAGTTATGGGGTGCAGAGAGATCCCTGGGTTGGCATCGCACCCAGCTCCTTCCCGTGTCACGAGGAAGGGGAAGACGACAAGACCTGCAACCCCAGAACACGGCTCAGGGCCTCAGGGCCTCCAGGGCTGTTCCCAGGCCTCAGCTAGACCGGTGCACACTTACTCTGCCTGTGCTGTCCTTGGTTGCTGTGGCACTTGCTGCCACTCCTTTGGTGCCTTCTGGCTCGTAGGCATTTGGCCTTTCAACTTCTCCTTTATTCTCTTCTTCAGCATCTTATCACACTCCTTTCTCACAATGTGGGAAGGAACTCGCGTGCACTTGAGTATTTGGCAGAACGATTTCTGCAAAACGAGAAGAGAGTCTCGTAAAGAACTGCTGCAAGCAGCTGAGGCTGCTCCTCCCAGTGCGTTCCTGCAGGAAATGGCTCTGAGCAGCAGTGGGCCACGCTCTCCAATGGGGTCTCCTACCAACAGACAGTGCTTTCAAGGCTGCAGCCCTTGCTCCCTGAGCCCAGGGCAGGGCCTGCCCTTTCTGCTTGCGTGTGTGCTTCTGCTGAGGCAGGTGCCTCGCACAGCCTCACTTTAGTCTTCAGGGTGCAGGTACAGCGGGCACTCATCCCTCGCAGGGAGGTACAGTCCCTTGGCAGACCCATGCCCATGCCCAGCTCACTGCTGGCTCTGCCCTTTGCTTCTTGCAATAGCTCGTCCCTCATGGCAACACACAGGGGAGCGGGCAGACAGCAGGCACCTGCCTGGCCAGGTGGGGACTGCAATGCTGCCCTGCCAGAGACCTGCACTGCTCCCCTCCCTCCCAAGGAGCAGGGGAAATGCCTGTTGGGACATTTTCTTCCTGGGGGCTCTGAACGCATGTCAGACCTGCTTGTGCTCCATCATCAGCTTTGTCAGCGTTGAGTCATATTGGTTCCATGTTTCAGCCTCAAGATTTCTGAGCTTATGGGCCATCAGTATGCGATGCCTTCTTTCTTCTATCTTAGCGCGTACAGAGCGCGCTCCCTGCAGGCAAGGAAAACACATCCGCATGCAGCGTTAGTCTCCTAGGACTGGGCACAGGCAGGAGCACAGGGACGGTGGGCAGCCACATCTGCTGCTTCTGCCCTGCTCTGGAATCTCCCAGGGGAAACGGGGCTGGGAAATGCCTATGGCGTACCGTTGTTGAAGGGTCCTGAGGATTATCCAGGCACTCAGGGGTCCTAGGCTTTGGGTAAGCTGGAGGTCTTGGTTTCTTCAGCTCCTCCTCAGATCCCTCCTAAATTGGTGCCATTAATCTAGAAAGACAGAACAGGCTTAGTTTATGGGGGTACACTTGGAGGCAGTTACTCAGAGCTGGGCTCGCAGCTCACAGCTTATCTCCAGCACCACAAAATGCTTCTGGCACAGGAAGACCACCACCACACCAGGACGACAGCTGTCCCTTTGATGTTTCCAGTGCCTTTTGGCATGAGCACATTCACTGCAGCCAAGGGAAACATCTCACTGGCACAAAACCATCTGACTTCCTCCACTTGTGTGGGGAAAAACGGACAGAATTGTCCCAAGGCCTCACTCAGGCCCGTACTTGTAGGATGTGTTGCTAAGTCGAACACAGACGCACACCATCAGACATGGCGCCATTGGCCCTTTGCACCCACAGCCTTCCCCTCGGGACCTGTGTCATGCCTCAGTTATGGGGTGCAGAGAGATCCCTGGGTTGGCATCGCACCCAGCTCCTTCCCGTGTCACGAGGAAGGGGAAGACGACAAGACCTGCAACCCCAGAACACGGCTCAGGGCCTCAGGGCCTCCAGGGCTGTTCCCAGGCCTCAGCTAGACCGGTGCACACTTACTCTGCCTGTGCTGTCCTTGGTTGCTGTGGCACTTGCTGCCACTCCTTTGGTGCCTTCTGGCTCGTAGGCATTTGGCCTTTCAACTTCTCCTTTATTCTCTTCTTCAGCATCTTATCACACTCCTTTCTCACAATGTGGGAAGGAACTCGCGTGCACTTGAGTATTTGGCAGAACGATTTCTGCAAAACGAGAAGAGAGTCTCGTAAAGAACTGCTGCAAGCAGCTGAGGCTGCTCCTCCCAGTGCGTTCCTGCAGGAAATGGCTCTGAGCAGCAGCGGGCCACGCTCTCCAATGGGGTCTCCTACCAACAGACAGTGCTTTCAAGGCTGCAGCCCTTGCTCCCTGAGCCCAGGGCAGGGCCTGCCCTTTCTGCTTGCGTGTGTGCTTCTGCTGAGGCAGGTGCCTCGCACAGCCTCACTTTAGTCTTCAGGGTGCAGGTACAGCGGGCACTCATCCCTCGCAGGGAGGTACAGTCCCTTGGCAGACCCATGCCCATGCCCAGCTCACTGCTGGCTCTGCCCTTTGCTTCTTGCAATAGCTCGTCCCTCATGGCAACACACAGGGGAGCGGGCAGACAGCAGGCACCTGCCTGGCCAGGTGGGGACTGCAATGCTGCTGTGCCGGAGACCTGCACTGCTCCCCTCCCTCCCAAGGAGCAGGGGAAATGCCTGTTGGGACATTTTCTTCCTGGGGGCTCTGAACGCATGTCAGACCTGCTTGTGCTCCATCATCAGCTTTTTCAGCGTTGAGTCATATTGGTTCCATGTTTCAGCCTCAAGATTTTTGAGCTTATGGGCCATCAGTATGCGATGCCTTCTTTCTTCTATCTTAGCGCGTACAGAGCGCGCTCCCTGCAGGCAAGGAAAACACATCCGCATGCAGCGTTAGTCTCCTAGGACTGGGCACAGGCAGGAGCACAGGGACGGTGGGCAGCCACATCTGCTGCTTCTGCCCTGCTCTGGAATCTCCCAGGGGAAACGGGGCTGGGAAATGCCTATGGCGTACCGTTGTTGAAGGGTCCTGAGGATTATCCAGGCACTCAGGGGTCCTAGGCTTTGGGTAAGCTGGAGGTCTTGGTTTCTTCAGCTCCTCCTCAGATCCCTCCTAAATTGGTGCCATTAATCTAGAAAGACAGAACAGGCTTAGTTTATGGGGGTACACTTGGAGGCAGTTACTCAGAGCTGGGCTCGCAGCTCACAGCTTATCTCCAGCACCACAAAATGCTTCTGGCACAGGAAGACCACCACCACACCAGGACGACAGCTGTCCCTTTGATGTTTCCAGTGCCTTTTGGCATGAGCACATTCACTGCAGCCAAGGGAAACATCTCACTGGCACAAAACCATCTGACTTCCTCCACTTGTGTGGGGAAGAAGGGACAGAAATGTCCCAAGGCCTCACTCAGGCCCCTAGCTGTGGGATGTGTTGCTATGTCCCATGCAGACGCACACCATCAGACACGGCCCCCTTGGCCCTTTGCACCCACAGCCTTCCCCTCCGGACCTGTGTCATGGAAAGGCCTGGTGATTCCGAGAGGCCCCTGGGGGTGGCATCGCACCCAGCTCCTTCCTGTGTCAAGAAGAAGGGGAGGACTACAAGCCGAAGGAACCCTAGAAGACGGCTCAGGGACTCCAGGGCCTCTACGGCTATTCCCAGGCCTCGGTGGGGCTCGTGCACACTTACTCTGTCTGAGGTCTCCTGGGAAGCTCTGCCTTTTCCTTATGCCCATCTGATGTCTTGTGGCTCGCAGGGTTTTTGCCATTGACATGCAACATCCTCTCCTTCAGCTTCTCATCATATTCTTTTCTCAAGAGGAAGGAAGGACGTCGGTCATACTCCTGTGTGGGGTAGACGGGGTTCTGCAAAACGAGAAGAGAGTCTCCTAAAGACCTGCTGCAAGGAGCTGAGGCTGCCCCTCCCAGTGCACTCCTGCAGGAAATGGTGCTGAGCAGCAGTGGGCTACCCCCTACAATGGGGTCTCTTTCCAACAGCCAGCACTTTCAAGGCTGCAGCCCTTACTTCCTGAGCCCAGGGCAGGGCCTGCCTTTTCTGCTTGCGTGTGTGCTTCTGCTGAGGCAGGTGCCTCGCACAGCCTCACTTTAGTCTTCAGAGTGCAGGTACAGCGGGCACTCATCCCTCGCAGGGAGGTACAGTCCCTCGGCAGACCCTTGCCCATGCCCCGCTCGCTGCTGGCTTTGCCCTTTGTTCACTGCAACAGCTCCTCCCGCATGGTAACACACAGGGGAGCGGGCAGACAGCAGGCACCTGCCTGGCCAGGTGGGGACTGCAATGCTGCCATGCCGGAGACCTGCACTGCTCCCCTCCCTCCCAAGGAGAGAGCGAAGTGCCTGCTTGCTTTTTTTTTTTTTTTTTCTTAGGGGCTCGGAATCCATGTCACACCTCTCTTCGTTCAAAGAGCAGTTTCTGCGTCTTGGAATCATATTCATTCCATGCTTCAACTTGACGCATTTTGAGCCTGTGGGCCATCAGCGCTTGTTCCCGTTTTTCCTCTCTTAGAGCACGCATATAGTACACTCCCTGCAGGTAAGGAAAACACAATCGCATGCAGCATTAGTCTCCGGAGCTTGGGCACAGGCAGGAGCACAGCGACAGGTGGGCAGCCAGAGCTGCTGCTTCTGCCCTGCTCTGGAATCTCCAAGGGGAAACGGGGCTGGGAAATGCCTATGGCATACCGATGTTGCTGTTTTCTGAGCAGCAAAAGACAGGCGCTCATGGGGTTTAGCCTGTGGATAAGCTGGAGGTTTTGGCTTCTTCAGCTCCTTCTCAGACCTCCCTTTAATTGGTGACAGGAATCTGAAAAGACACAGCAGGCTTAGCTTATGGGAGTACACTTGGAGGCAGTTTCTAAGAGCTGGGCTCACAGCTCACAGCTTAGCTCCAGCAGCACAAGGTGCTTCCGCAGGAGGAAGACCACGACCACACCAGGGCAACAGCTGTCCCTTTGATGTTTCCAGTGCCTTTTGGCATGAGCACATTCACTGCAGCCAAGGGAAACATCTCACTGGCACAAAACCATCTGACTTCCTCCACTTGTGTGGGGAAGAAGGGACAGAATTGTCCCAAGGCCTCACTCAGGCCCCTAGCTGCGGGATGTGTTGTTACAACCCACGCAGACGCACACCATCAGACACGGCCCCCTTGACCCTTTGCACCCACAGCCTTCCCCTCGGGACCTGTGTCATGCCTCTGTTCTAGGGTGCAGAGAGGTCCATGGGTTGGCATCGCACCCAGCTCCTTCCCGTGTCACGAGGAAGGGGAAGACGACAAGGCCTGGAACCCCAGAACACGGCTCAGGGGCTCAGGGCCTCCAGGGCTGTTCCCAGGCCTCAGCTGGACTGGTGCACACTTACTCTGTCTGTGTTGACTTCGTGGCCTTTGGCTCTTCCTTCGAGGCATCTGGTGCCATCTTACTTACAGGGCTTTGGCCTTTGACATTCTCTTTCATCCTGTCCTTCAGCTTCTTGTCATACTCCTTTCTCACAATGCTGGAAGGACGTTGGTCACCCTCCAGGAGGTGGTAGACAGGGTTCTGCAAAACCAGAAGAGTCTCCTAAAGACCTGCTGCAAGGAGCTGAGGCTGCCCCTCCCAGTGCACTCCTGCAGGAAATGGCTCTGAGCAGCTGCGGGCCACCCTCTCCAATGGGGTCTCTTACCAACACTTTCAAGGCTGTAGCCCTTGCTCCCTAAGACCAGGGCAGGGCCTGTTCTTTCTGCTTGCGTGTGTGCTTCTGCTGAGGCAGGTGCCTTGCACAGCCTCACTTTAGTCTTCAGAGTGCAGGTACAGCGGGCACTGCTCCCTTGCAGGGAGGTACGGTCCCTTGGCAGACCCGTGCCCATGCTCCGCTCGCTGCTGGCTCTGCCCTTTGCTTCTTGCAACAGCTCCTCCCGCATGGCAACGTGCAGGGGAGCGGGCAGACAGCAGGCACGTGCCTGGCCAGGTGGGGACTGCAACGCTGCCGTGCCGGAGACCTGCACTGCTCCCCTCCCTCCCAAGGAGTGGGGGAATTGCTTTCCTGGGGCTTTTCTTTCCTGGGGGCTCTGAATACGTGACATACCTGTTTTCGCTCTCTGCTCCTACTCCGTAGGATTGCATCATATTCCCCACAAATTTCATCTTCAAGCTCTGCGCGCTTGTGGGCCATGAGTATTCTGTGCCGTCTTTCTGCCATCCGAGCACGCACAGAGCGCCACCTCTGCAGGCAAGGAAAACACAACCGCATGCAGCATTAGTCTCCTGGGGCTGGGCACAGGCAGGAGCTCAGGGACGGTGGGCAGCCACATCTGCTGCATCTGCCCAGCTCTGGAGTCTCCAAGGGGAAACGGGGCTGGGAAATGCCTATGGCGTACCGATGTTGGACGGTCCTGAGGATTATCCAGGCACTCAGGGGTCCTAGGCTTTGGGTAAGCTGGAGGTCTTGGTTTCTTCAGCTCCTCAGTCCTCCCATGAATTGGTGGCAGGAATCTGAAAAGACACAGCAGGCTTAGCTTATGGGAGTACACTTGGAGGCAGTTTCTAAGAGCTGGGCTCACAGCTCACAGCTTAGCTCCAGCAGCACAAGGTGCTTCCGCAGGAGGAAGACCACGACCACACCAGGGCAACAGCTGTCCCTTTGATGTTTCCAGTGCCTTTTGGCATGAGCACATTCACTGCAGCCAAGGGAAACATCTCACTGGCACAAAACCATCTGACTTCCTCCACTTGTGTGGGGAAGAAGGGACAGAATTGTCCCAAGGCCTCACTCAGGCCCCTAGCTGCGGGATGTGTTGCTATGTCCCACGCAGACGCACACCATCAGACACGGCCCCCTTGGCCCTTTGCACCCACAGCCTTCCCCTCAGGACCTGTGTCGTGGAAAGGCCTGGGAATGCCGAGAAGCCCCTGGGTTGGCATTGCACCCAGCTCCTTCCCGTGTCAAGAGGAAGGGGAGGGCTTCAAGCCCAGGAAACCTCAGAACACAGTGCAGGGGCTCAGGGCCTCCAGGGCTGTTCCCAAGCCTCAGCTGGACCGGTGCACACTTACTCTGCCTGTGCTCTCCTCAGGGGCTGTGGCTCTTCCTGCCTCCCCTCTGGTGCCTTTGGGCTCGCACCGCTCTGGCCTTTCTCATTCTTTTTCATCCTCTCCATTAGCTGCTGCGCCGGAGACCTGCACTGCTCCCCTCCCTCCCAAGGAGCAGGGGAAATGCCTGTTGGGACTGTTATAAATGGCTCAGGATTCAAATTAGAATTAAATGAAAAATAGGATTTATTAAAGGATATAAAGGAATAGAGGTAAGCAAACAGCGCTGGGTGCACCAGGAGTCTCCGCTCCACCAGGATGCACACCAATTACATCAAGCAACTGATTTTTATGCTCCTAGACTAATACATATTCATTACTACTTCTAAAAAAAAGAGATTATTAAAATTAGCTTCCGGGGTGCAGTCCCTCCTACTGGAGCATGCGCAGTCTCCTCTGGGGTCTCTTCTGGGGGTCTCTAGGGGTCTTCCATGCTGAAGGCTCGCAGTCTTCCTCTTCCCCTTTGTACTTACTGGGCACCATCCCAAGTTTACGGAACACCTTCTTCAAAACACCTTCTTCAAATCTTGTCTCCCAGCCGCCTTTCAGCTTCTTTCTCGGCCCCCCCCCTAACCAGATACCAAAGATCCACATAGTATCCCATAACAGTCACTAGTTGTTATCAGTTGTTCTGAAACTCCCAGACACACGGGTAATTAAAACATTCTTCCCCTGCCATTCACAGACACATCTATAGCAGTGTTAGAAATAGAAGTCCAGAATAACAAAAGCAAACAGGTTCATAAATTTAAGAAGGGATAAATTGGCTAGAATGAGGAATGAGGGGGAGACTGGGACACACTGCAGCTGTGGTTCAAGCATTGAATTGCCAGTGCAGGGCCCAGAGGCAGACAGGATTCAAACATTTCAAACAGAATTGTTCTTTATGGACACGAATTGTTAAAACATTCCTCACAATCCCTTATCTTCTTTTCAATATCCCCAATTCGTGTCTCTTCTGTTATTAATAATTGGATTTCATCAGTTTGTTCTTGGAGGGTCCAATTCTTAAGCATCATAATTGACATATTCCCTTCTTTTTTTAATGAAGTTATTACCAATGTACTATTTATCACCCGGCGTATTAATAGTGTAAGACAAGGTATCATACAAGGTACAAATAATAATGTCATTATACCACATAATAATAAAAATAACACCCTTTTAACCCATGGTCCACCAGGCAGCCATGAAAATAAATCCCATTCCATATCCTTCCAGGTTTGTGTTGGGACGTGGGCTAATTTTCTAATTTCCTTGGTTATCTTTTTAACTACTTTCCCATTATCGTCAATTTGTAAACAACAATTAGAATAATTTAGTTTACCACACACACCCCCTTCTTCTGCTAGTAAATAGTCCAAGACCATTCTATGTTGGAAAATAGCATTCCTCATCTGGGTAGATTGGTCAGCTAGGAGATCCAGAGCTGTTGCTGTTTGATTAGTTATTATTTCGAGAACTGCTTGTAACCTAATTATGCGATTCAAATTATAAATAGGTTCTCGAGCTCCAGATATTACTTCATTCGGATTCCATGTAGCTGGTCCATAATACTGTATGATTCTTTCAGGGGGCCATTCATTTTCTCTCCATTTTTGAGCACTACCTCCAGCTAAAGAGGTATCAATATATCGTTTCTCCCTATTGAGATCATCATATAATTTTACTCCTAAGTGATTCCCTTGTATTTGAGATAATAAAAAGAATAAAGGTCTTATGTATCCCACGTAGCATATTCCTGACCAATCTTTTGGTAACCTTTTATAGGCCCGTTTGCCACATATCCAATAATGTCCTTTTAAAGCCCACGTCCCATTTGGAAAAGGACCATCCCAGTTTTTTCTATTCCTTGGGGCATGAAAATACAAGGTGTTCTCGTTACCAAGTGGCCCAGTTACAATGTTTGCTTCCTTAATACTCGTATATATACACTTCCAAGCCCCTACACTAGATTCCCACTCACAATTACAGCTAATTTCTCCTTCACGACTTGTCATATTATTGGCTGACCAGAAATGTTTAAAAAAACACTTGCGTCCCGTTCTCATTTTGCCACCTCCAGCGATAGATTTTTACCACGTGCTGTTCCCTAGTGGTGTTATCACGCTGACAACTCAAGATTTGAACATCGAATTGTCCTTTTGATTGTGCTCTTGCCATGGCTTTACACCCAGGTCCAAAGAATTCCTTAGATGAGCATTTCAGCCAAGTCCCATTTTTCAGCTGGACATGTGTAGCATTCCATTTTCCTTTACTTGCTGTACAGTTTATAGGTCTACATTCAGGATCAGTACATTCATATCCAGGGGACAGAGTCCATTTACAAATGCTTTCTCCCACCTTTACTGTCCCTGTTCTGTTTAAACAATATATACCTTTTTCTGATGAATACAATTGCCACGGGCCTTCTTCCTCTTTCCAGAATTGTGTTCCATTATGAACTTCACTTAAATTACTAACCCACCATTTAGGTTCAACTGGGCCAGCTACCCAAGGCCAACTTTCAGCTCCTCTTGGTCCCCCACAAACCCAGCAATTGCTAAGATTAAAAGTCTTAGCCACTTCCTCCCCCAGAATAAAAAAGTTATTCCCATGGCTCAATTGCCCTTGTAAGAATAGTACCAGGAAGTATAGCGTCCTTCTCATCCTTCTACGTCGTCCGGGGGGGGTATGTAGGGGTGTGAGAAATGTCCTCAATCAAGGGGTTGGATCCACTTCCAGAATCTACTTAAACTGGTGTCACTGTTCAGCCTTCGAGGGTGGTTCAGCTCCTGGAAAACTAATTACAATAGGTTAAAAAAAAAAAAAACTCTTACTACATACATACATTTTTCGTCTGCTCGCTTGTTTCTTTTTCTGGGACAGCTTGATTTCAGTGCGGGAGAAGTCCGGTCGAGGCCCTCACACTCGGCAGTCAATACCCGTAGGGGTTGCCTCCCTCGGTAGACTATACACACTATACACACCGCAGTGGAGAGTCCTGCCCCGGTCTTGCCTTCTCCCCTTTCTTCATTGCAGGCTTGTCCCTTTCTTCTGGTATTTCATGCAGAGCAGGCCCTATTTCCGGAACATTAGTTCCCCAGGAGCGGACTCAACCTTCCAGGTTTTGGGTATTTATTGGTCCTTTCACTCTGGATGCATGGGTCCAACCCCTTTCTGCTGTTCTCACAGCTGTTTCAGTGGTAAGTAAAACAAGATACGGTCCCTCCCACCGGGGTTGTAAGGATTCTTCTTTCCAAGTTTTTATTAAGACCTTATCCCCTGGTTGTATTTGATGGATGGTAAACCCTAAAGGTGGTGTCTGAACCAGTATTCCAATTTCTCTTAGTTCTTGCAACCTCTTCCCAATAGTAATTATATATTTCTGGATACTTCGATCCTCAACTACATTATCCCCCAGGGGCATTCCCTGTGAGTAAGGCATACCGTATAACATTTCATATGGTGATAATCCAGTCTCACTGTGTGATTTAGTTCTTATGTTTAAAAGTGCCAATGGTAAACATCGAGTCCAGGGCAATTGTGTCTCAATCATCAATTTAGCCAATTGCTGTTTTATTGTTTGATTCATTCTCTCTACTTTCCCTGAGCTTTGTGGGTGCCATGGAGTATGATATTCCCACTGAATACCTAATGATTGACATAATAATTTTATTATTTTAGAAGTAAAGTGTGTGCCTTGGTCAGAATCAATGTACTGGATTATCCCATATCTAGGTATCAGATGTTCCAATAAAATTTTTGTCACCGTTTGCGCCGTAGCTCGTGCCACAGGATAAGCTTCCACCCATTGTGTTAAATGGTCAACAATTACCAATAAATACTTGATTCTCCCTACTTTAGGCAATTCAGTAAAATCAACTTGTACTCTCTCAAAAGGCCGATATGCTGTTTTTCTTCCTCCCGCTGCCGCCTGTCGAAATATTTTCTTATTTATTTTCTGACAAGTTAAACAACCTTGTGTGATTTGCTTTGCTATTTCAAAAACCCCTATACAACCAAATTGTTTAAGTAAGTGATTACTTAATGCTCTTGTACCCCAGTGTGTTTGGGTATGCAAACGTTCCAATATTTGTCTTGCATAAGCTTTTGGTAACATTTCTCGTCCATCTGGCAATGTCCATTTTCCTTGTTCTAATTTAGCACCTATTTTCTCCAGTTTTGTTTGTTCTTCAGGAGTAAACTTCTTTTCTTCTTCTTGTTTTTCTTCTTCTTGTCTTACTTCTTCCTGTACTATATTAATTTTAGCAGCCTGAGTTCTTAAAGCTGCTTCCTGAGCTTCTTTATCTGCTAGATTATTTCCCCTAGTGTGGTATTCCAATCCTTTCTGATGCCCTCTTACATGTACTACTGCTATTTCTTTAGGTTCCCTTAAAGCTTTTAAAATTTTCCTTATTAATTCTTGATGTATAAGATTCTTCCCTTGAGTATTAATTAAACCTCTTTCCTCCCAAATTTTTCCAAAGGCGTGAACCACTCCATATGCATATTTAGAATCTGTATATATAGTTCCACTTTTTCCCTTTAATAGTTCCAGGGCCCTGTATAGGGCATACAGCTCACAAGCCTGAGCTGACCATGATGGACTCAGGGGGCCTGATTCCACAGATTCCAGGTGTTTATTAATTATGGCATATCCTGTTTTTCTTTTTCCCTCTACTACTCGAGAGGAACCATCTATGAATAGTATCTCTCCCTTTTCTAATTCAGTATCTCTCAAATCAGGTCTCACTTTAGTCTGGGTCTCGATTACCTCCAAACAATTATGTTGTAGTTCCTCTGAGGGTTTTCCAAATAAAAATTGTGCTGGGCTCTGAGCAGAGGTTACCTTCAATTCTAAATCAGGGGAGTCAATTAGTATAGCTTCATACTTTAGGATCCGGCTGTCTGTTAACCATTTCTCCGCTCTCTGTTGTAAGACACTTCTGACATTGTGTGGAGTATACACTTTTAAGGGAGCACTAAAAGTAATCTTTCTGACTTCTTCTATCAACAATGCTGTAGCAACCAAGGCTTGAAGACAAGCAGGCCACCCCCTACTTACTGGATCAAGTAATTTGGAACAATACCCCACAGGTTTTTTAATTCCTGCCCAATCTTGAGTAAGGACTCCATATGCTGTCTGGTTTGATGTGTTCACAAAAAGATAAAAGGGTTTCTCTAGATCTGGGAGACTTAATACAGGTGCTTGTATTAATGCTTTTTTTATTTCTTCAAATTTTTGATCATCTTCTGTGGACCACTTGAATCGATTATCAATTAGTTTTTCATATAAAAATTTAACTTTTTCACTGTAGCTTTCAAGCCACGGTCTACAATATCCTAATAATCCCAATACTTGCCGAATTTCCTTTTTAGTTTGTGGGGGTCTTAAGGAGAGGATCCCAGATACCCTGTCAGGATCCAATTTCTTTTCTCCCCTGCTTAACCAGTGTCCTAAGTATTTTACCTCCTGTTCCACAAATTGTAACTTTGATCGGGACACTTTTAATCCCTTTTCCCCCAGAAAATTTAACAAATTAATAGTGGCTTTTCGGGTTCCTTCTTCAGTCTCTCCAGCTAGTAACAAATCATCCACATATTGCAATAACTTTACCTCCCCAGGTAATGTAAAATCTTGTAGAACTTTTTCCAAAGTTTGTCCAAATAGATTCGGTGACTCAGTAAACCCTTGTGGTAGCACAGTCCACCTTAATTGTTGTTTTCGTCCTGTCTCCGGGTCTTCCCACTCGAAAGCAAAGTAATCCCTGGAATTTTCATCTAAAGGACAGGTCCAAAAAGCATCTTTCAGATCTATTACACTATACCAAGTATATTTGGGAGAGACATGACTCAGCAGAGTGTAAGGATTTGCTACCACAGGGAATTTAGTGATTGTTCGCTGATTTACAGCTCTCAGATCCTGTACCAGTCTGTATGACCCATCCGATTTCTTCACAGGGAGGATGGGTGTATTATGAGGTGACATACATGGTTCTAAAGTCCCTTCCTCCAAAAGTCTATCAACTATAGGTTTTAATCCCCTTCGACCCTCCATTGGGATAGGATATTGTTTAATTCGAATAGGACGATGTGGATCCATTATCTGAACATTTATGGGGTCCATTTCCATTTTTCCAATTTCTCCCTCCTTATACCACACTAAAGGGTTAATAACTTCTTCATCTTTTTGGGTTAAAGTGTATAATTTGATTTGCAACTTATCCCCTTGACTCTGAATGCTTAAGTTCAATTTTAAAATCAAATCCCTTCCTAGTAAATTGTACCCCGCTTCAGGAAGCAAAAGTAAATCATTAAGACAAATCTTTTGATCAGTTTCTATTTCCACATCTTTTAAAACAGGAACCTTAAAGGGCTCCCCTCTTGCCCCTATTACAGACGTATAACTCTTCCCTTCTTTTATTCCCTCTGGGAGCTTTTGAATAGTGGATCTTTCAGCTCCTGTATCTACTAAAAATAGTACTTCTTCTTTATGGGGACCAATTAATAGTTTTATCAAGGGCTCTGTTGATGTTGAAGTCCCCAGAAGATATAGCCCCTGACACCCCTATTCTTCTTTAAACATTTTCTCGTCTTGTTCCCGCTTACGACAATTCTTCTGTAAATGTCCTCTTTTTTGACAATAGTAACAAGCGGGGATCGCTGAATTCCCTTGAGAAGGCTGGCCCCTAGGGGTTTCTTCTATACTTCTTCTCTTCTCCCTCTCTCCTAACAAGGGCTTTTTCTGACTTTCTTTTACTGCTGCTACAAAGATCTTGGCTTTTGTTTTTTGTTTCTCCTCATATCTCCTGACATATACTTTTTGCGCTTCTCTAAGTAACTCTTCTAATCCTCTCTCTTGCCAATTTTCTAACTTTTCCAATTTCTTTCTTATGTCCACCCAGGATTTGGCTACGAATTGTGTTCTAAGGAGTGCGGTTCCAATTGCTGTATTCGGATCGATCCCCGAATACATTTGTAAACTTTTCTTTAATCTCTCCAACCATTCTGTTGGAGATTCCTCTTTTCCTTGTTGTTCATTGAATGTTTTATTAATGTTTTTTCCTCGTGGAACCGCTTCTCTGATCCCTTGTATAATCATTGTTCTCAAATCTCTCATGTTTTGTCTTCCCTGGGGTTGCTGGTGATCCCAGTGGGGATCCACATTTGGCCATTTTTGATCTCCTGGGGGTCCAGCTTGATTTTGTCTTTCCCAAATCCTCATTCCAGCTTGCCTAATCATTCCCCTTTCCTCAACAGTAAATAAGATTGCTAAAATGGATTGTATTTCTTCCCAGGTATAAGTGTTAGGACCCAGGAATTGATCTAGTCTTTCGGCTACTCCGAGGGGGTCATTTAACAGAGTCCCCATTTCTTTCCTAAAAGATCTCACCTCTGTGGTATTTAAAGGGACTGCCACGAACCCAAATCCTCCCTGATTGCCTCCAAGGGGTACTTCTCTTAATGGATACAGAGAGGTTTCTTCAGGTACGGCAGTCTTACTTCTTGTGCATGCAGCCGGAGGCAGGTCTAATTCTGGTGCTGTTTGTGGTGGAGGCAGGGACCATGGCTGCACTGCCGGAGAGATTACCAGAGGGGGAGGAGGGGGAGCCGGGAGTGTGTTATTAGGACCCAGAGGTGGTGGTGGTGGTGGTAAATTATCCAGCGGCTCCCATTCATCATTCTTTCTTTTTTCCTGCTTTTCCTCCCCTCCAGAATCCTCGTTTGTTTTTAGTGCTAATATTGAGGCTGGAACGTGGAGTCCCAATCCACAATTCTGCATACTCACTTTCTTCCTGACAGAAAGGCTCTTTTGAATTAACATATATATTCAAAGCCTGACAAATCCAATCATCAAACGATCCAAAAACAGGCCAGAAAACACACGGTCTTAAAGGTTTTTTTGGCCATTCTATCATACAGTAATGAACCAATTGTAATTTATTTTTTCCTTTTCTGGGGCCCCTATTGTTCCAATTTCCAATCATTATTCCTAATGGACTTTCTGGTGGTATATCTGGTATTTCGCTCCCTTTCTGGTCCTTGGTCTTTGATTTTATCTGACCCATCTGGGAATTTTACTAGTGGCAATTCCCACAGCCCTTGGTTGCCCCGAGTGAGAGTGTCTTGCAGGGGGCTTAGGACCTATCACCCACCCACGTATCACTCCATTCACCAGCCCAGCCCCCCCGACAGGAGATTAGAACCAGTGAGAAAACAAAAAGACTTCTACGCCTCAGACTTTAGAAGCCTCAGTTACACTCTCACACACAAACACGGGCAACCGTACCTTTACCCAACCGGACGGTATCTTACGAATCAGTCGTCTTCGTCCAGAGTCCAACCGGACGGTATCCACAAGCGTCTTCGTCTGGGATCGAACCAGACGGTATCCAAACGACTGTCGTCTTCGTCCGGTTCGATCCCGGACACCGGAACCCAACCAGACGGTATCCAAACGACCCTGTCGTCCTCGTCCGGATCTTCGCGCGCAGAATTACAGGCACAAAAACACAGCCGGCAAGGGAGCTCAAAAAAAATCAAAATTCTTTGCTTACCTTTATTCAGGTTCAGGATGGCATTAGTCCCGATCTGACTCAAACAGGAGCCACCAAATGGTGGGGCGCCCCTCCTAGAGTAAATCAGAATTCAGGAACGATAGCCATCCCGGACGAGCCCCCAAATTGTTATAAATGGCTCAGGATTCAAATTAGAATTAAATGAAAAATAGGATTTATTAAAGGATATAAAGGAATAGAGGTAAGCAAACAGCGCTGGGTGCACCAGGAGTCTCCGCTCCACCAGGATGCACACCAATTACATCAAGCAACTGATTTTTATGCTCCTAGACTAATACATATTCATTACTACTTCTAAAAAAAAGAGATTATTAAAATTAGCTTCCGGGGTGCAGTCCCTCCTACTGGAGCATGCGCAGTCTCCTCTGGGGTCTCTTCTGGGGGTCTCTAGGGGTCTTCCATGCTGAAGGCTCGCAGTCTTCCTCTTCCCCTTTGTACTTACTGGGCACCATCCCAAGTTTACGGAACACCTTCTTCAAAACACCTTCTTCAAATCTTGTCTCCCAGCCGCCTTTCAGCTTCTTTCTCGGCCCCCCCCCTAACCAGATACCAAAGATCCACATAGTATCCCATAACAGTCACTAGTTGCTATCAGTTGTTCTGAAACTCCCAGACACACGGGTAATTAAAACATTCTTCCCCAGCCATTCACAGACACATCCATAGCAGTGTTAGAAATAGAAGTCCAGAATAACAAAAGCAAACAGGTTCATAAATTTAAGAAGTGATAAATTGGCTAGAATGAGGAATGAGGGGGAGACTGGGACACACTGCAGCTGTGGTTCAAGCATTGAATTGCCAGTGCAGGGCCCAGAGGCAGACAGGATTCAAACATTTCAAACAGAATTGTTCTTTATGGACACGAATTGTTAAAACATTCCTCACAGGACATTTTCTTCCTGGGGGCTCTGAACGCATGTCAGACCTGCTTGTGCTCCATCATCAGCTTTTTCAGCGTTGAGTCATATTGGTTCCATGTTTCAGCCTCAAGATTTTTGAGCTTATGGGCCATCAGTATGCGATGCCTTCTTTCTTCTATCTTAGCGCGTACAGAGCGCGCTCCCTGCAGGCAAGGAAAACACATCCGCATGCAGCGTTAGTCTCCTAGGACTGGGCACAGGCAGGAGCACAGGGACGGTGGGCAGCCACATCTGCTGCTTCTGCCCTGCTCTGGAATCTCCCAGGGGAAACGGGGCTGGGAAATGCCTATGGCGTACCGTTGTTGAAGGGTCCTGAGGATTATTCAGGCACTCAGGGGTCCTAGGCTTTGGGTAAGCTGGAGGTCTTGGTTTCTTCAGCTCCTCCTCAGATCCCTCCTAAATTGGTGCCATTAATCTAGAAAGACAGAACAGGCTTAGTTTATGGGGGTACACTTGGAGGCAGTTACTCAGAGCTGGGCTCGCAGCTCACAGCTTATCTCCAGCACCACAAAATGCTTCTGGCACAGGAAGACCACCACCACACCAGGACGACTGCTGTCCCTTTGATGTTTCCAGTGCCTTTTGGCATGAGCACATTCACTGCAGCCAAGGGAAACATCTCACTGGCACAAAACCATCTGACTTCCTCCACTTGTGTGGGGAAGAAGGGACAGAATTGTCCCAAGGCCTCACTCAGGCCCCTAGCTGCGGGATGTGTTGCTATGTCCCACGCAGACACACACCATCACACACGGCCCCCTTGACCCTTTGCACCCACAGCCTTCCCCTCGGGACCTGTGTCATGCCTCTGTTCTAGGGTGCAGAGAGGTCCATGGGTTGGCATCGCACCCAGCTCCTTCCCGTGTCACGAGGAAGGGGAAGACGACAAGGCCTGGAACCCCAGAACACGGCTCAGGGGCTCAGGGCCTCCAGGGCTGTTCCCAGGCCTCAGCTGGACTGGTGCACACTTACTCTGTCTGTGTTGACTTCGTGGCCTTTGGCTCTTCCTTCGAGGCATCTGGTGCCATCTTACTTACAGGGCTTTGGCCTTTGACATTCTCTTTCATCCTGTCCTTCAGCTTCTTGTCATACTCCTTTCTCACAATGCTGGAAGGACTTTGGTCACCCTCCAGGAGGTGGTAGACAGGGTTCTGCAAAACCAGAAGAGTCTCCTAAAGACCTGCTGCAAGGAGCTGAGGCTGCCCCTCCCAGTGCACTCCTGCAGGAAATGGCTCTGAGCAGCTGCGGGCCACCCTCTCCAATGGGGTCTCTTACCAACACTTTCAAGGCTGTAGCCCTTGCTCCCTAAGACCAGGGCAGGGCCTGTTCTTTCTGCTTGCGTGTGTGCTTCTGCTGAGGCAGGTGCCTTGCACAGCCTCACTTTAGTCTTCAGAGTGCAGGTACAGCGGGCACTGCTCCCTTGCAGGGAGGTACGGTCCCTTGGCAGACCCGTGCCCATGCTCCGCTCGCTGCTGGCTCTGCCCTTTGCTTCTTGCAACAGCTCCTCCCGCATGGCAACGTGCAGGGGAGCGGGCAGACAGCAGGCACGTGCCTGGCCAGGTGGGGACTGCAACGCTGCCGTGCCGGAGACCTGCACTGCTCCCCTCCCTCCCAAGGAGTGGGGGAATTGCTTTCCTGGGGCTTTTCTTTCCTGGGGGCTCTGAATACGTGACATACCTGTTTTCGCTCTCTGCTCCTACTCCGTAGGATTGCATCATATTCCCCACAAATTTCATCTTCAAGCTCTGCGCGCTTGTGGGCCATGAGTATTCTGTGCCGTCTTTCTGCCATCCGAGCACGCACAGAGCGCCACCTCTGCAGGCAAGGGAAACACAACCGCATGCAGCATTAGTCTCCTGGGGCTGGGCACAGGCAGGAGCACAGGGACGGTGGGCAGCCACATCTGCTGCATCTGCCCAGCTCTGGAGTCTCCAAGGGGAAACGGGGCTGGGAAATGCCTATGGCGTACCGATGTTGGACGGTCCTGAGGATTATCCAGGCACTCAGGGGTCCTAGGCTTTGGGTAAGCTGGAGGTCTTGGTTTCTTCAGCTCCTCAGTCCTCCCATGAATTGGTGGCAGGAATCTGAAAAGACACAGCAGGCTTAGCTTATGGGAGTACACTTGGAGGCAGTTTCTAAGAGCTGGGCTCACAGCTCACAGCTTAGCTCCAGCAGCACAAGGTGCTTCCGCAGGAGGAAGACCACGACCACACCAGGGCAACAGCTGTCCCTTTGATGTTTCCAGTGCCTTTTGGCATGAGCACATTCACTGCAGCCAAGGGAAACATCTCACTGGCACAAAACCATCTGACTTCCTCCACTTGTGTGGGGAAGAAGGGACAGAATTGTCCCAAGGCCTCACTCAGGCCCCTAGCTGCGGGATGTGTTGCTATGTCCCACGCAGACGCACACCATCAGACACGGCCCCCTTGGCCCTTTGCACCCACAGCCTTCCCCTCAGGACCTGTGTCGTGGAAAGGCCTGGGAATGCCGAGAAGCCCCTGGGTTGACATTGCACCCAGCTCCTTCCTGTGTCAAGAGGAAGGGGAGGGCTTCAAGCCCAGGAAACCTCAGAACACAGTGCAGGGGCTCAGGGCCTCCAGGGCTGTTCCCAAGCCTCAGCTAGACCGGTGCACACTTACTCTGCCTGTGCTCTCCTCAGGGGCTGTGGCTCTTCCTGCCTCCCCTCTGGTGCCTTTGGGCTCGCACCGCTCTGGCCTTTCTCATTCTTTTTCATCCTCTCCATTAGCTGCTGCGCCGGAGACCTGCACTGCTCCCCTCCCTCCCAAGGAGCAGGGGAAATGCCTGTTGGGACTGTTATAAATGGCTCAGGATTCAAATTAGAATTAAATGAAAAATAGGATTTATTAAAGGATATAAAGGAATAGAGGTAAGCAAACAGCGCTGGGTGCACCAGGAGTCTCCGCTCCACCAGGATGCACACCAATTACATCAAGCAACTGATTTTTATGCTCCTAGACTAATACATATTCATTACTACTTCTAAAAAAAAGAGATTATTAAAATTAGCTTCCGGGGTGCAGTCCCTCCTACTGGAGCATGCGCAGTCTCCTCTGGGGTCTCTTCTGGGGGTCTCTAGGGGTCTTCCATGCTGAAGGCTCGCAGTCTTCCTCTTCCCCTTTGTACTTACTGGGCACCATCCCAAGTTTACGGAACACCTTCTTCAAAACACCTTCTTCAAATCTTGTCTCCCAGCCGCCTTTCAGCTTCTTTCTCGGCCCCCCCCCTAACCAGATACCAAAGATCCACATAGTATCCCATAACAGTCACTAGTTGTTATCAGTTGTTCTGAAACTCCCAGACACACGGGTAATTAAAACATTCTTCCCCTGCCATTCACAGACACATCTATAGCAGTGTTAGAAATAGAAGTCCAGAATAACAAAAGCAAACAGGTTCATAAATTTAAGAAGGGATAAATTGGCTAGAATGAGGAATGAGGGGGAGACTGGGACACACTGCAGCTGTGGTTCAAGCATTGAATTGCCAGTGCAGGGCCCAGAGGCAGACAGGATTCAAACATTTCAAACAGAATTGTTCTTTATGGACACGAATTGTTAAAACATTCCTCACAATCCCTTATCTTCTTTTCAATATCCCCAATTCGTGTCTCTTCTGTTATTAATAATTGGATTTCATCAGTTTGTTCTTGGAGGGTCCAATTCTTAAGCATCATAATTGACATATTCCCTTCTTTTTTTAATGAAGTTATTACCAATGTACTATTTATCACCCGGCGTATTAATAGTGTAAGACAAGGTATCATACAAGGTACAAATAATAATGTCATTATACCACATAATAATAAAAATAACACCCTTTTAACCCATGGTCCACCAGGCAGCCATGAAAATAAATCCCATTCCATATCCTTCCAGGTTTGTGTTGGGACGTGGGCTAATTTTCTAATTTCCTTGGTTATCTTTTTAACTACTTTCCCATTATCGTCAATTTGTAAACAACAATTAGAATAATTTAGTTTACCACACACACCCCCTTCTTCTGCTAGTAAATAGTCCAAGACCATTCTATGTTGGAAAATAGCATTCCTCATCTGGGTAGATTGGTCAGCTAGGAGATCCAGAGCTGTTGCTGTTTGATTAGTTATTATTTCGAGAACTGCTTGTAACCTAATTATGCGATTCAAATTATAAATAGGTTCTCGAGCTCCAGATATTACTTCATTCGGATTCCATGTAGCTGGTCCATAATACTGTATGATTCTTTCAGGGGGCCATTCATTTTCTCTCCATTTTTGAGCACTACCTCCAGCTAAAGAGGTATCAATATATCGTTTCTCCCTATTGAGATCATCATATAATTTTACTCCTAAGTGATTCCCTTGTATTTGAGATAATAAAAAGAATAAAGGTCTTATGTATCCCACGTAGCATATTCCTGACCAATCTTTTGGTAACCTTTTATAGGCCCGTTTGCCACATATCCAATAATGTCCTTTTAAAGCCCACGTCCCATTTGGAAAAGGACCATCCCAGTTTTTTCTATTCCTTGGGGCATGAAAATACAAGGTGTTCTCGTTACCAAGTGGCCCAGTTACAATGTTTGCTTCCTTAATACTCGTATATATACACTTCCAAGCCCCTACACTAGATTCCCACTCACAATTACAGCTAATTTCTCCTTCACGACTTGTCATATTATTGGCTGACCAGAAATGTTTAAAAAAACACTTGCGTCCCGTTCTCATTTTGCCACCTCCAGCGATAGATTTTTACCACGTGCTGTTCCCTAGTGGTGTTATCACGCTGACAACTCAAGATTTGAACATCGAATTGTCCTTTTGATTGTGCTCTTGCCATGGCTTTACACCCAGGTCCAAAGAATTCCTTAGATGAGCATTTCAGCCAAGTCCCATTTTTCAGCTGGACATGTGTAGCATTCCATTTTCCTTTACTTGCTGTACAGTTTATAGGTCTACATTCAGGATCAGTACATTCATATCCAGGGGACAGAGTCCATTTACAAATGCTTTCTCCCACCTTTACTGTCCCTGTTCTGTTTAAACAATATATACCTTTTTCTGATGAATACAATTGCCACGGGCCTTCTTCCTCTTTCCAGAATTGTGTTCCATTATGAACTTCACTTAAATTACTAACCCACCATTTAGGTTCAACTGGGCCAGCTACCCAAGGCCAACTTTCAGCTCCTCTTGGTCCCCCACAAACCCAGCAATTGCTAAGATTAAAAGTCTTAGCCACTTCCTCCCCCAGAATAAAAAAGTTATTCCCATGGCTCAATTGCCCTTGTAAGAATAGTACCAGGAAGTATAGCATCCTTCTCATCCTTCTACGTCGTCCGGGGGGGGGTATGTAGGGGTGTGAGAAATGTCCTCAATCAAGGGGTTGGATCCACTTCCAGAATCTACTTAAACTGGTGTCACTGTTCAGCCTTCGAGGGTGGTTCAGCTCCTGGAAAACTAATTACAATAGGTTAAAAAAAAAAAAAACGCTTACTACATACATACATTTTTCGTCTGCTCGCTTGTTTCTTTTTCTGGGACAGCTTGATTTCAGTGCGGGAGAAGTCCGGTCGAGGCCCTCACACTCGGCAGTCAATACCCGTAGGGGTTGCCTCCCTCGGTAGACTATACACACTATACACACCGCAGTGGAGAGTCCTGCCCCGGTCTTGCCTTCTCCCCTTTCTTCATTGCAGGCTTGTCCCTTTCTTCTGGTATTTCATGCAGAGCAGGCCCTATTTCCGGAACATTAGTTCCCCAGGAGCGGACTCAACCTTCCAGGTTTTGGGTATTTATTGGTCCTTTCACTCTGGATGCATGGGTCCAACCCCTTTCTGCTGTTCTCACAGCTGTTTCAGTGGTAAGTAAAACAAGATACGGTCCCTCCCACCGGGGTTGTAAGGATTCTTCTTTCCAAGTTTTTATTAAGACCTTATCCCCTGGTTGTATTTGATGGATGGTAAACCCTAAAGGTGGTGTCTGAACCAGTATTCCAATTTCTCTTAGTTCTTGCAACCTCTTCCCAATAGTAATTATATATTTCTGGATACTTCGATCCTCAACTACATTATCCCCCAGGGGCATTCCCTGTGAGTAAGGCATACCGTATAACATTTCATATGGTGATAATCCAGTCTCACTGTGTGATTTAGTTCTTATGTTTAAAAGTGCCAATGGTAAACATCGAGTCCAGGGCAATTGTGTCTCAATCATCAATTTAGCCAATTGCTGTTTTATTGTTTGATTCATTCTCTCTACTTTCCCTGAGCTTTGTGGGTGCCATGGAGTATGATATTCCCACTGAATACCTAATGATTGACATAATAATTTTATTATTTTAGAAGTAAAGTGTGTGCCTTGGTCAGAATCAATGTACTGGATTATCCCATATCTAGGTATCAGATGTTCCAATAAAATTTTTGTCACCGTTTGCGCCGTAGCTCGTGCCACAGGATAAGCTTCCACCCATTGTGTTAAATGGTCAACAATTACCAATAAATACTTGATTCTCCCTACTTTAGGCAATTCAGTAAAATCAACTTGTACTCTCTCAAAAGGCCGATATGCTGTTTTTCTTCCTCCCGCTGCCGCCTGTCGAAATATTTTCTTATTTATTTTCTGACAAGTTAAACAACCTTGTGTGATTTGCTTTGCTATTTCAAAAACCCCTATACAACCAAATTGTTTAAGTAAGTGATTACTTAATGCTCTTGTACCCCAGTGTGTTTGGGTATGCAAACGTTCCAATATTTGTCTTGCATAAGCTTTTGGTAACATTTCTCGTCCATCTGGCAATGTCCATTTTCCTTGTTCTAATTTAGCACCTATTTTCTCCAGTTTTGTTTGTTCTTCAGGAGTAAACTTCTTTTCTTCTTCTTGTTTTTCTTCTTCTTGTCTTACTTCTTCCTGTACTATATTAATTTTAGCAGCCTGAGTTCTTAAAGCTGCTTCCTGAGCTTCTTTATCTGCTAGATTATTTCCCCTAGTGTGGTATTCCAATCCTTTCTGATGCCCTCTTACATGTACTACTGCTATTTCTTTAGGTTCCCTTAAAGCTTTTAAAATTTTCCTTATTAATTCTTGATGTATAAGATTCTTCCCTTGAGTATTAATTAAACCTCTTTCCTCCCAAATTTTTCCAAAGGTGTGAACCACTCCATATGCATATTTAGAATCTGTATATATAGTTCCACTTTTTCCCTTTAATAGTTCCAGGGCCCTGTATAGGGCATACAGCTCACAAGCCTGAGCTGACCATGATGGACTCAGGGGGCCTGATTCCACAGATTCCAGGTGTTTATTAATTATGGCATATCCTGTTTTTCTTTTTCCCTCTACTACTCGAGAGGAACCATCTATGAATAGTATCTCTCCCTTTTCTAATTCAGTATCTCTCAAATCAGGTCTCACTTTAGTCTGGGTCTCGATTACCTCCAAACAATTATGTTGTAGTTCCTCTGAGGGTTTTCCAAATAAAAATTGTGCTGGGCTCTGAGCAGAGGTTACCTTCAATTCTAAATCAGGGGAGTCAATTAGTATAGCTTCATACTTTAGGATCCGGCTGTCTGTTAACCATTTCTCCGCTCTCTGTTGTAAGACACTTCTGACATTGTGTGGAGTATACACTTTTAAGGGAGCACTAAAAGTAATCTTTCTGACTTCTTCTATCAATAATGCTGTAGCAACCAAGGCTTGAAGACAAGCAGGCCACCCCCTACTTACTGGATCAAGTAATTTGGAACAATACCCCACAGGTTTTTTAATTCCTGCCCAATCTTGAGTAAGGACTCCGTATGCTGTCTGGTTTGATGTGTTCACAAAAAGATAAAAGGGTTTCTCTAGATCTGGGAGACTTAATACAGGTGCTTGTATTAATGCTTTTTTTATTTCTTCAAATTTTTGATCATCTTCTGTGGACCACTTGAATCGATTATCAATTAGTTTTTCATATAAAAATTTAACTTTTTCACTGTAGCTTTCAAGCCACGGTCTACAATATCCTAATAATCCCAATACTTGCCGAATTTCCTTTTTAGTTTGTGGGGGTCTTAAGGAGAGGATCCCAGATACCCTGTCAGGATCCAATTTCTTTTCTCCCCTGCTTAACCAGTGTCCTAAGTATTTTACCTCCTGTTCCACAAATTGTAACTTTGATCGGGACACTTTTAATCCCTTTTCCCCCAGAAAATTTAACAAATTAATAGTGGCTTTTCGGGTTCCTTCTTCAGTCTCTCCAGCTATTAACAAATCATCCACATATTGCAATAACTTTACCTCCCCAGGTAATGTAAAATCTTGTAGAACTTTTTCCAAAGTTTGTCCAAATAGATTCGGTGACTCAGTAAACCCTTGTGGTAGCACAGTCCACCTTAATTGTTGTTTTCGTCCTGTCTCCGGGTCTTCCCACTCGAAAGCAAAGTAATCCCTGGAATTTTCATCTAAAGGACAGGTCCAAAAAGCATCTTTCAGATCTATTACACTATACCAAGTATATTTGGGAGAGACATGACTCAGCAGAGTGTAAGGATTTGCTACCACAGGGAATTTAGTGATTGTTCGCTGATTTACAGCTCTCAGATCCTGTACCAGTCTGTATGACCCATCCGATTTCTTCACAGGGAGGATGGGTGTATTATGAGGTGACATACACGGTTCTAAAGTCCCTTCCTCCAAAAGTCTATCAACTATAGGTTTTAATCCCCTTCGACCCTCCATTGGGATAGGATATTGTTTAATTCGAATAGGACGATGTGGATCCATTATCTGAACATTTATGGGGTCCATTTCCATTTTTCCAATTTCTCCCTCCTTATACCACACTAAAGGGTTAATAACTTCTTCATCTTTATGGGTTAAAGTGTATAATTTGATTTGCAACTTATCCCCTTGACTCTGAATGCTTAAGTTCAATTTTAAAATCAAATCCCTTCCTAGTAAATTGTACCCCGCTTCAGGAAGCAAAAGTAAATCATTAAGACAAATCTTTTGATCAGTTTCTATTTCCACATCTTTTAAAACAGGAACCTTAAAGGGCTCCCCTCTTGCCCCTATTACAGACGTATAACTCTTCCCTTCTTTTATTCCCTCTGGGAGCTTTTGAATAGTGGATCTTTCAGCTCCTGTATCTACTAAAAATAGTACTTCTTCTTTATGGGGACCAATTAATAGTTTTATCAAGGGCTCTGTTGATGTTGAAGTCCCCAGAAGATATAGCCCCTGACACCCCTATTCTTCTTTAAACATTTTCTCGTCTTGTTCCCGCTTACGACAATTCTTCTGTAAATGTCCTCTTTTTTGACAATAGTAACAAGCGGGGATCGCTGAATTCCCTTGAGAAGGCTGGCCCCTAGGGGTTTCTTCTATACTTCTTCTCTTCTCCCTCTCTCCTAACAAGGGCTTTTTCTGACTTTCTTTTACTGCTGCTACAAAGATCTTGGCTTTTGTTTTTTGTTTCTCCTCATCTCTCCTGACATATACTTTTTGCGCTTCTCTAAGTAACTCTTCTAATCCTCTCTCTTGCCAATTTTCTAACTTTTCCAATTTCTTTCTTATGTCCACCCAGGATTTGGCTACGAATTGTGTTCTAAGGAGTGCGGTTCCAATTGCTGTATTCGGATCGATCCCCGAATACATTTGTAAACTTTTCTTTAATCTCTCCAACCATTCTGTTGGAGATTCCTCTTTTCCTTGTTGTTCATTGAATGTTTTATTAATGTTTTTTCCTCGTGGAACCGCTTCTCTGATCCCTTGTATAATCATTGTTCTCAAACCTCTCATGTTTTGTCTTCCCTGGGGTTGCTGGTGATCCCAGTGGGGATCCACATTTGGCCATTTTTGATCTCCCGGGGGTCCAGCTTGATTTTGTCTTTCCCAAATCCTCATTCCAGCTTGCCTAATCATTCCCCTTTCCTCAACAGTAAATAAGATTGCTAAAATGGATTGTATTTCTTCCCAGGTATAAGTGTTAGGACCCAGGAATTGATCTAGTCTTTCGGCTACTCCGAGGGGGTCATTTAACAGAGTCCCCATTTCTTTCCTAAAAGATCTCACCTCTGTGGTATTTAAAGGGACTGCCACGAACCCAAATCCTCCCTGATTGCCTCCAAGGGGTACTTCTCTTAATGGATACAGAGAGGTTTCTTCAGGTACGGCAGTCTTACTTCTTGTGCATGCAGCCGGAGGCAGGTCTAATTCTGGTGCTGTTTGTGGTGGAGGCAGGGACCATGGCTGCACTGCCGGAGAGATTACCAGAGGGGGAGGAGGGGGAGCCGGGAGTGTGTTATTAGGACCCAGAGGTGGTGGTGGTGGTGGTAAATTATCCAGCGGCTCCCATTCATCATTCTTTCTTTTTTCCTGCTTTTCCTCCCCTCCAGAATCCTCATTTGTTTTTAGTGCTAATATTGAGGCTGGACGTGGAGTCCCAATCCACAATTCTGCATACTCACTTTCTTCCTGACAGAAAGGCTCTTTTGAATTAACATATATATTCAAAGCCTGACAAATCCAATCATCAAACGATCCAAAAACAGGCCAGAAAACACACGGTCTTAAAGGTTTTTTTGGCCATTCTATCATACAGTAATGAACCAATTTTAATTTATTTTTTCCTTTTCTGGGGCCCCTATTGTTCCAATTTCCAATCATTATTCCTAATGGACTTTCTGGTGGTATATCTGGTATTTCGCTCCCTTTCTGGTCCTTGGTCTTTGATTTTATCTGACCCATCTGGGAATTTTACTAGTGGCAATTCCCACAGCCCTTGGTTGCCCCGAGTGAGAGTGTCTTGCAGGGGGCTTAGGACCTATCACCCACCCACGTATCACTCCATTCACCAGCCCAGCCCCCCCGACAGGAGATTAGAACCAGTGAGAAAACAAAAAGACTTCTACGCCTCAGACTTTAGAAGCCTCAGTTACACTCTCACACACAAACACGGGCAACCGTACCTTTACCCAACCGGACGGTATCTTACGAATCAGTCGTCTTCGTCCAGAGTCCAACCGGACGGTATCCACAAGCGTCTTCGTCTGGGATCGAACCAGACGGTATCCAAACGACTGTCGTCTTCGTCCGGTTCGATCCCGGACACCGGAACCCAACCAGACGGTATCCAAACGACCCTGTCATCCTCGTCCGGATCTTCGCGCGCAGAATTACAGGCACAAAAACACAGCCGGCAAGGGAGCTCAAAAAAAATCAAAATTCTTTGCTTACCTTTATTCAGGTTCAGGATGGCATTAGTCCCGATCTGACTCAAACAGGAGCCACCAAATGGTGGGGCGCCCCTCCTAGAGTAAATCAGAATTCAGGAACGATAGCCATCCCGGACGAGCCCCCAAATTGTTATAAATGGCTCAGGATTCAAATTAGAATTAAATGAAAAATAGGATTTATTAAAGGATATAAAGGAATAGAGGTAAGCAAACAGCGCTGGGTGCACCAGGAGTCTCCGCTCCACCAGGATGCACACCAATTACATCAAGCAACTGATTTTTATGCTCCTAGACTAATACATATTCATTACTACTTCTAAAAAAAAGAGATTATTAAAATTAGCTTCCGGGGTGCAGTCCCTCCTACTGGAGCATGCGCAGTCTCCTCTGGGGTCTCTTCTGGGGGTCTCTAGGGGTCTTCCATGCTGAAGGCTCGCAGTCTTCCTCTTCCCCTTTGTACTTACTGGGCACCATCCCAAGTTTACGGAACACCTTCTTCAAAACACCTTCTTCAAATCTTGTCTCCCAGCCGCCTTTCAGCTTCTTTCTCGGCCCCCCCCCTAACCAGATACCAAAGATCCACATAGTATCCCATAACAGTCACTAGTTGTTATCAGTTGTTCTGAAACTCCCAGACACACGGGTAATTAAAACATTCTTCCCCTGCCATTCACAGACACATCTATAGCAGTGTTAGAAATAGAAGTCCAGAATAACAAAAGCAAACAGGTTCATAAATTTAAGAAGGGATAAATTGGCTAGAATGAGGAATGAGGGGGAGACTGGGACACACTGCAGCTGTGGTTCAAGCATTGAATTGCCAGTGCAGGGCCCAGAGGCAGACAGGATTCAAACATTTCAAACAGAATTGTTCTTTATGGACACGAATTGTTAAAACATTCCTCACAGGACATTTTCTTCCTGGGGGCTCTGAACGCATGTCAGACCTGCTTGTGCTCCATCATCAGCTTTTTCAGCGTTGAGTCATATTGGTTCCATGTTTCAGCCTCAAGATTTTTGAGCTTATGGGCCATCAGTATGCGATGCCTTCTTTCTTCTATCTTAGCGCGTACAGAGCGCGCTCCCTGCAGGCAAGGAAAACACATCCGCATGCAGCGTTAGTCTCCTAGGACTGGGCACAGGCAGGAGCACAGGGACGGTGGGCAGCCACATCTGCTGCTTCTGCCCTGCTCTGGAATCTCCCAGGGAAAACGGGGCTGGGAAATGCCTATGGCGTACCGTTGTTGAAGGGTCCTGAGGATTATCCAGGCACTCAGGGGTCCTAGGCTTTGGGTAAGCTGGAGGTCTTGGTTTCTTCAGCTCCTCCTCAGATCCCTCCTAAATTGGTGCCATTAATCTAGAAAGACAGAACAGGCTTAGTTTATGGGGGTACACTTGGAGGCAGTTACTCAGAGCTGGGCTCGTAGCTCACAGCTTATCTCCAGCACCACAAAATGCTTCTGGCACAGGAAGACCACCACCACACCAGGACGACAGCTGTCCCTTTGATGTTTCCAGTGCCTTTTGGCATGAGCACATTCACTGCAGCCAAGGGAAACATCTCACTGGCACAAAACCATCTGACTTCCTCCACTTGTGTGGGGAAAAAGGGACAGAATTGTCCCAAGGCCTCACTCAGGCCCGTACTTGTAGGATGTGTTGCTAAGTCGAACACAGACGCACACCATCAGACATGGCGCCATTGGCCCTTTGCACCCACAGCCTTCCCCTCGGGACCTGTGTCATGCCTCAGTTATGGGGTGCAGAGAGATCCCTGGGTTGGCATCGCACCCAGCTCCTTCCCGTGTCACGAGGAAGGGGAAGACGACAAGACCTGGAACCCCAGAACACGGCTCAGGGCCTCAGGGCCTCCAGGGCTGTTCCCAGGCCTCAGCTAGACCGGTGCACACTTACTCTGCCTGTGCTGTCCTTGGTTGCTGTGGCACTTACTGCCACTCCTTTGGTGCCTTCTGGCTCGTAGGCATTTGGCCTTTCAACTTGTCCTTTATTCTCTTCTTCAGCATCTTATCACACTCCTTTCTCACAATGTGGGAAGGAACTCGCGTGCACTTGAGTATTTGGCAGAACGATTTCTGCAAAACGAGAAGAGAGTCTCGTAAAGAACTGCTGCAAGCAGCTGAGGCTGCTCCTCCCAGTGCGTTCCTGCAGGAAATGGCTCTGAGCAGCAGCGGGCCACGCTCTCCAATGGGGTCTCCTACCAACAGACAGTGCTTTCAAGGCTGCAGCCCTTGCTCCCTGAGCCCAGGGCAGGGCCTGTTCTTTCTGCTTGCGTGTGTGCTTCTGCTGAGGCAGGTGCCTCGCACAGCCTCACTTTAGTCTTCAGGGTGCAGGTACAGCGGGCACTCATCCCTCGCAGGGAGGTACAGTCCCTTGGCAGACCCATGCCCATGCCCAGCTCACTGCTGGCTCTGCCCTTTGCTTCTTGCAATAGCTCGTCCCTCATGGCAACACACAGGGGAGCGGGCAGACAGCAGGCACCTGCCTGGCCAGGTGGGGACTGCAATGCTGCTGTGCCGGAGACCTGCACTGCTCCCCTCCCTCCCAAGGAGCAGGGGAAATGCCTGTTGGGACATTTTCTTCCTGGGGGCTCTGAACGCATGTCAGACCTGCTTGTGCTCCATCATCAGCTTTTTCAGCGTTGAGTCATATTGGTTCCATGTTTCAGCCTCAAGATTTTTGAGCTTATGGGCCATCAGTATGCGATGCCTTCTTTCTTCTATCTTAGCGCGTACAGAGCGCGCTCCCTGCAGGCAAGGAAAACACATCCGCATGCAGCGTTAGTCTCCTAGGACTGGGCACAGGCAGGAGCACAGGGACGGTGGGCAGCCACATCTGCTGCTTCTGCCCTGCTCTGGAATCTCCCAGGGGAAACGGGGCTGGGAAATGCCTATGGCGTACCGTTGTTGAAGGGTCCTGAGGATTATCCAGGCACTCAGGGGTCCTAGGCTTTGGGTAAGCTGGAGGTCTTGGTTTCTTCAGCTCCTCCTCAGATCCCTCCTAAATTGGTGCCATTAATCTAGAAAGACAGAACAGGCTTAGTTTATGGGGGTACACTTGGAGGCAGTTACTCAGAGCTGGGCTCGTAGCTCACAGCTTATCTCCAGCACCACAAAATGCTTCTGGCACAGGAAGACCACCACCACACCAGGACGACAGCTGTCCCTTTGATGTTTCCAGTGCCTTTTGGCATGAGCACATTCACTGCAGCCAAGGGAAACATCTCACTGGCACAAAACCATCTGACTTCCTCCACTTGTGTGGGGAAAAAGGGACAGAATTGTCCCAAGGCCTCACTCAGGCCCGTACTTGTAGGATGTGTTGCTAAGTCGAACACAGACGCACACCATCAGACATGGCGCCATTGGCCCTTTGCACCCACAGCCTTCCCCTCGGGACCTGTGTCATGCCTCAGTTATGGGGTGCAGAGAGATCCCTGGGTTGGCATCGCACCCAGCTCCTTCCCGTGTCACGAGGAAGGGGAAGACGACAAGACCTGGAACCCCAGAACACGGCTCAGGGCCTCAGGGCCTCCAGGGCTGTTCCCAGGCCTCAGCTAGACCGGTGCACACTTACTCTGCCTGTGCTGTCCTTGGTTGCTGTGGCACTTACTGCCACTCCTTTGGTGCCTTCTGGCTCGTAGGCATTTGGCCTTTCAACTTGTCCTTTATTCTCTTCTTCAGCATCTTATCACACTCCTTTCTCACAATGTGGGAAGGAACTCGCGTGCACTTGAGTATTTGGCAGAACGATTTCTGCAAAACGAGAAGAGAGTCTCGTAAAGAACTGCTGCAAGCAGCTGAGGCTGCTCCTCCCAGTGCGTTCCTGCAGGAAATGGCTCTGAGCAGCAGCGGGCCACGCTCTCCAATGGGGTCTCCTACCAACAGACAGTGCTTTCAAGGCTGCAGCCCTTGCTCCCTGAGCCCAGGGCAGGGCCTGTTCTTTCTGCTTGCGTGTGTGCTTCTGCTGAGGCAGGTGCCTCGCACAGCCTCACTTTAGTCTTCAGGGTGCAGGTACAGCGGGCACTCATCCCTCGCAGGGAGGTACAGTCCCTTGGCAGACCCATGCCCATGCCCAGCTCACTGCTGGCTCTGCCCTTTGCTTCTTGCAATAGCTCGTCCCTCATGGCAACACACAGGGGAGCGGGCAGACAGCAGGCACCTGCCTGGCCAGGTGGGGACTGCAATGCTGCTGTGCCGGAGACCTGCACTGCTCCCCTCCCTCCCAAGGAGCAGGGGAAATGCCTGTTGGGACATTTTCTTCCTGGGGGCTCTGAACGCATGTCAGACCTGCTTGTGCTCCATCATCAGCTTTTTCAGCGTTGAGTCATATTGGTTCCATGTTTCAGCCTCAAGATTTTTGAGCTTATGGGCCATCAGTATGCGATGCCTTCTTTCTTCTATCTTAGCGCGTACAGAGCGCGCTCCCTGCAGGCAAGGAAAACACATCCGCATGCAGCGTTAGTCTCCTAGGACTGGGCACAGGCAGGAGCACAGGGACGGTGGGCAGCCACATCTGCTGCTTCTGCCCTGCTCTGGAATCTCCCAGGGGAAACGGGGCTGGGAAATGCCTATGGCGTACCGTTGTTGAAGGGTCCTGAGGATTATCCAGGCACTCAGGGGTCCTAGGCTTTGGGTAAGCTGGAGGTCTTGGTTTCTTCAGCTCCTCCTCAGATCCCTCCTAAATTGGTGCCATTAATCTAGAAAGACAGAACAGGCTTAGTTTATGGGGGTACACTTGGAGGCAGTTACTCAGAGCTGGGCTCGCAGCTCACAGCTTATCTCCAGCACCACAAAATGCTTCTGGCACAGGAAGACCACCACCACACCAGGACGACAGCTGTCCCTTTGATGTTTCCAGTGCCTTTTGGCATGAGCACATTCACTGCAGCCAAGGGAAACATCTCACTGGCACAAAACCATCTGACTTCCTCCACTTGTGTGGGGAAAAACGGACAGAATTGTCCCAAGGCCTCACTCAGGCCCGTACTTGTAGGATGTGTTGCTAAGTCGAACACAGACGCACACCATCAGACATGGTGCCATTGGCCCTTTGCACCCACAGCCTTCCCCTCGGGACCTGTGTCATGCCTCAGTTATGGGGTGCAGAGAGATCCCTGGGTTGGCATCGCACCCAGCTCCTTCCCGTGTCACGAGGAAGGGGAAGACGACAAGACCTGCAACCCCAGAACACGGCTCAGGGCCTCAGGGCCTCCAGGGCTGTTCCCAGGCCTCAGCTAGACCGGTGCACACTTACTCTGCCTGTGCTGTCCTTGGTTGCTGTGGCACTTGCTGCCACTCCTTTGGTGCCTTCTGGCTCGTAGGCATTTGGCCTTTCAACTTGTCCTTTATTCTCTTCTTCAGCATCTTATCACACTCCTTTCTCACAATGTGGGAAGGAACTCGCGTGCACTTGAGTATTTGGCAGAACGATTTCTGCAAAACGAGAAGAGAGTCTCGTAAAGAACTGCTGCAAGCAGCTGAGGCTGCTCCTCCCAGTGCGTTCCTGCAGGAAATGGCTCTGAGCAGCAGCGGGCCACGCTCTCCAATGGGGTCTCCTACCAACAGACAGTGCTTTCAAGGCTGCAGCCCTTGCTCCCTGAGCCCAGGGCAGGGCCTGTTCTTTCTGCTTGCGTGTGTGCTTCTGCTGAGGCAGGTGCCTCGCACAGCCTCACTTTAGTCTTCAGGGTGCAGGTACAGCGGGCACTCATCCCTCGCAGGGAGGTACAGTCCCTTGGCAGACCCATGCCCATGCCCAGCTCACTGCTGGCTCTGCCCTTTGCTTCTTGCAATAGCTCGTCCCTCATGGCAACACACAGGGGAGCGGGCAGACAGCAGGCACCTGCCTGGCCAGGTGGGGACTGCAATGCTGCTGTGCCGGAGACCTGCACTGCTCCCCTCCCTCCCAAGGAGCAGGGGAAATGCCTGTTGGGACATTTTCTTCCTGGGGGCTCTGAACGCATGTCAGACCTGCTTGTGCTCCATCATCAGCTTTTTCAGCGTTGAGTCATATTGGTTCCATGTTTCAGCCTCAAGATTTTTGAGCTTATGGGCCATCAGTATGCGATGCCTTCTTTCTTCTATCTTAGCGCGTACAGAGCGCGCTCCCTGCAGGCAAGGAAAACACATCCGCATGCAGCGTTAGTCTCCTAGGACTGGGCACAGGCAGGAGCACAGGGACGGTGGGCAGCCACATCTGCTGCTTCTGCCCTGCTCTGGAATCTCCCAGGGGAAACGGGGCTGGGAAATGCCTATGGCGTACCGTTGTTGAAGGGTCCTGAGGATTATCCAGGCACTCAGGGGTCCTAGGCTTTGGGTAAGCTGGAGGTCTTGGTTTCTTCAGCTCCTCCTCAGATCCCTCCTAAATTGGTGCCATTAATCTAGAAAGACAGAACAGGCTTAGTTTATGGGGGTACACTTGGAGGCAGTTACTCAGAGCTGGGCTCGCAGCTCACAGCTTATCTCCAGCACCACAAAATGCTTCTGGCACAGGAAGACCACGACCACACCAGGACGACAGCTGTCCCTTTGATGTTTCCAGTGCCTTTTGGCATGAGCACATTCACTGCAGCCAAGGGAAACATCTCACTGGCACAAAACCATCTGACTTCCTCCACTTGTGTGGGGAAAAAGGGACAGAATTGTCCCAAGGCCTCACTCAGGCCCGTACTTGTAGGATGTGTTGCTAAGTCGAACACAGACGCACACCATCAGACATGGCGCCATTGGCCCTTTGCACCCACAGCCTTCCCCTCGGGACCTGTGTCATGCCTCAGTTATGGGGTGCAGAGAGATCCCTGGGTTGGCATCGCACCCAGCTCCTTCCCGTGTCACGAGGAAGGGGAAGACGACAAGACCTGCAACCCCAGAACACGGCTCAGGGCCTCAGGGCCTCCAGGGCTGTTCCCAGGCCTCAGCTAGACCGGTGCACACTTACTCTGCCTGTGCTGTCCTTGGTTGCTGTGGCACTTACTGCCACTCCTTTGGTGCCTTCTGGCTCGTAGGCATTTGGCCTTTCAACTTGTCCTTTATTCTCTTCTTCAGCATCTTATCACACTCCTTTCTCACAATGTGGGAAGGAACTCGCGTGCACTTGAGTATTTGGCAGAACGATTTCTGCAAAACGAGAAGAGAGTCTCGTAAAGAACTGCTGCAAGCAGCTGAGGCTGCTCCTCCCAGTGCGTTCCTGCAGGAAATGGCTCTGAGCAGCAGCGGGCCACGCTCTCCAATGGGGTCTCCTACCAACAGACAGTGCTTTCAAGGCTGCAGCCCTTGCTCCCTGAGCCCAGGGCAGGGCCTGTTCTTTCTGCTTGCGTGTGTGCTTCTGCTGAGGCAGGTGCCTCGCACAGCCTCACTTTAGTCTTCAGGGTGCAGGTACAGCGGGCACTCATCCCTCGCAGGGAGGTACAGTCCCTTGGCAGACCCATGCCCATGCCCAGCTCACTGCTGGCTCTGCCCTTTGCTTCTTGCAATAGCTCGTCCCTCATGGCAACACACAGGGGAGCGGGCAGACAGCAGGCACCTGCCTGGCCAGGTGGGGACTGCAATGCTGCTGTGCCGGAGACCTGCACTGCTCCCCTCCCTCCCAAGGAGCAGGGGAAATGCCTGTTGGGACATTTTCTTCCTGGGGGCTCTGAACGCATGTCAGACCTGCTTGTGCTCCATCATCAGCTTTTTCAGCGTTGAGTCATATTGGTTCCATGTTTCAGCCTCAAGATTTTTGAGCTTATGGGCCATCAGTATGCGATGCCTTCTTTCTTCTATCTTAGCGCGTACAGAGCGCGCTCCCTGCAGGCAAGGAAAACACATCCGCATGCAGCGTTAGTCTCCTAGGACTGGGCACAGGCAGGAGCACAGGGACGGTGGGCAGCCACATCTGCTGCTTCTGCCCTGCTCTGGAATCTCCCAGGGGAAACGGGGCTGGGAAATGCCTATGGCGTACCGTTGTTGAAGGGTCCTGAGGATTATCCAGGCACTCAGGGGTCCTAGGCTTTGGGTAAGCTGGAGGTCTTGGTTTCTTCAGCTCCTCCTCAGATCCCTCCTAAATTGGTGCCATTAATCTAGAAAGACAGAACAGGCTTAGTTTATGGGGGTACACTTGGAGGCAGTTACTCAGAGCTGGGCTCGCAGCTCACAGCTTATCTCCAGCACCACAAAATGCTTCTGGCACAGGAAGACCACCACCACACCAGGACGACAGCTGTCCCTTTGATGTTTCCAGTGCCTTTTGGCATGAGCACATTCACTGCAGCCAAGGGAAACATCTCACTGGCACAAAACCATCTGACTTCCTCCACTTGTGTGGGGAAAAACGGACAGAATTGTCCCAAGGCCTCACTCAGGCCCGTACTTGTAGGATGTGTTGCTAAGTCGAACACAGACGCACACCATCAGACATGGTGCCATTGGCCCTTTGCACCCACAGCCTTCCCCTCGGGACCTGTGTCATGCCTCAGTTATGGGGTGCAGAGAGATCCCTGGGTTGGCATCGCACCCAGCTCCTTCCCGTGTCACGAGGAAGGGGAAGACGACAAGACCTGCAACCCCAGAACACGGCTCAGGGCCTCAGGGCCTCCAGGGCTGTTCCCAGGCCTCAGCTAGACCGGTGCACACTTACTCTGCCTGTGCTGTCCTTGGTTGCTGTGGCACTTGCTGCCACTCCTTTGGTGCCTTCTGGCTCGTAGGCATTTGGCCTTTCAACTTCTCCTTTATTCTCTTCTTCAGCATCTTATCACACTCCTTTCTCACAATGTGGGAAGGAACTCGCGTGCACTTGAGTATTTGGCAGAACGATTTCTGCAAAACGAGAAGAGAGTCTCGTAAAGAACTGCTGCAAGCAGCTGAGGCTGCTCCTCCCAGTGCGTTCCTGCAGGAAATGGCTCTGAGCAGCAGCGGGCCACGCTCTCCAATGGGGTCTCCTACCAACAGACAGTGCTTTCAAGGCTGCAGCCCTTGCTCCCTGAGCCCAGGGCAGGGCCTGTTCTTTCTGCTTGCGTGTGTGCTTCTGCTGAGGCAGGTGCCTCGCACAGCCTCACTTTAGTCTTCAGGGTGCAGGTACAGCGGGCACTCATCCCTCGCAGGGAGGTACAGTCCCTTGGCAGACCCATGCCCATGCCCAGCTCACTGCTGGCTCTGCCCTTTGCTTCTTGCAATAGCTCGTCCCTCATGGCAACACACAGGGGAGCGGGCAGACAGCAGGCACCTGCCTGGCCAGGTGGGGACTGCAATGCTGCTGTGCCGGAGACCTGCACTGCTCCCCTCCCTCCCAAGGAGCAGGGGAAATGCCTGTTGGGACATTTTCTTCCTGGGGGCTCTGAACGCATGTCAGACCTGCTTGTGCTCCATCATCAGCTTTTTCAGCGTTGAGTCATATTGGTTCCATGTTTCAGCCTCAAGATTTTTGAGCTTATGGGCCATCAGTATGCGATGCCTTCTTTCTTCTATCTTAGCGCGTACAGAGCGCGCTCCCTGCAGGCAAGGAAAACACATCCGCATGCAGCGTTAGTCTCCTAGGACTGGGCACAGGCAGGAGCACAGGGACGGTGGGCAGCCACATCTGCTGCTTCTGCCCTGCTCTGGAATCTCCCAGGGGAAACGGGGCTGGGAAATGCCTATGGCGTACCGTTGTTGAAGGGTCCTGAGGATTATCCAGGCACTCAGGGGTCCTAGGCTTTGGGTAAGCTGGAGGTCTTGGTTTCTTCAGCTCCTCCTCAGATCCCTCCTAAATTGGTGCCATTAATCTAGAAAGACAGAACAGGCTTAGTTTATGGGGGTACACTTGGAGGCAGTTACTCAGAGCTGGGCTCGCAGCTCACATCTTATCTCCAGCACCACAAAATGCTTCTGGCACAGGAAGACCACGACCACACCAGGACGACAGCTGTCCCTTTGATGTTTCCAGTGCCTTTTGGCATGAGCACATTCACTGCAGCCAAGGGAAACATCTCACTGGCACAAAACCATCTGACTTCCTCCACTTGTGTGGGGAAAAAGGGACAGAATTGTCCCAAGGCCTCACTCAGGCCCGTACTTGTAGGATGTGTTGCTAAGTCGAACACAGACGCACACCATCAGACATGGCGCCATTGGCCCTTTGCACCCACAGCCTTCCCCTCGGGACCTGTGTCATGCCTCAGTTATGGGGTGCAGAGAGATCCCTGGGTTGGCATCGCACCCAGCTCCTTCCCGTGTCACGAGGAAGGGGAAGACGACAAGACCTGCAACCCCAGAACACGGCTCAGGGCCTCAGGGCCTCCAGGGCTGTTCCCAGGCCTCAGCTAGACCGGTGCACACTTACTCTGCCTGTGCTGTCCTTGGTTGCTGTGGCACTTGCTGCCACTCCTTTGGTGCCTTCTGGCTCGTAGGCATTTGGCCTTTCAACTTGTCCTTTATTCTCTTCTTCAGCATCTTATCACACTCCTTTCTCACAGTGTGGGAAGGAACTCGCGTGCACTTGAGTATTTGGCAGAACGATTTCTGCAAAACGAGAAGAGAGTCTCGTAAAGAACTGCTGCAAGCAGCTGAGGCTGCTCCTCCCAGTGCGTTCCTGCAGGAAATGGCTCTGAGCAGCAGCGGGCCACGCTCTCCAATGGGGTCTCCTACCAACAGACAGTGCTTTCAAGGCTGCAGCCCTTGCTCCCTGAGCCCAGGGCAGGGCCTGTTCTTTCTGCTTGCGTGTGTGCTTCTGCTGAGGCAGGTGCCTCGCACAGCCTCACTTTAGTCTTCAGGGTGCAGGTACAGCGGGCACTCATCCCTCGCAGGGAGGTACAGTCCCTTGGCAGACCCATGCCCATGCCCAGCTCACTGCTGGCTCTGCCCTTTGCTTCTTGCAATAGCTCGTCCCTCATGGCAACACACAGGGGAGCGGGCAGACAGCAGGCACCTGCCTGGCCAGGTGGGGACTGCAATGCTGCTGTGCCGGAGACCTGCACTGCTCCCCTCCCTCCCAAGGAGCAGGGGAAATGCCTGTTGGGACATTTTCTTCCTGGGGGCTCTGAACGCATGTCAGACCTGCTTGTGCTCCATCATCAGCTTTGTCAGCGTTGAGTCATATTGGTTCCATGTTTCAGCCTCAAGATTTTTGAGCTTATGGGCCATCAGTATGCGATGCCTTCTTTCTTCTATCTTAGCGCGTACAGAGCGCGCTCCCTGCAGGCAAGGAAAACACATCCGCATGCAGCGTTAGTCTCCTAGGACTGGGCACAGGCAGGAGCACAGGGACGGTGGGCAGCCACATCTGCTGCTTCTGCCCTGCTCTGGAATCTCCCAGGGGAAACAGGGCTGGGAAATGCCTATGGCGTACCGTTGTTGAAGGGTCCTGAGGATTATCCAGGCACTCAGGGGTCCTAGGCTTTGGGTAAGCTGGAGGTCTTGGTTTCTTCAGCTCCTCCTCAGATCCCTCCTAAATTGGTGCCATTAATCTAGAAAGACAGAACAGGCTTAGTTTATGGGGGTACACTTGGAGGCAGTTACTCAGAGCTGGGCTCGTAGCTCACAGCTTATCTCCAGCACCACAAAATGCTTCTGGCACAGGAAGACCACGACCACACCAGGACGACAGCTGTCCCTTTGATGTTTCCAGTGCCTTTTGGCATGAGCACATTCACTGCAGCCAAGGGAAACATCTCACTGGCACAAAACCATCTGACTTCCTCCACTTGTGTGGGGAAAAAGGGACAGAATTGTCCCAAGGCCTCACTCAGGCCCGTACTTGTAGGATGTGTTGCTAAGTCGAACACAGACGCACACCATCAGACATGGCGCCATTGGCCCTTTGCACCCACAGCCTTCCCCTCGGGACCTGTGTCATGCCTCAGTTATGGGGTGCAGAGAGATCCCTGGGTTGGCATCGCACCCAGCTCCTTCCCGTGTCACGAGGAAGGGGAAGACGACAAGACCTGGAACCCCAGAACACGGCTCAGGGCCTCAGGGCCTCCAGGGCTGTTCCCAGGCCTCAGCTAGACCGGTGCACACTTACTCTGCCTGTGCTGTCCTTGGTTGCTGTGGCACTTACTGCCACTCCTTTGGTGCCTTCTGGCTCGTAGGCATTTGGCCTTTCAACTTGTCCTTTATTCTCTTCTTCAGCATCTTATCACACTCCTTTCTCACAATGTGGGAAGGAACTCGCGTGCACTTGAGTATTTGGCAGAACGATTTCTGCAAAACGAGAAGAGAGTCTCGTAAAGAACTGCTGCAAGCAGCTGAGGCTGCTCCTCCCAGTGCGTTCCTGCAGGAAATGGCTCTGAGCAGCAGCGGGCCACGCTCTCCAATGGGGTCTCCTACCAACAGACAGTGCTTTCAAGGCTGCAGCCCTTGCTCCCTGAGCCCAGGGCAGGGCCTGTTCTTTCTGCTTGCGTGTGTGCTTCTGCTGAGGCAGGTGCCTCGCACAGCCTCACTTTAGTCTTCAGGGTGCAGGTACAGCGGGCACTCATCCCTCGCAGGGAGGTACAGTCCCTTGGCAGACCCATGCCCATGCCCAGCTCACTGCTGGCTCTGCCCTTTGCTTCTTGCAATAGCTTGTCCCTCATGGCAACACACAGGGGAGCGGGCAGACAGCAGGCACCTGCCTGGCCAGGTGGGGACTGCAATGCTGCTGTGCCGGAGACCTGCACTGCTCCCCTCCCTCCCAAGGAGCAGGGGAAATGCCTGTTGGGACATTTTCTTCCTGGGGGCTCTGAACGCATGTCAGACCTGCTTGTGCTCCATCATCAGCTTTTTCAGCGTTGAGTCATATTGGTTCCATGTTTCAGCCTCAAGATTTTTGAGCTTATGGGCCATCAGTATGCGATGCCTTCTTTCTTCTATCTTAGCGCGTACAGAGCGCGCTCCCTGCAGGCAAGGAAAACACATCCGCATGCAGCGTTAGTCTCCTAGGACTGGGCACAGGCAGGAGCACAGGGACGGTGGGCAGCCACATCTGCTGCTTCTGCCCTGCTCTGGAATCTCCCAGGGGAAACGGGGCTGGGAAATGCCTATGGCGTACCGTTGTTGAAGGGTCCTGAGGATTATCCAGGCACTCAGGGGTCCTAGGCTTTGGGTAAGCTGGAGGTCTTGGTTTCTTCAGCTCCTCCTCAGATCCCTCCTAAATTGGTGCCATTAATCCCTAGCTGCGGGATGTGTTGCTATGTCCCACGCTGACGCACACCATCAGACACGGCCCCCTTGGCCCTTTGCACCCACAGCCTTCCCCTCAGGACCTGTGTCGTGGAAAGGCCTGGGAATGCCGAGAAGCCCCTGGGTTGACATTGCACCCAGCTCCTTCCTGTGTCAAGAGGAAGGGGAGGGCTTCAAGCCCAGGAAACCTCAGAACACAGTGCAGGGGCTCAGGGCCTCCAGGGCTGTTCCCAAGCCTCAGCTATACCGGTGCACACTTACTCTGCCTGTGCTCTCCTCAGGGGCTGTGGCTCTTCCTGCCTCCCCTCTGGTGCCTTTGGGCTCGCACCGCTCTGGCCTTTCTCATTCTTTTTCATCCTCTCCATTAGCTGCTGTGCCGGAGACCTGCACTGCTCCCCTCCCTCCCAAGGAGCAGGGGAAATGCCTGTTGGGACTGTTATAAATGGCTCAGGATTCAAATTAGAATTAAATGAAAAATAGGATTTATTAAAGGATATAAAGGAATAGAGGTAAGCAAACAGCGCTGGGTGCACCAGGAGTCTCCGCTCCACCAGGATGCACACCAATTACATCAAGCAACTGATTTTTATGCTCCTAGACTAATACATATTCATTACTACTTCTAAAAAAAAGAGATTATTAAAATTAGCTTCCGGGGTGCAGTCCCTCCTACTGGAGCATGCGCAGTCTCCTCTGGGGTCTCTTCTGGGGGTCTCTAGGGGTCTTCCATGCTGAAGGCTCGCAGTCTTCCTCTTCCCCTTTGTACTTACTGGGCACCATCCCAAGTTTACGGAACACCTTCTTCAAAACACCTTCTTCAAATCTTGTCTCCCAGCCGCCTTTCAGCTTCTTTCTCGGCACCCCCCCCTAACCAAATACCAAAGATCCACATAGTATCCCATAACAGTCACTAGTTGTTATCAGTTGTTCTGAAACTCCCAGACACACGGGTAATTAAAACATTCTTCCCCTGCCATTCACAGACACATCTATAGCAGTGTTAGAAATAGAAGTCCAGAATAACAAAAGCAAACAGGTTCATAAATTTAAGAAGGGATAAATTGGCTAGAATGAGGAATGAGGGGGAGACTGGGACACACTGCAGCTGTGGTTCAAGCATTGAATTGCCAGTGCAGAGCCCAGAGGCAGACAGGATTCAAACATTTCAAACAGAATTGTTCTTTATGGACACGAATTGTTAAAACATTCCTCACAATCCCTTATCTTCTTTTCAATATCCCCAATTCGTGTCTCTTCTGTTATTAATAATTGGATTTCATCAGTTTGTTCTTGGAGGGTCCAATTCTTAAGCATCATAATTGACATATTCCCTTCTTTTTTTAATGAAGTTATTACCAATGTACTATTTATCACCCGGCGTATTAATAGTGTAAGACAAGGTATCATACAAGGTACAAATAATAATGTCATTATACCACATAATAATAAAAATAACACCCTTTTAACCCATGGTCCACCAGGCAGCCATGAAAATAAATCCCATTCCATATCCTTCCAGGTTTGTGTTGGGACGTGGGCTAATTTTCTAATTTCCTTGGTTATCTTTTTAACTACTTTCCCATTATCGTCAATTTGTAAACAACAATTAGAATAATTTAGTTTACCACACACACCCCCTTCTTCTGCTAGTAAATAGTCCAAGACCATTCTATGTTGGAAAATAGCATTCCTCATCTGGGTAGATTGGTCAGCTAGGAGATCCAGAGCTGTTGCTGTTTGATTAGTTATTATTTCGAGAACTGCTTGTAACCTAATTATGCGATTCAAATTATAAATAGGTTCTCGAGCTCCAGATATTACTTCATTCGGATTCCATGTAGCTGGTCCATAATACTGTATGATTCTTTCAGGGGGCCATTCATTTTCTCTCCATTTTTGAGCACTACCTCCAGCTAAAGAGGTATCAATATATCGTTTCTCCCTATTGAGATCATCATATAATTTTACTCCTAAGTGATTCCCTTGTATTTGAGATAATAAAAAGAATAAAGGTCTTATGTATCCCACGTAGCATATTCCTGACCAATCTTTTGGTAACCTTTTATAGGCCCGTTTGCCACATATCCAATAATGTCCTTTTAAAGCCCACGTCCCATTTGGAAAAGGACCATCCCAGTTTTTTCTATTCCTTGGGGCATGAAAATACAAGGTGTTCTTGTTACCAAGTGGCCCAGTTACAATGTTTGCTTCCTTAATACTTGTATATATACACTTCCAAGCCCCTACACTAGATTCCCACTCACAATTACAGCTAATTTCTCCTTCACGACTTGTCATATTATTGGCTGACCAGAAATGTTTAAAAAAACACTTGCGTCCCGTTCTCATTTTGCCACCTCCAGCGATAGATTTTTACCACGTGCTGTTCCCTAGTGGTGTTATCACGCTGACAACTCAAGATTTGAACATCGAATTGTCCTTTTGATTGTGCTCTTGCCATGGCTTTACACCCAGGTCCAAAGAATTCCTTAGATGAGCATTTCAGCCAAGTCCCATTTTTCAGCTGGACATGTGTAGCATTCCATTTTCCTTTACTTGCTGTACAGTTTATAGGTCTACATTCAGGATCAGTACATTCATATCCAGGGGACAGAGTCCATTTACAAATGCTTTCTCCCACCTTTACTGTCCCTGTTCTGTTTAAACAATATATACCTTTTTCTGATGAATACAATTGCCACGGGCCTTCTTCCTCTTTCCAGAATTGTGTTCCATTATGAACTTCACTTAAATTACTAACCCACCATTTAGGTTCAACTGGGCCAGCTACCCAAGGCCAACTTTCAGCTCCTCTTGGTCCCCCACAAACCCAGCAATTGCTAAGATTAAAAGTCTTAGCCACTTCCTCCCCCAGAATAAAAAAGTTATTCCCATGGCTCAATTGCCCTTGTAAGAATAGTACCAGGAAGTATAGCATCCTTCTCATCCTTCTACGTCGTCCGGGGGGGGTATGTAGGGGTGTGAGAAATGTCCTCAATCAAGGGGTTGGATCCACTTCCAGAATCTACTTAAACTGGTGTCACTGTTCAGCCTTCGAGGGTGGTTCAGCTCCTGGAAAACTAATTACAATAGGTTAAAAAAAAAAAAAACGCTTACTACATACATACATTTTTCGTCTGCTCGCTTGTTTCTTTTTCTGGGACAGCTTGATTTCAGTGCGGGAGAAGTCCGGTCGAGGCCCTCACACTCGGCAGTCAATACCCGTAGGGGTTGCCTCCCTCGGTAGACTATACACACTATACACACCGCAGTGGAGAGTCCTGCCCCGGTCTTGCCTTCTCCCCTTTCTTCATTGCAGGCTTGTCCCTTTCTTCTGGTATTTCATGCAGAGCAGGCCCTATTTCCGGAACATTAGTTCCCCAGGAGCGGACTCAACCTTCCAGGTTTTGGGTATTTATTGGTCCTTTCACTCTGGATGCATGGGTCCAACCCCTTTCTGCTGTTCTCACAGCTGTTTCAGTGGTAAGTAAAACAAGATACGGTCCCTCCCACCGGGGTTGTAAGGATTCTTCTTTCCAAGTTTTTATTAAGACCTTATCCCCTGGTTGTATTTGATGGATGGTAAACCCTAAAGGTGGTGTCTGAACCAGTATTCCAATTTCTCTTAGTTCTTGCAACCTCTTCCCAATAGTAATTATATATTTCTGGATACTTCGATCCTCAACTACATTATCCCCCAGGGGCATTCCCTGTGAGTAAGGCATACCGTATAACATTTCATATGGTGATAATCCAGTCTCACTGTGTGATTTAGTTCTTATGTTTAAAAGTGCCAATGGTAAACATCGAGTCCAGGGCAATTGTGTCTCAATCATCAATTTAGCCAATTGCTGTTTTATTGTTTGATTCATTCTCTCTACTTTCCCTGAGCTTTGTGGGTGCCATGGAGTATGATACTCCCACTGAATACCTAATGATTGACATAATAATTTCATTATTTTAGAAGTAAAGTGTGTGCCTTGGTCAGAATCAATGTACTGGATTATCCCATATCTAGGTATCAGATGTTCCAATAAAATTTTTGTCACCGTTTGCGCCGTAGCTCGTGCCACAGGATAAGCTTCCACCCATTGTGTTAAATGGTCAACAATTACCAATAAATACTTGATTCTCCCTACTTTAGGCAATTCAGTAAAATCAACTTGTACTCTCTCAAAAGGCCGATATGCTGTTTTTCTTCCTCCCGCTGCCGCCTGTCGAAATATTTTCTTATTTATTTTCTGACAAGTTAAACAACCTTGTGTGATTTGCTTTGCTATTTCAAAAACCCCTATACAACCAAATTGTTTAAGTAAGTGATTACTTAATGCTCTTGTACCCCAGTGTGTTTGGGTATGCAAACGTTCCAATATTTGTCTTGCATAAGCTTTTGGTAACATTTCTCGTCCATCTGGCAATGTCCATTTTCCTTGTTCTAATTTAGCACCTATTTTCTCCAGTTTTGTTTGTTCTTCAGGAGTAAACTTCTTTTCTTCTTCTTGTTTTTCTTCTTCTTGTCTTACTTCTTCCTGTACTATATTAATTTTAGCAGCTTGAGTTCTTAAAGCTGCTTCCTGAGCTTCTTTATCTGCTAGATTATTTCCCCTAGTGTGGTATTCCAATCCTTTCTGATGCCCTCTTACATGTACTACTGCTATTTCTTTAGGTTCCCTTAAAGCTTTTAAAATTTTCCTTATTAATTCTTGATGTATAAGATTCTTCCCTTGAGTATTAATTAAACCTCTTTCCTCCCAAATTTTTCCAAAGGTGTGAACCACTCCATATGCATATTTAGAATCTGTATATATAGTTCCACTTTTTCCCTTTAATAGTTCCAGGGCCCTGTATAGGGCATACAGCTCACAAGCCTGAGCTGACCATGATGGACTCAGGGGGCCTGATTCCACAGATTCCAGGTGTTTATTAATTATGGCATATCCTGTTTTTCTTTTTCCCTCTACTACTCGAGAGGAACCATCTATGAATAGTATCTCTCCCTTTTCTAATTCAGTATCTCTCAAATCAGGTCTCACTTTAGTCTGGGTCTCGATTACCTCCAAACAATTATGTTGTAGTTCCTCTGAGGGTTTTCCAAATAAAAATTGTGCTGGGCTCTGAGCAGAGGTTACCTTCAATTCTAAATCAGGGGAGTCAATTAGTATAGCTTCATACTTTAGGATCCGGCTGTCTGTTAACCATTTCTCCGCTCTCTGTTGTAAGACACTTCTGACATTGTGTGGAGTATACACTTTTAAGGGAGCACTAAAAGTAATCTTTCTGACTTCTTCTATCAATAATGCTGTAGCAACCAAGGCTTGAAGACAAGCAGGCCACCCCCTACTTACTGGATCAAGTAATTTGGAACAATACCCCACAGGTTTTTTAATTCCTGCCCAATCTTGAGTAAGGACTCCGTATGCTGTCTGGTTTGATGTGTTCACAAAAAGATAAAAGGGTTTCTCTAGATCTGGGAGACTTAATACAGGTGCTTGTATTAATGCTTTTTTTATTTCTTCAAATTTTTGATCATCTTCTGTGGACCACTTGAATCGATTATCAATTAGTTTTTCATATAAAAATTTAACTTTTTCACTGTAGCTTTCAAGCCACGGTCTACAATATCCTAATAATCCCAATACTTGCCGAATTTCCTTTTTAGTTTGTGGGGGTCTTAAGGAGAGGATCCCAGATACCCTGTCAGGATCCAATTTCTTTTCTCCCCTGCTTAACCAGTGTCCTAAGTATTTTACCTCCTGTTCCACAAATTGTAACTTTGATCGGGACACTTTTAATCCCTTTTCCCCCAGAAAATTTAACAAATTAATAGTGGCTTTTCGGGTTCCTTCTTCAGTCTCTCCAGCTATTAACAAATCATCCACATATTGCAATAACTTTACCTCCCCAGGTAATGTAAAATCTTGTAGAACTTTTTCCAAAGTTTGTCCAAATAGATTCGGTGACTCAGTAAACCCTTGTGGTAGCACAGTCCACCTTAATTGTTGTTTTCGTCCTGTCTCCGGGTCTTCCCACTCGAAAGCAAAGTAATCCCTGGAATTTTCATCTAAAGGACAGGTCCAAAAAGCATCTTTCAGATCTATTACACTATACCAAGTATATTTGGGAGAGACATGACTCAGCAGAGTGTAAGGATTTGCTACCACAGGGAATTTAGTGATTGTTCGCTGATTTACAGCTCTCAGATCCTGTACCAGTCTGTATGACCCATCCGATTTCTTCACAGGGAGGATGGGTGTATTATGAGGTGACATACACGGTTCTAAAGTCCCTTCCTCCAAAAGTCTATCAACTATAGGTTTTAATCCCCTTCGACCCTCCATTGGTATAGGATATTGTTTAATTCGAATAGGACGATGTGGATCCATTATCTGAACATTTATGGGGTCCATTTCCATTTTTCCAATTTCTCCCTCCTTATACCACACTAAAGGGTTAATAACTTCTTCATCTTTTTGGGTTAAAGTGTATAATTTGATTTGCAACTTATCCCCTTGACTCTGAATGCTTAAGTTCAATTTTAAAATCAAATCCCTTCCTAGTAAATTGTACCCCGCTTCAGGAAGCAAAAGTAAATCATTAAGACAAATCTTTTGATCAGTTTCTATTTCCACATCTTTTAAAACAGGAACCTTAAAGGGCTCCCCTCTTGCCCCTATTACAGACGTATAACTCTTCCCTTCTTTTATTCCCTCTGGGAGCTTTTGAATAGTGGATCTTTCAGCTCCTGTATCTACTAAAAATAGTACTTCTTCTTTATGGGGACCAATTAATAGTTTTATCAAGGGCTCTGTTGATGTTGAAGTCCCCAGAAGATATAGCCCCTGACACCCCTATTCTTCTTTAAACATTTTCTCGTCTTGTTCCCGCTTACGACAATTCTTCTGTAAATGTCCTCTTTTTTGACAATAGTAACAAGCGGGGATCGCTGAATTCCCTTGAGAAGGCTGGCCCCTAGGGGTTTCTTCTATACTTCTTCTCTTCTCCCTCTCTCCTAACAAGGGCTTTTTCTGACTTTCTTTTACTGCTGCTACAAAGATCTTGGCTTTTGTTTTTTGTTTCTCCTCATCTCTCCTGACATATACTTTTTGCGCTTCTCTAAGTAACTCTTCTAATCCTCTCTCTTGCCAATTTTCTAACTTTTCCAATTTCTTTCTTATGTCCACCCAGGATTTGGCTACGAATTGTGTTCTAAGGAGTGCGGTTCCAATTGCTGTATTCGGATCGATCCCCGAATACATTTGTAAACTTTTCTTTAATCTCTCCAACCATTCTGTTGGAGATTCCTCTTTTCCTTGTTGTTCATTGAATGTTTTATTAATGTTTTTTCCTCGTGGAACCGCTTCTCTGATCCCTTGTATAATCATTGTTCTCAAATCTCTCATGTTTTGTCTTCCCTGGGGTTGCTGGTGATCCCAGTGGGGATCCACATTTGGCCATTTTTGATCTCCCGGGGGTCCAGCTTGATTTTGTCTTTCCCAAATCCTCATTCCAGCTTGCCTAATCATTCCCCTTTCCTCAACAGTAAATAAGATTGCTAAAATGGATTGTATTTCTTCCCAGGTATAAGTGTTAGGACCCAGGAATTGATCTAGTCTTTCGGCTACTCCGAGGGGGTCATTTAACAGAGTCCCCATTTCTTTCCTAAAAGATCTCACCTCTGTGGTATTTAAAGGGACTGCCACGAACCCAAATCCTCCCTGATTGCCTCCAAGGGGTACTTCTCTTAATGGATACAGAGAGGTTTCTTCAGGTACGGCAGTCTTACTTCTTGTGCATGCAGCCGGAGGCAGGTCTAATTCTGGTGCTGTTTGTGGTGGAGGCAGGGACCATGGCTGCACTGCCGGAGAGATTACCAGAGGGGGAGGAGGGGGAGCCGGGAGTGTGTTATTAGGACCCAGAGGTGGTGGTGGTGGTGGTAAATTATCCAGCGGCTCCCATTCATCATTCTTTCTTTTTTCCTGCTTTTCCTCCCCTCCAGAATCCTCATTTGTTTTTAGTGCTAATATTGAGGCTGGACGTGGAGTCCCAATCCACAATTCTGCATACTCACTTTCTTCCTGACAGAAAGGCTCTTTTGAATTAACATATATATTCAAAGCCTGACAAATCCAATCATCAAACGATCCAAAAACAGGCCAGAAAACACACGGTCTTAAAGGTTTTTTTGGCCATTCTATCATACAGTAATGAACCAATTTTAATTTATTTTTTCCTTTTCTGGGGCCCCTATTGTTCCAATTTCCAATCATTATTCCTAATGGACTTTCTGGTGGTATATCTGGTATTTCGCTCCCTTTCTGGTCCTTGGTCTTTGATTTTATCTGACCCATCTGGGAATTTTACTAGTGGCAATTCCCACAGCCCTTGGTTGCCCCGAGTGAGAGTGTCTTGCAGGGGGCTTAGGACCTATCACCCACCCACGTATCACTCCATTCACCAGCCCAGCCCCCCCGACAGGAGATTAGAACCAGTGAGAAAACAAAAAGACTTCTACGCCTCAGACTTTAGAAGCCTCAGTTACACTCTCACACACAAACACGGGCAACCGTACCTTTACCCAACCGGACGGTATCTTACGAATCAGTCGTCTTCGTCCAGAGTCCAACCGGACGGTATCCACAAGCGTCTTCGTCTGGGATCGAACCAGACGGTATCCAAACGACTGTCGTCTTCGTCCGGTTCGATCCCGGACACCGGAACCCAACCAGACGGTATCCAAACGACCCTGTCGTCCTCATCCGGATCTTCGCGCGCAGAATTACAGGCACAAAAACACAGCCGGCAAGGGAGCTCAAAAAAAATCAAAATTCTTTGCTTACCTTTATTCAGGTTCAGGATGGCATTAGTCCCGATCTGACTCAAACAGGAGCCACCAAATGGTGGGGCGCCCCTCCTAGAGTAAATCAGAATTCAGGAACGATAGCCATCCCGGACGAGCCCCCAAATTGTTATAAATGGCTCAGGATTCAAATTAGAATTAAATGAAAAATAGGATTTATTAAAGGATATAAAGGAATAGAGGTAAGCAAACAGCGCTGGGTGCACCAGGAGTCTCCGCTCCACCAGGATGCACACCAATTACATCAAGCAACTGATTTTTATGCTCCTAGACTAATACATATTCATTACTACTTCTAAAAAAAAGAGATTATTAAAATTAGCTTCCGGGGTGCAGTCCCTCCTACTGGAGCATGCGCAGTCTCCTCTGGGGTCTCTTCTGGGGGTCTCTAGGGGTCTTCCATGCTGAAGGCTCGCAGTCTTCCTCTTCCCCTTTGTACTTACTGGGCACCATCCCAAGTTTACGGAACACCTTCTTCAAAACACCTTCTTCAAATCTTGTCTCCCAGCCGCCTTTCAGCTTCTTTCTCGGCCCCCCCCCTAACCAGATACCAAAGATCCACATAGTATCCCATAACAGTCACTAGTTGTTATCAGTTGTTCTGAAACTCCCAGACACACGGGTAATTAAAACATTCTTCCCCTGCCATTCACAGACACATCTATAGCAGTGTTAGAAATAGAAGTCCAGAATAACAAAAGCAAACAGGTTCATAAATTTAAGAAGGGATAAATTGGCTAGAATGAGGAATGAGGGGGAGACTGGGACACACGGCAGCTGTGGTTCAAGCATTGAATTGCCAGTGCAGGGCCCAGAGGCAGACAGGATTCAAACATTTCAAACAGAATTGTTCTTTATGGACACGAATTGTTAAAACATTCCTCACAGGACATTTTCTTCCTGGGGGCTCTGAACGCATGTCAGACCTGCTTGTGCTCCATCATCAGCTTTTTCAGCGTTGAGTCATATTGGTTCCATGTTTCAGCCTCAAGATTTTTGAGCTTATGGGCCATCAGTATGCGATGCCTTCTTTCTTCTATCTTAGCGCGTACAGAGCGCGCTCCCTGCAGGCAAGGAAAACACATCCGCATGCAGCGTTAGTCTCCTAGGACTGGGCACAGGCAGGAGCACAGGGACGGTGGGCAGCCACATCTGCTGCTTCTGCCCTGCTCTGGAATCTCCCAGGGGAAACGGGGCTGGGAAATGCCTATGGCGTACCGTTGTTGAAGGGTCCTGAGGATTATCCAGGCACTCAGGGGTCCTAGGCTTTGGGTAAGCTGGAGGTCTTGGTTTCTTCAGCTCCTCCTCAGATCCCTCGTAAATTGGTGCCATTAATCTAGAAAGACAGAACAGGCTTAGTTTATGGGGGTACACTTGGAGGCAGTTACTCAGAGCTGGGCTCGCAGCTCACAGCTTATCTCCAGCACCACAAAATGCTTCTGGCACAGGAAGACCACCACCACACCAGGACGACAGCTGTCCCTTTGATGTTTCCAGTGCCTTTTGGCATGAGCACATTCACTGCAGCCAAGGGAAACATCTCACTGGCACAAAACCATCTGACTTCCTCCACTTGTGTGGGGAAAAAGGGACAGAATTGTCCCAAGGCCTCACTCAGGCCCGTACTTGTAGGATGTGTTGCTAAGTCGAACACAGACGCACACCATCAGACATGGCGCCATTGGCCCTTTGCACCCACAGCCTTCCCCTCGGGACCTGTGTCATGCCTCAGTTATGGGGTGCAGAGAGATCCCTGGGTTGGCATCGCACCCAGCTCCTTCCCGTGTCACGAGGAAGGGGAAGACGACAAGACCTGCAACCCCAGAACACGGCTCAGGGCCTCAGGGCCTCCAGGGCTGTTCCCAGGCCTCAGCTAGACCGGTGCACACTTACTCTGCCTGTGCTGTCCTTGGTTGCTGTGGCACTTGCTGCCACTCCTTTGGTGCCTTCTGGCTCGTAGGCATTTGGCCTTTCAACTTCTCCTTTATTCTCTTCTTCAGCATCTTATCAGACTCCTTTCTCACAATGTGGGAAGGAACTCGCGTGCACTTGAGTATTTGGCAGAACGATTTCTGCAAAACGAGAAGAGAGTCTCGTAAAGAACTGCTGCAAGCAGCTGAGGCTGCTCCTCCCAGTGCGTTCCTGCAGGAAATGGCTCTGAGCAGCAGCGGGCCACGCTCTCCAATGGGGTCTCCTACCAACAGACAGTGCTTTCAAGGCTGCAGCCCTTGCTCCCTGAGCCCAGGGCAGGGCCTGCCCTTTCTGCTTGCGTGTGTGCTTCTGCTGAGGCAGGTGCCTCGCACAGCCTCACTTTAGTCTTCAGGGTGCAGGTACAGCGGGCACTCATCCCTCGCAGGGAGGTACAGTCCCTTGGCAGACCCATGCCCATGCCCAGCTCACTGCTGGCTCTGCCCTTTGCTTCTTGCAATAGCTCGTCCCTCATGGCAACACACAGGGGAGCGGGCAGACAGCAGGCACCTGCCTGGCCAGGTGGGGACTGCAATGCTGCTGTGCCGGAGACCTGCACTGCTCCCCTCCCTCCCAAGGAGCAGGGGAAATGCCTGTTGGGACATTTTCTTCCTGGGGGCTCTGAACGCATGTCAGACCTGCTTGTGCTCCATCATCAGCTTTGTCAGCGTTGAGTCATATTGGTTCCATGTTTCAGCCTCAAGATTTTTGAGCTTATGGGCCATCAGTATGCGATGCCTTCTTTCTTCTATCTTAGCGCGTACAGAGCGCGCTCCCTGCAGGCAAGGAAAACACATCCGCATGCAGCGTTAGTCTCCTAGGACTGGGCACAGGCAGGAGCACAGGGACGGTGGGCAGCCACATCTGCTGCTTCTGCCCTGCTCTGGAATCTCCCAGGGGAAACGGGGCTGGGAAATGCCTATGGCGTACCGTTGTTGAAGGGTCCTGAGGATTATCCAGGCACTCAGGGGTCCTAGGCTTTGGGTAAGCTGGAGGTCTTGGTTTCTTCAGCTCCTCCTCAGATCCCTCCTAAATTGGTGGCATTAATCTAGAAAGACAGAACAGGCTTAGTTTATGGGGGTACACTTGGAGGCAGTTACTCAGCTGGGCTCGCAGCTCACAGCTTATCTCCAGCACCACAAAATGCTTCTGGCACAGGAAGACCACGACCACACCAGGACGACAGCTGTCCCTTTGATGTTTCCAGTGCCTTTTGGCATGAGCACATTCACTGCAGCCAAGGGAAACATCTCACTGGCACAAAACCATCTGACTTCCTCCACTTGTGTGGGGAAGAAGGGACAGAAATGTCCCAAGGCCTCACTCAGGCCCCTAGCTGTGGGATGTGTTGCTATGTCCCATGCAGACGCACACCATCAGACACGGCCCCCTTGGCCCTTTGCACCCACAGCCTTCCCCTCCGGACCTGTGTCATGGAAAGGCCTGGTGATGCCGAGAGGCCCCTGGGGGTGGCATCGCACCCAGCTCCTTCCTGTGTCAAGAAGAAGGGGAGGACGACAAGCCGAAGGAACCCCAGAAGACGGCTCAGGGACTCCAGGGCCTCTACGGCTATTCCCAGGCCTCGGTGGGGCTCGTGAACACTTACTCTGTCTGAGGTCTCCTGGGAAGCTCTGCCTTTTCCTTATGCCCATCTGATGTCTTGTGGCTTGCAGGGTTTTTGCCATTGACATGCAACATCCTCTCCTTCAGCTTCTCATCATATTCTTTTCTCAAGAGGAAGGAAGGACGTTGGTCATACTCCTGTGTGGGGTAGACGGGGTTCTTCAAAACGAGAAGAGAGTCTCCTAAAGACCTGCTGCAAGGAGCTGAGGCTGCTCCTCCCAGTGCACTCCTGCAGGAAATGGTGCTTAGCAGCAGTGGGCTACCCCCTACAATGGGGTCTCTTTCCAACAGCCAGCACTTTCAAGGCTGCAGCCCTTACTTCCTGAGCCCAGGGCAGGGCCTGCCTTTTCTGCTTGCGTGTGTGCTTCTGCTGAGGCAGGTGCCTCGCACAGCCTCACTTTAGTCTTCAGAGTGCAGGTACAGCGGGCACTCATCCCTCGCAGGGAGGTACAGTCCCTCGGCAGACCCTTGCCCATGCCCCGCTCGCTGCTGGCTTTGCCCTTTGTTCACTGCAACAGCTCCTCCCGCATGGTAACACACAGGGGAGCGGGCAGACAGCAGGCACCTGCCTGGCCAGGTGGGGACTGCAATGCTGCCATGCCAGAGACCTGCACTGCTCCCCTCCCTCCCAAGGAGAGAGCGAAGTGCCTGCTTGCTTTTTTTTTTTTTTTTTCCTAGGGGCTCGGAATCCATGTCATACCTGTCTTCGTTCAAAGAGCAGCTTCTGCGTCTTGGAATCATATTCATTCCATGCTTCAACTTGACGCATTTTGAGCCTGTGGGCCATCAGCGCTTGTTCCCGTTTTTCCTCTCTTAGAGCACGCATATAGTACACTCCCTGCAGGTAAGGAAAACACAATCGCATGCAGCATTAGTCTCCGGAGCTTGGGCACAGGCAGGAGCACAGCGACAGGTGGGCAGCCAGAGCTGCTGCTTCTGCCCTGCTCTGGAATCTCCAAGGGGAAACGGGGCTGGGAAATGCCTATGGCATACCGATGTTGCTGTTTTCTGAGCAGCAAAAGACAGGCGCTCATGGGGTTTAGCCTGTGGATAAGCTGGAGGTTTTGGCTTCTTCAGCTCCTTCTCAGACCTCCCTTTAATTGGTGACAGGAATCTGAAAAGACACAGCAGGCTTAGCTTATGGGAGTACACTTGGACGCAGTTTCTAAGAGCTGGGCTCACAGCTCACAGCTTAGCTCCAGCAGCACAAAATGCTTCTGGCACAGGAAGACCACCACCACACCAGGACGACAGCTGTCCCTTTGATGTTTCCAGTGCCTTTTGGCATGAGCACATTCACTGCAGCCAAGGGAAACATCTCACTGGCACAAAACCATCTGACTTCCTCCACTTGTGTGGGGAAGAAGGGACAGAATTGTCCCAAGGCCTCACTCAGGCCCCTAGCTGCGGGATGTGTTGTTACAACCCACGCAGACGCACACCATCAGACACGGCCCCCTTGACCCTTTGCACCCACAGCCTTCCCCTCGGGACCTGTGTCATGCCTCTGTTCTAGGGTGCAGAGAGGTCCATGGGTTGGCATCACACCCAGCTCCTTCCCGTGTCACGAGGAAGGGGAAGACGACAAGGCCTGGAACCCCAGAACACGGCTCAGGGGCTCAGGGCCTCCAGGGCTGTTCCCAGGCCTCAGCTGGACTGGTGCACACTTACTCTGTCTGTGTTGACTTCGTGGCCTTTGGCTCTTCCTTCGAGGCATCTGGTGCCATCTTACTTACAGGGCTTTGGCCTTTGACATTCTCTTTCATCCTGTCCTTCAGCTTCTTGTCATACTCCTTTCTCACAATGCTGGAAGGACTTTGGTCACCCTCCAGGAGGTGGTAGACAGGGTTCTGCAAAACCAGAAGAGTCTCCTAAAGACCTGCTGCAAGGAGCTGAGGCTGCCCCTCCCAGTGCACTCCTGCAGGAAATGGCTCTGAGCAGCTGCGGGCCACCCTCTCCAATGGGGTCTCTTACCAACACTTTCAAGGCTGTAGCCCTTGCTCCCTAAGACCAGGGCAGGGCCTGTTCTTTCTGCTTGCGTGTGTGCTTCTGCTGAGGCAGGTGCCTTGCACAGCCTCACTTTAGTCTTCAGAGTGCAGGTACAGCGGGCACTGCTCCCTTGCAGGGAGGTACGGTCCCTTGGCAGACCCGTGCCCATGCTCTGCTCGCTGCTGGCTCTGCCCTTTGCTTCTTGCAACAGCTCCTCCCGCATGGCAACGTGCAGGGGAGCGGGCAGACAGCAGGCACGTGCCTGGCCAGGTGGGGACTGCAACGCTGCCGTGCCGGAGACCTGCACTGCTCCCCTCCCTCCCAAGGAGTGGGGGAATTGCTTTCCTGGGGCTTTTCTTTCCTGGGGGCTCTGAATACGTGACATACCTGTTTTCGCTCTCTGCTCCTACTCCGTAGGATTGCATCATATTCCCCACAAATTTCATCTTCAAGCTCTGCGCGCTTGTGGGCCATGAGTATTCTGTGCCGTCTTTCTGCCATCCGAGCACGCACAGAGCGCCACCTCTGCAGGCAAGGGAAACACAACCGCATGCAGCATTAGTCTCCTGGGGCTGGGCACAGGCAGGAGCTCAGGGACGGTGGGCTGCCACATCTGCTGCATCTGCCCTGCTCTGGAGTCTCCAAGGGGAAACGGGGCTGGGAAATGCCTATGGCGTACCGATGTTGGACGGTCCTGAGGATTATCCAGGCACTCAGGGGTCCTAGGCTTTGGGTAAGCTGGAGGTCTTGGTTTCTTCAGCTCCTCAGTCCTCCCATGAATTGGTGGCAGGAATCTGAAAAGACACAGCAGGCTTAGCTTATGGGAGTACACTTGGAGGCAGTTTCTAAGAGCTGCCTGGGAAAGGCCTGGGAATGCCGAGAAGCCCCTGGGTTGGCATCGCACCCAGCTCCTTCCCGTGTCACGAGGAAGGGGAAGACGACAAGACCTGCAACCCCAGAACACGGCTCAGGGCCTCAGGGCCTCCAGGGCTGTTCCCAGGCCTCAGCTAGACCGGTGCACACTTACTCTGCCTGTGCTGTCCTTGGCTGCTGTGGCACTTGCTGCCACTCCTTTGGTGCCTTCTGGCTCGTAGGCATTGGCCTTTCAACTTCTCCTTTATTCTCTTCTTCAGCATCTTATCACACTCCTTTCTCACAATGTGGGAAGGAACTCGCGTGCACTTGAGTATTTGGCAGAACGATTTCTGCAAAACGAGAAGAGAGTCTCGTAAAGAACTGCTGCAAGCAGCTGAGGCTGCTCCTCCCAGTGCGTTCCTGCAGGAAATGGCTCTGAGCAGCAGCGGGCCACGCTCTCCAATGGGGTCTCCTACCAACAGACAGTGCTTTCAAGGCTGCAGCCCTTGCTCCCTGAGCCCAGGGCAGGGCCTGTTCTTTCTGCTTGCGTGTGTGCTTCTGCTGAGGCAGGTGCCTCACACAGCCTCACTTTAGTCTTCAGGGTGCAGGTACAGCGGGCACTCATCCCTCGCAGGGAGGTACAGTCCCTTGGCAGACCCATGCCCATGCCCAGCTCACTGCTGGCTCTGCCCTTTGCTTCTTGCAATAGCTCGTCCCTCATGGCAACACACAGGGGAGCGGGCAGACAGCAGGCACCTGCCTGGCCAGGTGGGGACTGCAATGCTGCTGTGCCGGAGACCTGCACTGCTCCCCTCCCTCCCAAGGAGCAGGGGAAATGCCTGTTGGGACATTTTCTTCCTGGGGGCTCTGAACGCATGTCAGACCTGCTTGTGCTCCATCATCAGCTTTGTCAGCGTTGAGTCATATTGGTTCCATGTTTCAGCCTCAAGATTTTTGAGCTTATGGGCCATCAGTATGCGATGCCTTCTTTCTTCTATCTTAGCGCGTACAGAGCGCGCTCCCTGCAGGCAAGGAAAACACATCCGCATGCAGCGTTAGTCTCCTAGGACTGGGCACAGGCAGGAGCACAGGGACGGTGGGCAGCCACATCTGCTGCTTCTGCCCTGCTCTGGAATCTCCCAGGGGAAACGGGGCTGGGAAATGCCTATGGCGTACCGTTGTTGAAGGGTCCTGAGGATTATCCAGGCACTCAGGGGTCCTAGGCTTTGGGTAAGCTGGAGGTCTTGGTTTCTTCAGCTCCTCCTCAGATCCCTCGTAAATTGGTGCCATTAATCTAGAAAGACAGAACAGGCTTAGTTTATGGGGGTACACTTGGAGGCAGTTACTCAGAGCTGGGCTCGCAGCTCACAGCTTATCTCCAGCACCACAAAATGCTTCTGGCACAGGAAGACCACCACCACACCAGGACGACAGCTGTCCCTTTGATGTTTCCAGTGCCTTTTGGCATGAGCACATTCACTGCAGCCAAGGGAAACATCTCACTGGCACAAAACCATCTGACTTCCTCCACTTGTGTGGGGAAAAAGGGACAGAATTGTCCCAAGGCCTCACTCAGGCCCGTACTTGTAGGATGTGTTGCTAAGTCGAACACAGACGCACACCATCAGACATGGCGCCATTGGCCCTTTGCACCCACAGCCTTCCCCTCGGGACCTGTGTCATGCCTCAGTTATGGGGTGCAGAGAGATCCCTGGGTTGGCATCGCACCCAGCTCCTTCCCGTGTCACGAGGAAGGGGAAGACGACAAGACCTGCAACCCCAGAACACGGCTCAGGGCCTCAGGGCCTCCAGGGCTGTTCCCAGGCCTCAGCTAGACCGGTGCACACTTACTCTGCCTGTGCTGTCCTTGGTTGCTGTGGCACTGGTTGGCATCGCACCCAGCTCCTTCCCGTGTCACGAGGAAGGGGAAGACGACAAGACCTGCAACCCCAGAACACGGCTCAGGGCCTCAGGGCCTCCAGGGCTGTTCCCAGGCCTCAGCTAGACCGGTGCACACTTACTCTGCCTGTGCTGTCCTTGGCTGCTGTGGCACTTGCTGCCACTCCTTTGGTGCCTTCTGGCTCGTAGGCATTTGGCCTTTCAACTTCTCCTTTATTCTCTTCTTCAGCATCTTATCAGACTCCTTTCTCACAATGTGGGAAGGAACTCGCGTGCACTTGAGTATTTGGCAGAACGATTTCTGCAAAACGAGAAGAGAGTCTCGTAAAGAACTGCTGCAAGCAGCTGAGGCTGCTCCTCCCAGTGCGTTCCTGCAGGAAATGGCTCTGAGCAGCAGCGGGCCACTCTCTCCAATGGGGTCTCCTACCAACAGACAGTGCTTTCAAGGCTGCAGCCCTTGCTCCCTGAGCCCAGGGCAGGGCCTGCCCTTTCTGCTTGCGTGTGTGCTTCTGCTGAGGCAGGTGCCTCGCACAGCCTCACTTTAGTCTTCAGGGTGCAGGTACAGCGGGCACTCATCCCTCGCAGGGAGGTACAGTCCCTTGGCAGACCCATGCCCATGCCCAGCTCACTGCTGGCTCTGCCCTTTGCTTCTTGCAATAGCTCGTCCCTCATGGCAACACACAGGGGAGCGGGCAGACAGCAGGCACCTGCCTGGCCAGGTGGGGACTGCAATGCTGCTGTGCCGGAGACCTGCACTGCTCCCCTCCCTCCCAAGGAGCAGGGGAAATGCCTGTTGGGACATTTTCTTCCTGGGGGCTCTGAACGCATGTCAGACCTGCTTGTGCTCCATCATCAGCTTTGTCAGCGTTGAGTCATATTGGTTCCATGTTTCAGCCTCAAGATTTTTGAGCTTATGGGCCATCAGTATGCGATGCCTTCTTTCTTCTATCTTAGCGCGTACAGAGCGCGCTCCCTGCAGGCAAGGAAAACACATCCGCATGCAGCGTTAGTCTCCTAGGACTGGGCACAGGCAGGAGCACAGGGACGGTGGGCAGCCACATCTGCTGCTTCTGCCCTGCTCTGGAATCTCCCAGGGGAAACGGGGCTGGGAAATGCCTATGGCGTACCGTTGTTGAAGGGTCCTGAGGATTATCCAGGCACTCAGGGGTCCTAGGCTTTGGGTAAGCTGGAGGTCTTGGTTTCTTCAGCTCCTCCTCAGATCCCTCGTAAATTGGTGCCATTAATCTAGAAAGACAGAACAGGCTTAGTTTATGGGGGTACACTTGGAGGCAGTTACTCAGAGCTGGGCTCGCAGCTCACAGCTTATCTCCAGCACCACAAAATGCTTCTGGCACAGGAAGACCACGACCACACCAGGACGACAGCTGTCCCTTTGATGTTTCCAGTGCCTTTTGGCATGAGCACATTCACTGCAGCCAAGGGAAACATCTCACTGGCACAAAACCATCTGACTTCCTCCACTTGTGTGGGGAAAAAGGGACAGAATTGTCCCAAGGCCTCACTCAGGCCCGTACTTGTAGGATGTGTTGCTAAGTCGAACACAGACGCACACCATCAGACATGGCGCCATTGGCCCTTTGCACCCACAGCCTTCCCCTCGGGACCTGTGTCATGCCTCAGTTATGGGGTGCAGAGAGATCCCTGGGTTGGCATCGCACCCAGCTCCTTCCCGTGTCACGAGGAAGGGGAAGACGACAAGACCTGCAACCCCAGAACACGGCTCAGGGCCTCAGGGCCTCCAGGGCTGTTCCCAGGCCTCAGCTAGACCGGTGCACACTTACTCTGCCTGTGCTGTCCTTGGCTGCTGTGGCACTTGCTGCCACTCCTTTGGTGCCTTCTGGCTCGTAGGCATTTGGCCTTTCAACTTCTCCTTTATTCTCTTCTTCAGCATCTTATCAGACTCCTTTCTCACAATGTGGGAAGGAACTCGCGTGCACTTGAGTATTTGGCAGAACGATTTCTGCAAAACGAGAAGAGAGTCTCGTAAAGAACTGCTGCAAGCAGCTGAGGCTGCTCCTCCCAGTGCGTTCCTGCAGGAAATGGCTCTGAGCAGCAGCGGGCCACGCTCTCCAATGGGGTCTCCTACCAACAGACAGTGCTTTCAAGGCTGCAGCCCTTGCTCCCTGAGCCCAGGGCAGGGCCTGTTCTTTCTGCTTGCGTGTGTGCTTCTGCTGAGGCAGGTGCCTCGCACAGCCTCACTTTAGTCTTCAGGGTGCAGGTACAGCGGGCACTCATCCCTCGCAGGGAGGTACAGTCCCTTGGCAGACCCATGCCCATGCCCAGCTCACTGCTGGCTCTGCCCTTTGCTTCTTGCAATAGCTCGTCCCTCATGGCAACACACAGGGGAGCGGGCAGACAGCAGGCACCTGCCTGGCCAGGTGGGGACTGCAATGCTGCTGTGCCGGAGACCTGCACTGCTCCCCTCCCTCCCAAGGAGCAGGGGAAATGCCTGTTGGGACATTTTCTTCCTGGGGGCTCTGAACGCATGTCAGACCTGCTTGTGCTCCATCATCAGCTTTGTCAGCGTTGAGTCATATTGGTTCCATGTTTCAGCCTCAAGATTTTTGAGCTTATGGGCCATCAGTATGCGATGCCTTCTTTCTTCTATCTTAGCGCGTACAGAGCGCGCTCCCTGCAGGCAAGGAAAACACATCCGCATGCAGCGTTAGTCTCCTAGGACTGGGCACAGGCAGGAGCACAGGGACGGTGGGCAGCCACATCTGCTGCTTCTGCCCTGCTCTGGAATCTCCCAGGGGAAACGGGGCTGGGAAATGCCTATGGCGTACCGTTGTTGAAGGGTCCTGAGGATTATCCAGGCACTCAGGGGTCCTAGGCTTTGGGTAAGCTGGAGGTCTTGGTTTCTTCAGCTCCTCCTCAGATCCCTCGTAAATTGGTGCCATTAATCTAGAAAGACAGAACAGGCTTAGTTTATGGGGGTACACTTGGAGGCAGTTACTCAGAGCTGGGCTCGCAGCTCACAGCTTATCTCCAGCACCACAAAATGCTTCTGGCACAGGAAGACCACCACCACACCAGGACGACAGCTGTCCCTTTGATGTTTCCAGTGCCTTTTGGCATGAGCACATTCACTGCAGCCAAGGGAAACATCTCACTGGCACAAAACCATCTGACTTCCTCCACTTGTGTGGGGAAAAAGGGACAGAATTGTCCCAAGGCCTCACTCAGGCCCGTACTTGTAGGATGTGTTGCTAAGTCGAACACAGACGCACACCATCAGACATGGCGCCATTGGCCCTTTGCACCCACAGCCTTCCCCTCGGGACCTGTGTCATGCCTCAGTTATGGGGTGCAGAGAGATCCCTGGGTTGGCATCGCACCCAGCTCCTTCCCGTGTCACGAGGAAGGGGAAGACGACAAGACCTGCAACCCCAGAACACGGCTCAGGGCCTCAGGGCCTCCAGGGCTGTTCCCAGGCCTCAGCTAGACCGGTGCACACTTACTCTGCCTGTGCTGTCCTTGGCTGCTGTGGCACTTGCTGCCACTCCTTTGGTGCCTTCTGGCTCGTAGGCATTTGGCCTTTCAACTTCTCCTTTATTCTCTTCTTCAGCATCTTATCACACTCCTTTCTCACAATGTGGGAAGGAACTCGCGTGCACTTGAGTATTTGGCAGAACGATTTCTGCAAAACGAGAAGAGAGTCTCGTAAAGAACTGCTGCAAGCAGCTGAGGCTGCTCCTCCCAGTGCGTTCCTGCAGGAAATGGCTCTGAGCAGCAGCGGGCCACGCTCTCCAATGGGGTCTCCTACCAACAGACAGTGCTTTCAAGGCTGCAGCCCTTGCTCCCTGAGCCCAGGGCAGGGCCTGTTCTTTCTGCTTGCGTGTGTGCTTCTGCTGAGGCAGGTGCCTCACACAGCCTCACTTTAGTCTTCAGGGTGCAGGTACAGCGGGCACTCATCCCTCGCAGGGAGGTACAGTCCCTTGGCAGACCCATGCCCATGCCCAGCTCACTGCTGGCTCTGCCCTTTGCTTCTTGCAATAGCTCGTCCCTCATGGCAACACACAGGGGAGCGGGCAGACAGCAGGCACCTGCCTGGCCAGGTGGGGACTGCAATGCTGCTGTGCCGGAGACCTGCACTGCTCCCCTCCCTCCCAAGGAGCAGGGGAAATGCCTGTTGGGACATTTTCTTCCTGGGGGCTCTGAACGCATGTCAGACCTGCTTGTGCTCCATCATCAGCTTTGTCAGCGTTGAGTCATATTGGTTCCATGTTTCAGCCTCAAGATTTTTGAGCTTATGGGCCATCAGTATGCGATGCCTTCTTTCTTCTATCTTAGCGCGTACAGAGCGCGCTCCCTGCAGGCAAGGAAAACACATCCGCATGCAGCGTTAGTCTCCTAGGACTGGGCACAGGCAGGAGCACAGGGACGGTGGGCAGCCACATCTGCTGCTTCTGCCCTGCTCTGGAATCTCCCAGGGGAAACGGGGCTGGGAAATGCCTATGGCGTACCGTTGTTGAAGGGTCCTGAGGATTATCCAGGCACTCAGGGGTCCTAGGCTTTGGGTAAGCTGGAGGTCTTGGTTTCTTCAGCTCCTCCTCAGATCCTTCGTAAATTGGTGCCATTAATCTAGAAAGACAGAACAGGCTTAGTTTATGGGGGTACACTTGGAGGCAGTTACTCAGAGCTGGGCTCGCAGCTCACAGCTTATCTCCAGCACCACAAAATGCTTCTGGCACAGGAAGACCACCACCACACCAGGACGACAGCTGTCCCTTTGATGTTTCCAGTGCCTTTTGGCATGAGCACATTCACTGCAGCCAAGGGAAACATCTCACTGGCACAAAACCATCTGACTTCCTCCACTTGTGTGGGGAAAAAGGGACAGAATTGTCCCAAGGCCTCACTCAGGCCCGTACTTGTAGGATGTGTTGCTAAGTCGAACACAGACGCACACCATCAGACATGGCGCCATTGGCCCTTTGCACCCACAGCCTTCCCCTCGGGACCTGTGTCATGCCTCAGTTATGGGGTGCAGAGAGATCCCTGGGTTGGCATCGCACCCAGCTCCTTCCCGTGTCACGAGGAAGGGGAAGACGACAAGACCTGCAACCCCAGAACACGGCTCAGGGCCTCAGGGCCTCCAGGGCTGTTCCCAGGCCTCAGCTAGACCGGTGCACACTTACTCTGCCTGTGCTGTCCTTGGCTGCTGTGGCACTTGCTGCCACTCCTTTGGTGCCTTCTGGCTCGTAGGCATTTGGCCTTTCAACTTCTCCTTTATTCTCTTCTTCAGCATCTTATCAGACTCCTTTCTCACAATGTGGGAAGGAACTCGCGTGCACTTGAGTATTTGGCAGAACGATTTCTGCAAAACGAGAAGAGAGTCTCGTAAAGAACTGCTGCAAGCAGCTGAGGCTGCTCCTCCCAGTGCGTTCCTGCAGGAAATGGCTCTGAGCAGCAGCGGGCCACGCTCTCCAATGGGGTCTCCTACCAACAGACAGTGCTTTCAAGGCTGCAGCCCTTGCTCCCTGAGCCCAGGGCAGGGCCTGTTCTTTCTGCTTGCGTGTGTGCTTCTGCTGAGGCAGGTGCCTCGCACAGCCTCACTTTAGTCTTCAGGGTGCAGGTACAGCGGGCACTCATCCCTCGCAGGGAGGTACAGTCCCTTGGCAGACCCATGCCCATGCCCAGCTCACTGCTGGCTCTGCCCTTTGCTTCTTGCAATAGCTCGTCCCTCATGGCAACACACAGGGGAGCGGGCAGACAGCAGGCACCTGCCTGGCCAGGTGGGGACTGCAATGCTGCTGTGCCGGAGACCTGCACTGCTCCCCTCCCTCCCAAGGAGCAGGGGAAATGCCTGTTGGGACATTTTCTTCCTGGGGGCTCTGAACGCATGTCAGACCTGCTTGTGCTCCATCATCAGCTTTGTCAGCGTTGAGTCATATTGGTTCCATGTTTCAGCCTCAAGATTTTTGAGCTTATGGGCCATCAGTATGCGATGCCTTCTTTCTTCTATCTTAGCGCGTACAGAGCGCGCTCCCTGCAGGCAAGGAAAACACATCCGCATGCAGCGTTAGTCTCCTAGGACTGGGCACAGGCAGGAGCACAGGGACGGTGGGCAGCCACATCTGCTGCTTCTGCCCTGCTCTGGAATCTCCCAGGGGAAACGGGGCTGGGAAATGCCTATGGCGTACCGTTGTTGAAGGGTCCTGAGGATTATCCAGGCACTCAGGGGTCCTAGGCTTTGGGTAAGCTGGAGGTCTTGGTTTCTTCAGCTCCTCCTCAGATCCTTCGTAAATTGGTGCCATTAATCTAGAAAGACAGAACAGGCTTAGTTTATGGGGGTACACTTGGAGGCAGTTACTCAGAGCTGGGCTCGCAGCTCACAGCTTATCTCCAGCACCACAAAATGCTTCTGGCACAGGAAGACCACCACCACACCAGGACGACAGCTGTCCCTTTGATGTTTCCAGTGCCTTTTGGCATGAGCACATTCACTGCAGCCAAGGGAAACATCTCACTGGCACAAAACCATCTGACTTCCTCCACTTGTGTGGGGAAAAAGGGACAGAATTGTCCCAAGGCCTCACTCAGGCCCGTACTTGTAGGATGTGTTGCTAAGTCGAACACAGACGCACACCATCAGACATGGCGCCATTGGCCCTTTGCACCCACAGCCTTCCCCTCGGGACCTGTGTCATGCCTCAGTTATGGGGTGCAGAGAGATCCCTGGGTTGGCATCGCACCCAGCTCCTTCCCGTGTCACGAGGAAGGGGAAGACGACAAGACCTGCAACCCCAGAACACGGCTCAGGGCCTCAGGGCCTCCAGGGCTGTTCCCAGGCCTCAGCTAGACCGGTGCACACTTACTCTGCCTGTGCTGTCCTTGGTTGCTGTGGCACTTGCTGCCACTCCTTTGGTGCCTTCTGGCTCGTAGGCATTTGGCCTTTCAACTTCTCCTTTATTCTCTTCTTCAGCATCTTATCAGACTCCTTTCTCACAATGCGGGAAGGAACTCGCGTGCACTTGAGTATTTGGCAGAACGATTTCTGCAAAACGAGAAGAGAGTCTCGTAAAGAACTGCTGCAAGCAGCTGAGGCTGCTCCTCCCAGTGCGTTCCTGCAGGAAATGGCTCTGAGCAGCAGCGGGCCACGCTCTCCAATGGGGTCTCCTACCAACAGACAGTGCTTTCAAGGCTGCAGCCCTTGCTCCCTGAGCCCAGGGCAGGGCCTGTTCTTTCTGCTTGCGTGTGTGCTTCTGCTGAGGCAGGTGCCTCGCACAGCCTCACTTTAGTCTTCAGGGTGCAGCTACAGCGGGCACTCATCCCTCGCAGGGAGGTACAGTCCCTTGGCAGACCCATGCCCATGCCCAGCTCACTGCTGGCTCTGCCCTTTGCTTCTTGCAATAGCTCGTCCCTCATGGCAACACACAGGGGAGCGGGCAGACAGCAGGCACCTGCCTGGCCAGGTGGGGACTGCAATGCTGCTGTGCCGGAGACCTGCACTGCTCCCCTCCCTCCCAAGGAGCAGGGGAAATGCCTGTTGGGACATTTTCTTCCTGGGGGCTCTGAACGCATGTCAGACCTGCTTGTGCTCCATCATCAGCTTTTTCAGCGTTGAGTCATATTGGTTCCATGTTTCAGCCTCAAGATTTTTGAGCTTATGGGCCATCAGTATGCGATGCCTTCTTTCTTCTATCTTAGCGCGTACAGAGCGCGCTCCCTGCAGGCAAGGAAAACACATCCGCATGCAGCGTTAGTCTCCTAGGACTGGGCACAGGCAGGAGCACAGGGACGGTGGGCAGCCACATCTGCTGCTTCTGCCCTGCTCTGGAATCTCCCAGGGGAAACGGGGCTGGGAAATGCCTATGGCGTACCGTTGTTGAAGGGTCCTGAGGATTATCCAGGCACTCAGGGGTCCTAGGCTTTGGGTAAGCTGGAGGTCTTGGTTTCTTCAGCTCCTCCTCAGATCCTTCGTAAATTGGTGCCATTAATCTAGAAAGACAGAACAGGCTTAGTTTATGGGGGTACACTTGGAGGCAGTTACTCAGAGCTGGGCTCGCAGCTCACAGCTTATCTCCAGCACCACAAAATGCTTCTGGCACAGGAAGACCACCACCACACCAGGACGACAGCTGTCCCTTTGATGTTTCCAGTGCCTTTTGGCATGAGCACATTCACTGCAGCCAAGGGAAACATCTCACTGGCACAAAACCATCTGACTTCCTCCACTTGTGTGGGGAAAAAGGGACAGAATTGTCCCAAGGCCTCACTCAGGCCCGTACTTGTAGGATGTGTTGCTAAGTCGAACACAGACGCACACCATCAGACATGGCGCCATTGGCCCTTTGCACCCACAGCCTTCCCCTCGGGACCTGTGTCATGCCTCAGTTATGGGGTGCAGAGAGATCCCTGGGTTGGCATCGCACCCAGCTCCTTCCCGTGTCACGAGGAAGGGGAAGACGACAAGACCTGCAACCCCAGAACACGGCTCAGGGCCTCAGGGCCTCCAGGGCTGTTCCCAGGCCTCAGCTAGACCGGTGCACACTTACTCTGCCTGTGCTGTCCTTGGTTGCTGTGGCACTTGCTGCCACTCCTTTGGTGCCTTCTGGCTCGTAGGCATTTGGCCTTTCAACTTCTCCTTTATTCTCTTCTTCAGCATCTTATCACACTCCTTTCTCACAATGTGGGAAGGAACTCGCGTGCACTTGAGTATTTGGCAGAACGATTTCTGCAAAACGAGAAGAGAGTCTCGTAAAGAACTGCTGCAAGCAGCTGAGGCTGCTCCTCCCAGTGCGTTCCTGCAGGAAATGGCTCTGAGCAGCAGCGGGCCACGCTCTCCAATGGGGTCTCCTACCAACAGACAGTGCTTTCAAGGCTGCAGCCCTTGCTCCCTGAGCCCAGGGCAGGGCCTGTTCTTTCTGCTTGCGTGTGTGCTTCTGCTGAGGCAGGTGCCTCGCACAGCCTCACTTTAGTCTTCAGGGTGCAGGTACAGTGGGCACTCATCCCTCGCAGGGAGGTACAGTCCCTTGGCAGACCCATGCCCATGCCCAGCTCACTGCTGGCTCTGCCCTTTGCTTCTTGCAATAGCTTGTCCCTCATGGCAACACACAGGGGAGCGGGCAGACAGCAGGCACCTGCCTGGCCAGGTGGGGACTGCAATGCTGCTGTGCCGGAGACCTGCACTGCTCCCCTCCCTCCCAAGGAGCAGGGGAAATGCCTGTTGGGACATTTTCTTCCTGGGGGCTCTGAACGCATGTCAGACCTGCTTGTGCTCCATCATCAGCTTTTTCAGCGTTGAGTCATATTGGTTCCATGTTTCAGCCTCAAGATTTTTGAGCTTATGGGCCATCAGTATGCGATGCCTTCTTTCTTCTATCTTAGCGCGTACAGAGCGCGCTCCCTGCAGGCAAGGAAAACACATCCCCATGCAGCGTTAGTCTCCTAGGACTGGGCACAGGCAGGAGCACAGGGACGGTGGGCAGCCACATCTGCTGCTTCTGCCCTGCTCTGGAATCTCCCAGGGGAAACGGGGCTGGGAAATGCCTATGGCGTACCGTTGTTGAAGGGTCCTGAGGATTATCCAGGCACTCAGGGGTCCTAGGCTTTGGGTAAGCTGGAGGTCTTGGTTTCTTCAGCTCCTCCTCAGATCCCTCGTAAATTGGTGCCATTAATCTAGAAAGACAGAACAGGCTTAGTTTATGGGGGTACACTTGGAGGCAGTTACTCAGAGCTGGGCTCGCAGCTCACAGCTTATCTCCAGCACCACAAAATGCTTCTGGCACAGGAAGACCACCACCACACCAGGACGACAGCTGTCCCTTTGATGTTTCCAGTGCCTTTTGGCATGAGCACATTCACTGCAGCCAAGGGAAACATCTCACTGGCACAAAACCATCTGACTTCCTCCACTTGTGTGGGGAAAAAGGGACAGAATTGTCCCAAGGCCTCACTCAGGCCCGTACTTGTAGGATGTGTTGCTAAGTCGAACACAGACGCACACCATCAGACATGGCGCCATTGGCCCTTTGCACCCACAGCCTTCCCCTCGGGACCTGTGTCATGCCTCAGTTATGGGGTGCAGAGAGATCCCTGGGTTGGCATCGCACCCAGCTCCTTCCCGTGTCACGAGGAAGGGGAAGACGACAAGACCTGCAACCCCAGAACACGGCTCAGGGCCTCAGGGCCTCCAGGGCTGTTCCCAGGCCTCAGCTAGACCGGTGCACACTTACTCTGCCTGTGCTGTCCTTGGTTGCTGTGGCACTTGCTGCCACTCCTTTGGTGCCTTCTGGCTCGTAGGCATTTGGCCTTTCAACTTCTCCTTTATTCTCTTCTTCAGCATCTTATCACACTCCTTTCTCACAATGTGGGAAGGAACTCGCGTGCACTTGAGTATTTGGCAGAACGATTTCTGCAAAACGAGAAGAGAGTCTCGTAAAGAACTGCTGCAAGCAGCTGAGGCTGCTCCTCCCAGTGCGTTCCTGCAGGAAATGGCTCTGAGCAGCAGCGGGCCACGCTCTCCAATGGGGTCTCCTACCAACAGACAGTGCTTTCAAGGCTGCAGCCCTTGCTCCCTGAGCCCAGGGCAGGGCCTGTTCTTTCTGCTTGCGTGTGTGCTTCTGCTGAGGCAGGTGCCTCGCACAGCCTCACTTTAGTCTTCAGGGTGCAGGTACAGTGGGCACTCATCCCTCGCAGGGAGGTACAGTCCCTTGGCAGACCCATGCCCATGCCCAGCTCACTGCTGGCTCTGCCCTTTGCTTCTTGCAATAGCTCGTCCCTCATGGCAACACACAGGGGAGCGGGCAGACAGCAGGCACCTGCCTGGCCAGGTGGGGACTGCAATGCTGCTGTGCCGGAGACCTGCACTGCTCCCCTCCCTCCCAAGGAGCAGGGGAAATGCCTGTTGGGACATTTTCTTCCTGGGGGCTCTGAACGCATGTCAGACCTGCTTGTGCTCCATCATCAGCTTTTTCAGCGTTGAGTCATATTGGTTCCATGTTTCAGCCTCAAGATTTTTGAGCTTATGGGCCATCAGTATGCGATGCCTTCTTTCTTCTATCTTAGCGCGTACAGAGCGCGCTCCCTGCAGGCAAGGAAAACACATCCCCATGCAGCGTTAGTCTCCTAGGACTGGGCACAGGCAGGAGCACAGGGACGGTGGGCAGCCACATCTGCTGCTTCTGCCCTGCTCTGGAATCTCCAAGGGGAAATGGGGCTGGGAAATGCCTATGGCGTACCGTTGTTGAAGGGTCCTGAGGATTATCCAGGCACTCAGGGGTCCTAGGCTTTGGGTAAGCTGGAGGTCTTGGTTTCTTCAGCTCCTCCTCAGATCCCTCGTAAATTGGTGCCATTAATCTAGAAAGACAGAACAGGCTTAGTTTATGGGGGTACACTTGGAGGCAGTTACTCAGAGCTGGGCTCGCAGCTCACAGCTTATCTCCAGCACCACAAAATGCTTCTGGCACAGGAAGACCACCACCACACCAGGACGACAGCTGTCCCTTTGATGTTTCCAGTGCCTTTTGGCATGAGCACATTCACTGCAGCCAAGGGAAACATCTCACTGGCACAAAACCATCTGACTTCCTCCACTTGTGTGGGGAAAAAGGGACAGAATTGTCCCAAGGCCTCACTCAGGCCCGTACTTGTAGGATGTGTTGCTAAGTCGAACACAGACGCACACCATCAGACATGGCGCCATTGGCCCTTTGCACCCACAGCCTTCCCCTCGGGACCTGTGTCATGCCTCAGTTATGGGGTGCAGAGAGATCCCTGGGTTGGCATCGCACCCAGCTCCTTCCCGTGTCACGAGGAAGGGGAAGACGACAAGACCTGCAACCCCAGAACACGGCTCAGGGCCTCAGGGCCTCCAGGGCTGTTCCCAGGCCTCAGCTAGACCGGTGCACACTTACTCTGCCTGTGCTGTCCTTGGTTGCTGTGGCACTTGCTGCCACTCCTTTGGTGCCTTCTGGCTCGTAGGCATTTGGCCTTTCAACTTCTCCTTTATTCTCTTCTTCAGCATCTTATCAGACTCCTTTCTCACAATGTGGGAAGGAACTCGCGTGCACTTGAGTATTTGGCAGAACGATTTCTGCAAAACGAGAAGAGAGTCTCGTAAAGAACTGCTGCAAGCAGCTGAGGCTGCTCCTCCCAGTGCGTTCCTGCAGGAAATGGCTCTGAGCAGCAGCGGGCCACGCTCTCCAATGGGGTCTCCTACCAACAGACAGTGCTTTCAAGGCTGCAGCCCTTGCTCCCTGAGCCCAGGGCAGGGCCTGTTCTTTCTGCTTGCGTGTGTGCTTCTGCTGAGGCAGGTGCCTCGCACAGCCTCACTTTAGTCTTCAGGGTGCAGGTACAGTGGGCACTCATCCCTCGCAGGGAGGTACAGTCCCTTGGCAGACCCATGCCCATGCCCAGCTCACTGCTGGCTCTGCCCTTTGCTTCTTGCAATAGCTCGTCCCTCATGGCAACACACAGGGGAGCGGGCAGACAGCAGGCACCTGCCTGGCCAGGTGGGGACTGCAATGCTGCTGTGCCGGAGACCTGCACTGCTCCCCTCCCTCCCAAGGAGCAGGGGAAATGCCTGTTGGGACATTTTCTTCCTGGGGGCTCTGAACGCATGTCAGACCTGCTTGTGCTCCATCATCAGCTTTTTCAGCGTTGAGTCATATTGGTTCCATGTTTCAGCCTCAAGATTTTTGAGCTTATGGGCCATCAGTATGCGATGCCTTCTTTCTTCTATCTTAGCGCGTACAGAGCGCGCTCCCTGCAGGCAAGGAAAACACATCCCCATGCAGCGTTAGTCTCCTAGGACTGGGCACAGGCAGGAGCACAGGGACGGTGGGCAGCCACATCTGCTGCTTCTGCCCTGCTCTGGAATCTCCCAGGGGAAACGGGGCTGGGAAATGCCTATGGCGTACCGTTGTTGAAGGGTCCTGAGGATTATCCAGGCACTCAGGGGTCCTAGGCTTTGGGTAAGCTGGAGGTCTTGGTTTCTTCAGCTCCTCCTCAGATCCTTCGTAAATTGGTGCCATTAATCTAGAAAGACAGAACAGGCTTAGTTTATGGGGGTACACTTGGAGGCAGTTACTCAGAGCTGGGCTCGCAGCTCACAGCTTATCTCCAGCACCACAAAATGCTTCTGGCACAGGAAGACCACCACCACACCAGGACGACAGCTGTCCCTTTGATGTTTCCAGTGCCTTTTGGCATGAGCACATTCACTGCAGCCAAGGGAAACATCTCACTGGCACAAAACCATCTGACTTCCTCCACTTGTGTGGGGAAAAACGGACAGAATTGTCCCAAGGCCTCACTCAGGCCCGTACTTGTAGGATGTGTTGCTAAGTCGAACACAGACGCACACCATCAGACATGGCGCCATTGGCCCTTTGCACCCACAGCCTTCCCCTCGGGACCTGTGTCATGCCTCAGTTATGGGGTGCAGAGAGATCCCTGGGTTGGCATCGCACCCAGCTCCTTCCCGTGTCACGAGGAAGGGGAAGACGACAAGACCTGCAACCCCAGAACACGGCTCAGGGCCTCAGGGCCTCCAGGGCTGTTCCCAGGCCTCAGCTAGACCGGTGCACACTTACTCTGCCTGTGCTGTCCTTGGCTGCTGTGGCACTTGCTGCCACTCCTTTGGTGCCTTCTGGCTCGTAGGCATTTGGCCTTTCAACTTCTCCTTTATTCTCTTCTTCAGCATCTTATCAGACTCCTTTCTCACAATGTGGGAAGGAACTCGCGTGCACTTGAGTATTTGGCAGAACGATTTCTGCAAAACGAGAAGAGAGTCTCGTAAAGAACTGCTGCAAGCAGCTGAGGCTGCTCCTCCCAGTGCGTTCCTGCAGGAAATGGCTCTGAGCAGCAGCGGGCCACGCTCTCCAATGGGGTCTCCTACCAACAGACAGTGCTTTCAAGGCTGCAGCCCTTGCTCCCTGAGCCCAGGGCAGGGCCTGTTCTTTCTGCTTGCGTGTGTGCTTCTGCTGAGGCAGGTGCCTCGCACAGCCTCACTTTAGTCTTCAGGGTGCAGGTACAGCGGGCACTCATCCCTCGCAGGGAGGTACAGTCCCTTGGCAGACCCATGCCCATGCCCAGCTCACTGCTGGCTCTGCCCTTTGCTTCTTGCAATAGCTCGTCCCTCATGGCAACACACAGGGGAGCGGGCAGACAGCAGGCACCTGCCTGGCCAGGTGGGGACTGCAATGCTGCTGTGCCGGAGACCTGCACTGCTCCCCTCCCTCCCAAGGAGCAGGGGAAATGCCTGTTGGGACATTTTCTTCCTGGGGGCTCTGAACGCATGTCAGACCTGCTTGTGCTCCATCATCAGCTTTTTCAGCGTTGAGTCATATTGGTTCCATGTTTCAGCCTCAAGATTTTTGAGCTTATGGGCCATCAGTATGCGATGCCTTCTTTCTTCTATCTTAGCGCGTACAGAGCGCGCTCCCTGCAGGCAAGGAAAACACATCCGCATGCAGCGTTAGTCTCCTAGGACTGGGCACAGGCAGGAGCACAGGGACGGTGGGCAGCCACATCTGCTGCTTCTGCCCTGCTCTGGAATCTCCCAGGGGAAACGGGGCTGGGAAATGCCTATGGCGTACCGTTGTTGAAGGGTCCTGAGGATTATCCAGGCACTCAGGGGTCCTAGGCTTTGGGTAAGCTGGAGGTCTTGGTTTCTTCAGCTCCTCCTCAGATCCCTCGTAAATTGGTGCCATTAATCTAGAAAGACAGAACAGGCTTAGTTTATGGGGGTACACTTGGAGGCAGTTACTCAGAGCTGGGCTCGCAGCTCACAGCTTATCTCCAGCACCACAAAATGCTTCTGGCACAGGAAGACCACCACCACACCAGGACGACAGCTGTCCCTTTGATGTTTCCAGTGCCTTTTGGCATGAGCACATTCACTGCAGCCAAGGGAAACATCTCACTGGCACAAAACCATCTGACTTCCTCCACTTGTGTGGGGAAAAAGGGACAGAATTGTCCCAAGGCCTCACTCAGGCCCGTACTTGTAGGATGTGTTGCTAAGTCGAACACAGACGCACACCATCAGACATGGCGCCATTGGCCCTTTGCACCCACAGCCTTCCCCTCGGGACCTGTGTCATGCCTCAGTTATGGGGTGCAGAGAGATCCCTGGGTTGGCATCGCACCCAGCTCCTTCCCGTGTCACGAGGAAGGGGAAGACGACAAGACCTGCAACCCCAGAACACGGCTCAGGGCCTCAGGGCCTCCAGGGCTGTTCCCAGGCCTCAGCTAGACCGGTGCACACTTACTCTGCCTGTGCTGTCCTTGGTTGCTGTGGCACTTGCTGCCACTCCTTTGGTGCCTTCTGGCTCGTAGGCATTTGGCCTTTCAACTTCTCCTTTATTCTCTTCTTCAGCATCTTATCACACTCCTTTCTCACAATGTGGGAAGGAACTCGCGTGCACTTGAGTATTTGGCAGAACGATTTCTGCAAAACGAGAAGAGAGTCTCGTAAAGAACTGCTGCAAGCAGCTGAGGCTGCTCCTCCCAGTGCGTTCCTGCAGGAAATGGCTCTGAGCAGCAGCGGGCCACGCTCTCCAACGGGGTCTCCTACCAACAGACAGTGCTTTCAAGGCTGCAGCCCTTGCTCCCTGAGCCCAGGGCAGGGCCTGTTCTTTCTGCTTGCGTGTGTGCTTCTGCTGAGGCAGGTGCCTCGCACAGCCTCACTTTAGTCTTCAGGGTGCAGGTACAGTGGGCACTCATCCCTCGCAGGGAGGTACAGTCCCTTGGCAGACCCATGCCCATGCCCAGCTCACTGCTGGCTCTGCCCTTTGCTTCTTGCAATAGCTCGTCCCTCATGGCAACACACAGGGGAGCGGGCAGACAGCAGGCACCTGCCTGGCCAGGTGGGGACTGCAATGCTGCTGTGCCGGAGACCTGCACTGCTCCCCTCCCTCCCAAGGAGCAGGGGAAATGCCTGTTGGGACATTTTCTTCCTGGGGGCTCTGAACGCATGTCAGACCTGCTTGTGCTCCATCATCAGCTTTTTCAGCGTTGAGTCATATTGGTTCCATGTTTCAGCCTCAAGATTTTTGAGCTTATGGGCCATCAGTATGCGATGCCTTCTTTCTTCTATCTTAGCGCGTACAGAGCGCGCTCCCTGCAGGCAAGGAAAACACATCCCCATGCAGCGTTAGTCTCCTAGGACTGGGCACAGGCAGGAGCACAGGGACGGTGGGCAGCCACATCTGCTGCTTCTGCCCTGCTCTGGAATCTCCCAGGGGAAACGGGGCTGGGAAATGCCTATGGCGTACCGTTGTTGAAGGGTCCTGAGGATTATCCAGGCACTCAGGGGTCCTAGGCTTTGGGTAAGCTGGAGGTCTTGGTTTCTTCAGCTCCTCCTCAGATCCCTCGTAAATTGGTGCCATTAATCTAGAAAGACAGAACAGGCTTAGTTTATGGGGGTACACTTGGAGGCAGTTACTCAGAGCTGGGCTCGCAGCTCACAGCTTATCTCCAGCACCACAAAATGCTTCTGACACAGGAAGACCACCACCACACCAGGACGACAGCTGTCCCTTTGATGTTTCCAGTGCCTTTTGGCATGAGCACATTCACTGCAGCCAAGGGAAACATCTCACTGGCACAAAACCATCTGACTTCCTCCACTTGTGTGGGGAAAAAGGGACAGAATTGTCCCAAGGCCTCACTCAGGCCCGTACTTGTAGGATGTGTTGCTAAGTCGAACACAGACGCACACCATCAGACATGGCGCCATTGGCCCTTTGCACCCACAGCCTTCCCCTCGGGACCTGTGTCATGCCTCAGTTATGGGGTGCAGAGAGATCCCTGGGTTGGCATCGCACCCAGCTCCTTCCCGTGTCACGAGGAAGGGGAAGACGACAAGACCTGCAACCCCAGAACACGGCTCAGGGCCTCAGGGCCTCCAGGGCTGTTCCCAGGCCTCAGCTAGACCGGTGCACACTTACTCTGCCTGTGCTGTCCTTGGTTGCTGTGGCACTTGCTGCCACTCCTTTGGTGCCTTCTGGCTCGTAGGCATTTGGCCTTTCAACTTCTCCTTTATTCTCTTCTTCAGCATCTTATCACACTCCTTTCTCACAATGTGGGAAGGAACTCGCGTGCACTTGAGTATTTGGCAGAACGATTTCTGCAAAACGAGAAGAGAGTCTCGTAAAGAACTGCTGCAAGCAGCTGAGGCTGCTCCTCCCAGTGCGTTCCTGCAGGAAATGGCTCTGAGCAGCAGCGGGCCACGCTCTCCAATGGGGTCTCCTACCAACAGACAGTGCTTTCAAGGCTGCAGCCCTTGCTCCCTGAGCCCAGGGCAGGGCCTGTTCTTTCTGCTTGCGTGTGTGCTTCTGCTGAGGCAGGTGCCTCGCACAGCCTCACTTTAGTCTTCAGGGTGCAGCTACAGTGGGCACTCATCCCTCGCAGGGAGGTACAGTCCCTTGGCAGACCCATGCCCATGCCCAGCTCACTGCTGGCTCTGCCCTTTGCTTCTTGCAATAGCTCGTCCCTCATGGCAACACACAGGGGAGCGGGCAGACAGCAGGCACCTGCCTGGCCAGGTGGGGACTGCAATGCTGCTGTGCCGGAGACCTGCACTGCTCCCCTCCCTCCCAAGGAGCAGGGGAAATGCCTGTTGGGACATTTTCTTCCTGGGGGCTCTGAACGCATGTCAGACCTGCTTGTGCTCCATCATCAGCTTTTTCAGCGTTGAGTCATATTGGTTCCATGTTTCAGCCTCAAGATTTTTGAGCTTATGGGCCATCAGTATGCGATGCCTTCTTTCTTCTATCTTAGCGCGTACAGAGCGCGCTCCCTGCAGGCAAGGAAAACACATCCCCATGCAGCGTTAGTCTCCTAGGACTGGGCACAGGCAGGAGCACAGGGACGGTGGGCAGCCACATCTGCTGCTTCTGCCCTGCTCTGGAATCTCCCAGGGGAAACGGGGCTGGGAAATGCCTATGGCGTACCGTTGTTGAAGGGTCCTGAGGATTATCCAGGCACTCAGGGGTCCTAGGCTTTGGGTAAGCTGGAGGTCTTGGTTTCTTCAGCTCCTCCTCAGATCCCTCGTAAATTGGTGCCATTAATCTAGAAAGACAGAACAGGCTTAGTTTATGGGGGTACACTTGGAGGCAGTTACTCAGAGCTGGGCTCGCAGCTCACAGCTTATCTCCAGCACCACAAAATGCTTCTGGCACAGGAAGACCACCACCACACCAGGACGACAGCTGTCCCTTTGATGTTTCCAGTGCCTTTTGGCATGAGCACATTCACTGCAGCCAAGGGAAACATCTCACTGGCACAAAACCATCTGACTTCCTCCACTTGTGTGGGGAAAAAGGGACAGAATTGTCCCAAGGCCTCACTCAGGCCCGTACTTGTAGGATGTGTTGCTAAGTCGAACACAGACGCACACCATCAGACATGGCGCCATTGGCCCTTTGCACCCACAGCCTTCCCCTCGGGACCTGTGTCATGCCTCAGTTATGGGGTGCAGAGAGATCCCTGGGTTGGCATCGCACCCAGCTCCTTCCCGTGTCACGAGGAAGGGGAAGACGACAAGACCTGCAACCCCAGAACACGGCTCAGGGCCTCAGGGCCTCCAGGGCTGTTCCCAGGCCTCAGCTAGACCGGTGCACACTTACTCTGCCTGTGCTGTCCTTGGTTGCTGTGGCACTTGCTGCCACTCCTTTGGTGCCTTCTGGCTCGTAGGCATTTGGCCTTTCAACTTCTCCTTTATTCTCTTCTTCAGCATCTTATCACACTCCTTTCTCACAATGTGGGAAGGAACTCGCGTGCACTTGAGTATTTGGCAGAACGATTTCTGCAAAACGAGAAGAGAGTCTCGTAAAGAACTGCTGCAAGCAGCTGAGGCTGCTCCTCCCAGTGCGTTCCTGCAGGAAATGGCTCTGAGCAGCAGCGGGCCACGCTCTCCAATGGGGTCTCCTACCAACAGACAGTGCTTTCAAGGCTGCAGCCCTTGCTCCCTGAGCCCAGGGCAGGGCCTGTTCTTTCTGCTTGCGTGTGTGCTTCTGCTGAGGCAGGTGCCTCGCACAGCCTCACTTTAGTCTTCAGGGTGCAGCTACAGTGGGCACTCATCCCTCGCAGGGAGGTACAGTCCCTTGGCAGACCCATGCCCATGCCCAGCTCACTGCTGGCTCTGCCCTTTGCTTCTTGCAATAGCTCGTCCCTCATGGCAACACACAGGGGAGCGGGCAGACAGCAGGCACCTGCCTGGCCAGGTGGGGACTGCAATGCTGCTGTGCCGGAGACCTGCACTGCTCCCCTCCCTCCCAAGGAGCAGGGGAAATGCCTGTTGGGACATTTTCTTCCTGGGGGCTCTGAACGCATGTCAGACCTGCTTGTGCTCCATCATCAGCTTTTTCAGCGTTGAGTCATATTGGTTCCATGTTTCAGCCTCAAGATTTTTGAGCTTATGGGCCATCAGTATGCGATGCCTTCTTTCTTCTATCTTAGCGCGTACAGAGCGCGCTCCCTGCAGGCAAGGAAAACACATCCCCATGCAGCGTTAGTCTCCTAGGACTGGGCACAGGCAGGAGCACAGGGACGGTGGGCAGCCACATCTGCTGCTTCTGCCCTGCTCTGGAATCTCCCAGGGGAAACAGGGCTGGGAAATGCCTATGGCGTACCGTTGTTGAAGGGTCCTGAGGATTATCCAGGCACTCAGGGGTCCTAGGCTTTGGGTAAGCTGGAGGTCTTGGTTTCTTCAGCTCCTCCTCAGATCCCTCCTAAATTGGTGCCATTAATCTAGAAAGACAGAACAGGCTTAGTTTATGGGGGTACACTTGGAGGCAGTTACTCAGAGCTGGGCTCGCAGCTCACAGCTTATCTCCAGCACCACAAAATGCTTCTGGCACAGGAAGACCACCACCACACCAGGACGAACGCTGTCCCTTTGATGTTTCCAGTGCCTTTTGGCATGAGCACATTCACTGCAGCCAAGGGAAACATCTCACTGGCACAAAACCATCTGACTTCCTCCACTTGTGTGGGGAAGAAGGGACAGAATTGTCCCAAGGCCTCACTCAGGCCCGTACTTGTAGGATGTGTTGCTAAGTCGAACACAGACGCACACCATCAGACATGGCGCCATTGGCCCTTTGCACCCACAGCCTTCCCCTCGGGACCTGTGTCATGCCTCAGTTATGGGGTGCAGAGAGATCCCTGGGTTGGCATCGCACCCAGCTCCTTCCCGTGTCACGAGGAAGGGGAAGACGACAAGACCTGCAACCCCAGAACACGGCTCAGGGCCTCAGGGCCTCCAGGGCTGTTCCCAGGCCTCAGCTAGACCGGTGCACACTTACTCTGCCTGTGCTGTCCTTGGTTGCTGTGGCACTTGCTGCCACTCCTTTGGTGCCTTCTGGCTCGTAGGCATTTGGCCTTTCAACTTCTCCTTTATTCTCTTCTTCAGCATCTTATCACACTCCTTTCTCACAATGTGGGAAGGAACTCGCGTGCACTTGAGTATTTGGCAGAACGATTTCTGCAAAACGAGAAGAGAGTCTCGTAAAGAACTGCTGCAAGCAGCTGAGGCTGCTCCTCCCAGTGCGTTCCTGCAGGAAATGGCTCTGAGCAGCAGCGGGCCACGCTCTCCAATGGGGTCTCCTACCAACAGACAGTGCTTTCAAGGCTGCAGCCCTTGCTCCCTGAGCCCAGGGCAGGGCCTGTTCTTTCTGCTTGCGTGTGTGCTTCTGCTGAGGCAGGTGCCTCGCACAGCCTCACTTTAGTCTTCAGGGTGCAGGTACAGCGGGCACTCATCCCTCGCAGGGAGGTACAGTCCCTTGGCAGACCCATGCCCATGCCCAGCTCACTGCTGGCTCTGCCCTTTGCTTCTTGCAATAGCTCGTCCCTCATGGCAACACACAGGGGAGCGGGCAGACAGCAGGCACCTGCCTGGCCAGGTGGGGACTGCAATGCTGCTGTGCCGGAGACCTGCACTGCTCCCCTCCCTCCCAAGGAGCAGGGGAAATGCCTGTTGGGACATTTTCTTCCTGGGGGCTCTGAACGCATGTCAGACCTGCTTGTGCTCCATCATCAGCTTTTTCAGCGTTGAGTCATATTGGTTCCATGTTTCAGCCTCAAGATTTTTGAGCTTATGGGCCATCAGTATGCGATGCCTTCTTTCTTCTATCTTAGCGCGTACAGAGCGCGCTCCCTGCAGGCAAGGAAAACACATCCCCATGCAGCGTTAGTCTCCTAGGACTGGGCACAGGCAGGAGCACAGGGACGGTGGGCAGCCACATCTGCTGCTTCTGCCCTGCTCTGGAATCTCCCAGGGGAAACGGGGCTGGGAAATGCCTATGGCGTACCGTTGTTGAAGGGTCCTGAGGATTATCCAGGCACTCAGGGGTCCTAGGCTTTGGGTAAGCTGGAGGTCTTGGTTTCTTCAGCTCCTCCTCAGATCCCTCGTAAATTGGTGCCATTAATCTAGAAAGACAGAACAGGCTTAGTTTATGGGGGTACACTTGGAGGCAGTTACTCAGAGCTGGGCTCGCAGCTCACAGCTTATCTCCAGCACCACAAAATGCTTCTGGCACAGGAAGACCACCACCACACCAGGACGACAGCTGTCCCTTTGATGTTTCCAGTGCCTTTTGGCATGAGCACATTCACTGCAGCCAAGGGAAACATCTCACTGGCACAAAACCATCTGACTTCCTCCACTTGTGTGGGGAAAAAGGGACAGAATTGTCCCAAGGCCTCACTCAGGCCCGTACTTGTAGGATGTGTTGCTAAGTCGAACACAGACGCACACCATCAGACATGGCGCCATTGGCCCTTTGCACCCACAGCCTTCCCCTCGGGACCTGTGTCATGCCTCAGTTATGGGGTGCAGAGAGATCCCTGGGTTGGCATCGCACCCAGCTCCTTCCCGTGTCACGAGGAAGGGGAAGACGACAAGACCTGCAACCCCAGAACACGGCTCAGGGCCTCAGGGCCTCCAGGGCTGTTCCCAGGCCTCAGCTAGACCGGTGCACACTTACTCTGCCTGTGCTGTCCTTGGCTGCTGTGGCACTTGCTGCCACTCCTTTGGTGCCTTCTGGCTCGTAGGCATTTGGCCTTTCAACTTCTCCTTTATTCTCTTCTTCAGCATCTTATCAGACTCCTTTCTCACAATGTGGGAAGGAACTCGCGTGCACTTGAGTATTTGGCAGAACGATTTCTGCAAAACGAGAAGAGAGTCTCGTAAAGAACTGCTGCAAGCAGCTGAGGCTGCTCCTCCCAGTGCGTTCCTGCAGGAAATGGCTCTGAGCAGCAGCGGGCCACGCTCTCCAATGGGGTCTCCTACCAACAGACAGTGCTTTCAAGGCTGCAGCCCTTGCTCCCTGAGCCCAGGGCAGGGCCTGCCCTTTCTGCTTGCGTGTGTGCTTCTGCTGAGGCAGGTGCCTCGCACAGCCTCACTTTAGTCTTCAGGGTGCAGGTACAGCGGGCACTCATCCCTCGCAGGGAGGTACAGTCCCTTGGCAGACCCATGCCCATGCCCAGCTCACTGCTGGCTCTGCCCTTTGCTTCTTGCAATAGCTCGTCCCTCATGGCAACACGCAGGGGAGCGGGCAGACAGCAGGCACCTGCCTGGCCAGGTGGGGACTGCAATGCTGCTGTGCCGGAGACCTGCACTGCTCCCCTCCCTCCCAAGGAGCAGGGGAAATGCCTGTTGGGACATTTTCTTCCTGGGGGCTCTGAACGCATGTCAGACCTGCTTGTGCTCCATCATCAGCTTTTTCAGCGTTGAGTCATATTGGATCCATGTTTCAGCCTCAAGATTTTTGAGCTTATGGGCCATCAGTATGCGATGCCTTCTTTCTTCTATCTTAGCGCGTACAGAGCGCGCTCCCTGCAGGCAAGGAAAACACATCCGCATGCAGCGTTAGTCTCCTAGGACTGGGCACAGGCAGGAGCACAGGGACGGTGGGCAGCCACATCTGCTGCTTCTGCCCTGCTCTGGAATCTCCCAGGGGAAACGGGGCTGGGAAATGCCTATGGCGTACCGTTGTTGAAGGGTCCTGAGGATTATCCAGGCACTCAGGGGTCCTAGGCTTTGGGTAAGCTGGAGGTCTTGGTTTCTTCAGCTCCTCCTCAGATCCCTCGTAAATTGGTGCCATTAATCTAGAAAGACAGAACAGGCTTAGTTTATGGGGGTACACTTGGAGGCAGTTACTCAGAGCTGGGCTCGCAGCTCACAGCTTATCTCCAGCACCACAAAATGCTTCTGGCACAGGAAGACCACCACCACACCAGGACGACAGCTGTCCCTTTGATGTTTCCAGTGCCTTTTGGCATGAGCACATTCACTGCAGCCAAGGGAAACATCTCACTGGCACAAAACCATCTGACTTCCTCCACTTGTGTGGGGAAAAAGGGACAGAATTGTCCCAAGGCCTCACTCAGGCCCGTACTTGTAGGATGTGTTGCTAAGTCGAACACAGACGCACACCATCAGACATGGCGCCATTGGCCCTTTGCACCCACAGCCTTCCCCTCGGGACCTGTGTCATGCCTCAGTTATGGGGTGCAGAGAGATCCCTGGGTTGGCATCGCACCCAGCTCCTTCCCGTGTCACGAGGAAGGGGAAGACGACAACACCTGCAACCCCAGAACACGGCTCAGGGCCTCAGGGCCTCCAGGGCTGTTCCCAGGCCTCAGCTAGACCGGTGCACACTTACTCTGCCTGTGCTGTCCTTGGTTGCTGTGGCACTTGCTGCCACTCCTTTGGTGCCTTCTGGCTCGTAGGCATTTGGCCTTTCAACTTCTCCTTTATTCTCTTCTTCAGCATCTTATCAGACTCCTTTCTCACAATGTGGGAAGGAACTCGCGTGCACTTGAGTATTTGGCAGAACGATTTCTGCAAAACGAGAAGAGAGTCTCGTAAAGAACTGCTGCAAGCAGCTGAGGCTGCTCCTCCCAGTGCGTTCCTGCAGGAAATGGCTCTGAGCAGCAGCGGGCCACGCTCTCCAACGGGGTCTCCTACCAACAGACAGTGCTTTCAAGGCTGCAGCCGTTGCTCCCTGAGCCCAGGGCAGGGCCTGTTCTTTCTGCTTGCGTGTGTGCTTCTGCTGAGGCAGGTGCCTCGCACAGCCTCACTTTAGTCTTCAGGGTGCAGGTACAGTGGGCACTCATCCCTCGCAGGGAGGTACAGTCCCTTGGCAGACCCATGCCCATGCCCAGCTCACTGCTGGCTCTGCCCTTTGCTTCTTGCAATAGCTCGTCCCTCATGGCAACACACAGGGGAGCGGGCAGACAGCAGGCACCTGCCTGGCCAGGTGGGGACTGCAATGCTGCTGTGCCGGAGACCTGCACTGCTCCCCTCCCTCCCAAGGAGCAGGGGAAATGCCTGTTGGGACATTTTCTTCCTGGGGGCTCTGAACGCATGTCAGACCTGCTTGTGCTCCATCATCAGCTTTTTCAGCGTTGAGTCATATTGGTTCCATGTTTCAGCCTCAAGATTTTTGAGCTTATGGGCCATCAGTATGCGATGCCTTCTTTCTTCTATCTTAGCGTGTACAGAGCGCGCTCCTTGCAGGCAAGGAAAACACATCCCCATGCAGCGTTAGTCTCCTAGGACTGGGCACAGGCAGGAGCACAGGGACGGTGGGCAGCCACATCTGCTGCTTCTGCCCTGCTCTGGAATCTCCCAGGGGAAACGGGGCTGGGAAATGCCTATGGCGTACCGTTGTTGAAGGGTCCTGAGGATTATCCAGGCACTCAGGGGTCCTAGGCTTTGGGTAAGCTGGAGGTCTTGGTTTCTTCAGCTCCTCCTCAGATCCCTCGTAAATTGGTGCCATTAATCTAGAAAGACAGAACAGGCTTAGTTTATGGGGGTACACTTGGAGGCAGTTACTCAGAGCTGGGCTCGCAGCTCACAGCTTATCTCCAGCACCACAAAATGCTTCTGGCACAGGAAGACCACGACCACACCAGGACGACAGCTGTCCCTTTGATGTTTCCAGTGCCTTTTGGCATGAGCACAATCACTGCAGCCAAGGGAAACATCTCACTGGCACAAAACCATCTGACTTCCTCCACTTGTGTGGGGAAGAAGGGACAGAATTGTCCCAAGGCCTCACTCAGGCCCGTACTTGTAGGATGTGTTGCTAAGTCGAACACAGACGCACACCATCAGACATGGCGCCATTGGCCCTTTGCACCCACAGCCTTCCCCTCGGGATCTGTGTCATGCCTCAGTTATGGGGTGCAGAGAGATCCCTGGGTTGGCATCGCACCCAGCTCCTTCCCGTGTCACGAGGAAGGGGAAGACGACAAGACCTGCAACCCCAGAACACGGCTCAGGGCCTCAGGGCCTCCAGGGCTGTTCCCAGGCCTCAGCTAGACCGGTGCACACTTACTCTGCCTGTGCTGTCCTTGGTTGCTGTGGCACTTGCTTCCACTCCTTTGGTGCCTTCTGGCTCGTAGGCATTTGGCCTTTCAACTTCTCCTTTATTCTCTTCTTCAGCATCTTATCACACTCCTTTCTCACAATGTGGGAAGGAACTCACGTGCACTTGAGTATTTGGCAGAACGATTTCTGCAAAACGAGAAGAGAGTCTCGTAAAGAACTGCTGCAAGCAGCTGAGGCTGCTCCTCCCAGTGCGTTCCTGCAGGAAATGGCTCTGAGCAGCAGCGGGCCACGCTCTCCAATGGGGTCTCCTACCAACAGACAGTGCTTTCAAGGCTGCAGCCCTTGCTCCCTGAGCCCAGGGCAGGGCCTGCCCTTTCTGCTTGCGTGTGTGCTTCTGCTGAGGCAGGTGCCTCGCACAGCCTCACTTTCGTCTTCAGGGTGCAGGTACAGCGGGCACTCATCCCTCGCAGGGAGGTACAGTCCCTTGGCAGACCCATGCCCATGCCCAGCTCACTGCTGGCTCTGCCCTTTGCTTCTTGCAATAGCTCGTCCCTCATGGCAACACACAGGGGAGCGGGCAGACAGCAGGCACCTGCCTGGCCAGGTGGGGACTGCAATGCTGCTGTGCCGGAGACCTGCACTGCTCCCCTCCCTCCCAAGGAGCAGGGGAAATGCCTGTTGGGACATTTTCTTCCTGGGGGCTCTGAACGCATGTCAGACCTGCTTGTGCTCCATCATCAGCTTTTTCAGCGTTGAGTCATATTGGTTCCATGTTTCAGCCTCAAGATTTTTGAGCTTATGGGCCATCAGTATGCGATGCCTTCTTTCTTCTATCTTAGCGCGTACAGAGCGCGCTCCCTGCAGGCAAGGAAAACACATCCGCATGCAGCGTTAGTCTCCTAGGACTGGGCACAGGCAGGAGCACAGGGACGGTGGGCAGCCACATCTGCTGCTTCTGCCCTGCTCTGGAATCTCCCAGGGGAAACGGGGCTGGGAAATGCCTATGGCGTACCGTTGTTGAAGGGTCCTGAGGATTATCCAGGCACTCAGGGGTCCTAGGCTTTGGGTAAGCTGGAGGTCTTGGTTTCTTCAGCTCCTCCTCAGATCCCTCCTAAATTGGTGCCATTAATCTAGAAAGACAGAACAGGCTTAGTTTATGGGGGTACACTTGGAGGCAGTTACTCAGAGCTGGGCTCGCAGCTCACAGCTTATCTCCAGCACCACAAAATGCTTCTGGCACAGGAAGACCACCACCACACCAGGACGACAGCTGTCCCTTTGATGTTTCCAGTGCCTTTTGGCATGAGCACATTCACTGCAGCCAAGGGAAACATCTCACTGGCACAAAACCATCTGACTTCCTCCACTTGTGTGGGGAAAAAGGGACAGAATTGTCCCAAGGCCTCACTCAGGCCCGTACTTGTAGGATGTGTTGCTAAGTCGAACACAGACGCACACCATCAGACATGGCGCCATTGGCCCTTTGCACCCACAGCCTTCCCCTCGGGACCTGTGTCATGCCTCAGTTATGGGGTGCAGAGAGATCCCTGGGTTGGCATCGCACCCAGCTCCTTCCCGTGTCACGAGGAAGGGGAAGACGACAAGACCTGCAACCCCAGAACACGGCTCAGGGCCTCAGGGCCTCCAGGGCTGTTCCCAGGCCTCAGCTAGACCGGTGCACACTTACTCTGCCTGTGCTGTCCTTGGTTGCTGTGGCACTTGCTGCCACTCCTTTGGTGCCTTCTGGCTCGTAGGCATTTGGCCTTTCAACTTCTCCTTTATTCTCTTCTTCAGCATCTTATCACACTCCTTTCTCACAATGTGGGAAGGAACTCGCGTGCACTTGAGTATTTGGCAGAACGATTTCTGCAAAACGAGAAAAGAGTCTCGTAAAGAACTGCTGCAAGCAGCTGAGGCTGCTCCTCCCAGTGCGTTCCTGCAGGAAATGGCTCTGAGCAGCAGCGGGCCACGCTCTCCAATGGGGTCTCCTACCAACAGACAGTGCTTTCAAGGCTGCAGCCCTTGCTCCCTGAGCCCAGGGCAGGGCCTGTTCTTTCTGCTTGCGTGTGTGCTTCTGCTGAGGCAGGTGCCTCGCACAGCCTCACTTTAGTCTTCAGGGTGCAGCTACAGCGGGCACTCATCCCTCGCAGGGAGGTACAGTCCCTTGGCAGACCCATGCCCATGCCCAGCTCACTGCTGGCTCTGCCCTTTGCTTCTTGCAATAGCTCGTCCCTCATGGCAACACACAGGGGAGCGGGCAGACAGCAGGCACCTGCCTGGCCAGGTGGGGACTGCAATGCTGCTGTGCCGGAGACCTGCACTGCTCCCCTCCCTCCCAAGGAGCAGGGGAAATGCCTGTTGGGACATTTTCTTCCTGGGGGCTCTGAACGCATGTCAGACCTGCTTGTGCTCCATCATCAGCTTTTTCAGGGTTGAGTCATATTGGTTCCATGTTTCAGCCTCAAGATTTTTGAGCTTATGGGCCATCAGTATGCGATGCCTTCTTTCTTCTATCTTAGCGCGTACAGAGCGCGCTCCCTGCAGGCAAGGAAAACACATCCGCATGCAGCGTTAGTCTCCTAGGACTGGGCACAGGCAGGAGCACAGGGACGGTGGGCAGCCACATCTGCTGCTTCTGCCCTGCTCTGGAATCTCCCAGGGGAAACGGGGCTGGGAAATGCCTATGGCGTACCGTTGTTGAAGGGTCCTGAGGATTATCCAGGCACTCAGGGGTCCTAGGCTTTGGGTAAGCTGGAGGTCTTGGTTTCTTCAGCTCCTCCTCAGATCCCTCGTAAATTGGTGCCATTAATCTAGAAAGACAGAACAGGCTTAGTTTATGGGGGTACACTTGGAGGCAGTTACTCAGAGCTGGGCTCGCAGCTCACAGCTTATCTCCAGCACCACAAAATGCTTCTGGCACAGGAAGACCACCACCACACCAGGACGACAGCTGTCCCTTTGATGTTTCCAGTGCCTTTTGGCATGAGCACATTCACTGCAGCCAAGGGAAACATCTCACTGGCACAAAACCATCTGACTTCCTCCACTTGTGTGGGGAAAAAGGGACAGAATTGTCCCAAGGCCTCACTCAGGCCCGTACTTGTAGGATGTGTTGCTAAGTCGAACACAGACGCACACCATCAGACATGGCGCCATTGGCCCTTTGCACCCACAGCCTTCCCCTCGGGACCTGTGTCATGCCTCAGTTATGGGGTGCAGAGAGATCCCTGGGTTGGCATCGCACCCAGCTCCTTCCCGTGTCACGAGGAAGGGGAAGACGACAAGACCTGCAACCCCAGAACACGGCTCAGGGCCTCAGGGCCTCCAGGGCTGTTCCCAGGCCTCAGCTAGACCGGTGCACACTTACTCTGCCTGTGCTGTCCTTGGTTGCTGTGGCACTTGCTGCCACTCCTTTGGTGCCTTCTGGCTCGTAGGCATTTGGCCTTTCAACTTCTCCTTTATTCTCTTCTTCAGCATCTTATCACACTCCTTTCTCACAATGTGGGAAGGAACTCGCGTGCACTTGAGTATTTGGCAGAACGATTTCTGCAAAACGAGAAGAGAGTCTCGTAAAGAACTGCTGCAAGCAGCTGAGGCTGCTCCTCCCAGTGCGTTCCTGCAGGAAATGGCTCTGAGCAGCAGCGGGCCACGCTCTCCAATGGGGTCTCCTACCAACAGACAGTGCTTTCAAGGCTGCAGCCCTTGCTCCCTGAGCCCAGGGCAGGGCCTGTTCTTTCTGCTTGCGTGTGTGCTTCTGCTGAGGCAGGTGCCTCGCACAGCCTCACTTTAGTCTTCAGGGTGCAGCTACAGCGGGCACTCATCCCTCGCAGGGAGGTACAGTCCCTTGGCAGACCCATGCCCATGCCCAGCTCACTGCTGGCTCTGCCCTTTGCTTCTTGCAATAGCTCGTCCCTCATGGCAACACGCAGGGGAGCGGGCAGACAGCAGGCACCTGCCTGGCCAGGTGGGGACTGCAATGCTGCTGTGCCGGAGACCTGCACTGCTCCCCTCCCTCCCAAGGAGCAGGGGAAATGCCTGTTGGGACATTTTCTTCCTGGGGGCTCTGAACGCATGTCAGACCTGCTTGTGCTCCATCATCAGCTTTTTCAGCGTTGAGTCGTATTGGTTCCATGTTTCAGCCTCAAGATTTTTGAGCTTATGGGCCATCAGTATGCGATGCCTTCTTTCTTCTATCTTAGCGCGTACAGAGCGCGCTCCCTGCAGGCAAGGAAAACACATCCGCATGCAGCGTTAGTCTCCTAGGACTGGGCACAGGCAGGAGCACAGGGACGGTGGGCAGCCACATCTGCTGCTTCTGCCCTGCTCTGGAATCTCCCAGGGGAAACGGGGCTGGGAAATGCCTATGGCGTACCGTTGTTGAAGGGTCCTGAGGATTATCCAGGCACTCAGGGGTCCTAGGCTTTGGGTAAGCTGGAGGTCTTGGTTTCTTCAGCTCCTCCTCAGATCCCTCCTAAATTGGTGCCATTAATCTAGAAAGACAGAACAGGCTTAGTTTATGGGGGTACACTTGGAGGCAGTTACTCAGAGCTGGGCTCGCAGCTCACAGCTTATCTCCAGCACCACAAAATGCTTCTGGCACAGGAAGACCACCACCACACCAGGACGACAGCTGTCCCTTTGATGTTTCCAGTGCCTTTTGGCATGAGCACATTCACTGCAGCCAAGGGAAACATCTCACTGGCACAAAACCATCTGACTTCCTCCACTTGTGTGGGGAAAAAGGGACAGAATTGTCCCAAGGCCTCACTCAGGCCCGTACTTGTAGGATGTGTTGCTAAGTCGAACACAGACGCACACCATCAGACATGGCGCCATTGGCCCTTTGCACCCACAGCCTTCCCCTCGGGACCTGTGTCATGCCTCAGTTATGGGGTGCAGAGAGATCCCTGGGTTGGCATCGCACCCAGCTCCTTCCCGTGTCACGAGGAAGGGGAAGACGACAAGACCTGCAACCCCAGAACACGGCTCAGGGCCTCAGGGCCTCCAGGGCTGTTCCCAGGCCTCAGCTAGACCGGTGCACACTTACTCTGCCTGTGCTGTCCTTGGTTGCTGTGGCACTTGCTGCCACTCCTTTGGTGCCTTCTGGCTCGTAGGCATTTGGCCTTTCAACTTCTCCTTTATTCTCTTCTTCAGCATCTTATCACACTCCTTTCTCACAATGTGGGAAGGAACTCGCGTGCACTTGAGTATTTGGCAGAACGATTTCTGCAAAACGAGAAGAGAGTCTCGTAAAGAACTGCTGCAAGCAGCTGAGGCTGCTCCTCCCAGTGCGTTCCTGCAGGAAATGGCTCTGAGCAGCAGCGGGCCACGCTCTCCAATGGGGTCTCCTACCAACAGACAGTGCTTTCAAGGCTGCAGCCCTTGCTCCCTGAGCCCAGGGCAGGGCCTGTTCTTTCTGCTTGCGTGTGTGCTTCTGCTGAGGCAGGTGCCTCGCACAGCCTCACTTTAGTCTTCAGGGTGCAGCTACAGTGGGCACTCATCCCTCGCAGGGAGGTACAGTCCCTTGGCAGACCCATGCCCATGCCCAGCTCACTGCTGGCTCTGCCCTTTGCTTCTTGCAATAGCTCGTCCCTCATGGCAACACACAGGGGAGCGGGCAGACAGCAGGCACCTGCCTGGCCAGGTGGGGACTGCAATGCTGCTGTGCTGGAGACCTGCACTGCTCCCCTCCCTCCCAAGGAGCAGGGGAAATGCCTGTTGGGACATTTTCTTCCTGGGGGCTCTGAACGCATGTCAGACCTGCTTGTGCTCCATCATCAGCTTTTTCAGCGTTGAGTCATATTGGTTCCATGTTTCAGCCTCAAGATTTTTGAGCTTATGGGCCATCAGTATGCGATGCCTTCTTTCTTCTATCTTAGCGCGTACAGAGCGCGCTCCCTGCAGGCAAGGAAAACACATCCGCATGCAGCGTTAGTCTCCTAGGACTGGGCACAGGCAGGAGCACAGGGACGGTGGGCAGCCACATCTGCTGCTTCTGCCCTGCTCTGGAATCTCCCAGGGGAAACGGGGCTGGGAAATGCCTATGGCGTACCGTTGTTGAAGGGTCCTGAGGATTATCCAGGCACTCAGGGGTCCTAGGCTTTGGGTAAGCTGGAGGTCTTGGTTTCTTCAGCTCCTCCTCAGATCCCTCGTAAATTGGTGCCATTAATCTAGAAAGACAGAACAGGCTTAGTTTATGGGGGTACACTTGGAGGCAGTTACTCAGAGCTGGGCTCGCAGCTCACAGCTTATCTCCAGCACCACAAAATGCTTCTGGCACAGGAAGACCACCACCACACCAGGACGACAGCTGTCCCTTTGATGTTTCCAGTGCCTTTTGGCATGAGCACATTCACTGCAGCCAAGGGAAACATCTCACTGGCACAAAACCATCTGACTTCCTCCACTTGTGTGGGGAAAAAGGGACAGAATTGTCCCAAGGCCTCACTCAGGCCCGTACTTGTAGGATGTGTTGCTAAGTCGAACACAGACGCACACCATCAGACATGGCGCCATTGGCCCTTTGCACCCACAGCCTTCCCCTCGGGACCTGTGTCATGCCTCAGTTATGGGGTGCAGAGAGATCCCTGGGTTGGCATCGCACCCAGCTCCTTCCCGTGTCACGAGGAAGGGGAAGACGACAAGACCTGCAACCCCAGAACACGGCTCAGGGCCTCAGGGCCTCCAGGGCTGTTCCCAGGCCTCAGCTAGACCGGTGCACACTTACTCTGCCTGTGCTGTCCTTGGTTGCTGTGGCACTTGCTGCCACTCCTTTGGTGCCTTCTGGCTCGTAGGCATTTGGCCTTTCAACTTCTCCTTTATTCTCTTCTTCAGCATCTTATCACACTCCTTTCTCACAATGTGGGAAGGAACTCGCGTGCACTTGAGTATTTGGCAGAACGATTTCTGCAAAACGAGAAGAGAGTCTCGTAAAGAACTGCTGCAAGCAGCTGAGGCTGCTCCTCCCAGTGCGTTCCTGCAGGAAATGGCTCTGAGCAGCAGCGGGCCACGCTCTCCAATGGGGTCTCCTACCAACAGACAGTGCTTTCAAGGCTGCAGCCCTTGCTCCCTGAGCCCAGGGCAGGGCCTGTTCTTTCTGCTTGCGTGTGTGCTTCTGCTGAGGCAGGTGCCTCGCACAGCCTCACTTTAGTCTTCAGGGTGCAGCTACAGCGGGCACTCATCCCTCGCAGGGAGGTACAGTCCCTTGGCAGACCCATGCCCATGCCCAGCTCACTGCTGGCTCTGCCCTTTGCTTCTTGCAATAGCTCGTCCCTCATGGCAACACACAGGGGAGCGGGCAGACAGCAGGCACCTGCCTGGCCAGGTGGGGACTGCAATGCTGCTGTGCCGGAGACCTGCACTGCTCCCCTCCCTCCCAAGGAGCAGGGGAAATGCCTGTTGGGACATTTTCTTCCTGGGGGCTCTGAACGCATGTCAGACCTGCTTGTGCTCCATCATCAGCTTTTTCAGCGTTGAGGATCTGGATAGGCTGCACCGATGGGCTGAGGTCAACTGCATGAAGTTCAACAAGGCCAAGTGCCGGGTCCTGCACCTGGGGCGCAATAACCCCAAGCAGAGCTACAGGCTGGGAGAGGAATGGTTGGAAAGCTGCCAGGCAGAGAAGGACCTGGGAGTGATGGTGGACAGTCGGCTGAATAAGAGCCAGCAGTGTGCTCAGGTGGCCAAGAAGGCCAACGGCATCCTGGCTTGTATTAGGAACAGCGTGACCAGCAGGGCTAGGGAGGTGATCGTCCCCCTGTACTCAGCTCTGGTGAGGCCGCATCTCGAGTACTGTGTTCAGTTTTGGGCCCCTCGCTACAAGAAGGACATGGAGGTGCTTGAGCGGGTGCAGAGAAGGGCGACGAAGCTGGTGAGGGGCCTGGAGAACAAGTCCTACGAGGAGCGGCTGAGGGAGCTGGGCTTGTTCAGCCTGGAGAAGAGGAGGCTCAGGGGTGACCTTATCGCTCTTTTTAGGTACCTCAAGGGAGGCTGTAGCGAGGTGGGGGTTGGCCTGTTCTCCCACGTGCCTGGTGACAGGACGAGGGGGAATGGGCTTAAGTTGAGCCAGGGGAGTTTCAGGTTAGATGTTAGGAAGAACTTCTTCACTGAAAGGGTTGTTAGGCATTGGAACAGGCTGCCCAGGGAAGTGGTGGAGTCACCGTCCCTGGAAGTCTTCAAAAGACGCTTAGATGTAGAGCTTAGGGATATGGTTTAGTGGAGGGCTGTTAGCGTTAGGTTGGAGGTTGGACTCGATGACCTTGAGGTCTCTTCCAACCTAGAAAATTCTGTGTGATTCTGTGTGATTCTGTGAGTCATATTGGTTCCATGTTTCAGCCTCAAGATTTTTGAGCTTATGGGCCATCAGTATGCGATGCCTTCTTTCTTCTATCTTAGCGCGTACAGAGCGCGCTCCCTGCAGGCAAGGAAAACACATCCGCATGCAGCGTTAGTCTCCTAGGACTGGGCACAGGCAGGAGCACAGGGACGGTGGGCAGCCACATCTGCTGCTTCTGCCCTGCTCTGGAATCTCCCAGGGGAAACGGGGCTGGGAAATGCCTATGGCGTACCGTTGTTGAAGGGTCCTGAGGATTATCCAGGCACTCAGGGGTCCTAGGCTTTGGGTAAGCTGGAGGTCTTGGTTTCTTCAGCTCCTCCTCAGATCCCTCGTAAATTGGTGCCATTAATCTAGAAAGACAGAACAGGCTTAGTTTATGGGGGTACACTTGGAGGCAGTTACTCAGAGCTGGGCTCGCAGCTCACAGCTTATCTCCAGCACCACAAAATGCTTCTGGCACAGGAAGACCACCACCACACCAGGACGACAGCTGTCCCTTTGATGTTTCCAGTGCCTTTTGGCATGAGCACATTCACTGCAGCCAAGGGAAACACCTCACTGGCACAAAACCATCTGACTTCCTCCACTTGTGTGGGGAAAAAGGGACAGAATTGTCCCAAGGCCTCACTCAGGCCCGTACTTGTAGGATGTGTTGCTAAGTCGAACACAGACGCACACCATCAGACATGGCGCCATTGGCCCTTTGCACCCACAGCCTTCCCCTCGGGACCTGTGTCATGCCTCAGTTATGGGGTGCAGAGAGATCCCTGGGTTGGCATCGCACCCAGCTCCTTCCCGTGTCACGAGGAAGGGGAAGACGACAAGACCTGCAACCCCAGAACACGGCTCAGGGCCTCAGGGCCTCCAGGGCTGTTCCCAGGCCTCAGCTAGACCGGTGCACACTTACTCTGCCTGTGCTGTCCTTGGTTGCTGTGGCACTTGCTGCCACTCCTTTGGTGCCTTCTGGCTCGTAGGCATTTGGCCTTTCAACTTCTCCTTTATTCTCTTCTTCAGCATCTTATCACACTCCTTTCTCACAATGTGGGAAGGAACTCGCGTGCACTTGAGTATTTGGCAGAACGATTTCTGCAAAACGAGAAAAGAGTCTCGTAAAGAACTGCTGCAAGCAGCTGAGGCTGCTCCTCCCAGTGCGTTCCTGCAGGAAATGGCTCTGAGCAGCAGCGGGCCACGCTCTCCAATGGGGTCTCCTACCAACAGACAGTGCTTTCAAGGCTGCAGCCCTTGCTCCCTGAGCCCAGGGCAGGGCCTGTTCTTTCTGCTTGCGTGTGTGCTTCTGCTGAGGCAGGTGCCTCGCACAGCCTCACTTTAGTCTTCAGGGTGCAGCTACAGCGGGCACTCATCCCTCGCAGGGAGGTACAGTCCCTTGGCAGACCCATGCCCATGCCCAGCTCACTGCTGGCTCTGCCCTTTGCTTCTTGCAATAGCTCGTCCCTCATGGCAACACACAGGGGAGCGGGCAGACAGCAGGCACCTGCCTGGCCAGGTGGGGACTGCAATGCTGCTGTGCCGGAGACCTGCACTGCTCCCCTCCCTCCCAAGGAGCAGGGGAAATGCCTGTTGGGACATTTTCTTCCTGGGGGCTCTGAACGCATGTCAGACCTGCTTGTGCTCCATCATCAGCTTTTTCAGCGTTGAGGATCTGGATAGGCTGCACCGATGGGCTGAGGTCAACTGCATGAAGTTCAACAAGGCCAAGTGCCGGGTCCTGCACCTGGGGCGCAATAACCCCAAGCAGAGCTACAGGCTGGGAGAGGAATGGTTGGAAAGCTGCCAGGCAGAGAAGGACCTGGGAGTGATGGTGGACAGTCGGCTGAATAAGAGCCAGCAGTGTGCTCAGGTGGCCAAGAAGGCCAACGGCATCCTGGCTTGTATTAGGAACAGCGTGACCAGCAGGGCTAGGGAGGTGATCGTCCCCCTGTACTCAGCTCTGGTGAGGCCGCATCTCGAGTACTGTGTTCAGTTTTGGGCCCCTCGCTACAAGAAGGACATGGAGGTGCTTGAGCGGGTGCAGAGAAGGGCGACGAAGCTGGTGAGGGGCCTGGAGAACAAGTCCTACGAGGAGCGGCTGAGGGAGCTGGGCTTGTTCAGCCTGGAGAAGAGGAGGCTCAGGGGTGACCTTATCGCTCTTTTTAGGTACCTCAAGGGAGGCTGTAGCGAGGTGGGGGTTGGCCTGTTCTCCCACGTGCCTGGTGACAGGACGAGGGGGAATGGGCTTAAGTTGAGCCAGGGGAGTTTCAGGTTAGATGTTAGGAAGAACTTCTTCACTGAAAGGGTTGTTAGGCATTGGAACAGGCTGCCCAGGGAAGTGGTGGAGTCACCGTCCCTGGAAGTCTTCAAAAGACGCTTAGATGTAGAGCTTAGGGATATGGTTTAGTGGAGGGCTGTTAGCGTTAGGTTGGAGGTTGGACTCGATGACCTTGAGGTCTCTTCCAACCTAGAAAATTCTGTGTGATTCTGTGTGATTCTGTGAGTCATATTGGTTCCATGTTTCAGCCTCAAGATTTTTGAGCTTATGGGCCATCAGTATGCGATGCCTTCTTTCTTCTATCTTAGCGCGTACAGAGCGCGCTCCCTGCAGGCAAGGAAAACACATCCGCATGCAGCGTTAGTCTCCTAGGACTGGGCACAGGCAGGAGCACAGGGACGGTGGGCAGCCACATCTGCTGCTTCTGCCCTGCTCTGGAATCTCCCAGGGGAAACGGGGCTGGGAAATGCCTATGGCGTACCGTTGTTGAAGGGTCCTGAGGATTATCCAGGCACTCAGGGGTCCTAGGCTTTGGGTAAGCTGGAGGTCTTGGTTTCTTCAGCTCCTCCTCAGATCCCTCGTAAATTGGTGCCATTAATCTAGAAAGACAGAACAGGCTTAGTTTATGGGGGTACACTTGGAGGCAGTTACTCAGAGCTGGGCTCGCAGCTCACAGCTTATCTCCAGCACCACAAAATGCTTCTGGCACAGGAAGACCACCACCACACCAGGACGACAGCTGTCCCTTTGATGTTTCCAGTGCCTTTTGGCATGAGCACATTCACTGCAGCCAAGGGAAACATCTCACTGGCACAAAACCATCTGACTTCCTCCACTTGTGTGGGGAAAAAGGGACAGAATTGTCCCAAGGCCTCACTCAGGCCCGTACTTGTAGGATGTGTTGCTAAGTCGAACACAGACGCACACCATCAGACATGGCGCCATTGGCCCTTTGCACCCACAGCCTTCCCCTCGGGACCTGTGTCATGCCTCAGTTATGGGGTGCAGAGAGATCCCTGGGTTGGCATCGCACCCAGCTCCTTCCCGTGTCACGAGGAAGGGGAAGACGACAAGACCTGCAACCCCAGAACACGGCTCAGGGCCTCAGGGCCTCCAGGGCTGTTCCCAGGCCTCAGCTAGACCGGTGCACACTTACTCTGCCTGTGCTGTCCTTGGTTGCTGTGGCACTTGCTGCCACTCCTTTGGTGCCTTCTGGCTCGTAGGCATTTGGCCTTTCAACTTCTCCTTTATTCTCTTCTTCAGCATCTTATCACACTCCTTTCTCACAATGTGGGAAGGAACTCGCGTGCACTTGAGTATTTGGCAGAACGATTTCTGCAAAACGAGAAAAGAGTCTCGTAAAGAACTGCTGCAAGCAGCTGAGGCTGCTCCTCCCAGTGCGTTCCTGCAGGAAATGGCTCTGAGCAGCAGCGGGCCACGCTCTCCAATGGGGTCTCCTACCAACAGACAGTGCTTTCAAGGCTGCAGCCCTTGCTCCCTGAGCCCAGGGCAGGGCCTGTTCTTTCTGCTTGCGTGTGTGCTTCTGCTGAGGCAGGTGCCTCGCACAGCCTCACTTTAGTCTTCAGGGTGCAGCTACAGCGGGCACTCATCCCTCGCAGGGAGGTACAGTCCCTTGGCAGACCCATGCCCATGCCCAGCTCACTGCTGGCTCTGCCCTTTGCTTCTTGCAATAGCTCGTCCCTCATGGCAACACACAGGGGAGCGGGCAGACAGCAGGCACCTGCCTGGCCAGGTGGGGACTGCAATGCTGCTGTGCCGGAGACCTGCACTGCTCCCCTCCCTCCCAAGGAGCAGGGGAAATGCCTGTTGGGACATTTTCTTCCTGGGGGCTCTGAACGCATGTCAGACCTGCTTGTGCTCCATCATCAGCTTTGTCAGCGTTGAGTCATATTGGTTCCATGTTTCAGCCTCAAGATTTTTGAGCTTATGGGCCATCAGTATGCGATGCCTTCTTTCTTCTATCTTAGCGCGTACAGAGCGCGCTCCCTGCAGGCAAGGAAAACACATCCGCATGCAGCGTTAGTCTCCTAGGACTGGGCACAGGCAGGAGCACAGGGACGGTGGGCAGCCACATCTGCTGCTTCTGCCCTGCTCTGGAATCTCCCAGGGGAAACGGGGCTGGGAAATGCCTATGGCGTACCGTTGTTGAAGGATCCTGAGGATTATCCAGGCACTCAGGGGTCCCAGGCTTTGGGTAAGCTGGAGGTCTTGGTTTCTTCAGCTCCTCCTCAGATCCCTCGTAAATTGGTGCCATTAATCTAGAAAGACAGAACAGGCTTAGTTTATGGGGGTACACTTGGAGGCAGTTACTCAGAGCTGGGCTCGCAGCTCACAGCTTATCTCCAGCACCACAAAATGCTTCTGGCACAGGAAGACCACCACCACACCAGGACGACAGCTGTCCCTTTGATGTTTCCAGTGCCTTTTGGCATGAGCACATTCACTGCAGCCAAGGGAAACATCTCACTGGCACAAAACCATCTGACTTCCTCCACTTGTGTGGGGAAGAAGGGACAGAAATGTCCCAAGGCCTCACTCAGGCCCCTAGCTGTGGGATGTGTTGCTATGTCCCACGCAGACGCACACCATCAGACACGGCCCCCTTGGCCCTTTGCACCCACAGCCTTCCCCTCAGGACCTGTGTCATGGAAAGGCCTGGTGATGCCGAGAGGCCCCTGGGGGTGGCATCTCACCCAGCTCCTTCCTGTGTCAAGAAGAAGGGGAGGACGACAAGCCGAAGGAACCCCAGAAGACGGCTCAGGGACTCCAGGGCCTCTACGGCTATTCCCAGGCCTCGGTGGGGCTCGTGCACACTTACTCTCTGAGGTCTCCTGGGAAGCTCTGCCTTTTCCTTATGCCCATCTGATGTCTTGTGGCTCGCAGGGTTTTTGCCATTGACATGCAACATCCTCTCCTTCAGCTTCTCATCGTATTCTTTTCTCAAGAGGAAGGAAGGACGTCGGTCATACTCCTGTGTGGGGTAGACAGGGTTCTGCAAAACCAGAAGAGTCTCCTAAAGACCTGCTGCAAGGAGCTCAGGCTGCCCCTCCCAGTGCACTCCTGCAGGAAATGGCTCTGAGCAGCTGCGGGCCACCCTCTCCAATGGGGTCTCTTACCAACACTTTCAAGGCTGTAGCCCTTGCTCCCTAAGACCAGGGCAGGGCCTGTTCTTTCTGCTTGCGTGTGTGCTTCTGCTGAGGCAGGTGCCTTGCACAGCCTCACTTTAGTCTTCAGAGTGCAGGTACAGCGGGCACTGCTCCCTTGCAGGGAGGTACGGTCCCTTGGCAGACCCGTGCCCATGCTCCGCTCGCTGCTGGCTCTGCCCTTTGCTTCTTGCAACAGCTCCTCCCGCATGGCAACGTGCAGGGGAGCGGGCAGACAGCAGGCACGTGCCTGGCCAGGTGGGGACTGCAACGCTGCCGTGCCAGAGACATGCACTGCTCCCCTCCCTCCCAAGGAGTGGGGGAATTGCTTTCCTGGGGCTTTTCTTTCCTGGGGGCTCTGAATACGTGACATACCTGTTTTCGCTCTCTGCTCCTACTCCGTAGGATTGCATCATATTCCCCACAAATTTCATCTTCAAGCTCTGCGCGCTTGTGGGCCATGAGTATTCTGTGCCGTCTTTCTGCCATCCGAGCACGCACAGAGCGCCACCTCTGCAGGCAAGGGAAACACAACCGCATGCAGCATTAGTCTCCTGGGGCTGGGCACAGGCAGGAGCTCAGGGACGGTGGGCTGCCACATCTGCTGCATCTGCCCTGCTCTGGAGTCTCCCAGGGGAAACGGGGCTGGGAAATGCCTATGGCGTACCGATGTTGGACGGTCCTGAGGATTATCCAGGCACTCAGGGGTCCTAGGCTTTGGGTAAGCTGGAGGTCTTGGTTTCTTCAGCTCCTCAGTCCTCCCATGAATTGGTGACAGGAATCTGAAAAGACACAGCAGGCTTAGCTTATGGGAGTACACTTGGAGGCAGTTTCTAAGAGCTGGGCTCACAGCTCACAGCTTAGCTCCAGCAGCACAAGGTGCTTCCGCAGGAGGAAGACCACGACCACACCAGGGCAACAGCTGTCCCTTTGATGTTTCCAGTGCCTTTTGGCATGAGCACATTCACTGCAGCCAAGGGAAACATCTCACTGGCACAAAACCATCTGACTTCCTCCACTTGTGTGGGGAAGAAGGGACAGAATTGTCCCAAGGCCTCACTCAGGCCCCTAGCTGCGGGATGTGTTGCTATGTCCCACGCTGACGCACACCATCAGACACGGCCCCCTTGGCCCTTTGCACCCACAGCCTTCCCCTCAGGACCTGTGTCATGGAAAGGCCTGGTGATGCCGAGAAGCCCCTGGGTTGGCCTTGCACCCAGCTCCTTCCTGTGTCAAGAGGAAGGGGAGGGCTTCAAGCCCAGGAAACCTCAGAACACAGTGCAGGGGCTCAGGGCCTCCAGGGCTGTTCCCAAGCCTCAGCTAGACCGGTGCACACTTACTCTGCCTGTGCTCTCCTCAGGGGCTGTGGCTCTTCCTGCCTCCCCTCTGGTGCCTTTGGGCTCGCACCGCTCTGGCCTTTCTCATTCTTTTTCATCCTCTCCATTAGCTGCTGTGCCGGAGACCTGCACTGCTCCCCTCCCTCCCAAGGAGCAGGGGAAATGCCTGTTGGGACTGTTATAAATGGCTCAGGATTCAAATTAGAATTAAATGAAAAATAGGATTTATTAAAGGATATAAAGGAATAGAGGTAAGCAAACAGCGCTGGGTGCACCAGGAGTCTCCGCTCCACCAGGATGCACACCAATTACATCAAGCAACTGATTTTTATGCTCCTAGACTAATACATATTCATTACTACTTCTAAAAAAAAGAGATTATTAAAATTAGCTTCCGGGGTGCAGTCCCTCCTACTGGAGCATGCGCAGTCTCCTCTGGGGTCTCTTCTGGGGGTCTCTAGGGGTCTTCCATGCTGAAGGCTCGCAGTCTTCCTCTTCCCCTTTGTACTTACTGGGCACCATCCCAAGTTTACGGAACACCTTCTTCAAAACACCTTCTTCAAATCTTGTCTCCCAGCCGCCTTTCAGCTTCTTTCTCGGCCCCCCCCCCTAACCAGATACCAAAGATCCACATAGTATCCCATAACAGTCACTAGTTGTTATCAGTTGTTCTGAAACTCCCAGACACACGGGTAATTAAAACATTCTTCCCCAGCCATTCACAGACACATCTATAGCAGTGTTAGAAATAGAAGTCCAGAATAACAAAAGCAAACAGGTTCATAAATTTAAGAAGTGATAAATTGGCTAGAATGAGGGGGAGACTGGGACACACTGCAGCTGTGGTTCAAGCATTGAATTGCCAGTGCAGGGCCCAGAGGCAGACAGGATTCAAACATTTCAAACAGAATTGTTCTTTATGGACACGAATTGTTAAAACATTCCTCACGATCCCTTATCTTCTTTTCAATATCCCCAATTCGTGTCTCTTCTGTTATTAATAATTGGATTTCATCAGTTTGTTCTTGGAGGGTCCAATTCTTAAGCATCATAATTGACATATTCCCTTCTTTTTTTAATGAAGTTATTACCAATGTACTATTTATCACCCGGCGTATTAATAGTGTAAGACAAGGTATCATACAAGGTACAAATAATAATGTCATTATACCACATAATAATAAAAATAACACCCTTTTAACCCATGGTCCACCAGGCAGCCATGAAAATAAATCCCATTCCATATCCTTCCAGGTTTGTGTTGGGACGTGGGCTAATTTTCTAATTTCCTTGGTTATCTTTTTAACTACTTTCCCATTATCGTCAATTTGTAAACAACAATTAGAATAATTTAGTTTACCACACACACCCCCTTCTTCTGCTAGTAAATAGTCCAAGACCATTCTATGTTGGAAAATAGCATTCCTCATCTGGGTAGATTGGTCAGCTAGGAGATCCAGAGCTGTTGCTGTTTGATTAGTTATTATTTCGAGAACTGCTTGTAACCTAATTATGCGATTCAAATTATAAATAGGTTCTCGAGCTCCAGATATTACTTCATTCGGATTCCATGTAGCTGGTCCATAATACTGTATGATTCTTTCAGGGGGCCATTCATTTTCTCTCCATTTTTGAGCACTACCTCCAGCTAAAGAGGTATCAATATATCGTTTCTCTCTATTGAGATCATCATATAATTTTACTCCTAAGTGATTCCCTTGTATTTGAGATAATAAAAAGAATAAAGGTCTTATGTATCCCACGTAGCATATTCCTGACCAATCTTTTGGTAACCTTTTATAGGCCCGTTTGCCACATATCCAATAATGTCCTTTTAAAGCCCACGTCCCATTTGGAAAAGGACCATCCCAGTTTTTTCTATTCCTTGGGGCATGAAAATACAAGGTGTTCTCGTTACCAAGTGGCCCAGTTACAATGTTTGCTTCCTTAATACTCGTATATATACACTTCCAAGCCCCTACACTAGATTCCCACTCACAATTACAGCTAATTTCTCCTTCACGACTTGTCATATTATTGGCTGACCAGAGATGTTTAAAAAAACACTTGCGTCCCGTTCTCATTTTGCCACCTCCAGCGATAGATTTTTACCACGTGCTGTTCCCTAGTGGTGTTATCACGCTGACAACTCAAGATTTGAACATCGAATTGTCCTTTTGATTGTGCTCTTGCCATGGCTTTACACCCAGGTCCAAAGAATTCCTTAGATGAGCATTTCAGCCAAGTCCCATTTTTCAGCTGGACATGTGTAGCATTCCATTTTCCTTTACTTGCTGTACAGTTTATAGGTCTACATTCAGGATCAGTACATTCATATCCAGGGGACAGAGTCCATTTACAAATGCTTTCTCCCACCTTTACTGTCCCTGTTCTGTTTAAACAATATATACCTTTTTCTGATGAATACAATTGCCACGGGCCTTCTTCCTCTTTCCAGAATTGTGTTCCATTATGAACTTCACTTAAATTACTAACCCACCATTTAGGTTCAACTGGGCCAGCTACCCAAGGCCAACTTTCAGCTCCTCTTGGTCCCCCACAAACCCAGCAATTGCTAAGATTAAAAGTCTTAGCCACTTCCTCCCCCAGAATAAAAAAGTTATTCCCATGGCTCAATTGCCCTTGTAAGAATAGTACCAGGAAGTATAGCATCCTTCTCATCCTTCTACGTCGTCCGGGGGGGGTATGTAGGGGTGTGAGAAATGTCCTCAATCAAGGGGTTGGATCCACTTCCAGAATCTACTTAAACTGGTGTCACTGTTCAGCCTTCAAGGGTGGTTCAGCTCCTGGAAAACTAATTACAATAGGTTAAAAAAAAAAAAAAAACTCTTACTACATACATACATTTTTCGTCTGCTCGCTTGTTTCTTTTTCTGGGACAGCTTGATTTCAGTGCGGGAGAAGTCCGGTCGAGGCCCTCACACTCGGCAGTCAATACCCGTAGGGGTTGCCTCCCTCGGTAGACTATACACACTATACACACCGCAGTGGAGAGTTCTGCCCCGGTCTTGCCTTCTCCCCTTTCTTCATTGCAGGCTTGTCCCTTTCTTCTGGTATTTCATGCAGAGCAGGCCCTATTTCCGGAACATTAGTTCCCCAGGAGCGGACTCAACCTTCCAGGTTTTGGGTATTTATTGGTCCTTTCACTCTGGATGCATGGGTCCAACCCCTTTCTGCTGTTCTCACAGCTGTTTCAGTGGTAAGTAAAACAAGATACGGTCCCTCCCACCGGGGTTGTAAGGATTCTTCTTTCCAAGTTTTTATTAAGACCTTATCCCCTGGTTGTATTTGATGGATGGTAAACCCTAAAGGTGGTGTCTGAACCAGTATTCCAATTTCTCTTAGTTCTTGCAACCTCTTCCCAATAGTAATTATATATTTCTGGATACTTCGATCCTCAACTACATTATCCCCCAGGGGCATTCCCTGTGAGTAAGGCATACCGTATAACATTTCATATGGTGATAATCCAGTCTCACTGTGTGATTTAGTTCTTATGTTTAAAAGTGCCAATGGTAAACATCGAGTCCAGGGCAATTGTGTCTCAATCATCAATTTAGCCAATTGCTGTTTTATTGTTTGATTCATTCTCTCTACTTTCCCTGAGCTTTGTGGGTGCCATGGAGTATGATATTCCCACTGAATACCTAATGATTGACATAATAATTTTATTATTTTAGAAGTAAAGTGTGTGCCTTAGTCAGAATCAATGTACTGGATTATCCCATATCTAGGTATCAGATGTTCCAATAAAATTTTTGTCACCGTTTGCGCCGTAGCTCGTGCCACAGGATAAGCTTCCACCCATTGTGTTAAATGGTCAACAATTACCAATAAATACTTGATTCTCCCTACTTTAGGCAATTCAGTAAAATCAACTTGTACTCTCTCAAAAGGCCGATATGCTGTTTTTCTTCCTCCCGCTGCCGCCTGTCGAAATATTTTCTTATTTATTTTCTGACAAGTTAAACAACCTTGTGTGATTTGCTTTGCTATTTCAAAAACCCCTATACAACCAAATTGTTTAAGTAAGTGATTACTTAATGCTCTTGTACCCCAGTGTGTTTGGGTATGCAAACGTTCCAATATTTGTCTTGCATAAGCTTTTGGTAACATTTCTCGTCCATCTGGCAATGTCCATTTTCCTTGTTCTAATTTAGCACCTATTTTCTCCAGTTTTGTTTGTTCTTCAGGAGTAAACTTCTTTTCTTCTTCTTGTTTTTCTTCTTCTTGTCTTACTTCTTCCTGTACTATATTAATTTTAGCAGCCTGAGTTCTTAAAGCTGCTTCCTGAGCTTCTTTATCTGCTAGATTATTTCCCCTAGTGTGGTATTCCAATCCTTTCTGATGCCCTCTTACATGTACTACTGCTATTTCTTTAGGTTCCCTTAAAGCTTTTAAAATTTTCCTTATTAATTCTTGATGTATAAGATTCTTCCCTTGAGTATTAATTAAACCTCTTTCCTCCCAAATTTTTCCAAAGGTGTGAACCACTCCATATGCATATTTAGAATCTGTATATATAGTTCCACTTTTTCCCTTTAATAGTTCCAGGGCCCTGTATAGGGCATACAGCTCACAAGCCTGAGCTGACCATGATGGACTCAGGGGGCCTGATTCCACAGATTCCAGGTGTTTATTAATTATGGCATATCCTGTTTTTCTTTTTCCCTCTACTACTCGAGAGGAACCATCTATGAATAGTATCTCTCCCTTTTCTAATTCAGTATCTCTCAAATCAGGTCTCACTTTAGTCTGGGTCTCGATTACCTCCAAACAATTATGTTGTAGTTCCTCTGAGGGTTTTCCAAATAAAAATTGTGCTGGGCTCTGAGCAGAGGTTACCTTCAATTCTAAATCAGGGGAGTCAATTAGTATAGCTTCATACTTTAGGATCCGGCTGTCTGTTAACCATTTCTCCGCTCTCTGTTGTAAGACACTTCTGACATTGTGTGGAGTATACACTTTTAAGGGAGCACTAAAAGTAATCTTTCTGACTTCTTCTATCAATAATGCTGTAGCAACCAAGGCTTGAAGACAAGCAGGCCACCCCCTACTTACTGGATCAAGTAATTTGGAACAATACCCCACAGGTTTTTTAATTCCTGCCCAATCTTGAGTAAGGACTCCGTATGCTGTCTGGTTTGATGTGTTCACAAAAAGATAAAAGGGTTTCTCTAGATCTGGGAGACTTAATACAGGTGCTTGTATTAATGCTTTTTTTATTTCTTCAAATTTTTGATCATCTTCTGTGGACCACTTGAATCGATTATCAATTAGTTTTTCATATAAAAATTTAACTTTTTCACTGTAGCTTTCAAGCCACGGTCTACAATATCCTAATAATCCCAATACTTGCTGAATTTCCTTTTTAGTTTGTGGGGGTCTTAAGGAGAGGATCCCAGATACCCTGTCAGGATCCAATTTCTTTTCTCCCCTGCTTAACCAGTGTCCTAAGTATTTTACCTCCTGTTCCACAAATTGTAACTTTGATCGGGACACTTTTAATCCCTTTTCCCCCAGAAAATTTAACAAATTAATAGTGGCTTTTCGGGTTCCTTCTTCAGTCTCTCCAGCTATTAACAAATCATCCACATATTGCAATAACTTTACCTCCCCAGGTAATGTAAAATCTTGTAGAACTTTTTCCAAAGTTTGTCCAAATAGATTCGGTGACTCAGTAAACCCTTGTGGTAGCACAGTCCACCTTAATTGTTGTTTTCGTCCTGTCTCCGGGTCTTCCCACTCGAAAGCAAAGTAATCCCTGGAATTTTCATCTAAAGGACAGGTCCAAAAAGCATCTTTCAGATCTATTACACTATACCAAGTATATTTGGGAGAGACATGACTCAGCAGAGTGTAAGGATTTGCTACCACAGGGAATTTAGTGATTGTTCGCTGATTTACAGCTCTCAGATCCTGTACCAGTCTGTATGACCCATCCGATTTCTTCACAGGGAGGATGGGTGTATTATGAGGTGACATACACGGTTCTAAAGTCCCTTCCTCCAAAAGTCTATCAACTATAGGTTTTAATCCCCTTCGACCCTCCATTGGTATAGGATATTGTTTAATTCGAATAGGACGATGTGGATCCATTATCTGAACATTTATGGGGTCCATTTCCATTTTTCCAATTTCTCCCTCCTTATACCACACTAAAGGGTTAATAACTTCTTCATCTTTTTGGGTTAAAGTGTATAATTTGATTTGCAACTTATCCCCTTGACTCTGAATGCTTAAGTTCAATTTTAAAATCAAATCCCTTCCTAGTAAATTGTACCCCGCTTCAGGAAGCAAAAGTAAATCATTAAGACAAATCTTTTGATCAGTTTCTATTTCCACATCTTTTAAAACAGGAACCTTAAAGGGCTCCCCTCTTGCCCCTATTACAGACGTATAACTCTTCCCTTCTTTTATTCCCTCTGGGAGCTTTTGAATAGTGGATCTTTCAGCTCCTGTATCTACTAAAAATAGTACTTCTTCTTTATGGGGACCAATTAATAGTTTTATCAAGGGCTCTGTTGATGTTGAAGTCCCCAGAAGATATAGCCCCTGACACCCCTATTCTTCTTTAAACATTTTCTCGTCTTGTTCCCGCTTACGACAATTCTTCTGTAAATGTCCTCTTTTTTGACAATAGTAACAAGCGGGGATCGCTGAATTCCCTTGAGAAGGCTGGCCCCTAGGGGTTTCTTCTATACTTCTTCTCTTCTCCCTCTCTCCTAACAAGGGCTTTTTCTGACTTTCTTTTACTGCTGCTACAAAGATCTTGGCTTTTGTTTTTTGTTTCTCCTCATCTCTCCTGACATATACTTTTTGCGCTTCTCTAAGTAACTCTTCTAATCCTCTCTCTTGCCAATTTTCTAACTTTTCCAATTTCTTTCTCATGTCCACCCAGGATTTGGCTACGAATTGTGTTCTAAGGAGTGAGGTTCCAATTGCTGTATTCGGATCAATCCCCGAATACATTTGTAAACTTTTCTTTAATCTCTCCAACCATTCTGTTGGAGATTCCTCTTTTCCTTGTTGTTCATTGAATGTTTTATTAATGTTTTTTCCTCGTGGAACCGCTTCTCTGATCCCTTGTATAATCATTGTTCTCAAATCTCTCATGTTTTGTCTTCCCTGGGGTTGCTGGTGATCCCAGTGGGGATCCACATTTGGCCATTTTTGATCTCCCGGGGGTCCAGCTTGATTTTGTCTTTCCCAAATCCTCATTCCAGCTTGCCTAATCATTCCCCTTTCCTCAACAGTAACTAAGATTGCTAAAATGGATTGTATTTCTTCCCAGGTATAAGTGTTAGGACCCAGGAATTGATCTAGTCTTTCGGCTACTCCGAGGGGGTCATTTAACAGAGTCCCCATTTCTTTCCTAAAAGATCTCACCTCTGTGGTATTTAAAGGGACTGCCACGAACCCAAATCCTCCCTGATTGCCTCCAAGGGGTACTTCTCTTAATGGATATAGAGAGGTTTCTTCAGGTACGGCAGTCTTACTTCTTGTGCATGCAGCCGGAGGCAGGTCTAATTCTGGTGCTGTTTGTGGTGGAGGCAGGGACCATGGCTGCACTGCCGGAGAGATTACCAGAGGGGGAGGAGGGGGAGCCGGGAGTGTGTTATTAGGACCCAGAGGTGGTGGTGGTGGTGGTAAATTATCCAGCGGCTCCCATTCATCATTCTTTCTTTTTTCCTGCTTTTCCTCCCCTCCAGAATCCTCATTTGTTTTTAGTGCTAATATTGAGGCTGGACGTGGAGTCCCAATCCACAATTCTGCATACTCACTTTCTTCCTGACAGAAAGGCTCTTTTGAATTAACATATATATTCAAAGCCTGACAAATCCAATCATCAAACGATCCAAAAACAGGCCAGAAAACACACGGTCTTAAAGGTTTTTTTGGCCATTCTATCATACAGTAATGAACCAATTTTAATTTATTTTTTCCTTTTCTGGGGCCCCTATTGTTCCAATTTCCAATCATTATTCCTAATGGACTTTCTGGTGGTATATCTGGTATTTCGCTCCCTTTCTGGTCCTTGGTCTTTGATTTTATCTGACCCATCTGGGAATTTTACTAGTGGCAATTCCCACAGCCCTTGGTTGCCCCGAGTGAGAGTGTCTTGCAGGGGGCTTAGGACCTATCACCCACCCACGTATCACTCCATTCACCAGCCCAGCCCCCCCGACAGGAGATTAGAACCAGTGAGAAAACAAAAAGACTTCTACGCCTCAGACTTTAGAAGCCTCAGTTACACTCTCACACACAAACACGGGCAACCGTACCTTTACCCAACCGGACGGTATCTTACGAATCAGTCGTCTTCGTCCAGAGTCCAACCGGACGGTATCCACAAGCGTCTTCGTCTGGGATCGAACCAGACGGTATCCAAACGACTGTCGTCTTCGTCCGGTTCGATCCCGGACACCGGAACCCAACCAGACGGTATCCAAACGACCCTGTCGTCCTCGTCCGGATCTTCGCGCGCAGAATTACAGGCACAAAAACACAGCCGGCAAGGGAGCTCAAAAAAAATCAAAATTCTTTGCTTACCTTTATTCAGGTTCAGGATGGCATTAGTCCCGATCTGACTCAAACAGGAGCCACCAAATGGTGGGGCGCCCCTCCTAGAGTAAATCAGAATTCAGGAACGATAGCCATCCCGGACGAGCCCCCAAATTGTTATAAATGGCTCAGGATTCAAATTAGAATTAAATGAAAAATAGGATTTATTAAAGGATATAAAGGAATAGAGGTAAGCAAACAGCGCTGGGTGCACCAGGAGTCTCCGCTCCACCAGGATGCACACCAATTACATCAAGCAACTGATTTTTATGCTCCTAGACTAATACATATTCATTACTACTTCTAAAAAAAAGAGATTATTAAAATTAGCTTCCGGGGTGCAGTCCCTCCTACTGGAGCATGCGCAGTCTCCTCTGGGGTCTCTTCTGGGGGTCTCTAGGGGTCTTCCATGCTGAAGGCTCGCAGTCTTCCTCTTCCCCTTTGTACTTACTGGGCACCATCCCAAGTTTACGGAACACCTTCTTCAAAACACCTTCTTCAAATCTTGTCTCCCAGCCGCCTTTCAGCTTCTTTCTCGGCCCCCCCCCTAACCAGATACCAAAGATCCACATAGTATCCCATAACAGTCACTAGTTGCTATCAGTTGTTCTGAAACTCCCAGACACACGGGTAATTAAAACATTCTTCCCCAGCCATTCACAGACACATCCATAGCAGGGTTAGAAATAGAAGTCCAGAATAACAAAAGCAAACAGGTTCATAAATTTAAGAAGTGATAAATTGGCTAGAATGAGGAATGAGGGGGAGACTGGGACACACTGCAGCTGTGGTTCAAGCATTGAATTGCCAGTGCAGGGCCCAGAGGCAGACAGGATTCAAACATTTCAAACAGAATTGTTCTTTATGGACACGAATTGTTAAAACATTCCTCACAGGACATTTTCTTCCTAGGGGCTCTGAACGCATGTCAGACCTGCTTGTGCTCCATCATCAGCTTTTTCAGCGTTGAGTCATATTGGTTCCATGTTTCAGCCTCAAGATTTTTGAGCTTATGGGCCATCAGTATGCGATGCCTTCTTTCTTCTATCTTAGCGCGTACAGAGCGCGCTCCCTGCAGGCAAGGAAAACACATCCGCATGCAGCGTTAGTCTCCTAGGACTGGGCACAGGCAGGAGCACAGGGACGGTGGGCAGCCACATCTGCTGCTTCTGCCCTGCTCTGGAATCTCCCAGGGGAAACGGGGCTGGGAAATGCCTATGGCGTACCGTTGTTGAAGGGTCCTGAGGATTATCCAGGCACTCAGGGGTCCTAGGCTTTGGGTAAGCTGGAGGTCTTGGTTTCTTCAGCTCCTCCTCAGATCCCTCGTAAATTGGTGCCATTAATCTAGAAAGACAGAACAGGCTTAGTTTATGGGGGTACACTTGGAGGCAGTTACTCAGAGCTGGGCTCGCAGCTCACAGCTTATCTCCAGCACCACAAAATGCTTCTGGCACAGGAAGACCACGACCACACCAGGACGACAGCTGTCCCTTTGATGTTTCCAGTGCCTTTTGGCATGAGCACATTCACTGCAGCCAAGGGAAACATCTCACTGGCACAAAACCATCTGACTTCCTCCACTTGTGTGGGGAAAAAGGGACAGAATTGTCCCAAGGCCTCACTCAGGCCCGTACTTGTAGGATGTGTTGCTAAGTCGAACACAGACGCACACCATCAGACATGGCGCCATTGGCCCTTTGCACCCACAGCCTTCCCCTCGGGACCTGTGTCATGCCTCAGTTATGGGGTGCAGAGAGATCCCTGGGTTGGCATCGCACCCAGCTCCTTCCCGTGTCACGAGGAAGGGGAAGACGACAAGGCCTGGAACCCCAGAACACGGCTCAGGGCCTCAGGGCCTCCAGGGCTGTTCCCAGGCCTCAGCTAGACCGGTGCACACTTACTCTGCCTGTGCTGTCCTTGGTTGCTGTGGCACTTGCTGCCACTCCTTTGGGGCCTTCTGGCTCGTAGGCATTTGGCCTTTCAACTTCTCCTTTATTCTCTTCTTCAGCATCTTATCAGACTCTTTTCTCACAATGTGGGAAGGAACTCGCGTGCACTTGAGTATTTGGCAGAACGATTTCTGCAAAAGGAGAAGAGAGTCTCGTAAAGAACTGCTGCAAGCAGCTGAGGCTGCTCCTCCCAGTGCGTTCCTGCAGGAAATGGCTCTGAGCAGCAGCGGGCCACGCTCTCCAATGGGGTCTCCTACCAACAGACAGTGCTTTCAAGGCTGCAGCCCTTGCTCCCTGAGCCCAGGGCAGGGCCTGCCCTTTCTGCTTGCGTGTGTGCTTCTGCTGAGGCAGGTGCCTCGCACAGCCTCACTTTAGTCTTCAGGGTGCAGGTACAGCGGGCACTCATCCCTCGCAGGGAGGTACAGTCCCTTGGCAGACCCATGCCCAGCTCACTGCTGGCTCTGCCCTTTGCTTCTTGCAATAGCTCGTCCCTCATGGCAACACACAGGGGAGCGGGCAGACAGCAGGCACCTGCCTGGCCAGGTGGGGACTGCAATGCTGCCGTGCCGGAGACCTGCACTGCTCCCCTCCCTCCCAAGGAGAGAGCGAAGTGCCTGCTTGCTTTTTTTTTTTTTTTCCTAGGGGCTCGGAATCCATGTCATACCTGTCTTCGTTCAAAGAGCAGCTTCTGCGTCTTGGAATCATATTCATTCCATGCTTCAACTTGACGCATTTTGAGCCTGTGGGCCATCAGCGCTTGTTCCCGTTTTTCCTCTCTTAGAGCACGCATATAGTACACTCCCTGCAGGTAAGGAAAACACAATCGCATGCAGCATTAGTCTCCGGAGCTTGGGCACAGGCAGGAGCACAGCGACAGGTGGGCAGCCAGAGCTGCTGCTTCTGCCCTGCTCTGGAATCTCCAAGGGGAAACGGGGCTGGGAAATGCCTATGGCATACCGATGTTGCTGTTTTCTGAGCAGCAAAAGACAGGCGCTCATGGGGTTTAGCCTGTGGATAAGCTGGAGGTTTTGGCTTCTTCAGCTCCTTCTCAGACCTCCCTTTAATTGGTGACAGGAATCTGAAAAGACACAGCAGGCTTAGCTTATGGGAGTACACTTGGAGGCAGTTTCTAAGAGCTGGGCTCACAGCTCACAGCTTAGCTCCAGCAGCACAAGGTGCTTCCGCAGGAGGAAGACCACGACCACACCAGGGCAACAGCTGTCCCTTTGATGTTTCCAGTGCCTTTTGGCATGAGCACATTCACTGCAGCCAAGGGAAACATCTCACTGGCACAAAACCATCTGACTTCCTCCACTTGTGTGGGGAAGAAGGGACAGAATTGTCCCAAGGCCTCACTCAGGCCCCTAGCTGCGGGATGTGTTGCTATGTCCCACGCAGATGCACACCATCAGACACGGCCCCCTTGGCCCTTTGCACCCACAGCCTTCCCCTCGGGACCTGCGTCATGCCTCTGTTCTAGGGTGCAGAGAGGTCCATGGGTTGGCATCGCACCCAGCTCCTTCCCGTGTCACGAGGAAGGGGAAGACGACAAGGCCTGCAACCCCAGAACACAGCTCAGGGGCTCAGGGCCTCCAGGGCTGTTCCCAGGCCTCAGCTGGACTGGTGCACACTTACTCTGTCTGTGTTGACTTCGTGGCCTTTGGCTCTTCCTTTGAGGCATCTGGTGCCATCTTACTTACAGGGCTTTGGCCTTTGACATTCTCTTTCATCCTGTCCTTCAGCTTCTTGTCATACTCCTTTCTCACAATGCTGGAAGGACGTTGGTCACCCTCCAGGAGGTGGTAGACAGGGTTCTGCAAAACCAGAAGAGTCTCCTAAAGACCTGCTGCAAGGAGGTGAGGCTGCCCCTCCCAGTGCACTCCTGCAGGAAATGGCTCTGACCAGCTGCGGGCCACCCTCTCCAATGGGGTCTCTTACCAACACTTTCAAGGCTGTAGCCCTTGCTCCCTAAGACCAGGGCAGGGCCTGTTCTTTCTGCTTGCGTGTGTGCTTCTGCTGAGGCAGGTGCCTTGCACAGCCTCACTTTAGTCTTCAGAGTGCAGGTACAGCGGGCACTGCTCCCTTGCAGGGAGGTACGGTCCCTTGGCAGACCCGTGCCCATGCTCCGCTCGCTGCTGGCTCTGCCCTTTGCTTCTTGCAACAGCTCCTCCCGCACGGCAACGTGCAGGGGAGCGGGCAGACAGCAGGCACGTGCTTGGCCAGGTGGGGACTGCAACGCTGCCGTGCCGGAGACCTGCACTGCTCCCCTCCCTCCCAAGGAGTGGGGGAATTGCTTTCCTGGGGCTTTTCTTTCCTGGGGGCTCTGAATACGTGACATACCTGTTTTCGCTCTCTGCTCCTACTCCGTAGGATTGCATCATATTCCCCACAAATTTCATCTTCAAGCTCTGCGCGCTTGTGGGCCATGAGTATTCTGTGCCGTCTTTCTGCCATCCGAGCACGCACAGAGCGCCACCTCTGCAGGCAAGGGAAACACAACCGCATGCAGCATTAGTCTCCTGGGGCTGGGCACAGGCAGGAGCACAGGGACGGTGGGCTGCCACATCTGCTGCATCTGCCCTGCTCTGGAGTCTCCAAGGGGAAACGGGGCTGGGAAATGCCTATGGCGTACCGATGTTGGACGGTCCTGAGGATTATCCAGGCACTCAGGGGTCCTAGGCTTTGGGTAAGCTGGAGGTCTTGGTTTCTTCAGCTCCTCAGTCCTCCCATGAATTGGTGGCAGGAATCTGAAAAGACACAGCAGGCTTAGCTTATGGGAGTACACTTGGAGGCAGTTTCTAAGAGCTGGGCTCACAGCTCACAGCTTAGCTCCAGCAGCACAAGGTGCTTCCGCAGGAGGAAGACCACGACCACACCAGGGCAACAGCTGTCCCTTTGATGTTTCCAGTGCCTTTTGGCATGAGCACATTCACTGCAGCCAAGGGAAACATCTCACTGGCACAAAACCATCTGACTTCCTCCACTTGTGTGGGGAAGAAGGGACAGAATTGTCCCAAGGCCTCACTCAGGCCCCTAGCTGCGGGATGTGTTGCTATGTCCCACGCAGATGCACACCATCAGACACGGCCCCCTTGGCCCTTTGCACCCACAGCCTTCCCCTCAGGACCTGTGTCGGCGAAAGGCCTGGGAATGCCGAGAAGCCCCTGGGTTGACATTGCACCCAGCTCCTTCCTGTGTCAAGAGGAAGGGGAGGGCTTCAAGCCCAGGAAACCTCAGAACACAGTGCAGGGGCTCAGGGCCTCCAGGGCTGTTCCCAAGCCTCAGCTAGACCGGTGCACACTTACTCTGCCTGTGCTCTCCTCAGGGGCTGTGGCTCTTCCTGCCTCCCCTCTGGTGCCTTTGGGCTCGCACCGCTCTGGCCTTTCTCATTCTTTTTCATCCTCTCCATTAGCTGCTGTGCCGGAGACCTGCACTGCTCCCCTCCCTCCCAAGGAGCAGGGGAAATGCCTGTTGGGACTGTTATAAATGGCTCAGGATTCAAATTAGAATTAAATGAAAAATAGGATTTATTAAAGGATATAAAGGAATAGAGGTAAGCAAACAGCGCTGGGTGCACCAGGAGTCTCCGCTCCACCAGGATGCACACCAATTACATCAAGCAACTGATTTTTATGCTCCTAGACTAATACATATTCATTACTACTTCTAAAAAAAAGAGATTATTAAAATTAGCTTCCGGGGTGCAGTCCCTCCTACTGGAGCATGCGCAGTCTCCTCTGGGGTCTCTTCTGGGGGTCTCTAGGGGTCTTCCATGCTGAAGGCTCGCAGTCTTCCTCTTCCCCTTTGTACTTACTGGGCACCATCCCAAGTTTACGGAACACCTTCTTCAAAACACCTTCTTCAAATCTTGTCTCCCAGCCGCCTTTCAGCTTCTTTCTCGGCCCCCCCCCAACCAGATACCAAAGATCCACATAGTATCCCATAACAGTCACTAGTTGTTATCAGTTGTTCTGAAACTCCCAGACACACGGGTAATTAAAACATTCTTCCCCAGCCATTCACAGACACATCTATAGCAGTGTTAGAAATAGAAGTCCAGAATAACAAAAGCAAACAGGTTCATAAATTTAAGAAGTGATAAATTGGCTAGAATGAGGGGGAGACTGGGACACACTGCAGCTGTGGTTCAAGCATTGAATTCCCAGTGCAGGGCCCAGAGGCAGACAGGATTCAAACATTTCAAACAGAATTGTTCTTTATGGACACGAATTGTTAAAACATTCCTCACGATCCCTTATCTTCTTTTCAATATCCCCAATTCGTGTCTCTTCTGTTATTAATAATTGGATTTCATCAGTTTGTTCTTGGAGGGTCCAATTCTTAAGCATCATAATTGACATATTCCCTTCTTTTTTTAATGAAGTTATTACCAATGTACTATTTATCACCCGGCGTATTAATAGTGTAAGACAAGGTATCATACAAGGTACAAATAATAATGTCATTATACCACATAATAATAAAAATAACACCCTTTTAACCCATGGTCCACCAGGCAGCCATGAAAATAAATCCCATTCCATATCCTTCCAGGTTTGTGTTGGGACGTGGGCTAATTTTCTAATTTCCTTGGTTATCTTTTTAACTACTTTCCCATTATCGTCAATTTGTAAACAACAATTAGAATAATTTAGTTTACCACACACACCCCCTTCTTCTGCTAGTAAATAGTCCAAGACCATTCTATGTTGGAAAATAGCATTCCTCATCTGGGTAGATTGGTCAGCTAGGAGATCCAGAGCTGTTGCTGTTTGATTAGTTATTATTTCGAGAACTGCTTGTAACCTAATTATGCGATTCAAATTATAAATAGGTTCTCGAGCTCCAGATATTACTTCATTCGGATTCCATGTAGCTGGTCCATAATACTGTATGATTCTTTCAGGGGGCCATTCATTTTCTCTCCATTTTTGAGCACTACCTCCAGCTAAAGAGGTATCAATATATCGTTTCTCCCTATTGAGATCATCATATAATTTTACTCCTAAGTGATTCCCTTGTATTTGAGATAATAAAAAGAATAAAGGTCTTATGTATCCCACGTAGCATATTCCTGACCAATCTTTTGGTAACCTTTTATAGGCCCGTTTGCCACATATCCAATAATGTCCTTTTAAAGCCCACGTCCCATTTGGAAAAGGACCATCCCAGTTTTTTCTATTCCTTGGGGCATGAAAATACAAGGTGTTCTCGTTACCAAGTGGCCCAGTTACAATGTTTGCTTCCTTAATACTCGTATATATACACTTCCAAGCCCCTACACTAGATTCCCACTCACAATTACAGCTAATTTCTCCTTCACGACTTGTCATATTATTGGCTGACCAGAAATGTTTAAAAAAACACTTGCGTCCCGTTCTCATTTTGCCACCTCCAGCGATAGATTTTTACCACGTGCTGTTCCCTAGTGGTGTTATCACGCTGACAACTCAAGATTTGAACATCGAATTGTCCTTTTGATTGTGCTCTTGCCATGGCTTTACACCCAGGTCCAAAGAATTCCTTAGATGAGCATTTCAGCCAAGTCCCATTTTTCAGCTGGACATGTGTAGCATTCCATTTTCCTTTACTTGCTGTACAGTTTATAGGTCTACATTCAGGATCAGTACATTCATATCCAGGGGACAGAGTCCATTTACAAATGCTTTCTCCCACCTTTACTGTCCCTGTTCTGTTTAAACAATATATACCTTTTTCTGATGAATACAATTGCCACGGGCCTTCTTCCTCTTTCCAGAATTGTGTTCCATTATGAACTTCACTTAAATTACTAACCCACCATTTAGGTTCAACTGGGCCAGCTACCCAAGGCCAACTTTCAGCTCCTCTTGGTCCCCCACAAACCCAGCAATTGCTAAGATTAAAAGTCTTAGCCACTTCCTCCCCCAGAATAAAAAAGTTATTCCCATGGCTCAATTGCCCTTGTAAGAATAGTACCAGGAAGTATAGCATCCTTCTCATCCTTCTACGTCGTCCGGGGGGGGTATGTAGGGGTGTGAGAAATGTCCTCAATCAAGGGGTTGGATCCACTTCCAGAATCTACTTAAACTGGTGTCACTGTTCAGCCTTCGAGGGTGGTTCAGCTCCTGGAAAACTAATTACAATAGGTTAAAAAAAAAAAAAAAACTCTTACTACATACATACATTTTTCGTCTGCTCGCTTGTTTCTTTTTCTGGGACAGCTTGATTTCAGTGCGGGAGAAGTCCGGTCGAGGCCCTCACACTCGGCAGTCAATACCCGTAGGGGTTGCCTCCCTCGGTAGACTATACACACTATACACACCGCAGTGGAGAGTCCTGCCCCGGTCTTGCCTTCTCCCCTTTCTTCATTGCAGGCTTGTCCCTTTCTTCTGGTATTTCATGCAGAGCAGGCCCTATTTCCGGAACATTAGTTCCCCAGGAGCGGACTCAACCTTCCAGGTTTTGGGTATTTATTGGTCCTTTCACTCTGGATGCATGGGTCCAACCCCTTTCTGCTGTTCTCACAGCTGTTTCAGTGGTAAGTAAAACAAGATACGGTCCCTCCCACCGGGGTTGTAAGGATTCTTCTTTCCAAGTTTTTATTAAGACCTTATCCCCTGGTTGTATTTGATGGATGGTAAACCCTAAAGGTGGTGTCTGAACCAGTATTCCAATTTCTCTTAGTTCTTGCAACCTCTTCCCAATAGTAATTATATATTTCTGGATACTTCGATCCTCAACTACATTATCCCCCAGGGGCATTCCCTGTGAGTAAGGCATACCGTATAACATTTCATATGGTGATAATCCAGTCTCACTGTGTGATTTAGTTCTTATGTTTAAAAGTGCCAATGGTAAACATCGAGTCCAGGGCAATTGTGTCTCAATCATCAATTTAGCCAATTGCTGTTTTATTGTTTGATTCATTCTCTCTACTTTCCCTGAGCTTTGTGGGTGCCATGGAGTATGATATTCCCACTGAATACCTAATGATTGACATAATAATTTTATTATTTTAGAAGTAAAGTGTGTGCCTTGGTCAGAATCAATGTACTGGATTATCCCATATCTAGGTATCAGATGTTCCAATAAAATTTTTGTCACCGTTTGCGCCGTAGCTCGTGCCACAGGATAAGCTTCCACCCATTGTGTTAAATGGTCAACAATTACCAATAAATACTTGATTCTCCCTACTTTAGGCAATTCAGTAAAATCAACTTGTACTCTCTCAAAAGGCCGATATGCTGTTTTTCTTCCTCCCGCTGCCGCCTGTCGAAATATTTTCTTATTTATTTTCTGACAAGTTAAACAACCTTGTGTGATTTGCTTTGCTATTTCAAAAACCCCTATACAACCAAATTGTTTAAGTAAGTGATTACTTAATGCTCTTGTACCCCAGTGTGTTTGGGTATGCAAACGTTCCAATATTTGTCTTGCATAAGCTTTTGGTAACATTTCTCGTCCATCTGGCAATGTCCATTTTCCTTGTTCTAATTTAGCACCTATTTTCTCCAGTTTTGTTTGTTCTTCAGGAGTAAACTTCTTTTCTTCTTCTTGTTTTTCTTCTTCTTGTCTTACTTCTTCCTGTACTATATTAATTTTAGCAGCCTGAGTTCTTAAAGCTGCTTCCTGAGCTTCTTTATCTGCTAGATTATTTCCCCTAGTGTGGTATTCCAATCCTTTCTGATGCCCTCTTACATGTACTACTGCTATTTCTTTAGGTTCCCTTAAAGCTTTTAAAATTTTCCTTATTAATTCTTGATGTATAAGATTCTTCCCTTGAGTATTAATTAAACCTCTTTCCTCCCAAATTTTTCCAAAGGTGTGAACCACTCCATATGCATATTTAGAATCTGTATATATAGTTCCACTTTTTCCCTTTAATAGTTCCAGGGCCCTGTATAGGGCATACAGCTCACAAGCCTGAGCTGACCATGATGGACTCAGGGGGCCTGATTCCACAGATTCCAGGTGTTTATTAATTATGGCATATCCTGTTTTTCTTTTTCCCTCTACTACTCGAGAGGAACCATCTATGAATAGTATCTCTCCCTTTTCTAATTCAGTATCTCTCAAATCAGGTCTCACTTTAGTCTGGGTCTCGATTACCTCCAAACAATTATGTTGTAGTTCCTCTGAGGGTTTTCCAAATAAAAATTGTGCTGGGCTCTGAGCAGAGGTTACCTTCAATTCTAAATCAGGGGAGTCAATTAGTATAGCTTCATACTTTAGGATCCGGCTGTCTGTTAACCATTTCTCCGCTCTCTGTTGTAAGACACTTCTGACATTGTGTGGAGTATACACTTTTAAGGGAGCACTAAAAGTAATCTTTCTGACTTCTTCTATCAATAATGCTGTAGCAACCAAGGCTTGAAGACAAGCAGGCCACCCCCTACTTACTGGATCAAGTAATTTGGAACAATACCCCACAGGTTTTTTAATTCCTGCCCAATCTTGAGTAAGGACTCCGTATGCTGTCTGGTTTGATGTGTTCACAAAAAGATAAAAGGGTTTCTCTAGATCTGGGAGACTTAATACAGGTGCTTGTATTAATGCTTTTTTTATTTCTTCAAATTTTTGATCATCTTCTGTGGACCACTTGAATCGATTATCAATTAGTTTTTCATATAAAAATTTAACTTTTTCACTGTAGCTTTCAAGCCACGGTCTACAATATCCTAATAATCCCAATACTTGCCGAATTTCCTTTTTAGTTTGTGGGGGTCTTAAGGAGAGGATCCCAGATACCCTGTCAGGATCCAATTTCTTTTCTCCCCTGCTTAACCAGTGTCCTAAGTATTTTACCTCCTGTTCCACAAATTGTAACTTTGATCGGGACACTTTTAATCCCTTTTCCCCCAGAAAATTTAACAAATTAATAGTGGCTTTTCGGGTTCCTTCTTCAGTCTCTCCAGCTATTAACAAATCATCCACATATTGCAATAACTTTACCTCCCCAGGTAATGTAAAATCTTGTAGAACTTTTTCCAAAGTTTGTCCAAATAGATTCGGTGACTCAGTAAACCCTTGTGGTAGCACAGTCCACCTTAATTGTTGTTTTCGTCCTGTCTCCGGGTCTTCCCACTCGAAAGCAAAGTAATCCCTGGAATTTTCATCTAAAGGACAGGTCCAAAAAGCATCTTTCAGATCTATTACACTATACCAAGTATATTTGGGAGAGACATGACTCAGCAGAGTGTAAGGATTTGCTACCACAGGGAATTTAGTGATTGTTCGCTGATTTACAGCTCTCAGATCCTGTACCAGTCTGTATGACCCATCCGATTTCTTCACAGGGAGGATGGGTGTATTATGAGGTGACATACACGGTTCTAAAGTCCCTTCCTCCAAAAGTCTATCAACTATAGGTTTTAATCCCCTTCGACCCTCCATTGGTATAGGATATTGTTTAATTCGAATAGGACGATGTGGATCCATTATCTGAACATTTATGGGGTCCATTTCCATTTTTCCAATTTCTCCCTCCTTATACCACACTAAAGGGTTAATAACTTCTTCATCTTTTTGGGTTAAAGTGTATAATTTGATTTGCAACTTATCCCCTTGACTCTGAATGCTTAAGTTCAATTTTAAAATCAAATCCCTTCCTAGTAAATTGTACCCCGCTTCAGGAAGCAAAAGTAAATCATTAAGACAAATCTTTTGATCAGTTTCTATTTCCACATCTTTTAAAACAGGAACCTTAAAGGGCTCCCCTCTTGCCCCTATTACAGACGTATAACTCTTCCCTTCTTTTATTCCCTCTGGGAGCTTTTGAATAGTGGATCTTTCAGCTCCTGTATCTACTAAAAATAGTACTTCTTCTTTATGGGGACCAATTAATAGTTTTATCAAGGGCTCTGTTGATGTTGAAGTCCCCAGAAGATATAGCCCCTGACACCCCTATTCTTCTTTAAACATTTTCTCGTCTTGTTCCCGCTTACGACAATTCTTCTGTAAATGTCCTCTTTTTTGACAATAGTAACAAGCGGGGATCGCTGAATTCCCTTGAGAAGGCTGGCCCCTAGGGGTTTCTTCTATACTTCTTCTCTTCTCCCTCTCTCCTAACAAGGGCTTTTTCTGACTTTCTTTTACTGCTGCTACAAAGATCTTGGCTTTTGTTTTTTGTTTCTCCTCATCTCTCCTGACATATACTTTTTGCGCTTCTCTAAGTAACTCTTCTAATCCTCTCTCTTGCCAATTTTCTAACTTTTCCAATTTCTTTCTCATGTCCACCCAGGATTTGGCTACGAATTGTGTTCTAAGGAGTGAGGTTCCAATTGCTGTATTCGGATCAATCCCCGAATACATTTGTAAACTTTTCTTTAATCTCTCCAACCATTCTGTTGGAGATTCCTCTTTTCCTTGTTGTTCATTGAATGTTTTATTAATGTTTTTTCCTCGTGGAACCGCTTCTCTGATCCCTTGTATAATCATTGTTCTCAAATCTCTCATGTTTTGTCTTCCCTGGGGTTGCTGGTGATCCCAGTGGGGATCCACATTTGGCCATTTTTGATCTCCCGGGGGTCCAGCTTGATTTTGTCTTTCCCAAATCCTCATTCCAGCTTGCCTAATCATTCCCCTTTCCTCAACAGTAACTAAGATTGCTAAAATGGATTGTATTTCTTCCCAGGTATAAGTGTTAGGACCCAGGAATTGATCTAGTCTTTCGGCTACTCCGAGGGGGTCATTTAACAGAGTCCCCATTTCTTTCCTAAAAGATCTCACCTCTGTGGTATTTAAAGGGACTGCCACGAACCCAAATCCTCCCTGATTGCCTCCAAGGGGTACTTCTCTTAATGGATATAGAGAGGTTTCTTCAGGTACGGCAGTCTTACTTCTTGTGCATGCAGCCGGAGGCAGGTCTAATTCTGGTGCTGTTTGTGGTGGAGGCAGGGACCATGGCTGCACTGCCGGAGAGATTACCAGAGGGGGAGGAGGGGGAGCCGGGAGTGTGTTATTAGGACCCAGAGGTGGTGGTGGTGGTGGTAAATTATCCAGCGGCTCCCATTCATCATTCTTTCTTTTTTCCTGCTTTTCCTCCCCTCCAGAATCCTCATTTGTTTTTAGTGCTAATATTGAGGCTGGACGTGGAGTCCCAATCCACAATTCTGCATACTCACTTTCTTCCTGACAGAAAGGCTCTTTTGAATTAACATATATATTCAAAGCCTGACAAATCCAATCATCAAACGATCCAAAAACAGGCCAGAAAACACACGGTCTTAAAGGTTTTTTTGGCCATTCTATCATACAGTAATGAACCAATTTTAATTTATTTTTTCCTTTTCTGGGGCCCCTATTGTTCCAATTTCCAATCATTATTCCTAATGGACTTTCTGGTGGTATATCTGGTATTTCGCTCCCTTTCTGGTCCTTGGTCTTTGATTTTATCTGACCCATCTGGGAATTTTACTAGTGGCAATTCCCACAGCCCTTGGTTGCCCCGAGTGAGAGTGTCTTGCAGGGGGCTTAGGACCTATCACCCACCCACGTATCACTCCATTCACCAGCCCAGCCCCCCCGACAGGAGATTAGAACCAGTGAGAAAACAAAAAGACTTCTACGCCTCAGACTTTAGAAGCCTCAGTTACACTCTCACACACAAACACGGGCAACCGTACCTTTACCCAACCGGATGGTATCTTACGAATCAGTCGTCTTCGTCCAGAGTCCAACCGGACGGTATCCACAAGCGTCTTCGTCTGGGATCGAACCAGACGGTATCCAAACGACTGTCGTCTTCGTCCGGTTCGATCCCGGACACCGGAACCCAACCAGACGGTATCCAAACGACCCTGTCGTCCTCGTCCGGATCTTCGCGCGCAGAATTACAGGCACAAAAACACAGCCGGCAAGGGAGCTCAAAAAAAATCAAAATTCTTTGCTTACCTTTATTCAGGTTCAGGATGGCATTAGTCCCGATCTGACTCAAACAGGAGCCACCAAATGGTGGGGCGCCCCTCCTAGAGTAAATCAGAATTCAGGAACGATAGCCATCCCGGACGAGCCCCCAAATTGTTATAAATGGCTCAGGATTCAAATTAGAATTAAATGAAAAATAGGATTTATTAAAGGATATAAAGGAATAGAGGTAAGCAAACAGCGCTGGGTGCACCAGGAGTCTCCGCTCCACCATGAGGGGGAGACTGGGACACACGGCAGCTGTGGTTCAAGCATTGAATTGCCAGTGCAGGGCCCAGAGGCAGGCAGGATTCAAACATTTCCAACAGAAATGTTCTTTATGGACACGAATTGTTAAAACATTCCTCACAGGACATTTTCTTCCTGGGGGCTCTGAACGCATGTCAGACCTGCTTGTGCTCCATCATCAGCTTTTTCAGCGTTGAGTCATATTGGTTCCATGTTTCAGCCTCAAGATTTTTGAGCTTATGGGCCATCAGTATGCGATGCCTTCTTTCTTCTATCTTAGCGCGTACAGAGCGCGCTCCCTGCAGGCAAGGAAAACACATCCGCATGCAGCGTTAGACTCCTAGGACTGGGCACAGGCAGGAGCACAGGGACGGTGGGCAGCCACATCTGCTGCTTCTGCCCTGCTCTGGAATCTCCCAGGGGAAACGGGGCTGGGAAATGCCTATGGCGTACCGTTGTTGAAGGGTTCTGAGGATTATCCAGGCACTCAGGGGTCCTAGGCTTTGGGTAAGCTGGAGGTCTTGGTTTCTTCAGCTCCTCCTCAGATCCCTCGTAAATTGGTGGCATTAATCTAGAAAGACAGAACAGGCTTAGTTTATGGGGGTACACTTGGAGGCAGTTACTCAGAGCTGGGCTCGCAGCTCACAGCTTATCTCCAGCACCACAAAATGCTTCTGGCACAGGAAGACCACGACCACACCAGGACGACAGCTGTCCCTTTGATGTTTCCAGTGCCTTTTGGCATGAGCACATTCACTGCAGCCAAGGGAAACATCTCACTGGCACAAAACCATCTGACTTCCTCCACTTGTGTGGGGAAAAAGGGACAGAATTGTCCCAAGGCCTCACTCAGGCCCGTACTTGTAGGATGTGTTGCTAAGTCGAACACAGACGCACACCATCAGACATGGCGCCATTGGCCCTTTGCACCCACAGCCTTCCCCTCGGGACCTGTGTCATGCCTCAGTTATGGGGTGCAGAGAGATCCCTGGGTTGGCATCGCACCCAGCTCCTTCCCGTGTCACGAGGAAGGGGAAGACGACAAGACCTGCAACCCCAGAACACGGCTCAGGGCCTCAGGGCCTCCAGGGCTGTTCCCAGGCCTCAGCTAGACCGGTGCACACTTACTCTGCCTGTGCTGTCCTTGGTTGCTGTGGCACTTGCTGCCACTCCTTTGGTGCCTTCTGGCTCGTAGGCATTTGGCCTTTCAACTTCTCCTTTATTCTCTTCTTCAGCATCTTATCACACTCCTTTCTCACAGTGTGGGAAGGAACTCGCGTGCACTTGAGTATTTGGCAGAACGATTTCTGCAAAAGGAGAAGAGAGTCTCGTAAAGAACTGCTGCAAGCAGCTGAGGCTGCTCCTCCCAGTGCGTTCCTGCAGGAAATGGCTCTGAGCAGCAGCGGGCCACGCTCTCCAATGGGGTCTCCTACCAACAGACAGTGCTTTCAAGGCTGCAGCCCTTGCTCCCTGAGCCCAGGGCAGGGCCTGCCCTTTCTGCTTGCGTGTGTGCTTCTGCTGAGGCAGGTGCCTCGCACAGCCTCACTTTAGTCTTCAGGGTGCAGGTACAGCGGGCACTCATCCCTCGCAGGGAGGTACAGTCCCTTGGCAGACCCATGCCCATGCCCAGCTCACTGCTGGCTCTGCCCTTTGCTTCTTGCAATAGCTCGTCCCTCATGGCAACACACAGGGGAGTGGGCAGACAGCAGGCACCTGCCTGGCCAGGTGGGGACTGCAATGCTGCTGTGCCGGAGACCTGCACTGCTCCCCTCCCTCCCAAGGAGCAGGGGAAATGCCTGTTGGGACATTTTCTTCCTGGGGGCTCTGAACGCATGTCAGACCTGCTTGTGCTCCATCATCAGCTTTTTCAGCGTTGAGTCATATTGGTTCCATGTTTCAGCCTCAAGATTTTTGAGCTTATGGGCCATCAGTATGCGATGCCTTCTTTCTTCTATCTTAGCGCATACAGAGCGCGCTCCCTGCAGGCAAGGAAAACACATCCGCATGCAGCGTTAGTCTCCTAGGACTGGGCACAGGCAGGAGCACAGGGACGGTGGGCAGCCACATCTGCTGCTTCTGCCCTGCTCTGGAATCTCCCAGGGGAAACGGGGCTGGGAAATGCCTATGGCGTACCGTTGTTGAAGGGTCCTGAGGATTATCCAGGCACTCAGGGGTCCTAGGCTTTGGGTAAGCTGGAGGTCTTGGTTTCTTCAGCTCCTCCTCAGATCCCTCGTAAATTGGTGCCATTAATCTAGAAAGACAGAACAGGCTTAGTTTATGGGGGTACACTTGGAGGCAGTTACTCAGAGCTGGGCTCGCAGCTCACAGCTTATCTCCAGCACCACAAAATGCTTCTGGCACAGGAAGACCACCACCACACCAGGACGACAGCTGTCCCTTTGATGTTTCCAGTGCCTTTTGGCATGAGCACATTCACTGCAGCCAAGGGAAACATCTCACTGGCACAAAACCATCTGACTTCCTCCACTTGTGTGGGGAAAAAGGGACAGAATTGTCCCAAGGCCTCACTCAGGCCCGTACTTGTAGGATGTGTTGCTAAGTCGAACACAGACGCACACCATCAGACATGGCGCCATTGGCCCTTTGCACCCACAGCCTTCCCCTCGGGACCTGTGTCATGCCTCAGTTATGGGGTGCAGAGAGATCCCTGGGTTGGCATCGCACCCAGCTCCTTCCCGTGTCACGAGGAAGGGGAAGACGACAAGGCCTGGAACCCCAGAACACGGCTCAGGGGCTCAGGGCCTCCAGGGCTGTTCCCAGGCCTCAGCTAGACCGGTGCACACTTACTCTGCCTGTGCTGTCCTTGGTTGCTGTGGCACTTGCTGCCACTCCTTTGGGGCCTTCTGGCTCGTAGGCATTTGGCCTTTCAACTTCTCCTTTATTCTCTTCTTCAGCATCTTATCAGACTCCTTTCTCACAATGTGGGAAGGAACTCGCGTGCACTTGAGTATTTGGCAGAACGATTTCTGCAAAACGAGAAGAGAGTCTCGTAAAGAACTGCTGCAAGCAGCTGAGGCTGCTCCTCCCAGTGCGTTCCTGCAGGAAATGGCTCTGAGCAGCAGCGGGCCACGCTCTCCAATGGGGTCTCCTACCAACAGACAGTGCTTTCAAGGCTGCAGCCCTTGCTCCCTGAGCCCAGGGCAGGGCCTGCCCTTTCTGCTTGCGTGTGTGCTTCTGCTGAGGCAGGTGCCTCGCACAGCCTCACTTTAGTCTTCAGGGTGCAGGTACAGCGGGCACTCATCCCTCGCAGGGAGGTACAGTCCCTTGGCAGACCCATGCCCATGCCCAGCTCACTGCTGGCTCTGCCCTTTGCTTCTTGCAATAGCTCGTCCCTCATGGCAACACACAGGGGAGCGGGCAGACAGCAGGCACCTGCCTGGCCAGGTGGGGACTGCAATGCTGCTGTGCCGGAGACCTGCACTGCTCCCCTCCCTCCCAAGGAGCAGGGGAAATGCCTGTTGGGACATTTTCTTCCTGGGGGCTCTGAACGCATGTCAGACCTGCTTGTGCTCCATCATCAGCTTTTTCAGCGTTGAGTCATATTGGTTCCATGTTTCAGCCTCAAGATTTTTGAGCTTATGGGCCATCAGTATGCGATGCCTTCTTTCTTCTATCTTAGCGCGTACAGAGCGCGCTCCCTGCAGGCAAGGAAAACACATCCGCATGCAGCGTTAGTCTCCTAGGACTGGGCACAGGCAGGAGCACAGGGACGGTGGGCAGCCACATCTGCTGCTTCTGCCCTGCTCTGGAATCTCCCAGGGGAAACGGGGCTGGGAAATGCCTATGGCGTACCGTTGTTGAAGGGTCCTGAGGATTATCCAGGCACTCAGGGGTCCTAGGCTTTGGGTAAGCTGGAGGTCTTGGTTTCTTCAGCTCCTCCTCAGATCCCTCGTAAATTGGTGCCATTAATCTAGAAAGACAGAACAGGCTTAGTTTATGGGGGTACACTTGGAGGCAGTTACTCAGAGCTGGGCTCGCAGCTCACAGCTTATCTCCAGCACCACAAAATGCTTCTGGCACAGGAAGACCACCACCACACCAGGACGACAGCTGTCCCTTTGATGTTTCCAGTGCCTTTTGGCATGAGCACATTCACTGCAGCCAAGGGAAACATCTCACTGGCACAAAACCATCTGACTTCCTCCACTTGTGTGGGGAAAAAGGGACAGAATTGTCCCAAGGCCTCACTCAGGCCCGTACTTGTAGGATGTGTTGCTAAGTCGAACACAGACGCACACCATCAGACATGGCGCCATTGGCCCTTTGCACCCACAGCCTTCCCCTCGGGACCTGTGTCATGCCTCAGTTATGGGGTGCAGAGAGATCCCTGGGTTGGCATCGCACCCAGCTCCTTCCCGTGTCACGAGGAAGGGGAAGACGACAAGGCCTGGAACCCCAGAACACGGCTCAGGGGCTCAGGGCCTCCAGGGCTGTTCCCAGGCCTCAGCTAGACCGGTGCACACTTACTCTGCCTGTGCTGTCCTTGGTTGCTGTGGCACTTGCTGCCACTCCTTTGGGGCCTTCTGGCTCGTAGGCATTTGGCCTTTCAACTTCTCCTTTATTCTCTTCTTCAGCATCTTATCAGACTCCTTTCTCACAATGTGGGAAGGAACTCGCGTGCACTTGAGTATTTGGCAGAACGATTTCTGCAAAACGAGAAGAGAGTCTCGTAAAGAACTGCTGCAAGCAGCTGAGGCTGCTCCTCCCAGTGCGTTCCTGCAGGAAATGGCTCTGAGCAGCAGCGGGCCACGCTCTCCAATGGGGTCTCCTACCAACAGACAGTGCTTTCAAGGCTGCAGCCCTTGCTCCCTGAGCCCAGGGCAGGGCCTGCCCTTTCTGCTTGCGTGTGTGCTTCTGCTGAGGCAGGTGCCTCGCACAGCCTCACTTTAGTCTTCAGGGTGCAGGTACAGCGGGCACTCATCCCTCGCAGGGAGGTACAGTCCCTTGGCAGACCCATGCCCATGCCCAGCTCACTGCTGGCTCTGCCCTTTGCTTCTTGCAATAGCTCGTCCCTCATGGCAACACACAGGGGAGCGGGCAGACAGCAGGCACCTGCCTGGCCAGGTGGGGACTGCAATGCTGCTGTGCCGGAGACCTGCACTGCTCCCCTCCCTCCCAAGGAGCAGGGGAAATGCCTGTTGGGACATTTTCTTCCTGGGGGCTCTGAACGCATGTCAGACCTGCTTGTGCTCCATCATCAGCTTTTTCAGCGTTGAGTCATATTGGTTCCATGTTTCAGCCTCAAGATTTTTGAGCTTATGGGCCATCAGTATGCGATGCCTTCTTTCTTCTATCTTAGCGCGTACAGAGCGCGCTCCCTGCAGGCAAGGAAAACACATCCGCATGCAGCGTTAGTCTCCTAGGACTGGGCACAGGCAGGAGCACAGGGACGGTGGGCAGCCACATCTGCTGCTTCTGCCCTGCTCTGGAATCTCCCAGGGGAAACGGGGCTGGGAAATGCCTATGGCGTACCGTTGTTGAAGGGTCCTGAGGATTATCCAGGCACTCAGGGGTCCTAGGCTTTGGGTAAGCTGGAGGTCTTGGTTTCTTCAGCTCCTCCTCAGATCCCTCGTAAATTGGTGCCATTAATCTAGAAAGACAGAACAGGCTTAGTTTATGGGGGTACACTTGGAGGCAGTTACTCAGAGCTGGGCTCGCAGCTCACAGCTTATCTCCAGCACCACAAAATGCTTCTGGCACAGGAAGACCACGACCACACCAGGACGACAGCTGTCCCTTTGATGTTTCCAGTGCCTTTTGGCATGAGCACATTCACTGCAGCCAAGGGAAACATCTCACTGGCACAAAACCATCTGACTTCCTCCACTTGTGTGGGGAAGAAGGGACAGAATTGTCCCAAGGCCTCACTCAGGCCCGTACTTGTAGGATGTGTTGCTAAGTCGAACACAGACGCACACCATCAGACATGGCGCCATTGGCCCTTTGCACCCACAGCCTTCCCCTCGGGACCTGTGTCATGCCTCAGTTATGGGGTGCAGAGAGATCCCTGGGTTGGCATCGCACCCAGCTCCTTCCCGTGTCACGAGGAAGGGGAAGACGACAAGACCTGCAACCCCAGAACACGGCTCAGGGCCTCAGGGCCTCCAGGGCTGTTCCCAGGCCTCAGCTAGACCGGTGCACACTTACTCTGCCTGTGCTGTCCTTGGTTGCTGTGGCACTTGCTGCCACTCCTTTGGTGCCTTCTGGCTCGTAGGCATTTGGCCTTTCAACTTCTCCTTTATTCTCTTCTTCAGCATCTTATCAGACTCCTTTCTCACAATGTGGGAAGGAACTCGCGTGCACTTGAGTATTTGGCAGAACGATTTCTGCAAAACGAGAAGAGAGTCTCGTAAAGAACTGCTGCAAGCAGCTGAGGCTGCTCCTTCCAGTGCGTTCCTGCAGGAAATGGCTCTGAGCAGCAGCGGGCCACGCTCTCCAATGGGGTCTCCTACCAACAGACAGTGCTTTCAAGGCTGCAGCCCTTGCTCCCTGAGCCCAGGGCAGGGCCTGCCCTTTCTGCTTGCGTGTGTGCTTCTGCTGAGGCAGGTGCCTCGCACAGCCTCACTTTAGTCTTCAGGGTGCAGGTACAGCGGGCACTCATCCCTCGCAGGGAGGTACAGTCCCTTGGCAGACCCATGCCCAGCTCACTGCTGGCTCTGCCCTTTGCTTCTTGCAATAGCTCGTCCCTCATGGCAACACACAGGGGAGCGGGCAGACAGCAGGCACCTGCCTGGCCAGGTGGGGACTGCAATGCTGCCGTGCCGGAGACCTGCACTGCTCCCCTCCCTCCCAAGGAGAGAGCGAAGTGCCTGCTTGCTTTTTTTTTTTTTTTTCCTAGGGGCTCGGAATCCATGTCATACCTGTCTTCGTTCAAAGAGCAGCTTCTGCGTCTTGGAATCATATTCATTCCATGCTTCAACTTGACGCATTTTGAGCCTGTGGGCCATCAGCGCTTGTTCCCGTTTTTCCTCTCTTAGAGCACGCATATAGTACACTCCCTGCAGGTAAGGAAAACACAATCGCATGCAGCATTAGTCTCCGGAGCTTGGGCACAGGCAGGAGCACAGCGACAGGTGGGCAGCCAGAGCTGCTGCTTCTGCCCTGCTCTGGAATCTCCAAGGGGAAACGGGGCTGGGAAATGCCTATGGCATACCGATGTTGCTGTTTTCTGAGCAGCAAAAGACAGGCGCTCATGGGGTTTAGCCTGTGGATAAGCTGGAGGTTTTGGCTTCTTCAGCTCCTTCTCAGACCTCCCTTTAATTGGTGACAGGAATCTGAAAAGACACAGCAGGCTTAGCTTATGGGAGTACACTTGGAGGCAGTTTCTAAGAGCTGGGCTCACAGCTCACAGCTTAGCTCCAGCAGCACAAGGTGCTTCCGCAGGAGGAAGACCATGACCACACCAGGGCAACAGCTGTCCCTTTGATGTTTCCAGTGCCTTTTGGCATGAGCACATTCACTGCAGCCAAGGGAAACATCTCACTGGCACAAAACCATCTGACTTCCTCCACTTGTGTGGGGAAGAAGGGACAGAATTGTCCCAAGGCCTCACTCAGGCCCCTAGCTGCGGGATGTGTTGTTACAACCCACGCAGACGCACACCATCAGACACGGCCCCCTTGACCCTTTGCACCCACAGCCTTCCCCTCGGGACCTGCGTCATGCCTCTGTTCTAGGGTGCAGAGAGGTCCATGGGTTGGCATCGCACCCAGCTCCTTCCCGTGTCACGAGGAAGGGGAAGACGACAAGGCCTGCAACCCCAGAACACAGCTCAGGGGCTCAGGGCCTCCAGGGCTGTTCCCAGGCCTCAGCTGGACTGGTGCACACTTACTCTGTCTGTGTTGACTTCGTGGCCTTTGGCTCTTCCTTCGAGTCATCTGGTGCCATCTTACTTACAGGGCTTTGGCCTTTGACATTCTCTTTCATCCTGTCCTTCAGCTTCTTGTCATACTCCTTTCTCACAATGCTGGAAGGACGTTGGTCACCCTCCAGGAGGTGGTAGACAGGGTTCTGCAAAACCAGAAGAGTCTCCTAAAGACCTGCTGCAAGGAGCTCAGGCTGCCCCTCCCAGTGCACTCCTGCAGGAAATGGCTCTGAGCAGCTGCGGGCCACCCTCTCCAATGGGGTCTCTTACCAACACTTTCAAGGCTGTAGCCCTTGCTCCCTAAGACCAGGGCAGGGCCTGTTCTTTCTGCTTGCGTGTGTGCTTCTGCTGAGGCAGGTGCCTTGCACAGCCTCACTTTAGTCTTCAGAGTGCAGGTACAGCGGGCACTGCTCCCTTGCAGGGAGGTACGGTCCCTTGGCAGACCCGTGCCCATGCTCCGCTCGCTGCTGGCTCTGCCCTTTGCTTCTTGCAACAGCTCCTCCCGCACGGCAACGTGCAGGGGAGCGGGCAGACAGCAGGCACGTGCTTGGCCAGGTGGGGACTGCAACGCTGCCGTGCTGGAGACCTGCACTGCTCCCCTCCCTCCCAAGGAGTGGGGGAATTGCTTTCCGGGGGCTTTTCTTTCCTGGGGGCTCTGAATACGTGACATACCTGTTTTCGCTCTCTGCTCCTACTCCGTAGGATTGCATCATATTCCCCACAAATTTCATCTTCAAGCTCTGCGCGCTTGTGGGCCATGAGTATTCTGTGCCGTCTTTCTGCCATCCGAGCACGCACAGAGCGCCACCTCTGCAGGCAAGGGAAACACAACTGCATGCAGCATTAGTCTCCTGGGGCTGGGCACAGGCAGGAGCTCAGGGACGGTGGGCTGCCACATCTGCTGCATCTGCCCTGCTCTGGAGTCTCCAAGGGGAAACGGGGCTGGGAAATGCCTATGGCGTACCGATGTTGGACGGTCCTGAGGATTATCCAGGCACTCAGGGGTCCTAGGCTTTGGGTAAGCTGGAGGTCTTGGTTTCTTCAGCTCCTCAGTCCTCCCATGAATTGGTGGCAGGAATCTGAAAAGACACAGCAGGCTTAGCTTATGGGAGTACACTTGGAGGCAGTTTCTAAGAGCTGGGCTCACAGCTCACAGCTTAGCTCCAGCAGCACAAGGTGCTTCCGCAGGAGGAAGACCACGACCACACCAGGGCAACAGCTGTCCCTTTGATGTTTCCAGTGCCTTTTGGCATGAGCACATTCACTGCAGCCAAGGGAAACATCTCACTGGCACAAAACCATCTGACTTCCTCCACTTGTGTGGGGAAGAAGGGACAGAATTGTCCCAAGGCCTCACTCAGGCCCCTAGCTGCGGGATGTGTTGCTATGTCCCACGCAGATGCACACCATCAGACACGGCCCCCTTGGCCCTTTGCACCCACAGCCTTCCCCTCAGGACCTGTGTCGTGGAAAGGCCTGGGAATGCCGAGAAGCCCCTGGGTTGACATTGCACCCAGCTCCTTCCTGTGTCAAGAGGAAGGGGAGGGCTTCAAGCCCAGGAAACCTCAGAACACAGTGCAGGGGCTCAGGGCCTCCAGGGCTGTTCCCAAGCCTCAGCTAGACCGGTGCACACTTACTCTGCCTGTGCTCTCCTCAGGGGCTGTGGCTCTTCCTGCCTCCCCTCTGGTGCCTTTGGGCTCGCACCGCTCTGGCCTTTCTCATTCTTTTTCATCCTCTCCATTAGCTGCTGTGCCGGAGACCTGCACTGCTCCCCTCCCTCCCAAGGAGCAGGGGAAATGCCTGTTGGGACTGTTATAAATGGCTCAGGATTCAAATTAGAATTAAATGAAAAATAGGATTTATTAAAGGATATAAAGGAATAGAGGTAAGCAAACAGCGCTGGGTGCACCAGGAGTCTCCGCTCCACCAGGATGCACACCAATTACATCAAGCAACTGATTTTTATGCTCCTAGACTAATACATATTCATTACTACTTCTAAAAAAAAGAGATTATTAAAATTAGCTTCCGGGGTGCAGTCCCTCCTACTGGAGCATGCGCAGTCTCCTCTGGGGTCTCTTCTGGGGGTCTCTAGGGGTCTTCCATGCTGAAGGCTCGCAGTCTTCCTCTTCCCCTTTGTACTTACTGGGCACCATCCCAAGTTTACGGAACACCTTCTTCAAAACACCTTCTTCAAATCTTGTCTCCCAGCCGCCTTTCAGCTTCTTTCTCGGCCCCCCCCCAACCAGATACCAAAGATCCACATAGTATCCCATAACAGTCACTAGTTGTTATCAGTTGTTCTGAAACTCCCAGACACACGGGTAATTAAAACATTCTTCCCCAGCCATTCACAGACACATCTATAGCAGTGTTAGAAATAGAAGTCCAGAATAACAAAAGCAAACAGGTTCATAAATTTAAGAAGTGATAAATTGGCTAGAATGAGGAATGAGGGGGAGACTGGGACACACTGCAGCTGTGGTTCAAGCATTGAATTGCCAGTGCAGGGCCCAGAGGCAGACAGGATTCAAACATTTCAAACAGAATTGTTCTTTATGGACACGAATTGTTAAAACATTCCTCACAATCCCTTATCTTCTTTTCAATATCCCCAATTCGTGTCTCTTCTGTTATTAATAATTGGATTTCATCAGTTTGTTCTTGGAGGGTCCAATTCTTAAGCATCATAATTGACATATTCCCTTCTTTTTTTAATGAAGTTATTACCAATGTACTATTTATCACCCGGCGTATTAATAGTGTAAGACAAGGTATCATACAAGGTACAAATAATAATGTCATTATACCACATAATAATAAAAATAACACCCTTTTAACCCATGGTCCACCAGGCAGCCATGAAAATAAATCCCATTCCATATCCTTCCAGGTTTGTGTTGGGACGTGGGCTAATTTTCTAATTTCCTTGGTTATCTTTTTAACTACTTTCCCATTATCGTCAATTTGTAAACAACAATTAGAATAATTTAGTTTACCACACACACCCCCTTCTTCTGCTAGTAAATAGTCCAAGACCATTCTATGTTGGAAAATAGCATTCCTCATCTGGGTAGATTGGTCAGCTAGGAGATCCAGAGCTGTTGCTGTTTGATTAGTTATTATTTCGAGAACTGCTTGTAACCTAATTATGCGATTCAAATTATAAATAGATTCTCGAGCTCCAGATATTACTTCATTCGGATTCCATGTAGCTGGTCCATAATACTGTATGATTCTTTCAGGGGGCCATTCATTTTCTCTCCATTTTTGAGCACTACCTCCAGCTAAAGAGGTATCAATATATCGTTTCTCCCTATTGAGATCATCATATAATTTTACTCCTAAGTGATTCCCTTGTATTTGAGATAATAAAAAGAATAAAGGTCTTATGTATCCCACGTAGCATATTCCTGACCAATCTTTTGGTAACCTTTTATAGGCCCGTTTGCCACATATCCAATAATGTCCTTTTAAAGCCCACGTCCCATTTGGAAAAGGACCATCCCAGTTTTTTCTATTCCTTGGGGCATGAAAATACAAGGTGTTCTCGTTACCAAGTGGCCCAGTTACAATGTTTGCTTCCTTAATACTCGTATATATACACTTCCAAGCCCCTACACTAGATTCCCACTCACAATTACAGCTAATTTCTCCTTCACGACTTGTCATATTATTGGCTGACCAGAAATGTTTAAAAAAACACTTGCGTCCCGTTCTCATTTTGCCACCTCCAGCGATAGATTTTTACCACGTGCTGTTCCCTAGTGGTGTTATCACGCTGACAACTCAAGATTTGAACATCGAATTGTCCTTTTGATTGTGCTCTTGCCATGGCTTTACACCCAGGTCCAAAGAATTCCTTAGATGAGCATTTCAGCCAAGTCCCATTTTTCAGCTGGACATGTGTAGCATTCCATTTTCCTTTACTTGCTGTACAGTTTATAGGTCTACATTCAGGATCAGTACATTCATATCCAGGGGACAGAGTCCATTTACAAATGCTTTCTCCCACCTTTACTGTCCCTGTTCTGTTTAAACAATATATACCTTTTTCTGATGAATACAATTGCCACGGGCCTTCTTCCTCTTTCCAGAATTGTGTTCCATTATGAACTTCACTTAAATTACTAACCCACCATTTAGGTTCAACTGGGCCAGCTACCCAAGGCCAACTTTCAGCTCCTCTTGGTCCCCCACAAACCCAGCAATTGCTAAGATTAAAAGTCTTAGCCACTTCCTCCCCCAGAATAAAAAAGTTATTCCCATGGCTCAATTGCCCTTGTAAGAATAGTACCAGGAAGTATAGCATCCTTCTCATCCTTCTACGTCGTCCGGGGGGGGTATGTAGGGGTGTGAGAAATGTCCTCAATCAAGGGGTTGGATCCACTTCCAGAATCTACTTAAACTGGTGTCACTGTTCAGCCTTCGAGGGTGGTTCAGCTCCTGGAAAACTAATTACAATAGGTTAAAAAAAAAAAAAAAACTCTTACTACATACATACATTTTTCGTCTGCTCGCTTGTTTCTTTTTCTGGGACAGCTTGATTTCAGTGCGGGAGAAGTCCGGTCGAGGCCCTCACACTCGGCAGTCAATACCCGTAGGGGTTGCCTCCCTCGGTAGACTATACACACTATACACACCGCAGTGGAGAGTCCTGCCCCGGTCTTGCCTTCTCCCCTTTCTTCATTGCAGGCTTGTCCCTTTCTTCTGGTATTTCATGCAGAGCAGGCCCTATTTCCGGAACATTAGTTCCCCAGGAGCGGACTCAACCTTCCAGGTTTTGGGTATTTATTGGTCCTTTCACTCTGGATGCATGGGTCCAACCCCTTTCTGCTGTTCTCACAGCTGTTTCAGTGGTAAGTAAAACAAGATACGGTCCCTCCCACCGGGGTTGTAAGGATTCTTCTTTCCAAGTTTTTATTAAGACCTTATCCCCTGGTTGTATTTGATGGATGGTAAACCCTAAAGGTGGTGTCTGAACCAGTATTCCAATTTCTCTTAGTTCTTGCAACCTCTTCCCAATAGTAATTATATATTTCTGGATACTTCGATCCTCAACTACATTATCCCCCAGGGGCATTCCCTGTGAGTAAGGCATACCGTATAACATTTCATATGGTGATAATCCAGTCTCACTGTGTGATTTAGTTCTTATGTTTAAAAGTGCCAATGGTAAACATCGAGTCCAGGGCAATTGTGTCTCAATCATCAATTTAGCCAATTGCTGTTTTATTGTTTGATTCATTCTCTCTACTTTCCCTGAGCTTTGTGGGTGCCATGGAGTATGATATTCCCACTGAATACCTAATGATTGACATAATAATTTTATTATTTTAGAAGTAAAGTGTGTGCCTTGGTCAGAATCAATGTACTGGATTATCCCATATCTAGGTATCAGATGTTCCAATAAAATTTTTGTCACCGTTTGCGCCGTAGCTCGTGCCACAGGATAAGCTTCCACCCATTGTGTTAAATGGTCAACAATTACCAATAAATACTTGATTCTCCCTACTTTAGGCAATTCAGTAAAATCAACTTGTACTCTCTCAAAAGGCCGATATGCTGTTTTTCTTCCTCCCGCTGCCGCCTGTCGAAATATTTTCTTATTTATTTTCTGACAAGTTAAACAACCTTGTGTGATTTGCTTTGCTATTTCAAAAACCCCTATACAACCAAATTGTTTAAGTAAGTGATTACTTAATGCTCTTGTACCCCAGTGTGTTTGGGTATGCAAACGTTCCAATATTTGTCTTGCATAAGCTTTTGGTAACATTTCTCGTCCATCTGGCAATGTCCATTTTCCTTGTTCTAATTTAGCACCTATTTTCTCCAGTTTTGTTTGTTCTTCAGGAGTAAACTTCTTTTCTTCTTCTTGTTTTTCTTCTTCTTGTCTTACTTCTTCCTGTACTATATTAATTTTAGCAGCCTGAGTTCTTAAAGCTGCTTCCTGAGCTTCTTTATCTGCTAGATTATTTCCCCTAGTGTGGTATTCCAATCCTTTCTGATGCCCTCTTACATGTACTACTGCTATTTCTTTAGGTTCCCTTAAAGCTTTTAAAATTTTCCTTATTAATTCTTGATGTATAAGATTCTTCCCTTGAGTATTAATTAAACCTCTTTCCTCCCAAATTTTTCCAAAGGTGTGAACCACTCCATATGCATATTTAGAATCTGTATATATAGTTCCACTTTTTCCCTTTAATAGTTCCAGGGCCCTGTATAGGGCATACAGCTCACAAGCCTGAGCTGACCATGATGGACTCAGGGGGCCTGATTCCACAGATTCCAGGTGTTTATTAATTATGGCATATCCTGTTTTTCTTTTTCCCTCTACTACTCGAGAGGAACCATCTATGAATAGTATCTCTCCCTTTTCTAATTCAGTATCTCTCAAATCAGGTCTCACTTTAGTCTGGGTCTCGATTACCTCCAAACAATTATGTTGTAGTTCCTCTGAGGGTTTTCCAAATAAAAATTGTGCTGGGCTCTGAGCAGAGGTTACCTTCAATTCTAAATCAGGGGAGTCAATTAGTATAGCTTCATACTTTAGGATCCGGCTGTCTGTTAACCATTTCTCCGCTCTCTGTTGTAAGACACTTCTGACATTGTGTGGAGTATACACTTTTAAGGGAGCACTAAAAGTAATCTTTCTGACTTCTTCTATCAATAATGCTGTAGCAACCAAGGCTTGAAGACAAGCAGGCCACCCCCTACTTACTGGATCAAGTAATTTGGAACAATACCCCACAGGTTTTTTAATTCCTGCCCAATCTTGAGTAAGGACTCCGTATGCTGTCTGGTTTGATGTGTTCACAAAAAGATAAAAGGGTTTCTCTAGATCTGGGAGACTTAATACAGGTGCTTGTATTAATGCTTTTTTTATTTCTTCAAATTTTTGATCATCTTCTGTGGACCACTTGAATCGATTATCAATTAGTTTTTCATATAAAAATTTAACTTTTTCACTGTAGCTTTCAAGCCACGGTCTACAATATCCTAATAATCCCAATACTTGCCGAATTTCCTTTTTAGTTTGTGGGGGTCTTAAGGAGAGGATCCCAGATACCCTGTCAGGATCCAATTTCTTTTCTCCCCTGCTTAACCAGTGTCCTAAGTATTTTACCTCCTGTTCCACAAATTGTAACTTTGATCGGGACACTTTTAATCCCTTTTCCCCCAGAAAATTTAACAAATTAATAGTGGCTTTTCGGGTTCCTTCTTCAGTCTCTCCAGCTATTAACAAATCATCCACATATTGCAATAACTTTACCTCCCCAGGTAATGTAAAATCTTGTAGAACTTTTTCCAAAGTTTGTCCAAATAGATTCGGTGACTCAGTAAACCCTTGTGGTAGCACAGTCCATCTTAATTGTTGTTTTCGTCCTGTCTCCGGGTCTTCCCACTCGAAAGCAAAGTAATCCCTGGAATTTTCATCTAAAGGACAGGTCCAAAAAGCATCTTTCAGATCTATTACACTATACCAAGTATATTTGGGAGAGACATGACTCAGCAGAGTGTAAGGATTTGCTACCACAGGGAATTTAGTGATTGTTCGCTGATTTACAGCTCTCAGATCCTGTACCAGTCTGTATGACCCATCCGATTTCTTCACAGGGAGGATGGGTGTATTATGAGGTGACATACACGGTTCTAAAGTCCCTTCCTCCAAAAGTCTATCAACTATAGGTTTTAATCCCCTTCGACCCTCCATTGGGATAGGATATTGTTTAATTTGAATAGGACGATGTGGATCCATTATCTGAACATTTATGGGGTCCATTTCCATTTTTCCAATTTCTCCCTCCTTATACCACACTAAAGGGTTAATAACTTCTTCATCTTTTTGGGTTAAAGTGTATAATTTGATTTGCAACTTATCCCCTTGACTCTGAATGCTTAAGTTCAATTTTAAAATCAAATCCCTTCCTAGTAAATTGTACCCCGCTTCAGGAAGCAAAAGTAAATCATTAAGACAAATCTTTTGATCAGTTTCTATTTCCACATCTTTTAAAACAGGAACCTTAAAGGGCTCCCCTCTTGCCCCTATTACAGACGTATAACTCTTCCCTTCTTTTATTCCCTCTGGGAGCTTTTGAATAGTGGATCTTTCAGCTCCTGTATCTACTAAAAATAGTACTTCTTCTTTATGGGGACCAATTAATAGTTTTATCAAGGGCTCTGTTGATGTTGAAGTCCCCAGAAGATATAGCCCCTGACACCCCTATTCTTCTTTAAACATTTTCTCGTCTTGTTCCCGCTTACGACAATTCTTCTGTAAATGTCCTCTTTTTTGACAATAGTAACAAGCGGGGATCGCTGACTTCCCTTGAGAAGGCTGGCCCCTAGGGGTTTCTTCTATACTTCTTCTCTTCTCCCTCTCTCCTAACAAGGGCTTTTTCTGACTTTCTTTTACTGCTGCTACAAAGATCTTGGCTTTTGTTTTTTTGTTTCTCCTCATCTCTCCTGACATATACTTTTTGCGCTTCTCTAAGTAACTCTTCTAATCCTCTCTCTTGCCAATTTTCTAACTTTTCCAATTTCTTTCTTATGTCCACCCAGGATTTGGCTACGAATTGTGTTCTAAGGAGTGCGGTTCCAATTGCTGTATTCGGATCGATCCCCGAATACATTTGTAAACTTTTCTTTAATCTCTCCAACCATTCTGTTGGAGATTCCTCTTTTCCTTGTTGTTCATTGAATGTTTTATTAATGTTTTTTCCTCGTGGAACCGCTTCTCTGATCCCTTGTATAATCATTGTTCTCAAATCTCTCATGTTTTGTCTTCCCTGGGGTTGCTGGTGATCCCAGTGGGGATCCACATTTGGCCATTTTTGATCTCCCGGGGGTCCAGCTTGATTTTGTCTTTCCCAAATCCTCATTCCAGCTTGCCTAATCATTCCCCTTTCCTCAACAGTAACTAAGATTGCTAAAATGGATTGTATTTCTTCCCAGGTATAAGTGTTAGGACCCAGGAATTGATCTAGTCTTTCGGCTACTCCGAGGGGGTCATTTAACAGAGTCCCCATTTCTTTCCTAAAAGATCTCACCTCTGTGGTATTTAAAGGGACTGCCACGAACCCAAATCCTCCCTGATTGCCTCCAAGGGGTACTTCTCTTAATGGATATAGAGAGGTTTCTTCAGGTACGGCAGTCTTACTTCTTGTGCATGCAGCCGGAGGCAGGTCTAATTCTGGTGCTGTTTGTGGTGGAGGCAGGGACCATGGCTGCACTGCCGGAGAGATTACCAGAGGGGGAGGAGGGGGAGCCGGGAGTGTGTTATTAGGACCCAGAGGTGGTGGTGGTGGTGGTAAATTATCCAGCGGCTCCCATTCATCATTCTTTCTTTTTTCCTGCTTTTCCTCCCCTCCAGAATCCTCATTTGTTTTTAGTGCTAATATTGAGGCTGGACGTGGAGTCCCAATCCACAATTCTGCATACTCACTTTCTTCCTGACAGAAAGGCTCTTTTGAATTAACATATATATTCAAAGCCTGACAAATCCAATCATCAAACGATCCAAAAACAGGCCAGAAAACACACGGTCTTAAAGGTTTTTTTGGCCATTCTATCATACAGTAATGAACCAATTTTAATTTATTTTTTCCTTTTCTGGGGCCCCTATTGTTCCAATTTCCAATCATTATTCCTAATGGACTTTCTGGTGGTATATCTGGTATTTCGCTCCCTTTCTGGTCCTTGGTCTTTGATTTTATCTGACCCATCTGGGAATTTTACTAGTGGCAATTCCCACAGCCCTTGGTTGCCCCGAGTGAGAGTGTCTTGCAGGGGGCTTAGGACCTATCACCCACCCACGTATCACTCCATTCACCAGCCCAGCCCCCCCGACAGGAGATTAGAACCAGTGAGAAAACAAAAAGACTTCTACGCCTCAGACTTTAGAAGCCTCAGTTACACTCTCACACACAAACACGGGCAACCATACCTTTACCCAACCGGACGGTATCTTACGAATCAGTCGTCTTCGTCCAGAGTCCAACCGGACGGTATCCACAAGCGTCTTCGTCTGGGATCGAACCAGACGGTATCCAAACGACTGTCGTCTTCGTCCGGTTCGATCCCGGACACCGGAACCCAACCAGACGGTATCCAAACGACCCTGTCGTCCTCGTCCGGATCTTCGCGCGCAGAATTACAGGCACAAAAACACAGCCGGCAAGGGAGCTCAAAAAAAATCAAAATTCTTTGCTTACCTTTATTCAGGTTCAGGATGGCATTAGTCCCGATCTGACTCAAACAGGAGCCACCAAATGGTGGGGCGCCCCTCCTAGAGTAAATCAGAATTCAGGAACGATAGCCATCCCGGACGAGCCCCCAAATTGTTATAAATGGCTCAGGATTCAAATTAGAATTAAATGAAAAATAGGATTTATTAAAGGATATAAAGGAATAGAGGTAAGCAAACAGCGCTGGGTGCACCAGGAGTCTCCGCTCCACCATGAGGGGGAGACTGGGACACACGGCAGCTGTGGTTCAAGCATTGAATTGCCAGTGCAGGGCCCAGAGGCAGGCAGGATTCAAACATTTCCAACAGAAATGTTCTTTATGGACACGAATTGTTAAAACATTCCTCACAGGACATTTTCTTCCTGGGGGCTCTGAACGCATGTCAGACCTGCTTGTGCTCCATCATCAGCTTTTTCAGCGTTGAGTCATATTGGTTCCATGTTTCAGCCTCAAGATTTTTGAGCTTATGGGCCATCAGTATGCGATGCCTTCTTTCTTCTATCTTAGCGCGTACAGAGCGCGCTCCCTGCAGGCAAGGAAAACACATCCGCATGCAGCGTTAGTCTCCTAGGACTGGGCACAGGCAGGAGCACAGGGACGGTGGGCAGCCACATCTGCTGCTTCTGCCCTGCTCTGGAATCTCCCAGGGGAAACGGGGCTGGGAAATGCCTATGGCGTACCGTTGTTGAAGGGTCCTGAGGATTATCCAGGCACTCAGGGGTCCTAGGCTTTGGGTAAGCTGGAGGTCTTGGTTTCTTCAGCTCCTCCTCAGATCCCTCGTAAATTGGTGCCATTAATCTAGAAAGACAGAACAGGCTTAGTTTATGGGGGTACACTTGGAGGCAGTTACTCAGAGCTGGGCTCGCAGCTCACAGCTTATCTCCAGCACCACAAAATGCTTCTGGCACAGGAAGACCACCACCACACCAGGACGACAGCTGTCCCTTTGATGTTTCCAGTGCCTTTTGGCATGAGCACATTCACTGCAGCCAAGGGAAACATCTCACTGGCACAAAACCATCTGACTTCCTCCACTTGTGTGGGGAAAAAGGGACAGAATTGTCCCAAGGCCTCACTCAGGCCCGTACTTGTAGGATGTGTTGCTAAGTCGAACACAGACGCACACCATCAGACATGGCGCCATTGGCCCTTTGCACCCACAGCCTTCCCCTCGGGACCTGTGTCATGCCTCAGTTATGGGGTGCAGAGAGATCCCTGGGTTGGCATCGCACCCAGCTCCTTCCCGTGTCACGAGGAAGGGGAAGACGACAAGGCCTGGAACCCCAGAACACGGCTCAGGGGCTCAGGGCCTCCAGGGCTGTTCCCAGGCCTCAGCTAGACCGGTGCACACTTACTCTGCCTGTGCTGTCCTTGGTTGCTGTGGCACTTGCTGCCACTCCTTTGGGGCCTTCTGGCTCGTAGGCATTTGGCCTTTCAACTTCTCCTTTATTCTCTTCTTCAGCATCTTATCAGACTCCTTTCTCACAATGTGGGAAGGAACTCGCGTGCACTTGAGTATTTGGCAGAACGATTTCTGCAAAACGAGAAGAGAGTCTCGTAAAGAACTGCTGCAAGCAGCTGAGGCTGCTCCTCCCAGTGCGTTCCTGCAGGAAATGGCTCTGAGCAGCAGCGGGCCACGCTCTCCAATGGGGTCTCCTACCAACAGACAGTGCTTTCAAGGCTGCAGCCCTTGCTCCCTGAGCCCAGGGCAGGGCCTGCCCTTTCTGCTTGCGTGTGTGCTTCTGCTGAGGCAGGTGCCTCGCACAGCCTCACTTTAGTCTTCAGGGTGCAGGTACAGCGGGCACTCATCCCTCGCAGGGAGGTACAGTCCCTTGGCAGACCCATGCCCATGCCCAGCTCACTGCTGGCTCTGCCCTTTGCTTCTTGCAATAGCTCGTCCCTCATGGCAACACACAGGGGAGCGGGCAGACAGCAGGCACCTGCCTGGCCAGGTGGGGACTGCAATGCTGCTGTGCCGGAGACCTGCACTGCTCCCCTCCCTCCCAAGGAGCAGGGGAAATGCCTGTTGGGACATTTTCTTCCTGGGGGCTCTGAACGCATGTCAGACCTGCTTGTGCTCCATCATCAGCTTTTTCAGCGTTGAGTCATATTGGTTCCATGTTTCAGCCTCAAGATTTTTGAGCTTATGGGCCATCAGTATGCGATGCCTTCTTTCTTCTATCTTAGCGCGTACAGAGCGCGCTCCCTGCAGGCAAGGAAAACACATCCGCATGCAGCGTTAGTCTCCTAGGACTGGGCACAGGCAGGAGCACAGGGACGGTGGGCAGCCACATCTGCTGCTTCTGCCCTGCTCTGGAATCTCCCAGGGGAAACGGGGCTGGGAAATGCCTATGGCGTACCGTTGTTGAAGGGTCCTGAGGATTATCCAGGCACTCAGGGGTCCTAGGCTTTGGGTAAGCTGGAGGTCTTGGTTTCTTCAGCTCCTCCTCAGATCCCTCGTAAATTGGTGCCATTAATCTAGAAAGACAGAACAGGCTTAGTTTATGGGGGTACACTTGGAGGCAGTTACTCAGAGCTGGGCTCGCAGCTCACAGCTTATCTCCAGCACCACAAAATGCTTCTGGCACAGGAAGACCACCACCACACCAGGACGACAGCTGTCCCTTTGATGTTTCCAGTGCCTTTTGGCATGAGCACATTCACTGCAGCCAAGGGAAACATCTCACTGGCACAAAACCATCTGACTTCCTCCACTTGTGTGGGGAAGAAGGGACAGAATTGTCCCAAGGCCTCACTCAGGCCCGTACTTGTAGGATGTGTTGCTAAGTCGAACACAGACGCACACCATCAGACATGGCGCCATTGGCCCTTTGCACCCACAGCCTTCCCCTCGGGACCTGTGTCATGCCTCAGTTATGGGGTGCAGAGAGATCCCTGGGTTGGCATCGCACCCAGCTCCTTCCCGTGTCACGAGGAAGGGGAAGACGACAAGACCTGCAACCCCAGAACACGGCTCAGGGCCTCAGGGCCTCCAGGGCTGTTCCCAGGCCTCAGCTAGACCGGTGCACACTTACTCTGCCTGTGCTGTCCTTGGTTGCTGTGGCACTTGCTGCCACTCCTTTGGTGCCTTCTGGCTCGTAGGCATTTGGCCTTTCAACTTCTCCTTTATTCTCTTCTTCAGCATCTTATCAGACTCTTTTCTCACAATGTGGGAAGGAACTCGCGTGCACTTGAGTATTTGGCAGAACGATTTCTGCAAAACGAGAAGAGAGTCTCGTAAAGAACTGCTGCAAGCAGCTGAGGCTGCTCCTTCCAGTGCGTTCCTGCAGGAAATGGCTCTGAGCAGCAGCGGGCCACGCTCTCCAATGGGGTCTCCTACCAACAGACAGTGCTTTCAAGGCTGCAGCCCTTGCTCCCTGAGCCCAGGGCAGGGCCTGCCCTTTCTGCTTGCGTGTGTGCTTCTGCTGAGGCAGGTGCCTCGCACAGCCTCACTTTAGTCTTCAGGGTGCAGGTACAGCGGGCACTCATCCCTCGCAGGGAGGTACAGTCCCTTGGCAGACCCATGCCCAGCTCACTGCTGGCTCTGCCCTTTGCTTCTTGCAATAGCTCGTCCCTCATGGCAACACACAGGGGAGCGGGCAGACAGCAGGCACCTGCCTGGCCAGGTGGGGACTGCAATGCTGCCGTGCCGGAGACCTGCACTGCTCCCCTCCCTCCCAAGGAGAGAGCGAAGTGCCTGCTTGCTTTTTTTTTTTTTTTTCCTAGGGGCTCGGAATCCATGTCATACCTGTCTTCGTTCAAAGAGCAGCTTCTGCGTCTTGGAATCATATTCATTCCATGCTTCAACTTGACGCATTTTGAGCCTGTGGGCCATCAGCGCTTGTTCCCGTTTTTCCTCTCTTAGAGCACGCATATAGTACACTCCCTGCAGGTAAGGAAAACAATCGCATGCAGCATTAGTCTCCGGAGCTTGGGCACAGGCAGGAGCACAGCGACAGGTGGGCAGCCAGAGCTGCTGCTTCTGCCCTGCTCTGGAATCTCCAAGGGGAAACGGGGCTGGGAAATGCCTATGGCATACCGATGTTGCTGTTTTCTGAGCAGCAAAAGACAGGCGCTCATGGGGTTTAGCCTGTGGATAAGCTGGAGGTTTTGGCTTCTTCAGCTCCTTCTCAGACCTCCCTTTAATTGGTGACAGGAATCTGAAAAGACACAGCAGGCTTAGCTTATGGGAGTACACTTGGAGGCAGTTTCTAAGAGCTGGGCTCACAGCTCACAGCTTAGCTCCAGCAGCACAAGGTGCTTCCGCAGGAGGAAGACCATGACCACACCAGGGCAACAGCTGTCCCTTTGATGTTTCCAGTGCCTTTTGGCATGAGCACATTCACTGCAGCCAAGGGAAACATCTCACTGGCACAAAACCATCTGACTTCCTCCACTTGTGTGGGGAAGAAGGGACAGAATTGTCCCAAGGCCTCACTCAGGCCCCTAGCTGCGGGATGTGTTGTTACAACCCACGCAGACGCACACCATCAGACACGGCCCCCTTGACCCTTTGCACCCACAGCCTTCCCCTCGGGACCTGCGTCATGCCTCTGTTCTAGGGTGCAGAGAGGTCCATGGGTTGGCATCGCACCCAGCTCCTTCCCGTGTCACGAGGAAGGGGAAGACGACAAGGCCTGCAACCCCAGAACACAGCTCAGGGGCTCAGGGCCTCCAGGGCTGTTCCCAGGCCTCAGCTGGACTGGTGCACACTTACTCTGTCTGTGTTGACTTCGTGGCCTTTGGCTCTTCCTTCGAGTCATCTGGTGCCATCTTACTTACAGGGCTTTGGCCTTTGACATTCTCTTTCATCCTGTCCTTCAGCTTCTTGTCATACTCCTTTCTCACAATGCTGGAAGGACGTTGGTCACCCTCCAGGAGGTGGTAGACAGGGTTCTGCAAAACCAGAAGAGTCTCCTAAAGACCTGCTGCAAGGAGCTGAGGCTGCCCCTCCCAGTGCACTCCTGCAGGAAATGGCTCTGAGCAGCTGCGGGCCACCCTCTCCAATGGGGTCTCTTACCAACACTTTCAAGGCTGTAGCCCTTGCTCCCTAAGACCAGGGCAGGGCCTGTTCTTTCTGCTTGCGTGTGTGCTTCTGCTGAGGCAGGTGCCTTGCACAGCCTCACTTTAGTCTTCAGAGTGCAGGTACAGCGGGCACTGCTCCCTTGCAGGGAGGTACGGTCCCTTGGCAGACCCGTGCCCATGCTCCGCTCGCTGCTGGCTCTGCCCTTTGCTTCTTGCAACAGCTCCTCCCGCACGGCAACGTGCAGGGGAGCGGGCAGACAGCAGGCACGTGCTTGGCCAGGTGGGGACTGCAACGCTGCCGTGCTGGAGACCTGCACTGCTCCCCTCCCTCCCAAGGAGTGGGGGAATTGCTTTCCGGGGGCTTTTCTTTCCTGGGGGCTCTGAATACGTGACATACCTGTTTTCGCTCTCTGCTCCTACTCCGTAGGATTGCATCATATTCCCCACAAATTTCATCTTCAAGCTCTGCGCGCTTGTGGGCCATGAGTATTCTGTGCCGTCTTTCTGCCATCCGAGCACGCACAGAGCGCCACCTCTGCAGGCAAGGGAAACACAACTGCATGCAGCATTAGTCTCCTGGGGCTGGGCACAGGCAGGAGCTCAGGGACGGTGGGCTGCCACATCTGCTGCATCTGCCCTGCTCTGGAGTCTCCAAGGGGAAACGGGGCTGGGAAATGCCTATGGCGTACCGATGTTGGACGGTCCTGAGGATTATCCAGGCACTCAGGGGTCCTAGGCTTTGGGTAAGCTGGAGGTCTTGGTTTCTTCAGCTCCTCAGTCCTCCCATGAATTGGTGGCAGGAATCTGAAAAGACACAGCAGGCTTAGCTTATGGGAGTACACTTGGAGGCAGTTTCTAAGAGCTGGGCTCACAGCTCACAGCTTAGCTCCAGCAGCACAAGGTGCTTCCGCAGGAGGAAGACCACGACCACACCAGGGCAACAGCTGTCCCTTTGATGTTTCCAGTGCCTTTTGGCATGAGCACATTCACTGCAGCCAAGGGAAACATCTCACTGGCACAAAACCATCTGACTTCCTCCACTTGTGTGGGGAAGAAGGGACAGAATTGTCCCAAGGCCTCACTCAGGCCCCTAGCTGCGGGATGTGTTGCTATGTCCCACGCAGATGCACACCATCAGACACGGCCCCCTTGGCCCTTTGCACCCACAGCCTTCCCCTCAGGACCTGTGTCGTGGAAAGGCCTGGGAATGCCGAGAAGCCCCTGGGTTGACATTGCACCCAGCTCCTTCCTGTGTCAAGAGGAAGGGGAGGGCTTGAAGCCCAGGAAACCTCAGAACACAGTGCAGGGGCTCAGGGCCTCCAGGGCTGTTCCCAAGCCTCAGCTAGACCGGTGCACACTTACTCTGCCTGTGCTCTCCTCAGGGGCTGTGGCTCTTCCTGCCTCCCCTCTGGTGCCTTTGGGCTCGCACCGCTCTGGCCTTTCTCATTCTTTTTCATCCTCTCCATTAGCTGCTGTGCCGGAGACCTGCACTGCTCCCCTCCCTCCCAAGGAGCAGGGGAAATGCCTGTTGGGACTGTTATAAATGGCTCAGGATTCAAATTAGAATTAAATGAAAAATAGGATTTATTAAAGGATATAAAGGAATAGAGGTAAGCAAACAGCGCTGGGTGCACCAGGAGTCTCCGCTCCACCAGGATGCACACCAATTACATCAAGCAACTGATTTTTATGCTCCTAGACTAATACATATTCATTACTACTTCTAAAAAAAAGAGATTATTAAAATTAGCTTCCGGGGTGCAGTCCCTCCTACTGGAGCATGCGCAGTCTCCTCTGGGGTCTCTTCTGGGGGTCTCTAGGGGTCTTCCATGCTGAAGGCTCGCAGTCTTCCTCTTCCCCTTTGTACTTACTGGGCACCATCCCAAGTTTACGGAACACCTTCTTCAAAACACCTTCTTCAAATCTTGTCTCCCAGCCGCCTTTCAGCTTCTTTCTCGGCCCCCCCCCAACCAGATACCAAAGATCCACATAGTATCCCATAACAGTCACTAGTTGTTATCAGTTGTTCTGAAACTCCCAGACACACGGGTAATTAAAACATTCTTCCCCAGCCATTCACAGACACATCTATAGCAGTGTTAGAAATAGAAGTCCAGAATAACAAAAGCAAACAGGTTCATAAATTTAAGAAGTGATAAATTGGCTAGAATGAGGAATGAGGGGGAGACTGGGACACACTGCAGCTGTGGTTCAAGCATTGAATTGCCAGTGCAGGGCCCAGAGGCAGACAGGATTCAAACATTTCAAACAGAATTGTTCTTTATGGACACGAATTGTTAAAACATTCCTCACAATCCCTTATCTTCTTTTCAATATCCCCAATTCGTGTCTCTTCTGTTATTAATAATTGGATTTCATCAGTTTGTTCTTGGAGGGTCCAATTCTTAAGCATCATAATTGACATATTCCCTTCTTTTTTTAATGAAGTTATTACCAATGTACTATTTATCACCCGGCGTATTAATAGTGTAAGACAAGGTATCATACAAGGTACAAATAATAATGTCATTATACCACATAATAATAAAAATAACACCCTTTTAACCCATGGTCCACCAGGCAGCCATGAAAATAAATCCCATTCCATATCCTTCCAGGTTTGTGTTGGGACGTGGGCTAATTTTCTAATTTCCTTGGTTATCTTTTTAACTACTTTCCCATTATCGTCAATTTGTAAACAACAATTAGAATAATTTAGTTTACCACACACACCCCCTTCTTCTGCTAGTAAATAGTCCAAGACCATTCTATGTTGGAAAATAGCATTCCTCATCTGGGTAGATTGGTCAGCTAGGAGATCCAGAGCTGTTGCTGTTTGATTAGTTATTATTTCGAGAACTGCTTGTAACCTAATTATGCGATTCAAATTATAAATAGATTCTCGAGCTCCAGATATTACTTCATTCGGATTCCATGTAGCTGGTCCATAATACTGTATGATTCTTTCAGGGGGCCATTCATTTTCTCTCCATTTTTGAGCACTACCTCCAGCTAAAGAGGTATCAATATATCGTTTCTCCCTATTGAGATCATCATATAATTTTACTCCTAAGTGATTCCCTTGTATTTGAGATAATAAAAAGAATAAAGGTCTTATGTATCCCACGTAGCATATTCCTGACCAATCTTTTGGTAACCTTTTATAGGCCCGTTTGCCACATATCCAATAATGTCCTTTTAAAGCCCACGTCCCATTTGGAAAAGGACCATCCCAGTTTTTTCTATTCCTTGGGGCATGAAAATACAAGGTGTTCTCGTTACCAAGTGGCCCAGTTACAATGTTTGCTTCCTTAATACTCGTATATATACACTTCCAAGCCCCTACACTAGATTCCCACTCACAATTACAGCTAATTTCTCCTTCACGACTTGTCATATTATTGGCTGACCAGAAATGTTTAAAAAAACACTTGCGTCCCGTTCTCATTTTGCCACCTCCAGCGATAGATTTTTACCACGTGCTGTTCCCTAGTGGTGTTATCACGCTGACAACTCAAGATTTGAACATCGAATTGTCCTTTTGATTGTGCTCTTGCCATGGCTTTACACCCAGGTCCAAAGAATTCCTTAGATGAGCATTTCAGCCAAGTCCCATTTTTCAGCTGGACATGTGTAGCATTCCATTTTCCTTTACTTGCTGTACAGTTTATAGGTCTACATTCAGGATCAGTACATTCATATCCAGGGGACAGAGTCCATTTACAAATGCTTTCTCCCACCTTTACTGTCCCTGTTCTGTTTAAACAATATATACCTTTTTCTGATGAATACAATTGCCACGGGCCTTCTTCCTCTTTCCAGAATTGTGTTCCATTATGAACTTCACTTAAATTACTAACCCACCATTTAGGTTCAACTGGGCCAGCTACCCAAGGCCAACTTTCAGCTCCTCTTGGTCCCCCACAAACCCAGCAATTGCTAAGATTAAAAGTCTTAGCCACTTCCTCCCCCAGAATAAAAAAGTTATTCCCATGGCTCAATTGCCCTTGTAAGAATAGTACCAGGAAGTATAGCATCCTTCTCATCCTTCTACGTCGTCCGGGGGGGGTATGTAGGGGTGTGAGAAATGTCCTCAATCAAGGGGTTGGATCCACTTCCAGAATCTACTTAAACTGGTGTCACTGTTCAGCCTTCGAGGGTGGTTCAGCTCCTGGAAAACTAATTACAATAGGTTAAAAAAAAAAAAAAAACTCTTACTACATACATACATTTTTCGTCTGCTCGCTTGTTTCTTTTTCTGGGACAGCTTGATTTCAGTGCGGGAGAAGTCCGGTCGAGGCCCTCACACTCGGCAGTCAATACCCGTAGGGGTTGCCTCCCTCGGTAGACTATACACACTATACACACCGCAGTGGAGAGTCCTGCCCCGGTCTTGCCTTCTCCCCTTTCTTCATTGCAGGCTTGTCCCTTTCTTCTGGTATTTCATGCAGAGCAGGCCCTATTTCCGGAACATTAGTTCCCCAGGAGCGGACTCAACCTTCCAGGTTTTGGGTATTTATTGGTCCTTTCACTCTGGATGCATGGGTCCAACCCCTTTCTGCTGTTCTCACAGCTGTTTCAGTGGTAAGTAAAACAAGATACGGTCCCTCCCACCGGGGTTGTAAGGATTCTTCTTTCCAAGTTTTTATTAAGACCTTATCCCCTGGTTGTATTTGATGGATGGTAAACCCTAAAGGTGGTGTCTGAACCAGTATTCCAATTTCTCTTAGTTCTTGCAACCTCTTCCCAATAGTAATTATATATTTCTGGATACTTCGATCCTCAACTACATTATCCCCCAGGGGCATTCCCTGTGAGTAAGGCATACCGTATAACATTTCATATGGTGATAATCCAGTCTCACTGTGTGATTTAGTTCTTATGTTTAAAAGTGCCAATGGTAAACATCGAGTCCAGGGCAATTGTGTCTCAATCATCAATTTAGCCAATTGCTGTTTTATTGTTTGATTCATTCTCTCTACTTTCCCTGAGCTTTGTGGGTGCCATGGAGTATGATATTCCCACTGAATACCTAATGATTGACATAATAATTTTATTATTTTAGAAGTAAAGTGTGTGCCTTGGTCAGAATCAATGTACTGGATTATCCCATATCTAGGTATCAGATGTTCCAATAAAATTTTTGTCACCGTTTGCGCCGTAGCTCGTGCCACAGGATAAGCTTCCACCCATTGTGTTAAATGGTCAACAATTACCAATAAATACTTGATTCTCCCTACTTTAGGCAATTCAGTAAAATCAACTTGTACTCTCTCAAAAGGCCGATATGCTGTTTTTCTTCCTCCCGCTGCCGCCTGTCGAAATATTTTCTTATTTATTTTCTGACAAGTTAAACAACCTTGTGTGATTTGCTTTGCTATTTCAAAAACCCCTATACAACCAAATTGTTTAAGTAAGTGATTACTTAATGCTCTTGTACCCCAGTGTGTTTGGGTATGCAAACGTTCCAATATTTGTCTTGCATAAGCTTTTGGTAACATTTCTCGTCCATCTGGCAATGTCCATTTTCCTTGTTCTAATTTAGCACCTATTTTCTCCAGTTTTGTTTGTTCTTCAGGAGTAAACTTCTTTTCTTCTTCTTGTTTTTCTTCTTCTTGTCTTACTTCTTCCTGTACTATATTAATTTTAGCAGCCTGAGTTCTTAAAGCTGCTTCCTGAGCTTCTTTATCTGCTAGATTATTTCCCCTAGTGTGGTATTCCAATCCTTTCTGATGCCCTCTTACATGTACTACTGCTATTTCTTTAGGTTCCCTTAAAGCTTTTAAAATTTTCCTTATTAATTCTTGATGTATAAGATTCTTCCCTTGAGTATTAATTAAACCTCTTTCCTCCCAAATTTTTCCAAAGGTGTGAACCACTCCATATGCATATTTAGAATCTGTATATATAGTTCCACTTTTTCCCTTTAATAGTTCCAGGGCCCTGTATAGGGCATACAGCTCACAAGCCTGAGCTGACCATGATGGACTCAGGGGGCCTGATTCCACAGATTCCAGGTGTTTATTAATTATGGCATATCCTGTTTTTCTTTTTCCCTCTACTACTCGAGAGGAACCATCTATGAATAGTATCTCTCCCTTTTCTAATTCAGTATCTCTCAAATCAGGTCTCACTTTAGTCTGGGTCTCGATTACCTCCAAACAATTATGTTGTAGTTCCTCTGAGGGTTTTCCAAATAAAAATTGTGCTGGGCTCTGAGCAGAGGTTACCTTCAATTCTAAATCAGGGGAGTCAATTAGTATAGCTTCATACTTTAGGATCCGGCTGTCTGTTAACCATTTCTCCGCTCTCTGTTGTAAGACACTTCTGACATTGTGTGGAGTATACACTTTTAAGGGAGCACTAAAAGTAATCTTTCTGACTTCTTCTATCAATAATGCTGTAGCAACCAAGGCTTGAAGACAAGCAGGCCACCCCCTACTTACTGGATCAAGTAATTTGGAACAATACCCCACAGGTTTTTTAATTCCTGCCCAATCTTGAGTAAGGACTCCGTATGCTGTCTGGTTTGATGTGTTCACAAAAAGATAAAAGGGTTTCTCTAGATCTGGGAGACTTAATACAGGTGCTTGTATTAATGCTTTTTTTATTTCTTCAAATTTTTGATCATCTTCTGTGGACCACTTGAATCGATTATCAATTAGTTTTTCATATAAAAATTTAACTTTTTCACTGTAGCTTTCAAGCCACGGTCTACAATATCCTAATAATCCCAATACTTGCCGAATTTCCTTTTTAGTTTGTGGGGGTCTTAAGGAGAGGATCCCAGATACCCTGTCAGGATCCAATTTCTTTTCTCCCCTGCTTAACCAGTGTCCTAAGTATTTTACCTCCTGTTCCACAAATTGTAACTTTGATCGGGACACTTTTAATCCCTTTTCCCCCAGAAAATTTAACAAATTAATAGTGGCTTTTCGGGTTCCTTCTTCAGTCTCTCCAGCTATTAACAAATCATCCACATATTGCAATAACTTTACCTCCCCAGGTAATGTAAAATCTTGTAGAACTTTTTCCAAAGTTTGTCCAAATAGATTCGGTGACTCAGTAAACCCTTGTGGTAGCACAGTCCATCTTAATTGTTGTTTTCGTCCTGTCTCCGGGTCTTCCCACTCGAAAGCAAAGTAATCCCTGGAATTTTCATCTAAAGGACAGGTCCAAAAAGCATCTTTCAGATCTATTACACTATACCAAGTATATTTGGGAGAGACATGACTCAGCAGAGTGTAAGGATTTGCTACCACAGGGAATTTAGTGATTGTTCGCTGATTTACAGCTCTCAGATCCTGTACCAGTCTGTATGACCCATCCGATTTCTTCACAGGGAGGATGGGTGTATTATGAGGTGACATACACGGTTCTAAAGTCCCTTCCTCCAAAAGTCTATCAACTATAGGTTTTAATCCCCTTCGACCCTCCATTGGGATAGGATATTGTTTAATTTGAATAGGACGATGTGGATCCATTATCTGAACATTTATGGGGTCCATTTCCATTTTTCCAATTTCTCCCTCCTTATACCACACTAAAGGGTTAATAACTTCTTCATCTTTTTGGGTTAAAGTGTATAATTTGATTTGCAACTTATCCCCTTGACTCTGAATGCTTAAGTTCAATTTTAAAATCAAATCCCTTCCTAGTAAATTGTACCCCGCTTCAGGAAGCAAAAGTAAATCATTAAGACAAATCTTTTGATCAGTTTCTATTTCCACATCTTTTAAAACAGGAACCTTAAAGGGCTCCCCTCTTGCCCCTATTACAGACGTATAACTCTTCCCTTCTTTTATTCCCTCTGGGAGCTTTTGAATAGTGGATCTTTCAGCTCCTGTATCTACTAAAAATAGTACTTCTTCTTTATGGGGACCAATTAATAGTTTTATCAAGGGCTCTGTTGATGTTGAAGTCCCCAGAAGATATAGCCCCTGACACCCCTATTCTTCTTTAAACATTTTCTCGTCTTGTTCCCGCTTACGACAATTCTTCTGTAAATGTCCTCTTTTTTGACAATAGTAACAAGCGGGGATCGCTGACTTCCCTTGAGAAGGCTGGCCCCTAGGGGTTTCTTCTATACTTCTTCTCTTCTCCCTCTCTCCTAACAAGGGCTTTTTCTGACTTTCTTTTACTGCTGCTACAAAGATCTTGGCTTTTGTTTTTTTGTTTCTCCTCATCTCTCCTGACATATACTTTTTGCGCTTCTCTAAGTAACTCTTCTAATCCTCTCTCTTGCCAATTTTCTAACTTTTCCAATTTCTTTCTTATGTCCACCCAGGATTTGGCTACGAATTGTGTTCTAAGGAGTGCGGTTCCAATTGCTGTATTCGGATCGATCCCCGAATACATTTGTAAACTTTTCTTTAATCTCTCCAACCATTCTGTTGGAGATTCCTCTTTTCCTTGTTGTTCATTGAATGTTTTATTAATGTTTTTTCCTCGTGGAACCGCTTCTCTGATCCCTTGTATAATCATTGTTCTCAAATCTCTCATGTTTTGTCTTCCCTGGGGTTGCTGGTGATCCCAGTGGGGATCCACATTTGGCCATTTTTGATCTCCCGGGGGTCCAGCTTGATTTTGTCTTTCCCAAATCCTCATTCCAGCTTGCCTAATCATTCCCCTTTCCTCAACAGTAACTAAGATTGCTAAAATGGATTGTATTTCTTCCCAGGTATAAGTGTTAGGACCCAGGAATTGATCTAGTCTTTCGGCTACTCCGAGGGGGTCATTTAACAGAGTCCCCATTTCTTTCCTAAAAGATCTCACCTCTGTGGTATTTAAAGGGACTGCCACGAACCCAAATCCTCCCTGATTGCCTCCAAGGGGTACTTCTCTTAATGGATATAGAGAGGTTTCTTCAGGTACGGCAGTCTTACTTCTTGTGCATGCAGCCGGAGGCAGGTCTAATTCTGGTGCTGTTTGTGGTGGAGGCAGGGACCATGGCTGCACTGCCGGAGAGATTACCAGAGGGGGAGGAGGGGGAGCCGGGAGTGTGTTATTAGGACCCAGAGGTGGTGGTGGTGGTGGTAAATTATCCAGCGGCTCCCATTCATCATTCTTTCTTTTTTCCTGCTTTTCCTCCCCTCCAGAATCCTCATTTGTTTTTAGTGCTAATATTGAGGCTGGACGTGGAGTCCCAATCCACAATTCTGCATACTCACTTTCTTCCTGACAGAAAGGCTCTTTTGAATTAACATATATATTCAAAGCCTGACAAATCCAATCATCAAACGATCCAAAAACAGGCCAGAAAACACACGGTCTTAAAGGTTTTTTTGGCCATTCTATCATACAGTAATGAACCAATTTTAATTTATTTTTTCCTTTTCTGGGGCCCCTATTGTTCCAATTTCCAATCATTATTCCTAATGGACTTTCTGGTGGTATATCTGGTATTTCGCTCCCTTTCTGGTCCTTGGTCTTTGATTTTATCTGACCCATCTGGGAATTTTACTAGTGGCAATTCCCACAGCCCTTGGTTGCCCCGAGTGAGAGTGTCTTGCAGGGGGCTTAGGACCTATCACCCACCCACGTATCACTCCATTCACCAGCCCAGCCCCCCCGACAGGAGATTAGAACCAGTGAGAAAACAAAAAGACTTCTACGCCTCAGACTTTAGAAGCCTCAGTTACACTCTCACACACAAACACGGGCAACCATACCTTTACCCAACCGGACGGTATCTTACGAATCAGTCGTCTTCGTCCAGAGTCCAACCGGACGGTATCCACAAGCGTCTTCGTCTGGGATCGAACCAGACGGTATCCAAACGACTGTCGTCTTCGTCCGGTTCGATCCCGGACACCGGAACCCAACCAGACGGTATCCAAACGACCCTGTCGTCCTCGTCCGGATCTTCGCGCGCAGAATTACAGGCACAAAAACACAGCCGGCAAGGGAGCTCAAAAAAAATCAAAATTCTTTGCTTACCTTTATTCAGGTTCAGGATGGCATTAGTCCCGATCTGACTCAAACAGGAGCCACCAAATGGTGGGGCGCCCCTCCTAGAGTAAATCAGAATTCAGGAACGATAGCCATCCCGGACGAGCCCCCAAATTGTTATAAATGGCTCAGGATTCAAATTAGAATTAAATGAAAAATAGGATTTATTAAAGGATATAAAGGAATAGAGGTAAGCAAACAGCGCTGGGTGCACCAGGAGTCTCCGCTCCACCATGAGGGGGAGACTGGGACACACGGCAGCTGTGGTTCAAGCATTGAATTGCCAGTGCAGGGCCCAGAGGCAGGCAGGATTCAAACATTTCCAACAGAAATGTTCTTTATGGACACGAATTGTTAAAACATTCCTCACAGGACATTTTCTTCCTGGGGGCTCTGAACGCATGTCAGACCTGCTTGTGCTCCATCATCAGCTTTTTCAGCGTTGAGTCATATTGGTTCCATGTTTCAGCCTCAAGATTTTTGAGCTTATGGGCCATCAGTATGCGATGCCTTCTTTCTTCTATCTTAGCGCGTACAGAGCGCGCTCCCTGCAGGCAAGGAAAACACATCCGCATGCAGCGTTAGACTCCTAGGACTGGGCACAGGCAGGAGCACAGGGACGGTGGGCAGCCACATCTGCTGCTTCTGCCCTGCTCTGGAATCTCCCAGGGGAAACGGGGCTGGGAAATGCCTATGGCGTACCGTTGTTGAAGGGTTCTGAGGATTATCCAGGCACTCAGGGGTCCTAGGCTTTGGGTAAGCTGGAGGTCTTGGTTTCTTCAGCTCCTCCTCAGATCCCTCGTAAATTGGTGGCATTAATCTAGAAAGACAGAACAGGCTTAGTTTATGGGGGTACACTTGGAGGCAGTTACTCAGAGCTGGGCTCGCAGCTCACAGCTTATCTCCAGCACCACAAAATGCTTCTGGCACAGGAAGACCACGACCACACCAGGACGACAGCTGTCCCTTTGATGTTTCCAGTGCCTTTTGGCATGAGCACATTCACTGCAGCCAAGGGAAACATCTCACTGGCACAAAACCATCTGACTTCCTCCACTTGTGTGGGGAAGAAGGGACAGAATTGTCCCAAGGCCTCACTCAGGCCCGTACTTGTAGGATGTGTTGCTAAGTCGAACACAGACGCACACCATCAGACATGGCGCCATTGGCCCTTTGCACCCACAGCCTTCCCCTCGGGACCTGTGTCATGCCTCAGTTATGGGGTGCAGAGAGATCCCTGGGTTGGCATCGCACCCAGCTCCTTCCCGTGTCACGAGGAAGGGGAAGACGACAAGACCTGCAACCCCAGAACACGGCTCAGGGCCTCAGGGCCTCCAGGGCTGTTCCCAGGCCTCAGCTAGACCGGTGCACACTTACTCTGCCTGTGCTGTCCTTGGTTGCTGTGGCACTTGCTGCCACTCCTTTGGTGCCTTCTGGCTCGTAGGCATTTGGCCTTTCAACTTCTCCTTTATTCTCTTCTTCAGCATCTTATCACACTCCTTTCTCACAGTGTGGGAAGGAACTCGCGTGCACTTGAGTATTTGGCAGAACGATTTCTGCAAAAGGAGAAGAGAGTCTCGTAAAGAACTGCTGCAAGCAGCTGAGGCTGCTCCTCCCAGTGCGTTCCTGCAGGAAATGGCTCTGAGCAGCAGCGGGCCACGCTCTCCAATGGGGTCTCCTACCAACAGACAGTGCTTTCAAGGCTGCAGCCCTTGCTCCCTGAGCCCAGGGCAGGGCCTGCCCTTTCTGCTTGCGTGTGTGCTTCTGCTGAGGCAGGTGCCTTGCACAGCCTCACTTTAGTCTTCAGGGTGCAGGTACAGCGGGCACTCATCCCTCGCAGGGAGGTACAGTCCCTTGGCAGACCCATGCCCATGCCCAGCTCACTGCTGGCTCTGCCCTTTGCTTCTTGCAATAGCTCGTCCCTCATGGCAACACACAGGGGAGCGGGCAGACAGCAGGCACCTGCCTGGCCAGGTGGGGACTGCAATGCTGCTGTGCCGGAGACCTGCACTGCTCCCCTCCCTCCCAAGGAGCAGGGGAAATGCCTGTTGGGACATTTTCTTCCTGGGGGCTCTGAACGCATGTCAGACCTGCTTGTGCTCCATCATCAGCTTTTTCAGCGTTGAGTCATATTGGTTCCATGTTTCAGCCTCAAGATTTTTGAGCTTATGGGCCATCAGTATGCGATGCCTTCTTTCTTCTATCTTAGCGCGTACAGAGCGCGCTCCCTGCAGGCAAGGAAAACACATCCGCATGCAGCGTTAGTCTCCTAGGACTGGGCACAGGCAGGAGCACAGGGACGGTGGGCAGCCACATCTGCTGCTTCTGCCCTGCTCTGGAATCTCCCAGGGGAAACGGGGCTGGGAAATGCCTATGGCGTACCGTTGTTGAAGGGTCCTGAGGATTATCCAGGCACTCAGGGGTCCTAGGCTTTGGGTAAGCTGGAGGTCTTGGTTTCTTCAGCTCCTCCTCAGATCCCTCCTAAATTGGTGCCATTAATCTAGAAAGACAGAACAGGCTTAGTTTATGGGGGTACACTTGGAGGCAGTTACTCAGAGCTGGGCTCGCAGCTCACAGCTTATCTCCAGCGCCACAAAATGCTTCTGGCACAGGAAGACCACCACCACACCAGGACGACAGCTGTCCCTTTGATGTTTCCAGTGCCTTTTGGCATGAGCACATTCACTGCAGCCAAGGGAAACATCTCACTGGCACAAAACCATCTGACTTCCTCCACTTGTGTGGGGAAGAAGGGACAGAAATGTCCCAAGGCCTCACTCAGGCCCCTAGCTGTGGGATGTGTTGCTATGTCCCATGCAGACGCACACCATCAGACACGGCCCCCTTGGCCCTTTGCACCCACAGCCTTCCCCTCCGGACCTGTGTCATGGAAAGGCCTGGTGATGCCGAGAGGCCCCTGGGGGTGGCATCGCACCCAGCTCCTTCCTGTGTCAAGAAGAAGGGGAGGACGACAAGCCGGAGGAACCCCAGAAGACGGCTCAGGGACTCCAGGGCCTCTACGGCTATTCCCAGGCCTCGGTGGGGCTCGTGCACACTTACTCTGTCTGAGGTCTCCTGGGAAGCTCTGCCTTTTCCTTATGCCCATCTGATGTCTTGTGGCTCGCAGGGTTTTTGCCATTGACATGCAACATCCTCTCCTTCAGCTTCTCATCGTATTCTTTTCTCAAGAGGAAGGAAGGACGTCGGTCATACTCCTGTGTGGGGTAGACGGGGTTCTGCAAAACGAGAAGAGAGTCTCCTGAAGACCTGCTGCAAGGAGCTCAGGCTGCCCCTCCCAGTGCACTCCTGCAGGAAATGGTGCTGAGCAGCAGTGGGCTACCCCCTACAATGGGGTCTCTTTCCAACAGCCAGCACTTTCAAGGCTGCAGCCCTTACTTCCTGAGCCCAGGGCAGGGCCTGCCTTTTCTGCTTGCGTGTGTGCTTCTGCTGAGGCAGGTGCCTCGCACAGCCTCACTTTAGTCTTCAGAGTGCAGGTACAGCGGGCACTCATCCCTCGCAGGGAGGTACAGTCCCTCGGCAGACCCTTGCCCGTGCCCCGCTCGCTGCTGGCTTTGCCCTTTGTTCACTGCAACAGCTCCTCCCGCATGGTAACACACAGGGGAGCGGGCAGACAGCAGGCACCTGCCTGGCCAGGTGGGGACTGCAATGCTGCCATGCCAGAGACCTGCACTGCTCCCCTCCCTCCCAAGGAGAGAGCGAAGTTCCTGCTTGCTTTTTTTTTTTTTTTTTTCCTAGGGGCTCGGAATCCATGTCATACCTGTCTTCGTTCAAAGAGCAGCTTCTGCGTCTTGGAATCATATTCATTCCATGCTTCAACTTGACGCATTTTGAGCCTGTGGGCCATCAGCGCTTGTTCCCGTTTTTCCTCTCTTAGAGCACGCATATAGTACACTCCCTGCAGGTAAGGAAAACACATCCGCATGCAGCATTAGTCTCTGGAGCTTGGGCACAGGCAGGAGCACAGCGACAGGTGGGCAGCCAGAGCTGCTGCTTCTGCCCTGCTCTGGAATCTCCAAGGGGAAACGGGGCTGGGAAATGCCTATGGCATACCGATGTTGCTGTTTTCTGAGCAGCAAAAGACAGGCGCTCATGGGGTTTAGCCTGTGGATAAGCTGGAGGTTTTGGCTTCTTCAGCTCCTTCTCAGACCTCCCTTTAATTGGTGACAGGAATCTGAAAAGACACAGCAGGCTTAGCTTATGGGAGTACACTTGGAGGCAGTTTCTAAGAGCTGGGCTCACAGCTCACAGCTTAGCTCCAGCAGCACAAGGTGCTTCCGCAGGAGGAAGACCACGACCACACCAGGGCAACAGCTGTCCCTTTGATGTTTCCAGTGCCTTTTGGCATGAGCACATTCACTGCAGCCAAGGGAAACATCTCACTGGCACAAAACCATCTGACTTCCTCCACTTGTGTGGGGAAGAAGGGACAGAATTGTCCCAAGGCCTCACTCAGGCCCCTACCTGTGGGATGTGTTGTTACAACCCACGCAGACGCACACCATCAGACACGGCCCCCTTGACCCTTTGCACCCACAGCCTTCCCCTCGGGACCTGTGTCATGCCTCTGTTCTAGGGTGCAGAGAGGTCCATGGGTTGGCATCGCACCCAGCTCCTTCCCGTGTCACGAGGAAGGGGAAGACGACAAGGCCTGGAACCCCAGAACACGGCTCAGGGGCTCAGGGCCTCCAGGGCTGTTCCCAGGCCTCAGCTGGACTGGTGCACACTTACTCTGTCTGTGTTGACTTCGTGGCCTTTGGCTCTTCCTTCGAGGCATCTGGTGCCATCTTACTTACAGGGCTTTGGCCTTTGACATTCTCTTTCATCCTGTCCTTCAGCTTCTTGTCATACTCCTTTCTCACAATGCTGGAAGGACGTTGGTCACCCTCCAGGAGGTGGTAGACAGGGTTCTGCAAAACCAGAAGAGTCTCCTAAAGACCTGCTGCAAGGAGCTCAGGCTGCCCCTCCCAGTGCACTCCTGCAGGAAATGGCTCTGAGCAGCTGCGGGCCACCCTCTCCAATGGGGTCTCTTACCAACACTTTCAAGGCTGTAGCCCTTGCTCCCTAAGACCAGGGCAGGGCCTGTTCTTTCTGCTTGCGTGTGTGCTTCTGCTGAGGCAGGTGCCTTGCACAGCCTCACTTTAGTCTTCAGAGTGCAGGTACAGCGGGCACTGCTCCCTTGCAGGGAGGTACGGTCCCTTGGCAGACCCGTGCCCATGCTCCGCTCGCTGCTGGCTCTGCCCTTTGCTTCTTGCAACAGCTCCTCCCGCATGGCAACGTGCAGGGGAGCGGGCAGACAGCAGGCACGTGCCTGGCCAGGTGGGGACTGCAACGCTGCCGTGCCGGAGACATGCACTGCTCCCCTCCCTCCCAAGGAGTGGGGGAATTGCTTTCCTGGGGCTTTTCTTTCCTGGGGGCTCTGAATACGTGACATACCTGTTTTCGCTCTCTGCTCCTACTCCGTAGGATTGCATCATATTCCCCACAAATTTCATCTTCAAGCTCTGCGCGCTTGTGGGCCATGAGTATTCTGTGCCGTCTTTCTGCCATCCGAGCACGCACAGAGCGCCACCTCTGCAGGCAAGGGAAACACAACCGCATGCAGCATTAGTCTCCTGGGGCTGGGCACAGGCAGGAGCTCAGCGACGGTGGGCTGCCACATCTGCTGCATCTGCCCTGCTCTGGAGTCTCCAAGGGGAAACGGGGCTGGGAAATGCCTATGGCGTACCGATGTTGGACGGTCCTGAGGATTATCCAGGCACTCAGGGGTCCTAGGCTTTGGGTAAGCTGGAGGTCTTGGTTTCTTCAGCTCCTCAGTCCTCCCATGAATTGGTGGCAGGAATCTGAAAAGACACAGCAGGCTTAGCTTATGGGAGTACACTTGGAGGCAGTTTCTAAGAGCTGGGCTCACAGCTCACAGCTTAGCTCCAGCAGCACAAGGTGCTTCCGCAGGAGGAAGACCACGACCACACCAGGGCAACAGCTGTCCCTTTGATGTTTCCAGTGCCTTTTGGCATGAGCACATTCACTGCAGCCAAGGGAAACATCTCACTGGCACAAAACCATCTGACTTCCTCCACTTGTGTGGGGAAAAAGGGACAGAATTGTCCCAAGGCCTCACTCAGGCCCCTAGCTGCGGGATGTGTTGCTATGTCCCACACAGACGCACACCATCAGACACGGCCCCCTTGGCCCTTTGCACCCACAGCCTTCCCCTCAGGACCTGTGTCGTGGAAAGGCCTGGGAATGCCGAGAAGCCCCTGGGTTGACATTGCACCCAGCTCCTTCCTGTGTCAAGAGGAAGGGGAGGGCTTCAAGCCCAGGAAACCTCAGAACACAGTGCAGGGGCTCAGGGCCTCCAGGGCTGTTCCCAAGCCTCAGCTAGACCGGTGCACACTTATTCTGCCTGTGCTCTCCTCAGGGGCTGTGGCTCTTCCTGCCTCCCCTCTGGTGCCTTTGGGCTCGCACCGCTCTGGCCTTTCTCATTCTTTTTCATCCTCTCCATTAGCTGCTGTGCCGGAGACCTGCACTGCTCCCCTCCCTCCCAAGGAGCAGGGGAAATGCCTGTTGGGACTGTTATAAATGGCTCAGGATTCAAATTAGAATTAAATGAAAAATAGGATTTATTAAAGGATATAAAGGAATAGAGGTAAGCAAACAGCGCTGGGTGCACCAGGAGTCTCCGCTCCACCAGGATGCACACCAATTACATCAAGCAACTGATTTTTATGCTCCTAGACTAATACATATTCATTACTACTTCTAAAAAAAAGAGATTATTAAAATTAGCTTCCGGGGTGCAGTCCCTCCTACTGGAGCATGCGCAGTCTCCTCTGGGGTCTCTTCTGGGGGTCTCTAGGGGTCTTCCATGCTGAAGGCTCGCAGTCTTCCTCTTCCCCTTTGTACTTACTGGGCACCATCCCAAGTTTACGGAACACCTTCTTCAAAACACCTTCTTCAAATCTTGTCTCCCAGCCGCCTTTCAGCTTCTTTCTCGGCCCCCCCCCTAACCAGATACCAAAGATCCACATAGTATCCCATAACAGTCACTAGTTGTTATCAGTTGTTCTGAAACTCCCAGACACACGGGTAATTAAAACATTCTTCCCCAGCCATTCACAGACACATCTATAGCAGTGTTAGAAATAGAAGTCCAGAATAACAAAAGCAAACAGGTTCATAAATTTAAGAAGTGATAAATTGGCTAGAATGAGGAATGAGGGGGAGACTGGGACACACTGCAGCTGTGGTTCAAGCATTGAATTGCCAGTGCAGGGCCCAGAGGCAGACAGGATTCAAACATTTCAAACAGAATTGTTCTTTATGGACACGAATTGTTAAAACATTCCTCACAATCCCTTATCTTCTTTTCAATATCCCCAATTCGTGTCTCTTCTGTTATTAATAATTGGATTTCATCAGTTTGTTCTTGGAGGGTCCAATTCTTAAGCATCATAATTGACATATTCCCTTCTTTTTTTAATGAAGTTATTACCAATGTACTATTTATCACCCGGCGTATTAATAGTGTAAGACAAGGTATCATACAAGGTACAAATAATAATGTCATTATACCACATAATAATAAAAATAACACCCTTTTAACCCATGGTCCACCAGGCAGCCATGAAAATAAATCCCATTCCATATCCTTCCAGGTTTGTGTTGGGACGTGGGCTAATTTTCTAATTTCCTTGGTTATCTTTTTAACTACTTTCCCATTATCGTCAATTTGTAAACAACAATTAGAATAATTTAGTTTACCACACACACCCCCTTCTTCTGCTAGTAAATAGTCCAAGACCATTCTATGTTGGAAAATAGCATTCCTCATCTGGGTAGATTGGTCAGCTAGGAGATCCAGAGCTGTTGCTGTTTGATTAGTTATTATTTCGAGAACTGCTTGTAACCTAATTATGCGATTCAAATTATAAATAGGTTCTCGAGCTCCAGATATTACTTCATTCGGATTCCATGTAGCTGGTCCATAATACTGTATGATTCTTTCAGGGGGCCATTCATTTTCTCTCCATTTTTGAGCACTACCTCCAGCTAAAGAGGTATCAATATATCGTTTCTCTCTATTGAGATCATCATATAATTTTACTCCTAAGTGATTCCCTTGTATTTGAGATAATAAAAAGAATAAAGGTCTTATGTATTCCACGTAGCATATTCCTGACCAATCTTTTGGTAACCTTTTATAGGCCCGTTTGCCACATATCCAATAATGTCCTTTTAAAGCCCACGTCCCATTTGGAAAAGGACCATCCCAGTTTTTTCTATTCCTTGGGGCATGAAAATACAAGGTGTTCTCGTTACCAAGTGGCCCAGTTACAATGTTTGCTTCCTTAATACTCGTATATATACACTTCCAAGCCCCTACACTAGATTCCCACTCACAATTACAGCTAATTTCTCCTTCACGACTTGTCATATTATTGGCTGACCAGAAATGTTTAAAAAAACACTTGCGTCCCGTTCTCATTTTGCCACCTCCAGCGATAGATTTTTACCACGTGCTGTTCCCTAGTGGTGTTATCACGCTGACAACTCAAGATTTGAACATCGAATTGTCCTTTTGATTGTGCTCTTGCCATGGCTTTACACCCAGGTCCAAAGAATTCCTTAGATGAGCATTTCAGCCAAGTCCCATTTTTCAGCTGGACATGTGTAGCATTCCATTTTCCTTTACTTGCTGTACAGTTTATAGGTCTACATTCAGGATCAGTACATTCATATCCAGGGGACAGAGTCCATTTACAAATGCTTTCTCCCACCTTTACTGTCCCTGTTCTGTTTAAACAATATATACCTTTTTCTGATGAATACAATTGCCACGGGCCTTCTTCCTCTTTCCAGAATTGTGTTCCATTATGAACTTCACTTAAATTACTAACCCACCATTTAGGTTCAACTGGGCCAGCTACCCAAGGCCAACTTTCAGCTCCTCTTGGTCCCCCACAAACCCAGCAATTGCTAAGATTAAAAGTCTTAGCCACTTCCTCCCCCAGAATAAAAAAGTTATTCCCATGGCTCAATTGCCCTTGTAAGAATAGTACCAGGAAGTATAGCATCCTTCTCATCCTTCTACGTCGTCCGGGGGGGGGTATGTAGGGGTGTGAGAAATGTCCTCAATCAAGGGGTTGGATCCACTTCCAGAATCTACTTAAACTGGTGTCACTGTTCAGCCTTCGAGGGTGGTTCAGCTCCTGGAAAACTAATTACAATAGGTTAAAAAAAAAAAAAAAACTCTTACTACATACATACATTTTTCGTCTGCTCGCTTGTTTCTTTTTCTGGGACAGCTTGATTTCAGTGCGGGAGAAGTCCGGTCGAGGCCCTCACACTCGGCAGTCAATACCCGTAGGGGTTGCCTCCCTCGGTAGACTATACACACTATACACACCGCAGTGGAGAGTCCTGCCCCGGTCTTGCCTTCTCCCCTTTCTTCATTGCAGGCTTGTCCCTTTCTTCTGGTATTTCATGCAGAGCAGGCCCTATTTCCGGAACATTAGTTCCCCAGGAGCGGACTCAACCTTCCAGGTTTTGGGTATTTATTGGTCCTTTCACTCTGGATGCATGGGTCCAACCCCTTTCTGCTGTTCTCACAGCTGTTTCAGTGGTAAGTAAAACAAGATACGGTCCCTCCCACCGGGGTTGTAAGGATTCTTCTTTCCAAGTTTTTATTAAGACCTTATCCCCTGGTTGTATTTGATGGATGGTAAACCCTAAAGGTGGTGTCTGAACCAGTATTCCAATTTCTCTTAGTTCTTGCAACCTCTTCCCAATAGTAATTATATATTTCTGGATACTTCGATCCTCAACTACATTATCCCCCAGGGGCATTCCCTGTGAGTAAGGCATACCGTATAACATTTCATATGGTGATAATCCAGTCTCACTGTGTGATTTAGTTCTTATGTTTAAAAGTGCCAATGGTAAACATCGAGTCCAGGGCAATTGTGTCTCAATCATCAATTTAGCCAATTGCTGTTTTATTGTTTGATTCATTCTCTCTACTTTCCCTGAGCTTTGTGGGTGCCATGGAGTATGATATTCCCACTGAATACCTAATGATTGACATAATAATTTTATTATTTTAGAAGTAAAGTGTGTGCCTTGGTCAGAATCAATGTACTGGATTATCCCATATCTAGGTATCAGATGTTCCAATAAAATTTTTGTCACCGTTTGCGCCGTAGCTCGTGCCACAGGATAAGCTTCCACCCATTGTGTTAAATGGTCAACAATTACCAATAAATACTTGATTCTCCCTACTTTAGGCAATTCAGTAAAATCAACTTGTACTCTCTCAAAAGGCCGATATGCTGTTTTTCTTCCTCCCGCTGCCGCCTGTCGAAATATTTTCTTATTTATTTTCTGACAAGTTAAACAACCTTGTGTGATTTGCTTTGCTATTTCAAAAACCCCTATACAACCAAATTGTTTAAGTAAGTGATTACTTAATGCTCTTGTACCCCAGTGTGTTTGGGTATGCAAACGTTCCAATATTTGTCTTGCATAAGCTTTTGGTAACATTTCTCGTCCATCTGGCAATGTCCATTTTCCTTGTTCTAATTTAGCACCTATTTTCTCCAGTTTTGTTTGTTCTTCAGGAGTAAACTTCTTTTCTTCTTCTTGTTTTTCTTCTTCTTGTCTTACTTCTTCCTGTACTATATTAATTTTAGCAGCCTGAGTTCTTAAAGCTGCTTCCTGAGCTTCTTTATCTGCTAGATTATTTCCCCTAGTGTGGTATTCCAATCCTTTCTGATGCCCTCTTACATGTACTACTGCTATTTCTTTAGGTTCCCTTAAAGCTTTTAAAATTTTCCTTATTAATTCTTGATGTATAAGATTCTTCCCTTGAGTATTAATTAAACCTCTTTCCTCCCAAATTTTTCCAAAGGTGTGAACCACTCCATATGCATATTTAGAATCTGTATATATAGTTCCACTTTTTCCCTTTAATAGTTCCAGGGCCCTGTATAGGGCATACAGCTCACAAGCCTGAGCTGACCATGATGGACTCAGGGGGCCTGATTCCACAGATTCCAGGTGTTTATTAATTATGGCATATCCTGTTTTTCTTTTTCCCTCTACTACTCGAGAGGAACCATCTATGAATAGTATCTCTCCCTTTTCTAATTCAGTATCTCTCAAATCAGGTCTCACTTTAGTCTGGGTCTCGATTACCTCCAAACAATTATGTTGTAGTTCCTCTGAGGGTTTTCCAAATAAAAATTGTGCTGGGCTCTGAGCAGAGGTTACCTTCAATTCTAAATCAGGGGAGTCAATTAGTATAGCTTCATACTTTAGGATCCGGCTGTCTGTTAACCATTTCTCCGCTCTCTGTTGTAAGACACTTCTGACATTGTGTGGAGTATACACTTTTAAGGGAGCACTAAAAGTAATCTTTCTGACTTCTTCTATCAACAATGCTGTAGCAACCAAGGCTTGAAGACAAGCAGGCCACCCCCTACTTACTGGATCAAGTAATTTGGAACAATACCCCACAGGTTTTTTAATTCCTGCCCAATCTTGAGTAAGGACTCCGTATGCTGTCTGGTTTGATGTGTTCACAAAAAGATAAAAGGGTTTCTCTAGATCTGGGAGACTTAATACAGGTGCTTGTATTAATGCTTTTTTTATTTCTTCAAATTTTTGATCATCTTCTGTGGACCACTTGAATCGATTATCAATTAGTTTTTCATATAAAAATTTAACTTTTTCACTGTAGCTTTCAAGCCACGGTCTACAATATCCTAATAATCCCAATACTTGCCGAATTTCCTTTTTAGTTTGTGGGGGTCTTAAGGAGAGGATCCCAGATACCCTGTCAGGATCCAATTTCTTTTCTCCCCTGCTTAACCAGTGTCCTAAGTATTTTACCTCCTGTTCCACAAATTGTAACTTTGATCGGGACACTTTTAATCCCTTTTCCCCCAGAAAATTTAACAAATTAATAGTGGCTTTTCGGGTTCCTTCTTCAGTCTCTCCAGCTAGTAACAAATCATCCACATATTGCAATAACTTTACCTCCCCAGGTAATGTAAAATCTTGTAGAACTTTTTCCAAAGTTTGTCCAAATAGATTCGGTGACTCAGTAAACCCTTGTGGTAGCACAGTCCACCTTAATTGTTGTTTTCGTCCTGTCTCCGGGTCTTCCCACTCGAAAGCAAAGTAATCCCTGGAATTTTCATCTAAAGGACAGGTCCAAAAAGCATCTTTCAGATCTATTACACTATACCAAGTATATTTGGGAGAGACATGACTCAGCAGAGTGTAAGGATTTGCTACCACAGGGAATTTAGTGATTGTTCGCTGATTTACAGCTCTCAGATCCTGTACCAGTCTGTATGACCCATCCGATTTCTTCACAGGGAGGATGGGTGTATTATGAGGTGACATACACGGTTCTAAAGTCCCTTCCTCCAAAAGTCTATCAACTATAGGTTTTAATCCCCTTCGACCCTCCATTGGGATAGGATATTGTTTAATTCGAATAGGACGATGTGGATCCATTATCTGAACATTTATGGGGTCCATTTCCATTTTTCCAATTTCTCCCTCCTTATACCACACTAAAGGGTTAATAACTTCTTCATCTTTTTGGGTTAAAGTGTATAATTTGATTTGCAACTTATCCCCTTGACTCTGAATGCTTAAGTTCAATTTTAAAATCAAATCCCTTCCTAGTAAATTGTACCCCGCTTCAGGAAGCAAAAGTAAATCATTAAGACAAATCTTTTGATCAGTTTCTATTTCCACATCTTTTAAAACAGGAACCTTAAAGGGCTCCCCTCTTGCCCCTATTACAGACGTATAACTCTTCCCTTCTTTTATTCCCTCTGGGAGCTTTTGAATAGTGGATCTTTCAGCTCCTGTATCTACTAAAAATAGTACTTCTTCTTTATGGGGACCAATTAATAGTTTTATCAAGGGCTCTGTTGATGTTGAAGTCCCCAGAAGATATAGCCCCTGACACCCCTATTCTTCTTTAAACATTTTCTCGTCTTGTTCCCGCTTACGACAATTCTTCTGTAAATGTCCTCTTTTTTGACAATAGTAACAAGCGGGGATCGCTGAATTCCCTTGAGAAGGCTGGCCCCTAGGGGTTTCTTCTATACTTCTTCTCTTCTCCCTCTCTCCTAACAAGGGCTTTTTCTGACTTTCTTTTACTGCTGCTACAAAGATCTTGGCTTTTGTTTTTTGTTTCTCCTCATCTCTCCTGACATATACTTTTTGCGCTTCTCTAAGTAACTCTTCTAATCCTCTCTCTTGCCAATTTTCTAACTTTTCCAATTTCTTTCTCATGTCCACCCAGGATTTGGCTACGAATTGTGTTCTAAGGAGTGCGGTTCCAATTGCTGTATTCGGATCGATCCCCGAATACATTTGTAAACTTTTCTTTAATCTCTCCAACCATTCTGTTGGAGATTCCTCTTTTCCTTGTTGTTCATTGAATGTTTTATTAATGTTTTTTCCTCGTGGAACCGCTTCTCTGATCCCTTGTATAATCATTGTTCTCAAATCTCTCATGTTTTGTCTTCCCTGGGGTTGCTGGTGATCCCAGTGGGGATCCACATTTGGCCATTTTTGATCTCCTGGGGGTCCAGCTTGATTTTGTCTTTCCCAAATCCTCATTCCAGCTTGCCTAATCATTCCCCTTTCCTCAACAGTAACTAAGATTGCTAAAATGGATTGTATTTCTTCCCAGGTATAAGTGTTAGGACCCAGGAATTGATCTAGTCTTTCGGCTACTCCGAGGGGGTCATTTAACAGAGTCCCCATTTCTTTCCTAAAAGATCTCACCTCTGTGGTATTTAAAGGGACTGCCACGAACCCAAATCCTCCCTGATTGCCTCCAAGGGGTACTTCTCTTAATGGATATAGAGAGGTTTCTTCAGGTACGGCAGTCTTACTTCTTGTGCATGCAGCCGGAGGCAGGTCTAATTCTGGTGCTGTTTGTGGTGGAGGCAGGGACCATGGCTGCACTGCCGGAGAGATTACCAGAGGGGGAGGAGGGGGAGCCGGGAGTGTGTTATTAGGACCCAGAGGTGGTGGTGGTGGTGGTAAATTATCCAGCGGCTCCCATTCATCATTCTTTCTTTTTTCCTGCTTTTCCTCCCCTCCAGAATCCTCGTTTGTTTTTAGTGCTAATATTGAGGCTGGACGTGGAGTCCCAATCCACAATTCTGCATACTCACTTTCTTCCTGACAGAAAGGCTCTTTTGAATTAACATATATATTCAAAGCCTGACAAATCCAATCATCAAACGATCCAAAAACAGGCCAGAAAACACACGGTCTTAAAGGTTTTTTTGGCCATTCTATCATACAGTAATGAACCAATTTTAATTTATTTTTTCCTTTTCTGGGGCCCCTATTGTTCCAATTTCCAATCATTATTCCTAATGGACTTTCTGGTGGTATATCTGGTATTTCGCTCCCTTTCTGGTCCTTGGTCTTTGATTTTATCTGACCCATCTGGGAATTTTACTAGTGGCAATTCCCACAGCCCTTGGTTGCCCCGAGTGAGAGTGTCTTGCAGGGGGCTTAGGACCTATCACCCACCCACGTATCACTCCATTCACCAGCCCAGCCCCCCCGACAGGAGATTAGAACCAGTGAGAAAACAAAAAGACTTCTACGCCTCAGACTTTAGAAGCCTCAGTTACACTCTCACACACAAACACGGGCAACCGTACCTTTACCCAACCGGACGGTATCTTACGAATCAGTCGTCTTCGTCCAGAGTCCAACCGGACGGTATCCACAAGCGTCTTCGTCTGGGATCGAACCAGACGGTATCCAAACGACTGTCGTCTTCGTCCGGTTCGATCCCGGACACCGGAACCCAACCAGACGGTATCCAAACGACCCTGTCGTCCTCGTCCGGATCTTCGCGCGCAGAATTACAGGCACAAAAACACAGTCGGCAAGGGAGCTCAAAAAAAATCAAAATTCTTTGCTTACCTTTATTCAGGTTCAGGATGGCATTAGTCCCGATCTGACTCAAACAGGAGCCACCAAATGGTGGGGCGCCCCTCCTAGAGTAAATCAGAATTCAGGAACGATAGCCATCCCGGACGAGCCCCTAAATTGTTATAAATGGCTCAGGATTCAAATTAGAATTAAATGAAAAATAGGATTTATTAAAGGATATAAAGGAATAGAGGTAAGCAAACAGCGCTGGGTGCACCAGGAGTCTCCGCTCCACCAGGATGCACACCAATTACATCAAGCAACTGATTTTTATGCTCCTAGACTAATACATATTCATTACTACTTCTAAAAAAAAGAGATTATTAAAATTAGCTTCCGGGGTGCAGTCCCTCCTACTGGAGCATGCGCAGTCTCCTCTGGGGTCTCTTCTGGGGGTCTCTAGGGGTCTTCCATGCTGAAGGCTCGCAGTCTTCCTCTTCCCCTTTGTACTTACTGGGCACCATCCCAAGTTTACGGAACACCTTCTTCAAAACACCTTCTTCAAATCTTGTCTCCCAGCCGCCTTTCAGCTTGTCCTGGTTTCAGTTAGCACAGAATTAATTTTCTTCCTAGTAGCTGGTGGAATGCTGTGTTTTGGCTTAGAATGAGAAGAGTGCTGATAACACCCCGATGCTTTAATTGTTGCAGAGCAGTGCTTATACTAAGCCAAGGACATCTCAGCCTTTGCTCTGTCCTGCCAACGGGCAGGCTGGGGGGTGCAGTAAGAGCTGGGAGGGGACAGACCCAGGACAGGTGACCCAAACTAGCCAAAGGGGTATTCCATACCATCTGACGTCATGCTAAACAATATATAGGGGTGGCTAGCCGGGGGGAGGGGGCCGGACTGCTCGGGGTTAGGCTGGGCATCGGTCAGCGGGTGGTGAGCAATTGCATTGTGCATCACTTGTTTGTACATACTATTATTACTTTCGTATTATCCCCATTGTATCATCATTATTATTATTGTTATTATTATTTTTGTTATTTTCTTTTTCCTGTCTTATTAAACTGTCTTTATCTCAACTCACGGGCTTCACTTTCCATTTCTCTCCCCCGTCCCAGAGAGGGAGGGGGGAGGGTGAGCGAACGGCTGCGTGGTGTTTAGCTGCCGGTCGGGTTAAACCACGACACAGCTTCTTTCTCGGCCCCCCCCCTAACCAGATACCAAAGATCCACATAGTATCCCATAACAGTCACTAGTTGTTATCAGTTGTTCTGAAACTCCCAGACACACGGGTAATTAAAACATTCTTCCCCTGCCATTCACAGACACATCTATAGCAGTGTTAGAAATAGAAGTCCAGAATAACAAAAGCAAACAGGTTCATAAATTTAAGAAGGGATAAATTGGCTAGAATGAGGAATGAGGGGGAGACTGGGACACACGGCAGCTGTGGTTCAAGCATTGAATTGCCAGTGCAGGGCCCAGAGGCAGACAGGATTCAAACATTTCAAACAGAATTGTTCTTTAGGGACGCGAATTGTTAAAACAGTCCTCACAGGACATTTTCTTCCTGGGGGCTCTGAACGCATGTCAGACCTGCTTGTGCTCCATCATCAGCTTTTTCAGCGTTGAGTCATATTGGTTCCATGTTTCAGCCTCAAGATTTTTGAGCTTATGGGCCATCAGTATGCGATGCCTTCTTTCTTCTATCTTAGCGCGTACAGAGCGCGCTCCCTGCAGGCAAGGAAAACACATCCGCATGCAGCGTTAGTCTCCTAGGACTGGGCACAGGCAGGAGCACAGGGACGGTGGGCAGCCACATCTGCTGCTTCTGCCCTGCTCTGGAATCTCCCAGGGGAAACGGGGCTGGGAAATGCCTATGGCGTACCGTTGTTGAAGGGTCCTGAGGATTATCCAGGCACTCAGGGGTCCTAGGCTTTGGGTAAGCTGGAGGTCTTGGTTTCTTCAGCTCCTCCTCAGATCCCTCGTAAATTGGTGGCATTAATCTAGAAAGACAGAACAGGCTTAGTTTATGGGGGTACACTTGGAGGCAGTTACTCAGAGCTGGGCTCGCAGCTCACAGCTTATCTCCAGCACCACAAAATGCTTCTGGCACAGGAAGACCACGACCACACCAGGACGACAGCTGTCCCTTTGATGTTTCCAGTGCCTTTTGGCATGAGCACATTCACTGCAGCCAAGGGAAACATCTCACTGGCACAAAACCATCTGACTTCCTCCACTTGTGTGGGGAAAAAGGGACAGAATTGTCCCAAGGCCTCACTCAGGCCCGTACTTGTAGGATGTGTTGCTAAGTCGAACACAGACGCACACCATCAGACATGGCGCCATTGGCCCTTTGCACCCACAGCCTTCCCCTCGGGACCTGTGTCATGCCTCAGTTATGGGGTGCAGAGAGATCCCTGGGTTGGCATCGCACCCAGCTCCTTCCCGTGTCACGAGGAAGGGGAAGACGACAACACCTGGAACCCCAGAACACGGCTCAGGGCCTCAGGGCCTCCAGGGCTGTTCCCAGGCCTCAGCTAGACCGGTGCACACTTACTCTGCCTGTGCTGTCCTTGGTTGCTGTGGCACTTGCTGCCACTCCTTTGGTGCCTTCTGGCTCGTAGGCATTTGGCCTTTCAACTTGTCCTTTATTCTCTTCTTCAGCATCTTATCACACTCCTTTCTCACAATGTGGGAAGGAACTCGCGTGCACTTGAGTATTTGGCAGAACGATTTCTGCAAAACGAGAAGAGAGTCTCGTAAAGACCTGCTGCAAGGAGCTGAGGCTGCCCCTCCCAGTGCACTCCTGCAGGAAATGGCTCTGAGCAGCTGCGGGCCACCCTCTCCAATGGGGTCTCTTACCAACACTTTCAAGGCTGTAGCCCTTGCTCCCTAAGACCAGGGCAGGGCCTGTTCTTTCTGCTTGCGTGTGTGCTTCTGCTGAGGCAGGTGCCTTGCACAGCCTCACTTTAGTCTTCAGAGTGCAGGTACAGCGGGCACTGCTCCCTTGCAGGGAGGTACGGTCCCTTGGCAGACCCGTGCCCATGCTCTGCTCGCTGCTGGCTCTGCCCTTTGCTTCTTGCAACAGCTCCTCCCGCATGGCAACGTGCAGGGGAGCGGGCAGACAGCAGGCACGTGCCTGGCCAGGTGGGGACTGCAACGCTGCCGTGCCGGAGACCTGCACTGCTCCCCTCCCTCCCAAGGAGTGGGGGAATTGCTTTCCTGGGGCTTTTCTTTCCTGGGGGCTCTGAATACGTGACATACCTGTTTTCGCTCTCTGCTCCTACTCCGTAGGATTGCATCATATTCCCCACAAATTTCATCTTCAAGCTCTGCGCGCTTGTGGGCCATGAGTATTCTGTGCCATCTTTCTGCCATCCGAGCACGCACAGAGCGCCACCTCTGCAGGCAAGGGAAACACAACCGCATGCAGCATTAGTCTCCTGGGGCTGGGCACAGGCAGGAGCTCAGCGACGGTGGGCTGCCACATCTGCTGCATCTGCCCTGCTCTGGAGTCTCCAAGGGGAAACGGGGCTGGGAAATGCCTATGGCGTACCGATGTTGGACGGTCCTGAGGATTATCCAGGCACTCAGGGGTCCTAGGCTTTGGGTAAGCTGGAGGTCTTGGTTTCTTCAGCTCCTCAGTCCTCCCATGAATTGGTGGCAGGAATCTGAAAAGACACAGCAGGCTTAGCTTATGGGAGTACACTTGGAGGCAGTTTCTAAGAGCTGGGCTCACAGCTCACAGCTTAGCTCCAGCAGCACAAGGTGCTTCCGCAGGAGGAAGACCACGACCACACCAGGGCAACAGCTGTCCCTTTGATGTTTCCAGTGCCTTTTGGCATGAGCACATTCACTGCAGCCAAGGGAAACATCTCACTGGCACAAAACCATCTGACTTCCTCCACTTGTGTGGGGAAGAAGGGACAGAATTGTCCCAAGGCCTCACTCAGGCCCCGAGCTGCGGGATGTGTTGCTATGTCCCACGCTGACGCACACCATCAGACACGGCCCCCTTGGCCCTTTGCACCCACAGCCTTCCCCTCAGGACCTGTGTCGTGGAAAGGCCTGGGAATGCCGAGAAGTCCCTGGGTTGACATTGCACCCAGCTCCTTCCTGTGTCAAGAGGAAGGGGAGGGCTTCAAGCCCAGGAAACCTCAGAACACAGTGCAGGGGCTCAGGGCCTCCAGGGCTGTTCCCAAGCCTCAGCTAGACCGGTGCACACTTACTCTGCCTGTGCTCTCCTCAGGGGCTGTGGCTCTTCCTGCCTCCCCTCTGGTGCCTTTGGGCTCGCACCGCTCTGGCCTTTCTCATTCTTTTTCATCCTCTCCATTAGCTGCTGTGCCGGAGACCTGCACTGCTCCCCTCCCTCCCAAGGAGCAGGGGAAATGCCTGTTGGGACTGTTATAAATGGCTCAGGATTCAAATTAGAATTAAATGAAAAATAGGATTTATTAAAGGATATAAAGGAATAGAGGTAAGCAAACAGCGCTGGGTGCACCAGGAGTCTCCGCTCCACCAGGATGCACACCAATTACATCAAGCAACTGATTTTTATGCTCCTAGACTAATACATATTCATTACTACTTCTAAAAAAAAGAGATTATTAAAATTAGCTTCCGGGGTGCAGTCCCTCCTACTGGAGCATGCGCAGTCTCCTCTGGGGTCTCTTCTGGGGGTCTCTAGGGGTCTTCCATGCTGAAGGCTCGCAGTCTTCCTCTTCCCCTTTGTACTTACTGGGCACCATCCCAAGTTTACGGAACACCTTCTTCAAAACACCTTCTTCAAATCTTGTCTCCCAGCCGCCTTTCAGCTTCTTTCTCGGCCCCCCCCCTAACCAGATACCAAAGATCCACATAGTATCCCATAACAGTCACTAGTTGTTATCAGTTGTTCTGAAACTCCCAGACACACGGGTAATTAAAACATTCTTCCCCAGCCATTCACAGACACATCTATAGCAGTGTTAGAAATAGAAGTCCAGAATAACAAAAGCAAACAGGTTCATAAATTTAAGAAGTGATAAATTGGCTAGAATGAGGAATGAGGGGGAGACTGGGACACACTGCAGCTGTGGTTCAAGCATTGAATTGCCAGTGCAGGGCCCAGAGGCAGACAGGATTCAAACATTTCAAACAGAATTGTTCTTTATGGACACGAATTGTTAAAACATTCCTCACAATCCCTTATCTTCTTTTCAATATCCCCAATTCGTGTCTCTTCTGTTATTAATAATTGGATTTCATCAGTTTGTTCTTGGAGGGTCCAATTCTTAAGCATCATAATTGACATATTCCCTTCTTTTTTTAATGAAGTTATTACCAATGTACTATTTATCACCCGGCGTATTAATAGTGTAAGACAAGGTATCATACAAGGTACAAATAATAATGTCATTATACCACATAATAATAAAAATAACACCCTTTTAACCCATGGTCCACCAGGCAGCCATGAAAATAAATCCCATTCCATATCCTTCCAGGTTTGTGTTGGGACGTGGGCTAATTTTCTAATTTCCTTGGTTATCTTTTTAACTACTTTCCCATTATCGTCAATTTGTAAACAACAATTAGAATAATTTAGTTTACCACACACACCCCCTTCTTCTGCTAGTAAATAGTCCAAGACCATTCTATGTTGGAAAATAGCATTCCTCATCTGGGTAGATTGGTCAGCTAGGAGATCCAGAGCTGTTGCTGTTTGATTAGTTATTATTTCGAGAACTGCTTGTAACCTAATTATGCGATTCAAATTATAAATAGGTTCTCGAGCTCCAGATATTACTTCATTCGGATTCCATGTAGCTGGTCCATAATACTGTATGATTCTTTCAGGGGGCCATTCATTTTCTCTCCATTTTTGAGCACTACCTCCAGCTAAAGAGGTATCAATATATCGTTTCTCCCTATTGAGATCATCATATAATTTTACTCCTAAGTGATTCCCTTGTATTTGAGATAATAAAAAGAATAAAGGTCTTATGTATCCCACGTAGCATATTCCTGACCAATCTTTTGGTAACCTTTTATAGGCCCGTTTGCCACATATCCAATAATGTCCTTTTAAAGCCCACGTCCCATTTGGAAAAGGACCATCCCAGTTTTTTCTATTCCTTGGGGCATGAAAATACAAGGTGTTCTCGTTACCAAGTGGCCCAGTTACAATGTTTGCTTCCTTAATACTCGTATATATACACTTCCAAGCCCCTACACTAGATTCCCACTCACAATTACAGCTAATTTCTCCTTCACGACTTGTCATATTATTGGCTGACCAGAAATGTTTAAAAAAACACTTGCGTCCCGTTCTCATTTTGCCACCTCCAGCGATAGATTTTTACCATGTGCTGTTCCCTAGTGGTGTTATCACGCTGACAACTCAAGATTTGAACATCGAATTGTCCTTTTGATTGTGCTCTTGCCATGGCTTTACACCCAGGTCCAAAGAATTCCTTAGATGAGCATTTCAGCCAAGTCCCATTTTTCAGCTGGACATGTGTAGCATTCCATTTTCCTTTACTTGCTGTACAGTTTATAGGTCTACATTCAGGATCAGTACATTCATATCCAGGGGACAGAGTCCATTTACAAATGCTTTCTCCCACCTTTACTGTCCCTGTTCTGTTTAAACAATATATACCTTTTTCTGATGAATACAATTGCCACGGGCCTTCTTCCTCTTTCCAGAATTGTGTTCCATTATGAACTTCACTTAAATTACTAACCCACCATTTAGGTTCAACTGGGCCAGCTACCCAAGGCCAACTTTCAGCTCCTCTTGGTCCCCCACAAACCCAGCAATTGCTAAGATTAAAAGTCTTAGCCACTTCCTCCCCCAGAATAAAAAAGTTATTCCCATGGCTCAATTGCCCTTGTAAGAATAGTACCAGGAAGTATAGCATCCTTCTCATCCTTCTACGTCGTCCGGGGGGGGTATGTAGGGGTGTGAGAAATGTCCTCAATCAAGGGGTTGGATCCACTTCCAGAATCTACTTAAACTGGTGTCACTGTTCAGCCTTCGAGGGTGGTTCAGCTCCTGGAAAACTAATTACAATAGGTTAAAAAAAAAAAAAAAACTCTTACTACATACATACATTTTTCGTCTGCTCGCTTGTTTCTTTTTCTGGGACAGCTTGATTTCAGTGCGGGAGAAGTCCGGTCGAGGCCCTCACACTCGGCAGTCAATACCCGTAGGGGTTGCCTCCCTCGGTAGACTATACACACTATACACACCGCAGTGGAGAGTCCTGCCCCGGTCTTGCCTTCTCCCCTTTCTTCATTGCAGGCTTGTCCCTTTCTTCTGGTATTTCATGCAGAGCAGGCCCTATTTCCGGAACATTAGTTCCCCAGGAGCGGACTCAACCTTCCAGGTTTTGGGTATTTATTGGTCCTTTCACTCTGGATGCATGGGTCCAACCCCTTTCTGCTGTTCTCACAGCTGTTTCAGTGCTAAGTAAAACAAGATACGGTCCCTCCCACCGGGGTTGTAAGGATTCTTCTTTCCAAGTTTTTATTAAGACCTTATCCCCTGGTTGTATTTGATGGATGGTAAACCCTAAAGGTGGTGTCTGAACCAGTATTCCAATTTCTCTTAGTTCTTGCAACCTCTTCCCAATAGTAATTATATATTTCTGGATACTTCGATCCTCAACTACATTATCCCCCAGGGGCATTCCCTGTGAGTAAGGCATACCGTATAACATTTCATATGGTGATAATCCAGTCTCACTGTGTGATTTAGTTCTTATGTTTAAAAGTGCCAATGGTAAACATCGAGTCCAGGGCAATTGTGTCTCAATCATCAATTTAGCCAATTGCTGTTTTATTGTTTGATTCATTCTCTCTACTTTCCCTGAGCTTTGTGGGTGCCATGGAGTATGATATTCCCACTGAATACCTAATGATTGACATAATAATTTTATTATTTTAGAAGTAAAGTGTGTGCCTTGGTCAGAATCAATGTACTGGATTATCCCATATCTAGGTATCAGATGTTCCAATAAAATTTTTGTCACCGTTTGCGCCGTAGCTCGTGCCACAGGATAAGCTTCCACCCATTGTGTTAAATGGTCAACAATTACCAATAAATACTTGATTCTCCCTACTTTAGGCAATTCAGTAAAATCAACTTGTACTCTCTCAAAAGGCCGATATGCTGTTTTTCTTCCTCCCGCTGCCGCCTGTCGAAATATTTTCTTATTTATTTTCTGACAAGTTAAACAACCTTGTGTGATTTGCTTTGCTATTTCAAAAACCCCTATACAACCAAATTGTTTAAGTAAGTGATTACTTAATGCTCTTGTACCCCAGTGTGTTTGGGTATGCAAACGTTCCAATATTTGTCTTGCATAAGCTTTTGGTAACATTTCTCGTCCATCTGGCAATGTCCATTTTCCTTGTTCTAATTTAGCACCTATTTTCTCCAGTTTTGTTTGTTCTTCAGGAGTAAACTTCTTTTCTTCTTCTTGTTTTTCTTCTTCTTGTCTTACTTCTTCCTGTACTATATTAATTTTAGCAGCCTGAGTTCTTAAAGCTGCTTCCTGAGCTTCTTTATCTGCTAGATTATTTCCCCTAGTGTGGTATTCCAATCCTTTCTGATGCCCTCTTACATGTACTACTGCTATTTCTTTAGGTTCCCTTAAAGCTTTTAAAATTTTCCTTATTAATTCTTGATGTATAAGATTCTTCCCTTGAGTATTAATTAAACCTCTTTCCTCCCAAATTTTTCCAAAGGTGTGAACTGTAATACACAATAAATGTTTGTTCATTGTCTTTTGTATTATAAAAACAAGGAGTTCTGTTTGAGGAATGGGAGTTGTGAAAACTCCTTTGCTAGACACTATGAAAATTCTTTTGCTTAATGTAACAAAATAGAGAACTCCCTCCCCTTCTCTCCTTCTGCATCTCAGTAGCCTCTTTTGTTAAAAAGAACACTGCTGCAAAGTTCATGTAACTATCTCCTGATAAGTTGTTAAACTAGTGTATCAACATCCTGCCTTCCTGTCTCACGCTGGGCCAACATGACCAAATAAAGAAAGAAGTTGAACCACAACGCTGAGGAAGACTACGGCCTTCATCTTCACGACCACCAGAGGGACAGAGACGACCCCCTAGCAACAGTGCGCGCAGTCGCAGAATACACCAGGATGTGCTGCGTAATCCTGAAATCACCAAGATATAAAAAGGGACCGTGGGGGGGGTGAGGTGCGCGCCGTTGGTGGAGCCGAGACTTCCCCGGCCGCCCAGCGCTGTTTTGCTTGCTGTTGCTTACTCAATAAATTCCTTTCTATTATTAATGCAATGCTCTCTGAAAATTAATTAAGGGGGCAACTTATAACAAATTTGGTGCCGTGACTCGGATGAAGGCAATCTGATTGAAAGACCTTCGGAGGGGGCGCCCCGCTGATTTCAGCGGCCTTCGCTAGGACTGCTTTCATTCAAATCCTTCACCGACGAACCCTAAATTCGGCAGCAAGCAAATAAAGCCGGCAACCCCTAGTAATCTTTGTGCACGAAGACCGAACGAAGACTCAGGAGTGAGTAAGTATAGGCCGGTGATCCGTTCGGTTGGGGTTGGGTATCCTGGAGCGTGTCGCTGTGAGACGTCCAATTGCGGACGAAGCGAGTGCGGACCCCTCGGTAGTGCGGTTCCCACATCCCGCGAAGGACTGGGCCACGAAAAGGGGGAAGCGATTTGTGTGTGTGTGTGAAGGCGCTCCAGAAGATGGGACAGAAGAAGAGTAAGCCTTCTGGTCCCATGGGCGGGGTAACGTCTGATGTTAGGTTACCCCAGGATTAATGATTAAAAATTGGGAGGATTCCCCTTTTAGGCGGGGAAGGAATAAAGTAAAAATGATACATTATTGTGTTGAAGTTTGGGGTGGTAAACAGATTTGAGGAGACCACCTTTACTGGCCCGTATTTGGGTCCTTTGAAGATTGGGTTTGCCAGGCCCTAAATATTTATGTAAACTCAAAAGAACCTTTTAGTTTGGAAGAAAGTGAATATGCACATTTGTGGATCAGCTCGGAAACTCGAGCCAATTTATATCCTCTAAAAGAAAAAGGAGGGGATGGGAGGCACAAGAAAAACCGAGAATTAGAGATCCCAGCCCCACTGCCTCCCTATATTCCACCACCCCCACCTGCAGCCCCTCCGACTCCCGGGCTTCTTAATCTGCAACCCCAGGGGGATGCCAATAACAACTCTGATTCTAGCACTCAGGGATTAGTGACTAGGAATATATGGCAGTCCCCATTAACTCCAGGGACGTCTGAGATTTTAAGAAAGAGACAGGAGGAGGGTAAGCGAGCTTTAATGGCAACTGGCATAATGTTTGCAGCTGCTGAGGAATAATTCTAACTGGAATAATAACTGCACATTGTATATTGTATATATAAAAGCCCGGGCATTTTTGTTAAAGTGTTCTTTTATACATATGTTAATATGTTAATATGTAAATATAAGAACTGCCATTGAGGTGTATGTCTAAGGGAACAAAATTTGCCCAGGCATATTATCGGCTCATCAGGTTTAAATGTCCCCAGTGTAATTGTCAACAGGCAGTTAATTTACAGTGGTTTGATTTTACTTGTGTATCTGTATATTGTGGATTTTGGAGGGATTGGGATTGACTAGTAAAGAGCTTCTAGGAAAACGGTGGAATATTAACCACTGTAGATTACAATAGGAAAAGTTCAAAGCAAAGAAATCCCGAGGAAAAGCCTCCTAGGATGTATACTAACACATTGGAGGGATATAGTGGGCTGAGAGGGTACAGTGAGTAAAAGAGCCCTTATCAAATATTGTAATCAGTGGTGGCCACTTTATAAAGTAGAGGATGGAGCGGAGTGGCCCTTAAATGGAACTACTAATTATAACACCATATTACAGTCAATGTTGTTTTTGTGGAAAGAAGGAAAACAGGATGAAATGTTGTATATTGATGTTGTTTCAGCATCTTGGAGGGAAAAGGTACGGAATTAAGTTGGCCCCTGACTGAGCCTTTGATGTTGGCATTAGAAAAGTAAAGGCTAGAGAAAGATAAAGGAAGTGTTAAAAGGTTTGTGGAAAGTGTTAAAGGTATTCGAAGTTGAATGAGCAGGGAAAGGTGATGTAGGTATTATCTAAGTAACAGTCTAGAAGTTTTGGTATATTTGCATATTTGCTGTGGTGTTTGTTCAGTTTCCCAAGCATCAGGGAGGGGGGAACAGCCTGCTCCACCAGGGGCCTCTCCAGCGGCCGCAGGGGGGCTTTGGCTCCAGCGCCTGGAGCGCCTCCTCCCCCTCCTTCTGCACTGACTTTGGTGTCTGCGGGGGGGTTTCTCGCTCTCCCAGCTGCTGTTGAGCAGCAGGTTTTTGTTTGTTTGTTTGTTTGTTTGTTTTCGTGGATGTGCTCTCACAGAGGCATGGACTATGTTACTATGGCTTGGCTCTGGGCAGCAGTGGGCCCCTTTAGGGCCAGATGAAATTGTCCCTTATCTACCACGGGGAGGTTTCTGTTTTTGTTTTGTTTTGTTTTTCACGGGGGCTGCCACTGCAGTTTCCCACCCCCACACCCCTCACACACCCTCAAACCTTGCCATCAAACCCAATACACTGGAGCAGCTAAATCATTACTGACTTGTAAAGTATCAGGGATTAAATTAACTAATGAAACCCTAAATGTGATGGGGGTAGAAGGGACTGGGATAACAGTGCCACTTTTGGGGGATACCAAGCTGAGACCAGGGGATAAAATGATCACTGGGCAATTATTGTATGTATCCAAGGCATAAACTAACTTGTTGGGAAGGGATTTGATGATTAAATTGGGCATTCAACTAGTAAATTGTTAGACTGGAATAACAGTGTTATTAATGGAGTGCTCTCAGGCCCTGAGAGCAAACGTATATTCACCTCTGACTGGAAAGACCCTGAAATGGGGGCGGAAGCAACAATATAGGTGGACAATTTTACTTTAGGGGTTTACAGGGCCACCTATCTATTTGGGTAAATTCTAAAAAAGATTTTGGAGCAATTACAACCTCCCAAGGAGGTATTAATGTTATAAATATGTGGATCATTTTAAGGAAAATCAATACTCCCTGATGGGAGAGAAATGCTGAATAAAGTGATAATGAGGCAAATAACTGTTTTACATCAGAAGAATCATTGGGAGGTGCAAGCAATGTGTGATGTTGTTCTAAGAAAGCATGTCTGTGTAGGAATATATACTTTAGGGAAGCACACATGCAGAGGATGTACCATATGTCAAAGGGTAAATAAAAAGGTCTTCTGTAACCTATCTAGAGGGGGACGGGAGCCAGGGCTTTGACCTTTCCAAAGTATACAGGTAGACTTTACTGAGTTACTTGTTTGTCCTAATCGACCACGTGACTGAATGGGTGTAAAGCTTTACTGCAAGGATTAAAGCAGACCTTAGAGATTGAGTGGGATTTTCACAGCCCCTGGCACCCCTCCTCTTCTGGAAAGGTAGAGCGAATGAATGGTGAAATTAAGAAACAACTAACAAAACTTGTGCTGGAAACTAAGGCTTCTTGGTTAAAATGCTTACCTCTTGCACTGTTAAACATATGGACACAGCCCAGAACTGATATAGGAATTTCTCCTTTTGAAATGCTATATGGTATGCCCTATGACTCGGAATTGCCACTTGATCACCCTCAATTCTAATTAAGACTTGGAAAGAGACTTCTTTAACACCACGATGGGGAAGGCCCCTATGTTGTTTTGCTTACCACAGAAACGGCTATTCAAACTGCGGAGAAAGGATGGACGCATGCCGGCCGAGTGAAAGGACCTATCCGGGAACGTAAATGGGAGGCAGCTCCAGGCCCTGACGACTTGAAGCTGACGCTAAGACGGACTCGATAAGTATTGTGTATTATCTGTGTATCGTGGGAAGGGGAGGAGGCCCTGTTTCGAAGGCTCCCTAGTAGGTTCCCCTGAAGAACACTGCTGCTGCCAAGAAGAACCGATACCTTGTAGTTCGCTGCAACCGAACTGACAAGCGAGGCAGAGAAGTGAAAACGGTGGGGGACTGAGGGGCCGACAATTTAGATGGGCTCCGACCACCTCCTACGATACATGGGAGTCAGTATCATCGTTTTGGTCAGCTATGGGTCTGCGCATCCCCACCAGCCTTTTAAATGGAGCTTAATCAGATGGGAGGATCAATTCATCATCCAGCAAACGACGACAGCGGGTGCTCCCAGTTTCCGCATCACATTATGTGACCTGGCGTCAGTGCAGCCATGCTTTAACCTATCAGGATTTTATTTCTGCCCAAGTTCTAACCCAGGAAAGGGGTACTGTAATTATCCAAACGCATATTATTGTGCATACTGGGGGTGTGAAACCATTGCTACGGACTGGACACTTGGGGCTGGTCGGAATAAATTCTTACAAGTGGGATACGGGCCGCAAGGTTGTAACTGACAAGTGGATCCCCGTTACAGGTGGCAAGGGCATGGTATAGGGTATACAGGAACCTTCCATGGAAATAAAGAAATTTGCAAGGTTCTATATATAAATATAACAAACTTGGACGATACTAGCTGGGTACTAGGAAAATGTCAGATTTTACGAACACGGAACAGATAGGGGAGGACTCATACTAATAAAAAGGAGGATGCTGATAGGCCCCAGGCAGTAGGAACAAATGAGGTATTGTCAGAAAATGTCCAGGGAATCCAGCCTGTGGAAAATACTACAGTGCAACCCTCAGCAGCCCTATGAGCTCAGGTAAAGCCAAGAATGATAACATAGATGAGAATAACATATGGGGGGGGTCATGAATGCTAGCTACCAATTATTAAACAAAACAAACCCAAATGTAACAAAACACTGTTGATTATGCTTTAGTATAAGGCCTTCATATTATGATACTATTGGGGATCCTGGGGAGCCCATCTGCACAAACAAGAACAGCCCTCTACATTGCAGTTGGGGAAAAGACATGAGGGTAACACTAACACAAGTCACTGGAGGTGGTAGGTGTGTGGGCACGGTTCCTAGTGGGAAGTGTCACCTATGTAATACCATGGAGAATGGAAAACAATCAACCGAGTGGCTAATCCCAGCCAACAACGCTAGGTGGGTTTGTTCGTGAGTGGGCGTAACTCTTTGTCTATCACTAAAACACTTTAATGCGTCTCGTGATTTTTGTATACAGGTGATAATTATACCAAGGATTCTATACCACCCTGAGGATTGTATGTATACCCAGCACACAGTGGCAAGTTATCATCTGGAAAGACGGGAACCATTCACGGCTCTAACTTTGGCCACCCTAATAATCCTGGGAGGAGCTGGAGTGGGGACCAGGGTAGCCTCATTGGTTAAACAAAATCAAGAATTTACTTCCTTACGTGTTGCTGCGGACGAGGACCTGACCCAAACTGAACAATCCATCTCGGCCCTGGAAAATCTATCAGGTCACTTCAGAGGTAGTGTTACAAAATCGTAGGGGATTAGATTTGGTATTTTTCAACAGGACGGGCTGTTTGCAGCCCTGAAAGAGGAATGCTGTGTATGCTGATCACACTGGAGTGGTAAGAGATACAATGGCAAGACCCAGGGAAGGGTTAGAAAAAAGGAAACGGGAGAATGAAGCCCAACAGAGCTGGTACGAATCTTGGTTTAATTATTCACCTTGGCTTACTACTTTATTATCAACAATAGCAGGACCTTTGTTGTTATTAATAATAGCACTAACTTTTGGACCATGTATTTTTAATAAATTGATTGCGATTGTAAAGGGATGTTTAGAAGCGGCACATCTAATGCTCATACATGCCAAATACGAGCCAATAAGTACCAACAAAGGAATCAAGGAAACATTAGTTCTTAGTAGCCAGGCATTGCAGAGATTCAATGAACAAAATGAGTAACTAAAAGAAAAAGGAGGGATTGTAATACACAATAAATGTTTGTTCATTGTCTTTTGTATTATAAAAACAAGGAGTTCTGTTTGAGGAATGGGAGTTGTGAAAACTCCTTTGCTAGACACTATGAAAATTCTTTTGCTTAATGTAACAAAATAGAGAACTCCCTCCCCTTCTCTCCTTCTGCATCTCAGTAGCCTCTTTTGTTAAAAAGAACACTGCTGCAAAGTTCATGTAACTATCTCCTGATAAGTTGTTAAACTAGTGTATCAACATCCTGCCTTCCTGTCTCACGCTGGGCCAACATGACCAAATAAAGAAAGAAGTTGAACCACAACGCTGAGGAAGACTACGGCCTTCATCTTCACGACCACCAGAGGGACAGAGACGACCCCCTAGCAACAGTGCGCGCAGTCGCAGAATACACCAGGATGTGCTGCGTAATCCTGAAATCACCAAGATATAAAAAGGGACCGTGGGGGGGGTGAGGTGCGCGCCGTTGGTGGAGCCGAGACTTCCCCGGCCGCCCAGCGCTGTTTTGCTTGCTGTTGCTTACTCAATAAATTCCTTTCTATTATTAATGCAATGCTCTCTGAAAATTAATTAAGGGGGCAACTTATAACATGAACCACTCCATATGCATATTTAGAATCTGTATATATAGTTCCACTTTTTCCCTTTAATAGTTCCAGGGCCCTGTATAGGGCATACAGCTCACAAGCCTGAGCTGACCATGATGGACTCAGGGGGCCTGATTCCACAGATTCCAGGTGTTTATTAATTATGGCATATCCTGTTTTTCTTTTTCCCTCTACTACTCGAGAGGAACCATCTATGAATAGTATCTCTCCCTTTTCTAATTCAGTATCTCTCAAATCAGGTCTCACTTTAGTCTGGGTCTCGATTACCTCCAAACAATTATGTTGTAGTTCCTCTGAGGGTTTTCCAAATAAAAATTGTGCTGGGCTCTGAGCAGAGGTTACCTTCAATTCTAAATCAGGGGAGTCAATTAGTATAGCTTCATACTTTAGGATCCGGCTGTCTGTTACCATTTCTCCGCTCTCTGTTGTAAGACACTTCTGACATTGTGTGGAGTATACACTTTTAAGGGAGCACTAAAAGTAATCTTTCTGACTTCTTCTATCAATAATGCTGTAGCAACCAAGGCTTGAAGACAAGCAGGCCACCCCCTACTTACTGGATCAAGTAATTTGGAACAATACCCCACAGGTTTTTTAATTCCTGCCCAATCTTGAGTAAGGACTCCATATGCTGTCTGGTTTGATGTGTTCACAAAAAGATAAAAGGGTTTCTCTAGATCTGGGAGACTTAATACAGGTGCTTGTATTAATGCTTTTTTTATTTCTTCAAATTTTTGATCATCTTCTGTGGACCACTTGAATCGATTATCAATTAGTTTTTCATATAAAAATTTAACTTTTTCACTGTAGCTTTCAAGCCACGGTCTACAATATCCTAATAATCCCAATACTTGCCGAATTTCCTTTTTAGTTTGTGGGGGTCTTAAGGAGAGGATCCCAGATACCCTGTCAGGATCCAATTTCTTTTCTCCCCTGCTTAACCAGTGTCCTAAGTATTTTACCTCCTGTTCCACAAATTGTAACTTTGATCGGGACACTTTTAATCCCTTTTCCCCCAGAAAATTTAACAAATTAATAGTGGCTTTTCGGGTTCCTTCTTCAGTCTCTCCAGCTATTAACAAATCATCCACATATTGCAATAACTTTACCTCCCCAGGTAATGTAAAATCTTGTAGAACTTTTTCCAAAGTTTGTCCAAATAGATTCGGTGACTCAGTAAACCCTTGTGGTAGCACAGTCCACCTTAATTGTTGTTTTCGTCCTGTCTCCGGGTCTTCCCACTCGAAAGCAAAGTAATCCCTGGAATTTTCATCTAAAGGACAGGTCCAAAAAGCATCTTTCAGATCTATTACACTATACCAAGTATATTTGGGAGAGACATGACTCAGCAGAGTGTAAGGATTTGCTACCACAGGGAATTTAGTGATTGTTCGCTGATTTACAGCTCTCAGATCCTGTACCAGTCTGTATGACCCATCCGATTTCTTCACAGGGAGGATGGGTGTATTATGAGGTGACATACACGGTTCTAAAGTCCCTTCCTCCAAAAGTCTATCAACTATAGGTTTTAATCCCCTTCGACCCTCCATTGGGATAGGATATTGTTTAATTCGAATAGGACGATGTGGATCCATTATCTGAACATTTATGGGGTCCATTTCCATTTTTCCAATTTCTCCCTCCTTATACCACACTAAAGGGTTAATAACTTCTTCATCTTTTTGGGTTAAAGTGTATAATTTGATTTGCAACTTATCCCCTTGACTCTGAATGCTTAAGTTCAATTTTAAAATCAAATCCCTTCCTAGTAAATTGTACCCCGCTTCAGGAAGCAAAAGTAAATCATTAAGACAAATCTTTTGATCAGTTTCTATTTCCACATCTTTTAAAACAGGAACCTTAAAGGGCTCCCCTCTTGCCCCTATTACAGACGTATAACTCTTCCCTTCTTTTATTCCCTCTGGGAGCTTTTGAATAGTGGATCTTTCAGCTCCTGTATCTACTAAAAATAGTACTTCTTCTTTATGGGGACCAATTAATAGTTTTATCAAGGGCTCTGTTGATGTTGAAGTCCCCAGAAGATATAGCCCCTGACACCCCTATTCTTCTTTAAACATTTTCTCGTCTTGTTCCCGCTTACGACAATTCTTCTGTAAATGTCCTCTTTTTTGACAATAGTAACAAGCGGGGATCGCTGAATTCCCTTGAGAAGGCTGGCCCCTAGGGGTTTCTTCTATACTTCTTCTCTTCTCCCTCTCTCCTAACAAGGGCTTTTTCTGACTTTCTTTTACTGCTGCTACAAAGATCTTGGCTTTTGTTTTTTGTTTCTCCTCATCTCTCCTGACATATACTTTTTGCGCTTCTCTAAGTAACTCTTCTAATCCTCTCTCTTGCCAATTTTCTAACTTTTCCAATTTCTTTCTCATGTCCACCCAGGATTTGGCTACGAATTGTGTTCTAAGGAGTGCGGTTCCAATTGCTGTATTCGGATCGATCCCCGAATACATTTGTAAACTTTTCTTTAATCTCTCCAACCATTCTGTTGGAGATTCCTCTTTTCCTTGTTGTTCATTGAATGTTTTATTAATGTTTTTTCCTCGTGGAACCGCTTCTCTGATCCCTTGTATAATCATTGTTCTCAAATCTCTCATGTTTTGTCTTCCCTGGGGTTGCTGGTGATCCCAGTGGGGATCCACATTTGGCCATTTTTGATCTCCTGGGGGTCCAGCTTGATTTTGTCTTTCCCAAATCCTCATTCCAGCTTGCCTAATCATTCCCCTTTCCTCAACAGTAAATAAGATTGCTAAAATGGATTGTATTTCTTCCCAGGTATAAGTGTTAGGACCCAGGAATTGATCTAGTCTTTCGGCTACTCCGAGGGGGTCATTTAACAGAGTCCCCATTTCTTTCCTAAAAGATCTCACCTCTGTGGTATTTAAAGGGACTGCCACGAACCCAAATCCTCCCTGATTGCCTCCAAGGGGTACTTCTCTTAATGGATATAGAGAGGTTTCTTCAGGTACGGCAGTCTTACTTCTTGTGCATGCAGCCGGAGGCAGGTCTAATTCTGGTGCTGTTTGTGGTGGAGGCAGGGACCATGGCTGCACTGCCGGAGAGATTACCAGAGGGGGAGGAGGGGGAGCCGGGAGTGTGTTATTAGGACCCAGAGGTGGTGGTGGTGGTGGTAAATTATCCAGTGGCTCCCATTCATCATTCTTTCTTTTTTCCTGCTTTTCCTCCCCTCCAGAATCCTCATTTGTTTTTAGTGCTAATATTGAGGCTGGACGTGGAGTCCCAATCCACAATTCTGCATACTCACTTTCTTCCTGACAGAAAGGCTCTTTTGAATTAACATATATATTCAAAGCCTGACAAATCCAATCATCAAACGATCCAAAAACAGGCCAGAAAACACACGGTCTTAAAGGTTTTTTTGGCCATTCTATCATACAGTAATGAACCAATTTTAATTTATTTTTTCCTTTTCTGGGGCCCCTATTGTTCCAATTTCCAATCATTATTCCTAATGGACTTTCTGGTGGTATATCTGGTATTTCGCTCCCTTTCTGGTCCTTGGTCTTTGATTTTATCTGACCCATCTGGGAATTTTACTAGTGGCAATTCCCACAGCCCTTGGTTGCCCCGAGTGAGAGTGTCTTGCAGGGGGCTTAGGACCTATCACCCACCCACGTATCACTCCATTCACCAGCCCAGCCCCCCCGACAGGAGATTAGAACCAGTGAGAAAACAAAAAGACTTCTACGCCTCAGACTTTAGAAGCCTCAGTTACACTCTCACACACAAACACGGGCAACCGTACCTTTACCCAACCGGATGGTATCTTACGAATCAGTCGTCTTCGTCCAGAGTCCAACCGGACGGTATCCACAAGCGTCTTCGTCTGGGATCGAACCAGACGGTATCCAAACGACTGTCGTCTTCGTCCGGTTCGATCCCGGACACCGGAACCCAACCAGACGGTATCCAAACGACCCTGTCGTCCTCGTCCGGATCTTCGCGCGCAGAATTACAGGCACAAAAACACAGCCGGCAAGGGAGCTCAAAAAAAATCAAAATTCTTTGCTTACCTTTATTCAGGTTCAGGATGGCATTAGTCCCGATCTGACTCAAACAGGAGCCACCAAATGGTGGGGCGCCCCTCCTAGAGTAAATCAGAATTCAGGAACGATAGCCATCCCGGACGAGCCCCCAAATTGTTATAAATGGCTCAGGATTCAAATTAGAATTAAATGAAAAATAGGATTTATTAAAGGATATAAAGGAATAGAGGTAAGTAAACAGCGCTGGGTGCACCAGGAGTCTCCGCTCCACCAGGATGCACACCAATTACATCAAGCAACTGATTTTTATGCTCCTAGACTAATACATATTCATTACTACTTCTAAAAAAAAGAGATTATTAAAATTAGCTTCCGGGGTGCAGTCCCTCCTACTGGAGCATGCGCAGTCTCCTCTGGGGTCTCTTCTGGGGGTCTCTAGGGGTCTTCCATGCTGAAGGCTCGCAGTCTTCCTCTTCCCCTTTGTACTTACTGGGCACCATCCCAAGTTTACGGAACACCTTCTTCAAAACACCTTCTTCAAATCTTGTCTCCCAGCCGCCTTTCAGCTTCTTTCTCGGCCCCCCCCCTAACCAGATACCAAAGATCCACATAGTATCCCATAACAGTCACTAGTTGTTATCAGTTGTTCTGAAACTCCCAGACACACGGGTAATTAAAACATTCTTCCCCTGCCATTCACAGACACATCTATAGCAGTGTTAGAAATAGAAGTCCAGAATAACAAAAGCAAACAGGTTCATAAATTTAAGAAGGGATAAATTGGCTAGAATGAGGAATGAGGGGGAGACTGGGACACACGGCAGCTGTGGTTCAAGCATTGAATTGCCAGTGCAGGGCCCAGAGGCAGACAGGATTCAAACATTTCAAACAGAATTGTTCTTTATGGACACGAATTGTTAAAACATTCCTCACAGGACATTTTCTTCCTGGGGGCTCTGAACGCATGTCAGACCTGCTTGTGCTCCATCATCAGCTTTTTCAGCGTTGAGTCATATTGGTTCCATGTTTCAGCCTCAAGATTTTTGAGCTTATGGGCCATCAGTATGCGATGCCTTCTTTCTTCTATCTTAGCGCGTACAGAGCGCGCTCCCTGCAGGCAAGGAAAACACATCCGCATGCAGCGTTAGTCTCCTAGGACTGGGCACAGGCAGGAGCACAGGGACGGTGGGCAGCCACATCTGCTGCTTCTGCCCTGCTCTGGAATCTCCCAGGGGAAACGGGGCTGGGAAATGCCTATGGCGTACCGTTGTTGAAGGGTCCTGAGGATTATCCAGGCACTCAGGGGTCCTAGGCTTTGGGTAAGCTGGAGGTCTTGGTTTCTTCAGCTCCTCAGTCCTCCCATGAATTGGTGGCAGGAATCTGAAAAGACACAGCAGGCTTAGCTTATGGGAGTACACTTGGAGGCAGTTTCTAAGAGCTGGGCTCACAGCTCACAGCTTAGCTCCAGCAGCACAAGGTGCTTCCGCAGGAGGAAGACCACGACCACACCAGGGCAACAGCTGTCCCTTTGATGTTTCCAGTGCCTTTTGGCATGAGCACATTCACTGCAGCCAAGGGAAACATCTCACTGGCACAAAACCATCTGACTTCCTCCACTTGTGTGGGGAAGAAGGGACAGAATTGTCCCAAGGCCTCACTCAGGCCCCTAGCTGCGGGATGTGTTGCTATGTCCCACGCTGACGCACACCATCAGACACGGCCCCCTTGGCCCTTTGCACCCACAGCCTTCCCCTCAGGACCTGTGTCGTGGAAAGGCCTGGGAATGCCGAGAAGCCCCTGGGTTGACATTGCACCCAGCTCCTTCCTGTGTCAAGAGGAAGGGGAGGGCTTCAAGCCCAGGAAACCTCAGAACACAGTGCAGGGGCTCAGGGCCTCCAGGGCTGTTCCCAAGCCTCAGCTAGACCGGTGCACACTTACTCTGCCTGTGCTCTCCTCAGGGGCTGTGGCTCTTCCTGCCTCCCCTCTGGTGCCTTTGGGCTCGCACCGCTCTGGCCTTTCTCATTCTTTTTCATCCTCTCCATTAGCTGCTGTGCCGGAGACCTGCACTGCTCCCCTCCCTCCCAAGGAGCAGGGGAAATGCCTGTTGGGACTGTTATAAATGGCTCAGGATTCAAATTAGAATTAAATGAAAAATAGGATTTATTAAAGGATATAAAGGAATAGAGGTAAGCAAACAGCGCTGGGTGCACCAGGAGTCTCCGCTCCACCAGGATGCACACCAATTACATCAAGCAACTGATTTTTATGCTCCTAGACTAATACATATTCATTACTACTTCTAAAAAAAAGAGATTATTAAAATTAGCTTCCGGGGTGCAGTCCCTCCTACTGGAGCATGCGCAGTCTCCTCTGGGGTCTCTTCTGGGGGTCTCTAGGGGTCTTCCATGCTGAAGGCTCGCAGTCTTCCTCTTCCCCTTTGTACTTACTGGGCACCATCCCAAGTTTACGGAACACCTTCTTCAAAACACCTTCTTCAAATCTTGTCTCCCAGCCGCCTTTCAGCTTCTTTCTCGGCCCCCCCCCTAACCAGATACCAAAGATCCACATAGTATCCCATAACAGTCACTAGTTGTTATCAGTTGTTCTGAAACTCCCAGACACACGGGTAATTAAAACATTCTTCCCCAGCCATTCACAGACACATCTATAGCAGTGTTAGAAATAGAAGTCCAGAATAACAAAAGCAAACAGGTTCATAAATTTAAGAAGGGATAAATTGGCTAGAATGAGGAATGAGGGGGAGACTGGGACACACTGCAGCTGTGGTTCAAGCATTGAATTGCCAGTGCAGGGCCCAGAGGCAGACAGGATTCAAACATTTCAAACAGAATTGTTCTTTATGGACACGAATTGTTAAAACATTCCTCACAATCCCTTATCTTCTTTTCAATATCCCCAATTCGTGTCTCTTCTGTTATTAATAATTGGATTTCATCAGTTTGTTCTTGGAGGGTCCAATTCTTAAGCATCATAATTGACATATTCCCTTCTTTTTTTAATGAAGTTATTACCAATGTACTATTTATCACCCGGCGTATTAATAGTGTAAGACAAGGTATCATACAAGGTACAAATAATAATGTCATTATACCACATAATAATAAAAATAACACCCTTTTAACCCATGGTCCACCAGGCAGCCATGAAAATAAATCCCATTCCATATCCTTCCAGGTTTGTGTTGGGACGTGGGCTAATTTTCTAATTTCCTTGGTTATCTTTTTAACTACTTTCCCATTATCGTCAATTTGTAAACAACAATTAGAATAATTTAGTTTACCACACACACCCCCTTCTTCTGCTAGTAAATAGTCCAAGACCATTCTATGTTGGAAAATAGCATTCCTCATCTGGGTAGATTGGTCAGCTAGGAGATCCAGAGCTGTTGCTGTTTGATTAGTTATTATTTCGAGAACTGCTTGTAACCTAATTATGCGATTCAAATTATAAATAGGTTCTCGAGCTCCAGATATTACTTCATTCGGATTCCATGTAGCTGGTCCATAATACTGTATGATTCTTTCAGGGGGCCATTCATTTTCTCTCCATTTTTGAGCACTACCTCCAGCTAAAGAGGTATCAATATATCGTTTCTCCCTATTGAGATCATCATATAATTTTTACTCCTAAGTGATTCCCTTGTATTTGAGATAATAAAAAGAATAAAGGTCTTATGTATCCCACGTAGCATATTCCTGACCAATCTTTTGGTAACCTTTTATAGGCCCGTTTGCCACATATCCAATAATGTCCTTTTAAAGCCCACGTCCCATTTGGAAAAGGACCATCCCAGTTTTTTCTATTCCTTGGGGCATGAAAATACAAGGTGTTCTCGTTACCAAGTGGCCCAGTTACAATGTTTGCTTCCTTAATACTCGTATATATACACTTCCAAGCCCCTACACTAGATTCCCACTCACAATTACAGCTAATTTCTCCTTCACGACTTGTCATATTATTGGCTGACCAGAAATGTTTAAAAAAACACTTGCGTCCCGTTCTCATTTTGCCACCTCCAGCGATAGATTTTTACCACGTGCTGTTCCCTAGTGGTGTTATCACGCTGACAACTCAAGATTTGAACATCGAATTGTCCTTTTGATTGTGCTCTTGCCATGGCTTTACACCCAGGTCCAAAGAATTCCTTAGATGAGCATTTCAGCCAAGTCCCATTTTTCAGCTGGACATGTGTAGCATTCCATTTTCCTTTACTTGCTGTACAGTTTATAGGTCTACATTCAGGATCAGTACATTCATATCCAGGGGACAGAGTCCATTTACAAATGCTTTCTCCCACCTTTACTGTCCCTGTTCTGTTTAAACAATATATACCTTTTTCTGATGAATACAATTGCCACGGGCCTTCTTCCTCTTTCCAGAATTGTGTTCCATTATGAACTTCACTTAAATTACTAACCCACCATTTAGGTTCAACTGGGCCAGCTACCCAAGGCCAACTTTCAGCTCCTCTTGGTCCCCCACAAACCCAGCAATTGCTAAGATTAAAAGTCTTAGCCACTTCCTCCCCCAGAATAAAAAAGTTATTCCCATGGCTCAATTGCCCTTGTAAGAATAGTACCAGGAAGTATAGCATCCTTCTCATCCTTCTACGTCGTCCGGGGGGGGTATGTAGGGGTGTGAGAAATGTCCTCAATCAAGGGGTTGGATCCACTTCCAGAATCTACTTAAACTGGTGTCACTGTTCAGCCTTCGAGGGTGGTTCAGCTCCTGGAAAACTAATTACAATAGGTTAAAAAAAAAAAAAAACTCTTACTACATACATACATTTTTCGTCTGCTCGCTTGTTTCTTTTTCTGGGACAGCTTGATTTCAGTGCGGGAGAAGTCCGGTCGAGGCCCTCACACTCGGCAGTCAATACCCGTAGGGGTTGCCTCCCTCGGTAGACTATACACACTATACACACCGCAGTGGAGAGTCCTGCCCCGGTCTTGCCTTCTCCCCTTTCTTCATTGCAGGCTTGTCCCTTTCTTCTGGTATTTCATGCAGAGCAGGCCCTATTTCCGGAACATTAGTTCCCCAGGAGCGGACTCAACCTTCCAGGTTTTGGGTATTTATTGGTCCTTTCACTCTGGATGCATGGGTCCAACCCCTTTCTGCTGTTCTCACAGCTGTTTCAGTGGTAAGTAAAACAAGATACGGTCCCTCCCACCGGGGTTGTAAGGATTCTTCTTTCCAAGTTTTTATTAAGACCTTATCCCCTGGTTGTATTTGATGGATGGTAAACCCTAAAGGTGGTGTCTGAACCAGTATTCCAATTTCTCTTAGTTCTTGCAACCTCTTCCCAATAGTAATTATATATTTCTGGATACTTCGATCCTCAACTACATTATCCCCCAGGGGCATTCCCTGTGAGTAAGGCATACCGTATAACATTTCATATGGTGATAATCCAGTCTCACTGTGTGATTTAGTTCTTATGTTTAAAAGTGCCAATGGTAAACATCGAGTCCAGGGCAATTGTGTCTCAATCATCAATTTAGCCAATTGCTGTTTTATTGTTTGATTCATTCTCTCTACTTTCCCTGAGCTTTGTGGGTGCCATGGAGTATGATATTCCCACTGAATACCTAATGATTGACATAATAATTTTATTATTTTAGAAGTAAAGTGTGTGCCTTGGTCAGAATCAATGTACTGGATTATCCCATATCTAGGTATCAGATGTTCCAATAAAATTTTTGTCACCGTTTGCGCCGTAGCTCGTGCCACAGGATAAGCTTCCACCCATTGTGTTAAATGGTCAACAATTACCAATAAATACTTGATTCTCCCTACTTTAGGCAATTCAGTAAAATCAACTTGTACTCTCTCAAAAGGCCGATATGCTGTTTTTCTTCCTCCCGCTGCCGCCTGTCGAAATATTTTCTTATTTATTTTCTGACAAGTTAAACAACCTTGTGTGATTTGCTTTGCTATTTCAAAAACCCCTATACAACCAAATTGTTTAAGTAAGTGATTACTTAATGCTCTTGTACCCCAGTGTGTTTGGGTATGCAAACGTTCCAATATTTGTCTTGCATAAGCTTTTGGTAACATTTCTCGTCCATCTGGCAATGTCCATTTTCCTTGTTCTAATTTAGCACCTATTTTCTCCAGTTTTGTTTGTTCTTCAGGAGTAAACTTCTTTTCTTCTTCTTGTTTTTCTTCTTCTTGTCTTACTTCTTCCTGTACTATATTAATTTTAGCAGCCTGAGTTCTTAAAGCTGCTTCCTGAGCTTCTTTATCTGCTAGATTATTTCCCCTAGTGTGGTATTCCAATCCTTTCTGATGCCCTCTTACATGTACTACTGCTATTTCTTTAGGTTCCCTTAAAGCTTTTAAAATTTTCCTTATTAATTCTTGAGACTTCCCCGGCCGCCCAGCGCTGTTTTGCTTGCTGTTGCTTACTCAATAAATTCCTTTCTATTATTAATGCAATGCTCTCTGAAAATTAATTAAGGGGGCAACTTATAACAAATTTGGTGCCGTGACTCGGATGAAGGCAATCTGATTGAAAGACCTTCGGAGGGGGCGCCCCGCTGATTTCAGCGGCCTTCGCTAGGACTGCTTTCATTCAAATCCTTCACCGACGAACCCTAAATTCGGCAGCAAGCAAATAAAGCCGGCAACCCCTAGTAATCTTTGTGCACGAAGACCGAACGAAGACTCAGGAGTGAGTAAGTATAGGCCGGTGATCCGTTCGGTTGGGGTTGGGTATCCTGGAGCGTGTCGCTGTGAGACGTCCAATTGCGGACGAAGCGAGTGCGGACCCCTCGGTAGTGCGGTTCCCACATCCCGCGAAGGACTGGGCCACGAAAAGGGGGAAGCGATTTGTGTGTGTGTGTGAAGGCGCTCCAGAAGATGGGACAGAAGAAGAGTAAGCCTTCTGGTCCCATGGGCGGGGTAACGTCTGATGTTAGGTTACCCCAGGATTAATGATTAAAAATTGGGAGGATTCCCCTTTTAGGCGGGGAAGGAATAAAGTAAAAATGATACATTATTGTGTTGAAGTTTGGGGTGGTAAACAGATTTGAGGAGACCACCTTTACTGGCCCGTATTTGGGTCCTTTGAAGATTGGGTTTGCCAGGCCCTAAATATTTATGTAAACTCAAAAGAACCTTTTAGTTTGGAAGAAAGTGAATATGCACATTTGTGGATCAGCTCGGAAACTCGAGCCAATTTATATCCTCTAAAAGAAAAAGGAGGGGATGGGAGGCACAAGAAAAACCGAGAATTAGAGATCCCAGCCCCACTGCCTCCCTATATTCCACCACCCCCACCTGCAGCCCCTCCGACTCCCGGGCTTCTTAATCTGCAACCCCAGGGGGATGCCAATAACAACTCTGATTCTAGCACTCAGGGATTAGTGACTAGGAATATATGGCAGTCCCCATTAACTCCAGGGACGTCTGAGATTTTAAGAAAGAGACAGGAGGAGGGTAAGCGAGCTTTAATGGCAACTGGCATAATGTTTGCAGCTGCTGAGGAATAATTCTAACTGGAATAATAACTGCACATTGTATATTGTATATATAAAAGCCCGGGCATTTTTGTTAAAGTGTTCTTTTATACATATGTTAATATGTTAATATGTAAATATAAGAACTGCCATTGAGGTGTATGTCTAAGGGAACAAAATTTGCCCAGGCATATTATCGGCTCATCAGGTTTAAATGTCCCCAGTGTAATTGTCAACAGGCAGTTAATTTACAGTGGTTTGATTTTACTTGTGTATCTGTATATTGTGGATTTTGGAGGGATTGGGATTGACTAGTAAAGAGCTTCTAGGAAAACGGTGGAATATTAACCACTGTAGATTACAATAGGAAAAGTTCAAAGCAAAGAAATCCCGAGGAAAAGCCTCCTAGGATGTATACTAACACATTGGAGGGATATAGTGGGCTGAGAGGGTACAGTGAGTAAAAGAGCCCTTATCAAATATTGTAATCAGTGGTGGCCACTTTATAAAGTAGAGGATGGAGCGGAGTGGCCCTTAAATGGAACTACTAATTATAACACCATATTACAGTCAATGTTGTTTTTGTGGAAAGAAGGAAAACAGGATGAAATGTTGTATATTGATGTTGTTTCAGCATCTTGGAGGGAAAAGGTACGGAATTAAGTTGGCCCCTGACTGAGCCTTTGATGTCGGCATTAGAAAAGTAAAGGCTAGAGAAAGATAAAGGAAGTGTTAAAAGGTTTGTGGAAAGTGTTAAAGGTATTCGAAGTTGAATGAGCAGGGAAAGGTGATGTAGGTATTATCTAAGTAACAGTCTAGAAGTTTTGGTATATTTGCATATTTGCTGTGGTGTTTGTTCAGTTTCCCAAGCATCAGGGAGGGGGGAACAGCCTGCTCCACCAGGGGCCTCTCCAGCGGCCGCAGGGGGGCTTTGGCTCCAGCGCCTGGAGCGCCTCCTCCCCCTCCTTCTGCACTGACTTTGGTGTCTGCGGGGGGGTTTCTCGCTCTCCCAGCTGCTGTTGAGCAGCAGGTTTTTGTTTGTTTGTTTGTTTGTTTGTTTTCGTGGATGTGCTCTCACAGAGGCATGGACTATGTTACTATGGCTTGGCTCTGGGCAGCAGTGGGCCCCTTTAGGGCCAGATGAAATTGTCCCTTATCTACCACGGGGAGGTTTCTGTTTTTGTTTTGTTTTGTTTTTCACGGGGGCTGCCACTGCAGTTTCCCACCCCCACACCCCTCACACACCCTCAAACCTTGCCATCAAACCCAATACACTGGAGCAGCTAAATCATTACTGACTTGTAAAGTATCAGGGATTAAATTAACTAATGAAACCCTAAATGTGATGGGGGTAGAAGGGACTGGGATAACAGTGCCACTTTTGGGGGATACCAAGCTGAGACCAGGGGATAAAATGATCACTGGGCAATTATTGTATGTATCCAAGGCGTAAACTAACTTGTTGGGAAGGGATTTGATGATTAAATTGGGCATTCAACTAGTAAATTGTTAGACTGGAATAACAGTGTTATTAATGGAGTGCTCTCAGGCCCTGAGAGCAAACGTATATTCACCTCTGACTGGAAAGACCCTGAAATGGGGGCGGAAGCAACAATATAGGTGGACAATTTTACTTTAGGGGTTTACAGGGCCACCTATCTATTTGGGTAAATTCTAAAAAAGATTTTGGAGCAATTACAACCTCCCAAGGAGGTATTAATGTTATAAATATGTGGATCATTTTAAGGAAAATCAATACTCCCTGATGGGAGAGAAATGCTGAATAAAGTGATAATGAGGCAAATAACTGTTTTACATCAGAAGAATCATTGGGAGGTGCAAGCAATGTGTGATGTTGTTCTAAGAAAGCATGTCTGTGTAGGAATATATACTTTAGGGAAGCACACATGCAGAGGATGTACCATATGTCAAAGGGTAAATAAAAAGGTCTTCTGTAACCTATCTAGAGGGGGACGGGAGCCAGGGCTTTGACCTTTCCAAAGTATACAGGTAGACTTTACTGAGTTACTTGTTTGTCCTAATCGACCACGTGACTGAATGGGTGTAAAGCTTTACTGCAAGGATTAAAGCAGACCTTAGAGATTGAGTGGGATTTTCACAGCCCCTGGCACCCCTCCTCTTCTGGAAAGGTAGAGCGAATGAATGGTGAAATTAAGAAACAACTAACAAAACTTGTGCTGGAAACTAAGGCTTCTTGGTTAAAATGCTTACCTCTTGCACTGTTAAACATATGGACACAGCCCAGAACTGATATAGGAATTTCTCCTTTTGAAATGCTATATGGTATGCCCTATGACTCGGAATTGCCACTTGATCACCCTCAATTCTAATTAAGACTTGGAAAGAGACTTCTTTAACACCACGATGGGGAAGGCCCCTATGTTGTTTTGCTTACCACAGAAACGGCTATTCAAACTGCGGAGAAAGGATGGACGCATGCCGGCCGAGTGAAAGGACCTATCCGGGAACGTAAATGGGAGGCAGCTCCAGGCCCTGACGACTTGAAGCTGACGCTAAGACGGACTCGATAAGTATTGTGTATTATCTGTGTATCGTGGGAAGGGGAGGAGGCCCTGTTTCGAAGGCTCCCTAGTAGGTTCCCCTGAAGAACACTGCTGCTGCCAAGAAGAACCGATACCTTGTAGTTCGCTGCAACCGAACTGACAAGCGAGGCAGAGAAGTGAAAACGGTGGGGGACTGAGGGGCCGACAATTTAGATGGGCTCCGACCACCTCCTACGATACATGGGAGTCAGTATCATCGTTTTGGTCAGCTATGGGTCTGCGCATCCCCACCAGCCTTTTAAATGGAGCTTAATCAGATGGGAGGATCAATTCATCATCCAGCAAACGACGACAGCGGGTGCTCCCAGTTTCCGCATCACATTATGTGACCTGGCGTCAGTGCAGCCATGCTTTAACCTATCAGGATTTTATTTCTGCCCAAGTTCTAACCCAGGAAAGGGGTACTGTAATTATCCAAACGCATATTATTGTGCATACTGGGGGTGTGAAACCATTGCTATGGACTGGACACTTGGGGCTGGTCGGAATAAATTCTTACAAGTGGGATATGGGCCGCAAGGTTGTAACTGACAAGTGGATCCCCGTTACAGGTGGCAAGGGCATGGTATAGGGTATACAGGAACCTTCCATGGAAATAAAGAAATTTGCAAGGTTCTATATATAAATATAACAAACTTGGACGATACTAGCTGGGTACTAGGAAAATGTCAGATTTTACGAACACGGAACAGATAGGGGAGGACTCATACTAATAAAAAGGAGGATGCTGATAGGCCCCAGGCAGTAGGAACAAATGAGGTATTGTCAGAAAATGTCCAGGGAATCCAGCCTGTGGAAAATACTACAGTGCAACCCTCAGCAGCCCTATGAGCTCAGGTAAAGCCAAGAATGATAACATAGATGAGAATAACATATGGGGGGGGTCATGAATGCTAGCTACCAATTATTAAACAAAACAAACCCAAATGTAACAAAACACTGTTGATTATGCTTTAGTATAAGGCCTTCATATTATGATACTATTGGGGATCCTGGGGAGCCCATCTGCACAAACAAGAACAGCCCTCTACATTGCAGTTGGGGAAAAGACATGAGGGTAACACTAACACAAGTCACTGGAGGTGGTAGGTGTGTGGGCACGGTTCCTAGTGGGAAGTGTCACCTATGTAATACCATGGAGAATGGAAAACAATCAACCGAGTGGCTAATCCCAGCCAACAACGCTAGGTGGGTTTGTTCGTGAGTGGGCGTAACTCTTTGTCTATCACTAAAACACTTTAATGCGTCTCGTGATTTTTGTATACAGGTGATAATTATACCAAGGATTCTATACCACCCTGAGGATTGTATGTATACCCAGCACACAGTGGCAAGTTATCATCTGGAAAGACGGGAACCATTCACGGCTCTAACTTTGGCCACCCTAATAATCCTGGGAGGAGCTGGAGTGGGGACCAGGGTAGCCTCATTGGTTAAACAAAATCAAGAATTTACTTCCTTACGTGTTGCTGCGGACGAGGACCTGACCCAAACTGAACAATCCATCTCGGCCCTGGAAAATCTATCAGGTCACTTCAGAGGTAGTGTTACAAAATCGTAGGGGATTAGATTTGGTATTTTTCAACAGGACGGGCTGTTTGCAGCCCTGAAAGAGGAATGCTGTGTATGCTGATCACACTGGAGTGGTAAGAGATACAATGGCAAGACCCAGGGAAGGGTTAGAAAAAAGGAAACGGGAGAATGAAGCCCAACAGAGCTGGTACGAATCTTGGTTTAATTATTCACCTTGGCTTACTACTTTATTATCAACAATAGCAGGACCTTTGTTGTTATTAATAATAGCACTAACTTTTGGACCATGTATTTTTAATAAATTGATTGCGATTGTAAAGGGATGTTTAGAAGCGGCACATCTAATGCTCATACATGCCAAATACGAGCCAATAAGTACCAACAAAGGAATCAAGGAAACATTAGTTCTTAGTAGCCAGGCATTGCAGAGATTCAATGAACAAAATGAGTAACTAAAAGAAAAAGGAGGGATTGTAATACACAATAAATGTTTGTTCATTGTCTTTTGTATTATAAAAACAAGGAGTTCTGTTTGAGGAATGGGAGTTGTGAAAACTCCTTTGCTAGACACTATGAAAATTCTTTTGCTTAATGTAACAAAATAGAGAACTCCCTCCCCTTCTCTCCTTCTGCATCTCAGTAGCCTCTTTTGTTAAAAAGAACACTGCTGCAAAGTTCATGTAACTATCTCCTGATAAGTTGTTAAACTAGTGTATCAACATCCTGCCTTCCTGTCTCACGCTGGGCCAACATGACCAAATAAAGAAAGAAGTTGAACCACAACGCTGAGGAAGACTACGGCCTTCATCTTCACGACCACCAGAGGGACAGAGACGACCCCCTAGCAACAGTGCGCGCAGTCGCAGAATACACCAGGATGTGCTGCGTAATCCTGAAATCACCAAGATATAAAAAGGGACCGTGGGGGGGGTGAGGTGCGCGCCGTTGGTGGAGCCGAGACTTCCCCGGCCGCCCAGCGCTGTTTTGCTTGCTGTTGCTTACTCAATAAATTCCTTTCTATTATTAATGCAATGCTCTCTGAAAATTAATTAAGGGGGCAACTTATAACATGAACCACTCCATATGCATATTTAGAATCTGTATATATAGTTCCACTTTTTCCCTTTAATAGTTCCAGGGCCCTGTATAGGGCATACATAGCATACAAGCCTGAGCTGACCATGATGGACTCAGGGGGCCTGATTCCACAGATTCCAGGTGTTTATTAATTATGGCATATCCTGTTTTTCTTTTTCCCTCTACTACTCGAGAGGAACCATCTATGAATAGTATCTCTCCCTTTTCTAATTCAGTATCTCTCAAATCAGGTCTCACTTTAGTCTGGGTCTCGATTACCTCCAAACAATTATGTTGTAGTTCCTCTGAGGGTTTTCCAAATAAAAATTGTGCTGGGCTCTGAGCAGAGGTTACCTTCAATTCTAAATCAGGGGAGTCAATTAGTATAGCTTCATACTTTAGGATCCGGCTGTCTGTTAACCATTTCTCCGCTCTCTGTTGTAAGACACTTCTGACATTGTGTGGAGTATACACTTTTAAGGGAGCACTAAAAGTAATCTTTCTGACTTCTTCTATCAATAATGCTGTAGCAACCAAGGCTTGAAGACAAGCAGGCCACCCCCTACTTACTGGATCAAGTAATTTGGAACAATACCCCACAGGTTTTTTAATTCCTGCCCAATCTTGAGTAAGGACTCCATATGCTGTCTGGTTTGATGTGTTCACAAAAAGATAAAAGGGTTTCTCTAGATCTGGGAGACTTAATACAGGTGCTTGTATTAATGCTTTTTTTATTTCTTCAAATTTTTGATCATCTTCTGTGGACCACTTGAATCGATTATCAATTAGTTTTTCATATAAAAATTTAACTTTTTCACTGTAGCTTTCAAGCCACGGTCTACAATATCCTAATAATCCCAATACTTGCCAAATTTCCTTTTTAGTTTGTGGGGGTCTTAAGGAGAGGATCCCAGATACCCTGTCAGGATCCAATTTCTTTTCTCCCCTGCTTAACCAGTGTCCTAAGTATTTTACCTCCTGTTCCACAAATTGTAACTTTGATCGGGACACTTTTAATCCCTTTTCCCCCAGAAAATTTAACAAATTAATAGTGGCTTTTCGGGTTCCTTCTTCAGTCTCTCCAGCTATTAACAAATCATCCACATATTGCAATAACTTTACCTCCCCAGGTAATGTAAAATCTTGTAGAACTTTTTCCAAAGTTTGTCCAAATAGATTCGGTGACTCAGTAAACCCTTGTGGTAGCACAGTCCACCTTAATTGTTGTTTTCGTCCTGTCTCCGGGTCTTCCCACTCGAAAGCAAAGTAATCCCTGGAATTTTCATCTAAAGGACAGGTCCAAAAAGCATCTTTCAGATCTATTACACTATACCAAGTATATTTGGGAGAGACATGACTCAGCAGAGTGTAAGGATTTGCTACCACAGGGAATTTAGTGATTGTTCGCTGATTTACAGCTCTCAGATCCTGTACCAGTCTGTATGACCCATCCGATTTCTTCACAGGGAGGATGGGTGTATTATGAGGTGACATACACGGTTCTAAAGTCCCTTCCTCCAAAAGTCTATCAACTATAGGTTTTAATCCCCTTCGACCCTCCATTGGGATAGGATATTGTTTAATTCGAATAGGACGATGTGGATCCGTTATCTGAACATTTATGGGGTCCATTTCCATTTTTCCAATTTCTCCCTCCTTATACCACACTGAAGGGTTAATAACTTCTTCATCTTTTTGGGTTAAAGTGTATAATTTGATTTGCAACTTATCCCCTTGACTCTGAATGCTTAAGTTCAATTTTAAAATCAAATCCCTTCCTAGTAAATTGTACCCCGCTTCAGGAAGCAAAAGTAAATCATTAAGACAAATCTTTTGATCAGTTTCTATTTCCACATCTTTTAAAACAGGAACCTTAAAGGGCTCCCCTCTTGCCCCTATTACAGACGTATAACTCTTCCCTTCTTTTATTCCCTCTGGGAGCTTTTGAATAGTGGATCTTTCAGCTCCTGTATCTACTAAAAATAGTACTTCTTCTTTATGGGGACCAATTAATAGTTTTATCAAGGGCTCTGTTGATGTTGAAGTCCCCAGAAGATATAGCCCCTGACACCCCTATTCTTCTTTAAACATTTTCTCGTCTTGTTCCCGCTTACGACAATTCTTCTGTAAATGTCCTCTTTTTTGACAATAGTAACAAGCGGGGATCGCTGAATTCCCTTGAGAAGGCTGGCCCCTAGGGGTTTCTTCTATACTTCTTCTCTTCTCCCTCTCTCCTAACAAGGGCTTTTTCTGACTTTCTTTTACTGCTGCTACAAAGATCTTGGCTTTTGTTTTTTGTTTCTCCTCATCTCTCCTGACATATACTTTTTGCGCTTCTCTAAGTAACTCTTCTAATCCTCTCTCTTGCCAATTTTCTAACTTTTCCAATTTCTTTCTCATGTCCACCCAGGATTTGGCTACGAATTGTGTTCTAAGGAGTGCGGTTCCAATTGCTGTATTCGGATCGATCCCCGAATACATTTGTAAACTTTTCTTTAATCTCTCCAACCATTCTGTTGGAGATTCCTCTTTTCCTTGTTGTTCATTGAATGTTTTATTAATGTTTTTTCCTCGTGGAACCGCTTCTCTGATCCCTTGTATAATCATTGTTCTCAAATCTCTCATGTTTTGTCTTCCCTGGGGTTGCTGGTGATCCCAGTGGGGATCCACATTTGGCCATTTTTGATCTCCTGGGGGTCCAGCTTGATTTTGTCTTTCCCAAATCCTCATTCCAGCTTGCCTAATCATTCCCCTTTCCTCAACAGTAAATAAGATTGCTAAAATGGATTGTATTTCTTCCCAGGTATAAGTGTTAGGACCCAGGAATTGATCTAGTCTTTCGGCTACTCCGAGGGGGTCATTTAACAGAGTCCCCATTTCTTTCCTAAAAGATCTCACCTCTGTGGTATTTAAAGGGACTGCCACGAACCCAAATCCTCCCTGATTGCCTCCAAGGGGTACTTCTCTTAATGGATATAGAGAGGTTTCTTCAGGTACGGCAGTCTTACTTCTTGTGCATGCAGCCGGAGGCAGGTCTAATTCTGGTGCTGTTTGTGGTGGAGGCAGGGACCATGGCTGCACTGCCGGAGAGATTACCAGAGGGGGAGGAGGGGGAGCCGGGAGTGTGTTATTAGGACCCAGAGGTGGTGGTGGTGGTGGTAAATTATCCAGCGGCTCCCATTCATCATTCTTTCTTTTTTCCTGCTTTTCCTCCCCTCCAGAATCCTCATTTGTTTTTAGTGCTAATATTGAGGCTGGACGTGGAGTCCCAATCCACAATTCTGCATACTCACTTTCTTCCTGACAGAAAGGCTCTTTTGAATTAACATATATATTCAAAGCCTGACAAATCCAATCATCAAACGATCCAAAAACAGGCCAGAAAACACACGGTCTTAAAGGTTTTTTTGGCCATTCTATCATACAGTAATGAACCAATTGTAATTTATTTTTTCCTTTTCTGGGGCCCCTATTGTTCCAATTTCCAATCATTATTCCTAATGGACTTTCTGGTGGTATATCTGGTATTTCGCTCCCTTTCTGGTCCTTGGTCTTTGATTTTATCTGACCCATCTGGGAATTTTACTAGTGGCAATTCCCACAGCCCTTGGTTGCCCCGAGTGAGAGTGTCTTGCAGGGGGCTTAGGACCTATCACCCACCCACGTATCACTCCATTCACCAGCCCAGCCCCCCCGACAGGAGATTAGAACCAGTGAGAAAACAAAAAGACTTCTACGCCTCAGACTTTAGAAGCCTCAGTTACACTCTCACACACAAACACGGGCAACCGTACCTTTACCCAACCGGACGGTATCTTACGAATCAGTCGTCTTCGTCCAGAGTCCAACCGGACGGTATCCACAAGCGTCTTCGTCTGGGATCGAACCAGACGGTATCCAAACGACTGTCGTCTTCGTCTGGTTCGATCCCGGACACCGGAACCCAACCAGACGGTATCCAAACGACCCTGTCGTCCTCGTCCGGATCTTCGCGCGCAGAATTACAGGCACAAAAACACAGCCGGCAAGGGAGCTCAAAAAAAATCAAAATTCTTTGCTTACCTTTATTCAGGTTCAGGATGGCATTAGTCCCGATCTGACTCAAACAGGAGCCACCAAATGGTGGGGCGCCCCTCCTAGAGTAAATCAGAATTCAGGAACGATAGCCATCCCGGACGAGCCCCCAAATTGTTATAAATGGCTCAGGATTCAAATTAGAATTAAATGAAAAATAGGATTTATTAAAGGATATAAAGGAATAGAGGTAAGCAAACAGCGCTGGGTGCACCAGGAGTCTCCGCTCCACCAGGATGCACACCAATTACATCAAGCAACTGATTTTTATGCTCCTAGACTAATACATATTCATTACTACTTCTAAAAAAAAGAGATTATTAAAATTAGCTTCCGGGGTGCAGTCCCTCCTACTGGAGCATGCGCAGTCTCCTCTGGGGTCTCTTCTGGGGGTCTCTAGGGGTCTTCCATGCTGAAGGCTCGCAGTCTTCCTCTTCCCCTTTGTACTTACTGGGCACCATCCCAAGTTTACGGAACACCTTCTTCAAAACACCTTCTTCAAATCTTGTCTCCCAGCCGCCTTTCAGCTTCTTTCTCGGCCCCCCCCCTAACCAGATACCAAAGATCCACATAGTATCCCATAACAGTCACTAGTTGTTATCAGTTGTTCTGAAACTCCCAGACACACGGGTAATTAAAACATTCTTCCCCAGCCATTCACAGACACATCTATAGCAGTGTTAGAAATAGAAGTCCAGAATAACAAAAGCAAACAGGTTCATAAATTTAAGAAGTGATAAATTGGCTAGAATGAGGAATGAGGGGGAGACTGGGACACACTGCAGCTGTGGTTCAAGCATTGAATTGCCAGTGCAGGGCCCAGAGGCAGACAGGATTCAAACATTTCAAACAGAATTGTTCTTTATGGACACGAATTGTTAAAACATTCCTCACAGGACATTTTCTTCCTGGGGGCTCTGAACGCATGTCAGACCTGCTTGTGCTCCATCATCAGCTTTTTCAGCGTTGAGTCATATTGGTTCCATGTTTCAGCCTCAAGATTTTTGAGCTTATGGGCCATCAGTATGCGATGCCTTCTTTCTTCTATCTTAGCGCGTACAGAGCGCGCTCCCTGCAGGCAAGGAAAACACATCCGCATGCAGCGTTAGTCTCCTAGGACTGGGCACAGGCAGGAGCACAGGGACGGTGGGCAGCCACATCTGCTGCTTCTGCCCTGCTCTGGAATCTCCCAGGGGAAACGGGGCTGGGAAATGCCTATGGCGTACCGTTGTTGAAGGGTCCTGAGGATTATCCAGGCACTCAGGGGTCCTAGGCTTTGGGTAAGCTGGAGGTCTTGGTTTCTTCAGCTCCTCCTCAGATCCCTCGTAAATTGGTGGCATTAATCTAGAAAGACAGAACAGGCTTAGTTTATGGGGGTACACTTGGAGGCAGTTACTCAGAGCTGGGCTCGCAGCTCACAGCTTATCTCCAGCACCACAAAATGCTTCTGGCACAGGAAGACCACCACCACACCAGGACGACAGCTGTCCCTTTGATGTTTCCAGTGCCTTTTGGCATGAGCACATTCACTGCAGCCAAGGGAAACATCTCACTGGCACAAAACCATCTGACTTCCTCCACTTGTGTGGGGAAAAAGGGACAGAATTGTCCCAAGGCCTCACTCAGGCCCGTACTTGTAGGATGTGTTGCTAAGTCGAACACAGACGCACACCATCAGACATGGCGCCATTGGCCCTTTGCACCCACAGCCTTCCCCTCGGGACCTGTGTCATGCCTCAGTTATGGGGTGCAGAGAGATCCCTGGGTTGGCATCGCACCCAGCTCCTTCCCGTGTCACGAGGAAGGGGAAGACGACAACACCTGGAACCCCAGAACACGGCTCAGGGCCTCAGGGCCTCCAGGGCTGTTCCCAGGCCTCAGCTAGACCGGTGCACACTTACTCTGCCTGTGCTGTCCTTGGTTGCTGTGGCACTTGCTGCCACTCCTTTGGTGCCTTCTGGCTCGTAGGCATTTGGCCTTTCAACTTCTCCTTTATTCTCTTCTTCAGCATCTTATCACACTCCTTTCTCACAATGTGGGAAGGAACTCGCGTGCACTTGAGTATTTGGCAGAACGATTTCTGCAAAAGGAGAAGAGAGTCTCGTAAAGAACTGCTGCAAGCAGCTGAGCCTGCTCCTCCCAGTGCGTTCCTGCAGGAAATGGCTCTGAGCAGCAGCGGGCCACGCTCTCCAATGGGGTCTCCTACCAACAGACAGTGCTTTCAAGGCTGCAGCCCTTGCTCCCTGAGCCCAGGGCAGGGCATGCCCTTTCTGCTTGCGTGTGTGCTTCTGCTGAGGCAGGTGCCTCGCACAGCCTCACTTTAGTCTTCAGGGTGCAGGTACAGCGGGCACTCATCCCTCGCAGGGAGGTACAGTCCCTTGGCAGACCCATGCCCATGCCCAGCTCACTGCTGGCTCTGCCCTTTGCTTCTTGCAATAGCTCGTCCCTCATGGCAACACACAGGGGAGCGGGCAGACAGCAGGCACCTGCCTGGCCAGGTGGGGACTGCAATGCTGCTGTGCCGGAGACCTGCACTGCTCCCCTCCCTCCCAAGGAGCAGGGGAAATGCCTGTTGGGACATTTTCTTCCTGGGGGCTCTGAACGCATGTCAGACCTGCTTGTGCTCCATCATCAGCTTTGTCAGCGTTGAGTCATATTGGTTCCATGTTTCAGCCTCAAGATTTTTGAGCTTATGGGCCATCAGTATGCGATGCCTTCTTTCTTCTATCTTAGCGCGTACAGAGCGCGCTCCCTGCAGGCAAGGAAAACACATCCGCATGCAGCGTTAGTCTCCTAGGACTGGGCACAGGCAGGAGCACAGGGACGGTGGGCAGCCACATCTGCTGCTTCTGCCCTGCTCTGGAATCTCCCAGGGGAAACGGGGCTGGGAAATGCCTATGGCGTACCGTTGTTGAAGGGTCCTGAGGATTATCCAGGCACTCAGGGGTCCTAGGCTTTGGGTAAGCTGGAGGTCTTGGTTTCTTCAGCTCCTCCTCAGATCCCTCGTAAATTGGTGCCATTAATCTAGAAAGACAGAACAGGCTTAGTTTATGGGGGTACACTTGGAGGCAGTTACTCAGAGCTGGGCTCGCAGCTCACAGCTTATCTCCAGCACCACAAAATGCTTCTGGCACAGGAAGACCACGACCACACCAGGACGACAGCTGTCCCTTTGATGTTTCCAGTGCCTTTTGGCATGAGCACATTCACTGCAGCCAAGGGAAACATCTCACTGGCACAAAACCATCTGACTTCCTCCACTTGTGTGGGGAAAAAGGGACAGAATTGTCCCAAGGCCTCACTCAGGCCCGTACTTGTAGGATGTGTTGCGAAGTCGAACACAGACGCACACCATCAGACATGGCGCCATTGGCCCTTTGCACCCACAGCCTTCCCCTCGGGACCTGTGTCATGCCTCAGTTATGGGGTGCAGAGAGATCCCTGGGTTGGCATCGCACCCAGCTCCTTCCCGTGTCACGAGGAAGGGGAAGACGACAAGACCTGCAACCCCAGAACACGGCTCAGGGCCTCAGGGCCTCCAGGGCTGTTCCCAGGCCTCAGCTAGACCGGTGCACACTTACTCTGCCTGTGCTGTCCTTGGTTGCTGTGGCACTTGCTGCCACTCCTTTGGTGCCTTCTGGCTCGTAGGCATTTGGCCTTTCAACTTCTCCTTTATTCTCTTCTTCAGCATCTTATCAGACTCCTTTCTCACAATGTGGGAAGGAACTCGCGTGCACTTGAGTATTTGGCAGAACGATTTCTGCAAAACGAGAAGAGAGTCTCGTAAAGAACTGCTGCAAGCAGCTGAGGCTGCTCCTCCCAGTGCGTTCCTGCAGGAAATGGCTCTGAGCAGCAGCGGGCCACGCTCTCCAATGGGGTCTCCTACCAACAGACAGTGCTTTCAAGGCTGCAGCCCTTGCTCCCTGAGCCCAGGGCAGGGCCTGCCCTTTCTGCTTGCGTGTGTGCTTCTGCTGAGGCAGGTGCCTCGCACAGCCTCACTTTAGTCTTCAGGGTGCAGGTACAGCGGGCACTCATCCCTCGCAGGGAGGTACAGTCCCTTGGCAGACCCATGCCCATGCCCAGCTCACTGCTGGCTCTGCCCTTTGCTTCTTGCAATAGCTCGTCCCTCATGGCAACACACAGGGGAGCGGGCAGACAGCAGGCACCTGCCTGGCCAGGTGGGGACTGCAATGCTGCTGTGCCGGAGACCTGCACTGCTCCCCTCCCTCCCAAGGAGCAGGGGAAATGCCTGTTGGGACATTTTCTTCCTGGGGGCTCTGAACGCATGTCAGACCTGCTTGTGCTCCATCATCAGCTTTTTCAGCGTTGAGTCATATTGGTTCCATGTTTCAGCCTCAAGATTTTTGAGCTTATGGGCCATCAGTATGCGATGCCTTCTTTCTTCTATCTTAGCGCGTACAGAGCGCGCTCCCTGCAGGCAAGGAAAACACATCCGCATGCAGCGTTAGTCTCCTAGGACTGGGCACAGGCAGGAGCACAGGGACGGTGGGCAGCCACATCTGCTGCTTCTGCCCTGCTCTGGAATCTCCCAGGGGAAACGGGGCTGGGAAATGCCTATGGCGTACCGTTGTTGAAGGGTCCTGAGGATTATCCAGGCACTCAGGGGTCCTAGGCTTTGGGTAAGCTGGAGGTCTTGGTTTCTTCAGCTCCTCCTCAGATCCCTCCTAAATTGGTGCCATTAATCTAGAAAGACAGAACAGGCTTAGTTTATGGGGGTACACTTGGAGGCAGTTACTCAGAGCTGGGCTCGCAGCTCACAGCTTATCTCCAGCACCACAAAATGCTTCTGGCACAGGAAGACCACCACCACACCAGGACGACAGCTGTCCCTTTGATGTTTCCAGTGCCTTTTGGCATGAGCACATTCACTGCAGCCAAGGGAAACATCTCACTGGCACAAAACCATCTGACTTCCTCCACTTGTGTGGGGAAAAAGGGACAGAATTGTCCCAAGGCCTCACTCAGGCCCGTACTTGTAGGATGTGTTGCGAAGTCGAACACAGACGCACACCATCAGACATGGCGCCATTGGCCCTTTGCACCCACAGCCTTCCCCTCGGGACCTGTGTCATGCCTCAGTTATGGGGTGCAGAGAGATCCCTGGGTTGGCATCGCACCCAGCTCCTTCCCGTGTCACGAGGAAGGGGAAGACGACAAGACCTGCAACCCCAGAACACGGCTCAGGGCCTCAGGGCCTCCAGGGCTGTTCCCAGGCCTCAGCTAGACCGGTGCACACTTACTCTGCCTGTGCTGTCCTTGGTTGCTGTGGCACTTGCTGCCACTCCTTTGGTGCCTTCTGGCTCGTAGGCATTTGGCCTTTCAACTTCTCCTTTATTCTCTTCTTCAGCATCTTATCACACTCCTTTCTCACAATGTGGGAAGGAACTCGCGTGCACTTGAGTATTTGGCAGAACGATTTCTGCAAAACGAGAAGAGAGTCTCGTAAAGAACTGCTGCAAGCAGCTGAGGCTGCTCCTCCCAGTGCGTTCCTGCAGGAAATGGCTCTGAGCAGCAGCGGGCCACGCTCTCCAATGGGGTCTCCTACCAACAGACAGTGCTTTCAAGGCTGCAGCCCTTGCTCCCTGAGCCCAGGGCAGGGCCTGCCCTTTCTGCTTGCGTGTGTGCTTCTGCTGAGGCAGGTGCCTCGCACAGCCTCACTTTAGTCTTCAGGGTGCAGGTACAGCGGGCACTCATCCCTCGCAGGGAGGTACAGTCCCTTGGCAGACCCATGCCCATGCCCAGCTCACTGCTGGCTCTGCCCTTTGCTTCTTGCAATAGCTCGTCCCTCATGGCAACACACAGGGGAGCGGGCAGACAGCAGGCACCTGCCTGGCCAGGTGGGGACTGCAATGCTGCTGTGCCGGAGACCTGCACTGCTCCCCTCCCTCCCAAGGAGCAGGGGAAATGCCTGTTGGGACATTTTCTTCCTGGGGGCTCTGAACGCATGTCAGACCTGCTTGTGCTCCATCATCAGCTTTTTCAGCGTTGAGTCATATTGGTTCCATGTTTCAGCCTCAAGATTTTTGAGCTTATGGGCCATCAGTATGCGATGCCTTCTTTCTTCTATCTTAGCGCGTACAGAGCGCGCTCCCTGCAGGCAAGGAAAACACATCCGCATGCAGCGTTAGTCTCCTAGGACTGGGCACAGGCAGGAGCACAGGGACGGTGGGCAGCCACATCTGCTGCTTCTGCCCTGCTCTGGAATCTCCCAGGGGAAACGGGGCTGGGAAATGCCTATGGCGTACCGTTGTTGAAGGGTCCTGAGGATTATCCAGGCACTCAGGGGTCCTAGGCTTTGGGTAAGCTGGAGGTCTTGGTTTCTTCAGCTCCTCCTCAGATCCCTCGTAAATTGGTGCCATTAATCTAGAAAGACAGAACAGGCTTAGTTTATGGGGGTACACTTGGAGGCAGTTACTCAGAGCTGGGCTCGCAGCTCACAGCTTATCTCCAGCACCACAAAATGCTTCTGGCACAGGAAGACCACGACCACACCAGGACGACAGCTGTCCCTTTGATGTTTCCAGTGCCTTTTGGCATGAGCACATTCACTGCAGCCAAGGGAAACATCTCACTGGCACAAAACCATCTGACTTCCTCCACTTGTGTGGGGAAAAAGGGACAGAATTGTCCCAAGGCCTCACTCAGGCCCGTACTTGTAGGATGTGTTGCTAAGTCGAACACAGACGCACACCATCAGACATGGCGCCATTGGCCCTTTGCACCCACAGCCTTCCCCTCGGGACCTGTGTCATGCCTCAGTTATGGGGTGCAGAGAGATCCCTGGGTTGGCATCGCACCCAGCTCCTTCCCGTGTCACGAGGAAGGGGAAGACGACAAGACCTGCAACCCCAGAACACGGCTCAGGGCCTCAGGGCCTCCAGGGCTGTTCCCAGGCCTCAGCTAGACCGGTGCACACTTACTCTGCCTGTGCTGTCCTTGGTTGCTGTGGCACTTGCTGCCACTCCTTTGGTGCCTTCTGGCTCGTAGGCATTTGGCCTTTCAACTTCTCCTTTATTCTCTTCTTCAGCATCTTATCACACTCCTTTCTCACAATGTGGGAAGGAACTCGCGTGCACTTGAGTATTTGGCAGAACGATTTCTGCAAAACGAGAAGAGAGTCTCGTAAAGAACTGCTGCAAGCAGCTGAGGCTGCTCCTCCCAGTGCGTTCCTGCAGGAAATGGCTCTGAGCAGCAGCGGGCCATGCTCTCCAATGGGGTCTCCTACCAACAGACAGTGCTTTCAAGGCTGCAGCCCTTGCTCCCTGAGCCCAGGGCAGGGCCTGTTCTTTCTGCTTGCGTGTGTGCTTCTGCTGAGGCAGGTGCCTCGCACAGCCTCACTTTAGTCTTCAGGGTGCAGGTACAGCGGGCACTCATCCCTCGCAGGGAGGTACAGTCCCTTGGCAGACCCATGCCCATGCCCAGCTCACTGCTGGCTCTGCCCTTTGCTTCTTGCAATAGCTCGTCCCTCATGGCAACACACAGGGGAGCGGGCAGACAGCAGGCACCTGCCTGGCCAGGTGGGGACTGCAATGCTGCTGTGCCGGAGACCTGCACTGCTCCCCTCCCTCCCAAGGAGCAGGGGAAATGCCTGTTGGGACATTTTCTTCCTGGGGGCTCTGAACGCATGTCAGACCTGCTTGTGCTCCATCATCAGCTTTTTCAGCGTTGAGTCATATTGGTTCCATGTTTCAGCCTCAAGATTTTTGAGCTTATGGGCCATCAGTATGCGATGCCTTCTTTCTTCTATCTTAGCGCGTACAGAGCGCGCTCCCTGCAGGCAAGGAAAACACATCCGCATGCAGCGTTAGTCTCCTAGGACTGGGCACAGGCAGGAGCACAGGGACGGTGGGCAGCCACATCTGCTGCTTCTGCCCTGCTCTGGAATCTCCCAGGGGAAACGGGGCTGCGAAATGCCTATGGCGTACCGTTGTTGAAGGGTCCTGAGGATTATCCAGGCACTCAGGGGTCCTAGGCTTTGGGTAAGCTGGAGGTCTTGGTTTCTTCAGCTCCTCCTCAGATCCCTCCTAAATTGGTGCCATTAATCTAGAAAGACAGAACAGGCTTAGTTTATGGGGGTACACTTGGAGGCAGTTACTCAGAGCTGGGCTCGCAGCTCACAGCTTATCTCCAGCACCACAAAATGCTTCTGGCACAGGAAGACCACGACCACACCAGGACGACAGCTGTCCCTTTGATGTTTCCAGTGCCTTTTGGCATGAGCACATTCACTGCAGCCAAGGGAAACATCTCACTGGCACAAAACCATCTGACTTCCTCCACTTGTGTGGGGAAAAAGGGACAGAATTGTCCCAAGGCCTCACTCAGGCCCGTACTTGTAGGATGTGTTGCGAAGTCGAACACAGACGCACACCATCAGACATGGCGCCATTGGCCCTTTGCACCCACAGCCTTCCCCTCGGGACCTGTGTCATGCCTCAGTTATGGGGTGCAGAGAGATCCCTGGGTTGGCATCGCACCCAGCTCCTTCCCGTGTCACGAGGAAGGGGAAGACGACAAGACCTGCAACCCCAGAACACGGCTCAGGGCCTCAGGGCCTCCAGGGCTGTTCCCAGGCCTCAGCTAGACCGGTGCACACTTACTCTGCCTGTGCTGTCCTTGGTTGCTGTGGCACTTGCTGCCACTCCTTTGGTGCCTTCTGGCTCGTAGGCATTTGGCCTTTCAACTTCTCCTTTATTCTCTTCTTCAGCATCTTATCACACTCCTTTCTCACAATGTGGGAAGGAACTCGCGTGCACTTGAGTATTTGGCAGAACGATTTCTGCAAAACGAGAAGAGAGTCTCGTAAAGAACTGCTGCAAGCAGCTGAGGCTGCTCCTCCCAGTGCGTTCCTGCAGGAAATGGCTCTGAGCAGCAGCGGGCCACGCTCTCCAATGGGGTCTCCTACCAACAGACAGTGCTTTCAAGGCTGCAGCCCTTGCTCCCTGAGCCCAGGGCAGGGCCTGCCCTTTCTGCTTGCGTGTGTGCTTCTGCTGAGGCAGGTGCCTCGCACAGCCTCACTTTAGTCTTCAGGGTGCAGGTACAGCGGGCACTCATCCCTCGCAGGGAGGTACAGTCCCTTGGCAGACCCATGCCCATGCCCAGCTCACTGCTGGCTCTGCCCTTTGCTTCTTGCAATAGCTCGTCCCTCATGGCAACACACAGGGGAGCGGGCAGACAGCAGGCACCTGCCTGGCCAGGTGGGGACTGCAATGCTGCTGTGCCGGAGACCTGCACTGCTCCCCTCCCTCCCAAGGAGCAGGGGAAATGCCTGTTGGGACATTTTCTTCCTGGGGGCTCTGAACGCATGTCAGACCTGCTTGTGCTCCATCATCAGCTTTGTCAGCGTTGAGTCATATTGGTTCCATGTTTCAGCCTCAAGATTTTTGAGCTTATGGGCCATCAGTATGCGATGCCTTCTTTCTTCTATCTTAGCGCGTACAGAGCGCGCTCCCTGCAGGCAAGGAAAACACATCCGCATGCAGCGTTAGTCTCCTAGGACTGGGCACAGGCAGGAGCACAGGGACGGTGGGCAGCCACATCTGCTGCTTCTGCCCTGCTCTGGAATCTCCCAGGGGAAACGGGGCTGGGAAATGCCTATGGCGTACCGTTGTTGAAGGGTCCTGAGGATTATCCAGGCACTCAGGGGTCCTAGGCTTTGGGTAAGCTGGAGGTCTTGGTTTCTTCAGCTCCTCCTCAGATCCCTCCTAAATTGGTGCCATTAATCTAGAAAGACAGAACAGGCTTAGTTTATGGGGGTACACTTGGAGGCAGTTACTCAGAGCTGGGCTCGCAGCTCACAGCTTATCTCCAGCACCACAAAATGCTTCTGGCACAGGAAGACCACCACCACACCAGGACGACAGCTGTCCCTTTGATGTTTCCAGTGCCTTTTGGCATGAGCACATTCACTGCAGCCAAGGGAAACATCTCACTGGCACAAAACCATCTGACTTCCTCCACTTGTGTGGGGAAAAAGGGACAGAATTGTCCCAAGGCCTCACTCAGGCCCGTACTTGTAGGATGTGTTGCTAAGTCGAACACAGACGCACACCATCAGACATGGCGCCATTGGCCCTTTGCACCCACAGCCTTCCCCTCGGGACCTGTGTCATGCCTCAGTTATGGGGTGCAGAGAGATCCCTGGGTTGGCATCGCACCCAGCTCCTTCCCGTGTCACGAGGAAGGGGAAGACGACAAGACCTGCAACCCCAGAACACGGCTCAGGGCCTCAGGGCCTCCAGGGCTGTTCCCAGGCCTCAGCTAGACCGGTGCACACTTACTCTGCCTGTGCTGTCCTTGGTTGCTGTGGCACTTGCTGCCACTCCTTTGGTGCCTTCTGGCTCGTAGGCATTTGGCCTTTCAACTTCTCCTTTATTCTCTTCTTCAGCATCTTATCACACTCCTTTCTCACAATGTGGGAAGGAACTCGCGTGCACTTGAGTATTTGGCAGAACGATTTCTGCAAAACGAGAAGAGAGTCTCGTAAAGAACTGCTGCAAGCAGCTGAGGCTGCTCCTCCCAGTGCGTTCCTGCAGGAAATGGCTCTGAGCAGCAGCGGGCCACGCTCTCCAATGGGGTCTCCTACCAACAGACAGTGCTTTCAAGGCTGCAGCCCTTGCTCCCTGAGCCCAGGGCAGGGCCTGTTCTTTCTGCTTGCGTGTGTGCTTCTGCTGAGGCAGGTGCCTCGCACAGCCTCACTTTAGTCTTCAGGGTGCAGGTACAGCGGGCACTCATCCCTCGCAGGGAGGTACAGTCCCTTGGCAGACCCATGCCCATGCCCAGCTCACTGCTGGCTCTGCCCTTTGCTTCTTGCAATAGCTCGTCCCTCATGGCAACACACAGGGGAGCGGGCAGACAGCAGGCACCTGCCTGGCCAGGTGGGGACTGCAATGCTGCTGTGCCGGAGACCTGCACTGCTCCCCTCCCTCCCAAGGAGCAGGGGAAATGCCTGTTGGGACATTTTCTTCCTGGGGGCTCTGAACGCATGTCAGACCTGCTTGTGCTCCATCATCAGCTTTTTCAGCGTTGAGTCATATTGGTTCCATGTTTCAGCCTCAAGATTTTTGAGCTTATGGGCCATCAGTATGCGATGCCTTCTTTCTTCTATCTTAGCGCGTACAGAGCGCGCTCCCTGCAGGCAAGGAAAACACATCCGCATGCAGCGTTAGTCTCCTAGGACTGGGCACAGGCAGGAGCACAGGGACGGTGGGCAGCCACATCTGCTGCTTCTGCCCTGCTCTGGAATCTCCCAGGGGAAACGGGGCTGGGAAATGCCTATGGCGTACCGTTGTTGAAGGGTCCTGAGGATTATCCAGGCACTCAGGGGTCCTAGGCTTTGGGTAAGCTGGAGGTCTTGGTTTCTTCAGCTCCTCCTCAGATCCCTCGTAAATTGGTGCCATTAATCTAGAAAGACAGAACAGGCTTAGTTTATGGGGGTACACTTGGAGGCAGTTACTCAGAGCTGGGCTCGCAGCTCACAGCTTATCTCCAGCACCACAAAATGCTTCTGGCACAGGAAGACCACCACCACACCAGGACGACAGCTGTCCCTTTGATGTTTCCAGTGCCTTTTGGCATGAGCACATTCACTGCAGCCAAGGGAAACATCTCACTGGCACAAAACCATCTGACTTCCTCCACTTGTGTGGGGAAAAAGGGACAGAATTGTCCCAAGGCCTCACTCAGGCCCGTACTTGTAGGATGTGTTGCTAAGTCGAACACAGACGCACACCATCAGACATGGCGCCATTGGCCCTTTGCACCCACAGCCTTCCCCTCGGGACCTGTGTCATGCCTCAGTTATGGGGTGCAGAGAGATCCCTGGGTTGGCATCGCACCCAGCTCCTTCCCGTGTCACGAGGAAGGGGAAGACGACAAGACCTGCAACCCCAGAACACGGCTCAGGGCCTCAGGGCCTCCAGGGCTGTTCCCAGGCCTCAGCTAGACCGGTGCACACTTACTCTGCCTGTGCTGTCCTTGGTTGCTGTGGCACTTGCTGCCACTCCTTTGGTGCCTTCTGGCTCGTAGGCATTTGGCCTTTCAACTTCTCCTTTATTCTCTTCTTCAGCATCTTATCACACTCCTTTCTCACAATGTGGGAAGGAACTCGCGTGCACTTGAGTATTTGGCAGAACGATTTCTGCAAAACGAGAAGAGAGTCTCGTAAAGAACTGCTGCAAGCAGCTGAGGCTGCTCCTCCCAGTGCGTTCCTGCAGGAAATGGCTCTGAGCAGCAGCGGGCCACGCTCTCCAATGGGGTCTCCTACCAACAGACAGTGCTTTCAAGGCTGCAGCCCTTGCTCCCTGAGCCCAGGGCAGGGCCTGTTCTTTCTGCTTGCGTGTGTGCTTCTGCTGAGGCAGGTGCCTCGCACAGCCTCACTTTAGTCTTCAGGGTGCAGGTACAGCGGGCACTCATCCCTCGCAGGGAGGTACAGTCCCTTGGCAGACCCATGCCCATGCCCAGCTCACTGCTGGCTCTGCCCTTTGCTTCTTGCAATAGCTCGTCCCTCATGGCAACACACAGGGGAGCGGGCAGACAGCAGGCACCTGCCTGGCCAGGTGGGGACTGCAATGCTGCTGTGCCGGAGACCTGCACTGCTCCCCTCCCTCCCAAGGAGCAGGGGAAATGCCTGTTGGGACATTTTCTTCCTGGGGGCTCTGAACGCATGTCAGACCTGCTTGTGCTCCATCATCAGCTTTTTCAGCGTTGAGTCATATTGGTTCCATGTTTCAGCCTCAAGATTTTTGAGCTTATGGGCCATCAGTATGCGATGCCTTCTTTCTTCTATCTTAGCGCGTACAGAGCGCGCTCCCTGCAGGCAAGGAAAACACATCCGCATGCAGCGTTAGTCTCCTAGGACTGGGCACAGGCAGGAGCACAGGGACGGTGGGCAGCCACATCTGCTGCTTCTGCCCTGCTCTGGAATCTCCCAGGGGAAACGGGGCTGCGAAATGCCTATGGCGTACCGTTGTTGAAGGGTCCTGAGGATTATCCAGGCACTCAGGGGTCCTAGGCTTTGGGTAAGCTGGAGGTCTTGGTTTCTTCAGCTCCTCCTCAGATCCCTCCTAAATTGGTGCCATTAATCTAGAAAGACAGAACAGGCTTAGTTTATGGGGGTACACTTGGAGGCAGTTACTCAGAGCTGGGCTCGCAGCTCACAGCTTATCTCCAGCACCACAAAATGCTTCTGGCACAGGAAGACCACCACCACACCAGGACGACAGCTGTCCCTTTGATGTTTCCAGTGCCTTTTGGCATGAGCACATTCACTGCAGCCAAGGGAAACATCTCACTGGCACAAAACCATCTGACTTCCTCCACTTGTGTGGGGAAAAAGGGACAGAATTGTCCCAAGGCCTCACTCAGGCCCGTACTTGTAGGATGTGTTGCTAAGTCGAACACAGACGCACACCATCAGACATGGCGCCATTGGCCCTTTGCACCCACAGCCTTCCCCTCGGGACCTGTGTCATGCCTCAGTTATGGGGTGCAGAGAGATCCCTGGGTTGGCATCGCACCCAGCTCCTTCCCGTGTCACGAGGAAGGGGAAGACGACAAGACCTGCAACCCCAGAACACGGCTCAGGGCCTCAGGGCCTCCAGGGCTGTTCCCAGGCCTCAGCTAGACCGGTGCACACTTACTCTGCCTGTGCTGTCCTTGGTTGCTGTGGCACTTGCTGCCACTCCTTTGGTGCCTTCTGGCTCGTAGGCATTTGGCCTTTCAACTTCTCCTTTATTCTCTTCTTCAGCATCTTATCACACTCCTTTCTCACAATGTGGGAAGGAACTCGCGTGCACTTGAGTATTTGGCAGAACGATTTCTGCAAAACGAGAAGAGAGTCTCGTAAAGAACTGCTGCAAGCAGCTGAGGCTGCTCCTCCCAGTGCGTTCCTGCAGGAAATGGCTCTGAGCAGCAGCGGGCCACGCTCTCCAATGGGGTCTCCTACCAACAGACAGTGCTTTCAAGGCTGCAGCCCTTGCTCCCTGAGCCCAGGGCAGGGCCTGTTCTTTCTGCTTGCGTGTGTGCTTCTGCTGAGGCAGGTGCCTCGCACAGCCTCACTTTAGTCTTCAGGGTGCAGGTACAGCGGGCACTCATCCCTCGCAGGGAGGTACAGTCCCTTGGCAGACCCATGCCCATGCCCAGCTCACTGCTGGCTCTGCCCTTTGCTTCTTGCAATAGCTCGTCCCTCATGGCAACACACAGGGGAGCGGGCAGACAGCAGGCACCTGCCTGGCCAGGTGGGGACTGCAATGCTGCTGTGCCGGAGACCTGCACTGCTCCCCTCCCTCCCAAGGAGCAGGGGAAATGCCTGTTGGGACATTTTCTTCCTGGGGGCTCTGAACGCATGTCAGACCTGCTTGTGCTCCATCATCAGCTTTGTCAGCGTTGAGTCATATTGGTTCCATGTTTCAGCCTCAAGATTTTTGAGCTTATGGGCCATCAGTATGCGATGCCTTCTTTCTTCTATCTTAGCGCGTACAGAGCGCGCTCCCTGCAGGCAAGGAAAACACATCCGCATGCAGCGTTAGTCTCCTAGGACTGGGCACAGGCAGGAGCACAGGGACGGTGGGCAGCCACATCTGCTGCTTCTGCCCTGCTCTGGAATCTCCCAGGGGAAACGGGGCTGGGAAATGCCTATGGCGTACCGTTGTTGAAGGGTCCTGAGGATTATCCAGGCACTCAGGGGTCCTAGGCTTTGGGTAAGCTGGAGGTCTTGGTTTCTTCAGCTCCTCCTCAGATCCCTCCTAAATTGGTGCCATTAATCTAGAAAGACAGAACAGGCTTAGTTTATGGGGGTACACTTGGAGGCAGTTACTCAGAGCTGGGCTCGCAGCTCACAGCTTATCTCCAGCACCACAAAATGCTTCTGGCACAGGAAGACCACCACCACACCAGGACGACAGCTGTCCCTTTGATGTTTCCAGTGCCTTTTGGCATGAGCACATTCACTGCAGCCAAGGGAAACATCTCACTGGCACAAAACCATCTGACTTCCTCCACTTGTGTGGGGAAAAAGGGACAGAATTGTCCCAAGGCCTCACTCAGGCCCGTACTTGTAGGATGTGTTGCTAAGTCGAACACAGACGCACACCATCAGACATGGCGCCATTGGCCCTTTGCACCCACAGCCTTCCCCTCGGGACCTGTGTCATGCCTCAGTTATGGGGTGCAGAGAGATCCCTGGGTTGGCATCGCACCCAGCTCCTTCCCGTGTCACGAGGAAGGGGAAGACGACAAGACCTGCAACCCCAGAACACGGCTCAGGGCCTCAGGGCCTCCAGGGCTGTTCCCAGGCCTCAGCTAGACCGGTGCACACTTACTCTGCCTGTGCTGTCCTTGGTTGCTGTGGCACTTGCTGCCACTCCTTTGGTGCCTTCTGGCTCGTAGGCATTTGGCCTTTCAACTTCTCCTTTATTCTCTTCTTCAGCATCTTATCACACTCCTTTCTCACAATGTGGGAAGGAACTCGCGTGCACTTGAGTATTTGGCAGAACGATTTCTGCAAAACGAGAAGAGAGTCTCGTAAAGAACTGCTGCAAGCAGCTGAGGCTGCTCCTCCCAGTGCGTTCCTGCAGGAAATGGCTCTGAGCAGCAGCGGGCCACGCTCTCCAATGGGGTCTCCTACCAACAGACAGTGCTTTCAAGGCTGCAGCCCTTGCTCCCTGAGCCCAGGGCAGGGCCTGTTCTTTCTGCTTGCGTGTGTGCTTCTGCTGAGGCAGGTGCCTCGCACAGCCTCACTTTAGTCTTCAGGGTGCAGGTACAGCGGGCACTCATCCCTCGCAGGGAGGTACAGTCCCTTGGCAGACCCATGCCCACGCCCAGCTCACTGCTGGCTCTGCCCTTTGCTTCTTGCAATAGCTCGTCCCTCATGGCAACACACAGGGGAGCGGGCAGACAGCAGGCACCTGCCTGGCCAGGTGGGGACTGCAATGCTGCTGTGCCGGAGACCTGCACTGCTCCCCTCCCTCCCAAGGAGCAGGGGAAATGCCTGTTGGGACATTTTCTTCCTGGGGGCTCTGAACGCATGTCAGACCTGCTTGTGCTCCATCATCAGCTTTGTCAGCGTTGAGTCATATTGGTTCCATGTTTCAGCCTCAAGATTTTTGAGCTTATGGGCCATCAGTATGCGATGCCTTCTTTCTTCTATCTTAGCGCGTACAGAGCGCGCTCCCTGCAGGCAAGGAAAACACATCCGCATGCAGCGTTAGTCTCCTAGGACTGGGCACAGGCAGGAGCACAGGGACGGTGGGCAGCCACATCTGCTGCTTCTGCCCTGCTCTGGAATCTCCCAGGGGAAACGGGGCTGGGAAATGCCTATGGCGTACCGTTGTTGAAGGGTCCTGAGGATTATCCAGGCACTCAGGGGTCCTAGGCTTTGGGTAAGCTGGAGGTCTTGGTTTCTTCAGCTCCTCCTCAGATCCCTCCTAAATTGGTGCCATTAATCTAGAAAGACAGAACAGGCTTAGTTTATGGGGGTACACTTGGAGGCAGTTACTCAGAGCTGGGCTCGCAGCTCACAGCTTATCTCCAGCACCACAAAATGCTTCTGGCACAGGAAGACCACCACCACACCAGGACGACAGCTGTCCCTTTGATGTTTCCAGTGCCTTTTGGCATGAGCACATTCACTGCAGCCAAGGGAAACATCTCACTGGCACAAAACCATCTGACTTCCTCCACTTGTGTGGGGAAAAAGGGACAGAATTGTCCCAAGGCCTCACTCAGGCCCGTACTTGTAGGATGTGTTGCTAAGTCGAACACAGACGCACACCATCAGACATGGCGCCATTGGCCCTTTGCACCCACAGCCTTCCCCTCGGGACCTGTGTCATGCCTCAGTTATGGGGTGCAGAGAGATCCCTGGGTTGGCATCGCACCCAGCTCCTTCCCGTGTCACGAGGAAGGGGAAGACGACAAGACCTGCAACCCCAGAACACGGCTCAGGGCCTCAGGGCCTCCAGGGCTGTTCCCAGGCCTCAGCTAGACCGGTGCACACTTACTCTGCCTGTGCTGTCCTTGGTTGCTGTGGCACTTGCTGCCACTCCTTTGGTGCCTTCTGGCTCGTAGGCATTTGGCCTTTCAACTTCTCCTTTATTCTCTTCTTCAGCATCTTATCACACTCCTTTCTCACAATGTGGGAAGGAACTCGCGTGCACTTGAGTATTTGGCAGAACGATTTCTGCAAAAGGAGAAGAGAGTCTCGTAAAGAACTGCTGCAAGCAGCTGAGGCTGCTCCTCCCAGTGCGTTCCTGCAGGAAATGGCTCTGAGCAGCAGCGGGCCACGCTCTCCAATGGGGTCTCCTACCAACAGACAGTGCTTTCAAGGCTGCAGCCCTTGCTCCCTGAGCCCAGGGCAGGGCCTGTTCTTTCTGCTTGCGTGTGTGCTTCTGCTGAGGCAGGTGCCTCGCACAGCCTCACTTTAGTCTTCAGGGTGCAGGTACAGCGGGCACTCATCCCTTGCAGGGAGGTACAGTCCCTTGGCAGACCCATGCCCATGCCCAGCTCACTGCTGGCTCTGCCCTTTGCTTCTTGCAATAGCTCGTCCCTCATGGCAACACACAGGGGAGCGGGCAGACAGCAGGCACCTGCCTGGCCAGGTGGGGACTGCAATGCTGCTGTGCCGGAGACCTGCACTGCTCCCCTCCCTCCCAAGGAGCAGGGGAAATGCCTGTTGGGACATTTTCTTCCTGGGGGCTCTGAACGCATGTCAGACCTGCTTGTGCTCCATCATCAGCTTTGTCAGCGTTGAGTCATATTGGTTCCATGTTTCAGCCTCAAGATTTTTGAGCTTATGGGCCATCAGTATGCGATGCCTTCTTTCTTCTATCTTAGCGCGTACAGAGCGCGCTCCCTGCAGGCAAGGAAAACACATCCGCATGCAGCGTTAGTCTCCTAGGACTGGGCACAGGCAGGAGCACAGGGACGGTGGGCAGCCACATCTGCTGCTTCTGCCCTGCTCTGGAATCTCCCAGGGGAAACGGGGCTGGGAAATGCCTATGGCGTACCGTTGTTGAAGGGTCCTGAGGATTATCCAGGCACTCAGGGGTCCTAGGCTTTGGGTAAGCTGGAGGTCTTGGTTTCTTCAGCTCCTCCTCAGATCCCTCCTAAATTGGTGCCATTAATCTAGAAAGACAGAACAGGCTTAGTTTATGGGGGTACACTTGGAGGCAGTTACTCAGAGCTGGGCTCGCAGCTCACAGCTTATCTCCAGCACCACAAAATGCTTCTGGCACAGGAAGACCACCACCACACCAGGACGACAGCTGTCCCTTTGATGTTTCCAGTGCCTTTTGGCATGAGCACATTCACTGCAGCCAAGGGAAACATCTCACTGGCACAAAACCATCTGACTTCCTCCACTTGTGTGGGGAAAAAGGGACAGAATTGTCCCAAGGCCTCACTCAGGCCCGTACTTGTAGGATGTGTTGCTAAGTCGAACACAGACGCACACCATCAGACATGGCGCCATTGGCCCTTTGCACCCACAGCCTTCCCCTCGGGACCTGTGTCATGCCTCAGTTATGGGGTGCAGAGAGATCCCTGGGTTGGCATCGCACCCAGCTCCTTCCCGTGTCACGAGGAAGGGGAAGACGACAAGACCTGCAACCCCAGAACACGGCTCAGGGCCTCAGGGCCTCCAGGGCTGTTCCCAGGCCTCAGCTAGACCGGTGCACACTTACTCTGCCTGTGCTGTCCTTGGTTGCTGTGGCACTTGCTGCCACTCCTTTGGTGCCTTCTGGCTCGTAGGCATTTGGCCTTTCAACTTCTCCTTTATTCTCTTCTTCAGCATCTTATCACACTCCTTTCTCACAATGTGGGAAGGAACTCGCGTGCACTTGAGTATTTGGCAGAACGATTTCTGCAAAAGGAGAAGAGAGTCTCGTAAAGAACTGCTGCAAGCAGCTGAGGCTGCTCCTCCCAGTGCGTTCCTGCAGGAAATGGCTCTGAGCAGCAGCGGGCCACGCTCTCCAATGGGGTCTCCTACCAACAGACAGTGCTTTCAAGGCTGCAGCCCTTGCTCCCTGAGCCCAGGGCAGGGCCTGTTCTTTCTGCTTGCGTGTGTGCTTCTGCTGAGGCAGGTGCCTCGCACAGCCTCACTTTAGTCTTCAGGGTGCAGGTACAGCGGGCACTCATCCCTTGCAGGGAGGTACAGTCCCTTGGCAGACCCATGCCCATGCCCAGCTCACTGCTGGCTCTGCCCTTTGCTTCTTGCAATAGCTCGTCCCTCATGGCAACACACAGGGGAGCGGGCAGACAGCAGGCACCTGCCTGGCCAGGTGGGGACTGCAATGCTGCTGTGCCGGAGACCTGCACTGCTCCCCTCCCTCCCAAGGAGCAGGGGAAATGCCTGTTGGGACATTTTCTTCCTGGGGGCTCTGAACGCATGTCAGACCTGCTTGTGCTCCATCATCAGCTTTGTCAGCGTTGAGTCATATTGGTTCCATGTTTCAGCCTCAAGATTTTTGAGCTTATGGGCCATCAGTATGCGATGCCTTCTTTCTTCTATCTTAGCGCGTACAGAGCGCGCTCCCTGCAGGCAAGGAAAACACATCCGCATGCAGCGTTAGTCTCCTAGGACTGGGCACAGGCAGGAGCACAGGGACGGTGGGCAGCCACATCTGCTGCTTCTGCCCTGCTCTGGAATCTCCCAGGGGAAACGGGGCTGGGAAATGCCTATGGCGTACCGTTGTTGAAGGGTCCTGAGGATTATCCAGGCACTCAGGGGTCCTAGGCTTTGGGTAAGCTGGAGGTCTTGGTTTCTTCAGCTCCTCCTCAGATCCCTCCTAAATTGGTGCCATTAATCTAGAAAGACAGAACAGGCTTAGTTTATGGGGGTACACTTGGAGGCAGTTACTCAGAGCTGGGCTCGCAGCTCACAGCTTATCTCCAGCACCACAAAATGCTTCTGGCACAGGAAGACCACCACCACACCAGGACGACAGCTGTCCCTTTGATGTTTCCAGTGCCTTTTGGCATGAGCACATTCACTGCAGCCAAGGGAAACATCTCACTGGCACAAAACCATCTGACTTCCTCCACTTGTGTGGGGAAAAAGGGACAGAATTGTCCCAAGGCCTCACTCAGGCCCGTACTTGTAGGATGTGTTGCTAAGTCGAACACAGACGCACACCATCAGACATGGCGCCATTGGCCCTTTGCACCCACAGCCTTCCCCTCGGGACCTGTGTCATGCCTCAGTTATGGGGTGCAGAGAGATCCCTGGGTTGGCATCGCACCCAGCTCCTTCCCGTGTCACGAGGAAGGGGAAGATGACAAGACCTGCAACCCCAGAACACGGCTCAGGGCCTCAGGGCCTCCAGGGCTGTTCCCAGGCCTCAGCTAGACCGGTGCACACTTACTCTGCCTGTGCTGTCCTTGGCTGCTGTGGCACTTGCTGCCACTCCTTTGGTGCCTTCTGGCTCGTAGGCATTTGGCCTTTCAACTTCTCCTTTATTCTCTTCTTCAGCATCTTATCAGACTCCTTTTTCACAATGTGGGAAGGAACTCGCGTGCACTTGAGTATTTGGCAGAACGATTTCTGCAAAACGAGAAGAGAGTCTCGTAAAGAACTGCTGCAAGCAGCTGAGGCTGCTCCTCCCAGTGCGTTCCTGCAGGAAATGGCTCTGAGCAGCAGCGGGCCACGCTCTCCAATGGGGTCTCCTACCAACAGACAGTGCTTTCAAGGCTGCAGCCCTTGCTCCCTGAGCCCAGGGCAGGGCCTGCCCTTTCTGCTTGCGTGTGTGCTTCTGCTGAGGCAGGTGCCTCGCACAGCCTCACTTTAGTCTTCAGGGTGCAGGTACAGCGGGCACTCATCCCTCGCAGGGAGGTACAGTCCCTTGGCAGACCCATGCCCATGCCCAGCTCACTGCTGGCTCTGCCCTTTGCTTCTTGCAATAGCTCGTCCCTCATGGCAACACACAGGGGAGCGGGCAGACAGCAGGCACCTGCCTGGCCAGGTGGGGACTGCAATGCTGCTGTGCCGGAGACCTGCACTGCTCCCCTCCCTCCCAAGGAGCAGGGGAAATGCCTGTTGGGACATTTTCTTCCTGGGGGCTCTGAACGCATGTCAGACCTGCTTGTGCTCCATCATCAGCTTTGTCAGCGTTGAGTCATATTGGTTCCATGTTTCAGCCTCAAGATTTTTGAGCTTATGGGCCATCAGTATGCGATGCCTTCTTTCTTCTATCTTAGCGCGTACAGAGCGCGCTCCCTGCAGGCAAGGAAAACACATCCGCATGCAGCGTTAGTCTCCTAGGACTGGGCACAGGCAGGAGCACAGGGACGGTGGGCAGCCACATCTGCTGCTTCTGCCCTGCTCTGGAATCTCCCAGGGGAAACGGGGCTGGGAAATGCCTATGGCGTACCGTTGTTGAAGGGTCCTGAGGATTATCCAGGCACTCAGGGGTCCTAGGCTTTGGGTAAGCTGGAGGTCTTGGTTTCTTCAGCTCCTCCTCAGATCCCTCCTAAATTGGTGCCATTAATCTAGAAAGACAGAACAGGCTTAGTTTATGGGGGTACACTTGGAGGCAGTTACTCAGAGCTGGGCTCGCAGCTCACAGCTTATCTCCAGCACCACAAAATGCTTCTGGCACAGGAAGACCACCACCACACCAGGACGACAGCTGTCCCTTTGATGTTTCCAGTGCCTTTTGGCATGAGCACATTCACTGCAGCCAAGGGAAACATCTCACTGGCACAAAACCATCTGACTTCCTCCACTTGTGTGGGGAAAAAGGGACAGAATTGTCCCAAGGCCTCACTCAGGCCCGTACTTGTAGGATGTGTTGCTAAGTCGAACACAGACGCACACCATCAGACATGGCGCCATTGGCCCTTTGCACCCACAGCCTTCCCCTCGGGACCTGTGTCATGCCTCAGTTATGGGGTGCAGAGAGATCCCTGGGTTGGCATCGCACCCAGCTCCTTCCCGTGTCACGAGGAAGGGGAAGACGACAAGACCTGCAACCCCAGAACACGGCTCAGGGCCTCAGGGCCTCCAGGGCTGTTCCCAGGCCTCAGCTAGACCGGTGCACACTTACTCTGCCTGTGCTGTCCTTGGTTGCTGTGGCACTTGCTGCCACTCCTTTGGTGCCTTCTGGCTCGTAGGCATTTGGCCTTTCAACTTCTCCTTTATTCTCTTCTTCAGCATCTTATCAGACTCCTTTCTCACAATGTGGGAAGGAACTCGCGTGCACTTGAGTATTTGGCAGAACGATTTCTGCAAAACGAGAAGAGAGTCTCGTAAAGAACTGCTGCAAGCAGCTGAGGCTGCTCCTCCCAGTGCGTTCCTGCAGGAAATGGCTCTGAGCAGCAGCGGGCCACGCTCTCCAATGGGGTCTCCTACCAACAGACAGTGCTTTCAAGGCTGCAGCCCTTGCTCCCTGAGCCCAGGGCAGGGCCTGCCCTTTCTGCTTGCGTGTGTGCTTCTGCTGAGGCAGGTGCCTCGCACAGCCTCACTTTAGTCTTCAGGGTGCAGGTACAGCGGGCACTCATCCCTCGCAGGGAGGTACAGTCCCTTGGCAGACCCATGCCCATGCCCAGCTCACTGCTGGCTCTGCCCTTTGCTTCTTGCAATAGCTCGTCCCTCATGGCAACACACAGGGGAGCGGGCAGACAGCAGGCACCTGCCTGGCCAGGTGGGGACTGCAATGCTGCTGTGCCGGAGACCTGCACTGCTCCCCTCCCTCCCAAGGAGCAGGGGAAATGCCTGTTGGGACATTTTCTTCCTGGGGGCTCTGAACGCATGTCAGACCTGCTTGTGCTCCATCATCAGCTTTGTCAGCGTTGAGTCATATTGGTTCCATGTTTCAGCCTCAAGATTTTTGAGCTTATGGGCCATCAGTATGCGATGCCTTCTTTCTTCTATCTTAGCGCGTACAGAGCGCGCTCCCTGCAGGCAAGGAAAACACATCCGCATGCAGCGTTAGTCTCCTAGGACTGGGCACAGGCAGGAGCACAGGGACGGTGGGCAGCCACATCTGCTGCTTCTGCCCTGCTCTGGAATCTCCCAGGGGAAACGGGGCTGGGAAATGCCTATGGCGTACCGTTGTTGAAGGGTCCTGAGGATTATCCAGGCACTCAGGGGTCCTAGGCTTTGGGTAAGCTGGAGGTCTTGGTTTCTTCAGCTCCTCCTCAGATCCCTCCTAAATTGGTGCCATTAATCTAGAAAGACAGAACAGGCTTAGTTTATGGGGGTACACTTGGAGGCAGTTACTCAGAGCTGGGCTCGCAGCTCACAGCTTATCTCCAGCACCACAAAATGCTTCTGGCACAGGAAGACCACCACCACACCAGGACGACAGCTGTCCCTTTGATGTTTCCAGTGCCTTTTGGCATGAGCACATTCACTGCAGCCAAGGGAAACATCTCACTGGCACAAAACCATCTGACTTCCTCCACTTGTGTGGGGAAAAAGGGACAGAATTGTCCCAAGGCCTCACTCAGGCCCGTACTTGTAGGATGTGTTGCTAAGTCGAACACAGACGCACACCATCAGACATGGCGCCATTGGCCCTTTGCACCCACAGCCTTCCCCTCGGGACCTGTGTCATGCCTCAGTTATGGGGTGCAGAGAGATCCCTGGGTTGGCATCGCACCCAGCTCCTTCCCGTGTCACGAGGAAGGGGAAGACGACAAGACCTGCAACCCCAGAACACGGCTCAGGGCCTCAGGGCCTCCAGGGCTGTTCCCAGGCCTCAGCTAGACCGGTGCACACTTACTCTGCCTGTGCTGTCCTTGGTTGCTGTGGCACTTGCTGCCACTCCTTTGGTGCCTTCTGGCTCGTAGGCATTTGGCCTTTCAACTTCTCCTTTATTCTCTTCTTCAGCATCTTATCACACTCCTTTCTCACAATGTGGGAAGGAACTCGCGTGCACTTGAGTATTTGGCAGAACGATTTCTGCAAAACGAGAAGAGAGTCTCGTAAAGAACTGCTGCAAGCAGCTGAGGCTGCTCCTCCCAGTGCGTTCCTGCAGGAAATGGCTCTGAGCAGCAGCGGGCCACGCTCTCCAATGGGGTCTCCTACCAACAGACAGTGCTTTCAAGGCTGCAGCCCTTGCTCCCTGAGCCCAGGGCAGGGCCTGTTCTTTCTGCTTGCGTGTGTGCTTCTGCTGAGGCAGGTGCCTCGCACAGCCTCACTTTAGTCTTCAGGGTGCAGGTACAGCGGGCACTCATCCCTCGCAGGGAGGTACAGTCCCTTGGCAGACCCATGCCCACGCCCAGCTCACTGCTGGCTCTGCCCTTTGCTTCTTGCAATAGCTCGTCCCTCATGGCAACACACAGGGGAGCGGGCAGACAGCAGGCACCTGCCTGGCCAGGTGGGGACTGCAATGCTGCTGTGCCGGAGACCTGCACTGCTCCCCTCCCTCCCAAGGAGCAGGGGAAATGCCTGTTGGGACATTTTCTTCCTGGGGGCTCTGAACGCATGTCAGACCTGCTTGTGCTCCATCATCAGCTTTGTCAGCGTTGAGTCATATTGGTTCCATGTTTCAGCCTCAAGATTTTTGAGCTTATGGGCCATCAGTATGCGATGCCTTCTTTCTTCTATCTTAGCGCGTACAGAGCGCGCTCCCTGCAGGCAAGGAAAACACATCCGCATGCAGCGTTAGTCTCCTAGGACTGGGCACAGGCAGGAGCACAGGGACGGTGGGCAGCCACATCTGCTGCTTCTGCCCTGCTCTGGAATCTCCCAGGGGAAACGGGGCTGGGAAATGCCTATGGCGTACCGTTGTTGAAGGGTCCTGAGGATTATCCAGGCACTCAGGGGTCCTAGGCTTTGGGTAAGCTGGAGGTCTTGGTTTCTTCAGCTCCTCCTCAGATCCCTCCTAAATTGGTGCCATTAATCTAGAAAGACAGAACAGGCTTAGTTTATGGGGGTACACTTGGAGGCAGTTACTCAGAGCTGGGCTCGCAGCTCACAGCTTATCTCCAGCACCACAAAATGCTTCTGGCACAGGAAGACCACCACCACACCAGGACGACAGCTGTCCCTTTGATGTTTCCAGTGCCTTTTGGCATGAGCACATTCACTGCAGCCAAGGGAAACATCTCACTGGCACAAAACCATCTGACTTCCTCCACTTGTGTGGGGAAAAAGGGACAGAATTGTCCCAAGGCCTCACTCAGGCCCGTACTTGTAGGATGTGTTGCTAAGTCGAACACAGACGCACACCATCAGACATGGCGCCATTGGCCCTTTGCACCCACAGCCTTCCCCTCGGGACCTGTGTCATGCCTCAGTTATGGGGTGCAGAGAGATCCCTGGGTTGGCATCGCACCCAGCTCCTTCCCGTGTCACGAGGAAGGGGAAGACGACAAGACCTGCAACCCCAGAACACGGCTCAGGGCCTCAGGGCCTCCAGGGCTGTTCCCAGGCCTCAGCTAGACCGGTGCACACTTACTCTGCCTGTGCTGTCCTTGGTTGCTGTGGCACTTGCTGCCACTCCTTTGGTGCCTTCTGGCTCGTAGGCATTTGGCCTTTCAACTTCTCCTTTATTCTCTTCTTCAGCATCTTATCACACTCCTTTCTCACAATGTGGGAAGGAACTCGCGTGCACTTGAGTATTTGGCAGAACGATTTCTGCAAAAGGAGAAGAGAGTCTCGTAAAGAACTGCTGCAAGCAGCTGAGGCTGCTCCTCCCAGTGCGTTCCTGCAGGAAATGGCTCTGAGCAGCAGCGGGCCACGCTCTCCAATGGGGTCTCCTACCAACAGACAGTGCTTTCAAGGCTGCAGCCCTTGCTCCCTGAGCCCAGGGCAGGGCCTGTTCTTTCTGCTTGCGTGTGTGCTTCTGCTGAGGCAGGTGCCTCGCACAGCCTCACTTTAGTCTTCAGGGTGCAGGTACAGCGGGCACTCATCCCTTGCAGGGAGGTACAGTCCCTTGGCAGACCCATGCCCATGCCCAGCTCACTGCTGGCTCTGCCCTTTGCTTCTTGCAATAGCTCGTCCCTCATGGCAACACACAGGGGAGCGGGCAGACAGCAGGCACCTGCCTGGCCAGGTGGGGACTGCAATGCTGCTGTGCCGGAGACCTGCACTGCTCCCCTCCCTCCCAAGGAGCAGGGGAAATGCCTGTTGGGACATTTTCTTCCTGGGGGCTCTGAACGCATGTCAGACCTGCTTGTGCTCCATCATCAGCTTTGTCAGCGTTGAGTCATATTGGTTCCATGTTTCAGCCTCAAGATTTTTGAGCTTATGGGCCATCAGTATGCGATGCCTTCTTTCTTCTATCTTAGCGCGTACAGAGCGCGCTCCCTGCAGGCAAGGAAAACACATCCGCATGCAGCGTTAGTCTCCTAGGACTGGGCACAGGCAGGAGCACAGGGACGGTGGGCAGCCACATCTGCTGCTTCTGCCCTGCTCTGGAATCTCCCAGGGGAAACGGGGCTGGGAAATGCCTATGGCGTACCGTTGTTGAAGGGTCCTGAGGATTATCCAGGCACTCAGGGGTCCTAGGCTTTGGGTAAGCTGGAGGTCTTGGTTTCTTCAGCTCCTCCTCAGATCCCTCCTAAATTGGTGCCATTAATCTAGAAAGACAGAACAGGCTTAGTTTATGGGGGTACACTTGGAGGCAGTTACTCAGAGCTGGGCTCGCAGCTCACAGCTTATCTCCAGCACCACAAAATGCTTCTGGCACAGGAAGACCACCACCACACCAGGACGACAGCTGTCCCTTTGATGTTTCCAGTGCCTTTTGGCATGAGCACATTCACTGCAGCCAAGGGAAACATCTCACTGGCACAAAACCATCTGACTTCCTCCACTTGTGTGGGGAAAAAGGGACAGAATTGTCCCAAGGCCTCACTCAGGCCCGTACTTGTAGGATGTGTTGCTAAGTCGAACACAGACGCACACCATCAGACATGGCGCCATTGGCCCTTTGCACCCACAGCCTTCCCCTCGGGACCTGTGTCATGCCTCAGTTATGGGGTGCAGAGAGATCCCTGGGTTGGCATCGCACCCAGCTCCTTCCCGTGTCACGAGGAAGGGGAAGATGACAAGACCTGCAACCCCAGAACACGGCTCAGGGCCTCAGGGCCTCCAGGGCTGTTCCCAGGCCTCAGCTAGACCGGTGCACACTTACTCTGCCTGTGCTGTCCTTGGCTGCTGTGGCACTTGCTGCCACTCCTTTGGTGCCTTCTGGCTCGTAGGCATTTGGCCTTTCAACTTCTCCTTTATTCTCTTCTTCAGCATCTTATCAGACTCCTTTTTCACAATGTGGGAAGGAACTCGCGTGCACTTGAGTATTTGGCAGAACGATTTCTGCAAAACGAGAAGAGAGTCTCGTAAAGAACTGCTGCAAGCAGCTGAGGCTGCTCCTCCCAGTGCGTTCCTGCAGGAAATGGCTCTGAGCAGCAGCGGGCCACGCTCTCCAATGGGGTCTCCTACCAACAGACAGTGCTTTCAAGGCTGCAGCCCTTGCTCCCTGAGCCCAGGGCAGGGCCTGCCCTTTCTGCTTGCGTGTGTGCTTCTGCTGAGGCAGGTGCCTCGCACAGCCTCACTTTAGTCTTCAGGGTGCAGGTACAGCGGGCACTCATCCCTCGCAGGGAGGTACAGTCCCTTGGCAGACCCATGCCCATGCCCAGCTCACTGCTGGCTCTGCCCTTTGCTTCTTGCAATAGCTCGTCCCTCATGGCAACACACAGGGGAGCGGGCAGACAGCAGGCACCTGCCTGGCCAGGTGGGGACTGCAATGCTGCTGTGCCGGAGACCTGCACTGCTCCCCTCCCTCCCAAGGAGCAGGGGAAATGCCTGTTGGGACATTTTCTTCCTGGGGGCTCTGAACGCATGTCAGACCTGCTTGTGCTCCATCATCAGCTTTGTCAGCGTTGAGTCATATTGGTTCCATGTTTCAGCCTCAAGATTTTTGAGCTTATGGGCCATCAGTATGCGATGCCTTCTTTCTTCTATCTTAGCGCGTACAGAGCGCGCTCCCTGCAGGCAAGGAAAACACATCCGCATGCAGCGTTAGTCTCCTAGGACTGGGCACAGGCAGGAGCACAGGGACGGTGGGCAGCCACATCTGCTGCTTCTGCCCTGCTCTGGAATCTCCCAGGGGAAACGGGGCTGGGAAATGCCTATGGCGTACCGTTGTTGAAGGGTCCTGAGGATTATCCAGGCACTCAGGGGTCCTAGGCTTTGGGTAAGCTGGAGGTCTTGGTTTCTTCAGCTCCTCCTCAGATCCCTCCTAAATTGGTGCCATTAATCTAGAAAGACAGAACAGGCTTAGTTTATGGGGGTACACTTGGAGGCAGTTACTCAGAGCTGGGCTCGCAGCTCACAGCTTATCTCCAGCACCACAAAATGCTTCTGGCACAGGAAGACCACCACCACACCAGGACGACAGCTGTCCCTTTGATGTTTCCAGTGCCTTTTGGCATGAGCACATTCACTGCAGCCAAGGGAAACATCTCACTGGCACAAAACCATCTGACTTCCTCCACTTGTGTGGGGAAAAAGGGACAGAATTGTCCCAAGGCCTCACTCAGGCCCGTACTTGTAGGATGTGTTGCTAAGTCGAACACAGACGCACACCATCAGACATGGCGCCATTGGCCCTTTGCACCCACAGCCTTCCCCTCGGGACCTGTGTCATGCCTCAGTTATGGGGTGCAGAGAGATCCCTGGGTTGGCATCGCACCCAGCTCCTTCCCGTGTCACGAGGAAGGGGAAGACGACAAGACCTGCAACCCCAGAACACGGCTCAGGGCCTCAGGGCCTCCAGGGCTGTTCCCAGGCCTCAGCTAGACCGGTGCACACTTACTCTGCCTGTGCTGTCCTTGGTTGCTGTGGCACTTGCTGCCACTCCTTTGGTGCCTTCTGGCTCGTAGGCATTTGGCCTTTCAACTTCTCCTTTATTCTCTTCTTCAGCATCTTATCAGACTCCTTTCTCACAATGTGGGAAGGAACTCGCGTGCACTTGAGTATTTGGCAGAACGATTTCTGCAAAACGAGAAGAGAGTCTCGTAAAGAACTGCTGCAAGCAGCTGAGGCTGCTCCTCCCAGTGCGTTCCTGCAGGAAATGGCTCTGAGCAGCAGCGGGCCACGCTCTCCAATGGGGTCTCCTACCAACAGACAGTGCTTTCAAGGCTGCAGCCCTTGCTCCCTGAGCCCAGGGCAGGGCCTGCCCTTTCTGCTTGCGTGTGTGCTTCTGCTGAGGCAGGTGCCTCGCACAGCCTCACTTTAGTCTTCAGGGTGCAGGTACAGCGGGCACTCATCCCTCGCAGGGAGGTACAGTCCCTTGGCAGACCCATGCCCATGCCCAGCTCACTGCTGGCTCTGCCCTTTGCTTCTTGCAATAGCTCGTCCCTCATGGCAACACACAGGGGAGCGGGCAGACAGCAGGCACCTGCCTGGCCAGGTGGGGACTGCAATGCTGCTGTGCCGGAGACCTGCACTGCTCCCCTCCCTCCCAAGGAGCAGGGGAAATGCCTGTTGGGACATTTTCTTCCTGGGGGCTCTGAACGCATGTCAGACCTGCTTGTGCTCCATCATCAGCTTTGTCAGCGTTGAGTCATATTGGTTCCATGTTTCAGCCTCAAGATTTTTGAGCTTATGGGCCATCAGTATGCGATGCCTTCTTTCTTCTATCTTAGCGCGTACAGAGCGCGCTCCCTGCAGGCAAGGAAAACACATCCGCATGCAGCGTTAGTCTCCTAGGACTGGGCACAGGCAGGAGCACAGGGACGGTGGGCAGCCACATCTGCTGCTTCTGCCCTGCTCTGGAATCTCCCAGGGGAAACGGGGCTGGGAAATGCCTATGGCGTACCGTTGTTGAAGGGTCCTGAGGATTATCCAGGCACTCAGGGGTCCTAGGCTTTGGGTAAGCTGGAGGTCTTGGTTTCTTCAGCTCCTCCTCAGATCCCTCCTAAATTGGTGCCATTAATCTAGAAAGACAGAACAGGCTTAGTTTATGGGGGTACACTTGGAGGCAGTTACTCAGAGCTGGGCTCGCAGCTCACAGCTTATCTCCAGCACCACAAAATGCTTCTGGCACAGGAAGACCACCACCACACCAGGACGACAGCTGTCCCTTTGATGTTTCCAGTGCCTTTTGGCATGAGCACATTCACTGCAGCCAAGGGAAACATCTCACTGGCACAAAACCATCTGACTTCCTCCACTTGTGTGGGGAAAAAGGGACAGAATTGTCCCAAGGCCTCACTCAGGCCCGTACTTGTAGGATGTGTTGCTAAGTCGAACACAGACGCACACCATCAGACATGGCGCCATTGGCCCTTTGCACCCACAGCCTTCCCCTCGGGACCTGTGTCATGCCTCAGTTATGGGGTGCAGAGAGATCCCTGGGTTGGCATCGCACCCAGCTCCTTCCCGTGTCACGAGGAAGGGGAAGACGACAAGACCTGCAACCCCAGAACACGGCTCAGGGCCTCAGGGCCTCCAGGGCTGTTCCCAGGCCTCAGCTAGACCGGTGCACACTTACTCTGCCTGTGCTGTCCTTGGTTGCTGTGGCACTTGCTGCCACTCCTTTGGTGCCTTCTGGCTCGTAGGCATTTGGCCTTTCAACTTCTCCTTTATTCTCTTCTTCAGCATCTTATCACACTCCTTTCTCACAATGTGGGAAGGAACTCGCGTGCACTTGAGTATTTGGCAGAACGATTTCTGCAAAACGAGAAGAGAGTCTCGTAAAGAACTGCTGCAAGCAGCTGAGGCTGCTCCTCCCAGTGCGTTCCTGCAGGAAATGGCTCTGAGCAGCAGCGGGCCACGCTCTCCAATGGGGTCTCCTACCAACAGACAGTGCTTTCAAGGCTGCAGCCCTTGCTCCCTGAGCCCAGGGCAGGGCCTGTTCTTTCTGCTTGCGTGTGTGCTTCTGCTGAGGCAGGTGCCTCGCACAGCCTCACTTTAGTCTTCAGGGTGCAGGTACAGCGGGCACTCATCCCTCGCAGGGAGGTACAGTCCCTTGGCAGACCCATGCCCATGCCCAGCTCACTGCTGGCTCTGCCCTTTGCTTCTTGCAATAGCTCGTCCCTCATGGCAACACACAGGGGAGCGGGCAGACAGCAGGCACCTGCCTGGCCAGGTGGGGACTGCAATGCTGCTGTGCCGGAGACCTGCACTGCTCCCCTCCCTCCCAAGGAGCAGGGGAAATGCCTGTTGGGACATTTTCTTCCTGGGGGCTCTGAACGCATGTCAGACCTGCTTGTGCTCCATCATCAGCTTTGTCAGCGTTGAGTCATATTGGTTCCATGTTTCAGCCTCAAGATTTTTGAGCTTATGGGCCATCAGTATGCGATGCCTTCTTTCTTCTATCTTAGCGCGTACAGAGCGCGCTCCCTGCAGGCAAGGAAAACACATCCGCATGCAGCGTTAGTCTCCTAGGACTGGGCACAGGCAGGAGCACAGGGACGGTGGGCAGCCACATCTGCTGCTTCTGCCCTGCTCTGGAATCTCCCAGGGGAAACGGGGCTGGGAAATGCCTATGGCGTACCGTTGTTGAAGGGTCCTGAGGATTATCCAGGCACTCAGGGGTCCTAGGCTTTGGGTAAGCTGGAGGTCTTGGTTTCTTCAGCTCCTCCTCAGATCCCTCCTAAATTGGTGCCATTAATCTAGAAAGACAGAACAGGCTTAGTTTATGGGGGTACACTTGGAGGCAGTTACTCAGAGCTGGGCTCGCAGCTCACAGCTTATCTCCAGCACCACAAAATGCTTCTGGCACAGGAAGACCACCACCACACCAGGACGACAGCTGTCCCTTTGATGTTTCCAGTGCCTTTTGGCATGAGCACATTCACTGCAGCCAAGGGAAACATCTCACTGGCACAAAACCATCTGACTTCCTCCACTTGTGTGGGGAAAAAGGGACAGAATTGTCCCAAGGCCTCACTCAGGCCCGTACTTGTAGGATGTGTTGCTAAGTCGAACACAGACGCACACCATCAGACATGGCGCCATTGGCCCTTTGCACCCACAGCCTTCCCCTCGGGACCTGTGTCATGCCTCAGTTATGGGGTGCAGAGAGATCCCTGGGTTGGCATCGCACCCAGCTCCTTCCCGTGTCACGAGGAAGGGGAAGACGACAAGACCTGCAACCCCAGAACACGGCTCAGGGCCTCAGGGCCTCCAGGGCTGTTCCCAGGCCTCAGCTAGACCGGTGCACACTTACTCTGCCTGTGCTGTCCTTGGTTGCTGTGGCACTTGCTGCCACTCCTTTGGTGCCTTCTGGCTCGTAGGCATTTGGCCTTTCAACTTCTCCTTTATTCTCTTCTTCAGCATCTTATCACACTCCTTTCTCACAATGTGGGAAGGAACTCGCGTGCACTTGAGTATTTGGCAGAACGATTTCTGCAAAACGAGAAGAGAGTCTCGTAAAGAACTGCTGCAAGCAGCTGAGGCTGCTCCTCCCAGTGCGTTCCTGCAGGAAATGGCTCTGAGCAGCAGCGGGCCACGCTCTCCAATGGGGTCTCCTACCAACAGACAGTGCTTTCAAGGCTGCAGCCCTTGCTCCCTGAGCCCAGGGCAGGGCCTGTTCTTTCTGCTTGCGTGTGTGCTTCTGCTGAGGCAGGTGCCTCACACAGCCTCACTTTAGTCTTCAGGGTGCAGGTACAGCGGGCACTCATCCCTCGCAGGGAGGTACAGTCCCTTGGCAGACCCATGCCCATGCCCAGCTCACTGCTGGCTCTGCCCTTTGCTTCTTGCAATAGCTCGTCCCTCATGGCAACACACAGGGGAGCGGGCAGACAGCAGGCACCTGCCTGGCCAGGTGGGGACTGCAATGCTGCTGTGCCGGAGACCTGCACTGCTCCCCTCCCTCCCAAGGAGCAGGGGAAATGCCTGTTGGGACATTTTCTTCCTGGGGGCTCTGAACGCATGTCAGACCTGCTTGTGCTCCATCATCAGCTTTTTCAGCGTTGAGTCATATTGGTTCCATGTTTCAGCCTCAAGGTTTTTGAGCTTATGGGCCATCAGTATGCGATGCCTTCTTTCTTCTATCTTAGCGCGTACAGAGCGCGCTCCCTGCAGGCAAGGAAAACACATCCGCATGCAGCGTTAGTCTCCTAGGACTGGGCACAGGCAGGAGCACAGGGACGGTGGGCAGCCACATCTGCTGCTTCTGCCCTGCTCTGGAATCTCCCAGGGGAAACGGGGCTGGGAAATGCCTATGGCGTACCGTTGTTGAAGGGTCCTGAGGATTATCCAGGCACTCAGGGGTCCTAGGCTTTGGGTAAGCTGGAGGTCTTGGTTTCTTCAGCTCCTCCTCAGATCCCTCGTAAATTGGTGCCATTAATCTAGAAAGACAGAACAGGCTTAGTTTATGGGGGTACACTTGGAGGCAGTTACTCAGAGCTGGGCTCGCAGCTCACATCTTATCTCCAGCACCACAAAATGCTTCTGGCACAGGAAGACCACCACCACACCAGGACGACAGCTGTCCCTTTGATGTTTCCAGTGCCTTTTGGCATGAGCACATTCACTGCAGCCAAGGGAAACATCTCACTGGCACAAAACCATCTGACTTCCTCCACTTGTGTGGGGAAAAAGGGACAGAATTGTCCCAAGGCCTCACTCAGGCCCCTACCTGCGGGATGTGTTGTTACAACCCACGCAGACGCACACCATCAGACACGGCCCCCTTGACCCTTTGCACCCACAGCCTTCCCCTCGGGACCTGTGTCATGCCTCTGTTCTAGGGTGCAGAGAGGTCCATGGGTTGGCATCGCACCCAGCTCCTTCCCGTGTCACGAGGAAGGGGAAGACGACAAGGCCTGGAACCCCAGAACACGGCTCAGGGGCTCAGGGCCTCCAGGGCTGTTCCCAGGCCTCAGCTGGACTGGTGCACACTTACTCTGTCTGTGTTGACTTCGTGGCCTTTGGCTCTTCCTTCGAGGCATCTGGTGCCATCTTACTTACAGGGCTTTGGCCTTTGACATTCTCTTTCATCCTGTCCTTCAGCTTCTTGTCATACTCCTTTCTCACAATGCTGGAAGGACGTTGGTCACCCTCCAGGAGGTGGTAGACAGGGTTCTGCAAAACCAGAAGAGTCTCCTAAAGACCTGCTGCAAGGAGCTGAGGCTGCCCCTCCCAGTGCACTCCTGCAGGAAATGGCTCTGAGCAGCTGCGGGCCACCCTCTCCAATGGGGTCTCTTACCAACACTTTCAAGGCTGTAGCCCTTGCTCCCTAAGACCAGGGCAGGGCCTGTTCTTTCTGCTTGCGTGTGTGCTTCTGCTGAGGCAGGTGCCTTGCACAGCCTCACTTTAGTCTTCAGAGTGCAGGTACAGCGGGCACTGCTCCCTTGCAGGGAGGTACGGTCCCTTGGCAGACCCGTGCCCATGCTCCGCTCGCTGCTGGCTCTGCCCTTTGCTTCTTGCAACAGCTCCTCCCGCATGGCAACGTGCAGGGGAGCGGGCAGACAGCAGGCACGTGCCTGGCCAGGTGGGGACTGCAACGCTGCCGTGCCAGAGACATGCACTGCTCCCCTCCCTCCCAAGGAGTGGGGGAATTGCTTTCCTGGGGCTTTTCTTTCCTGGGGGCTCTGAATACGTGACATACCTGTTTTCGCTCTCTGCTCCTACTCCGTAGGATTGCATCATATTCCCCACAAATTTCATCTTCAAGCTCTGCGCGCTTGTGGGCCATGAGTATTCTGTGCCGTCTTTCTGCCATCCGAGCACGCACAGAGCGCCACCTCTGCAGGCAAGGGAAACACAACCGCATGCAGCATTAGTCTCCTGGGGCTGGGCACAGGCAGGAGCTCAGGGACGGTGGGCTGCCACATCTGCTGCATCTGCCCTGCTCTGGAGTCTCCCAGGGGAAACGGGGCTGGGAAATGCCTATGGCGTACCGATGTTGGACGGTCCTGAGGATTATCCAGGCACTCAGGGGTCCTAGGCTTTGGGTAAGCTGGAGGTCTTGGTTTCTTCAGCTCCTCAGTCCTCCCATGAATTGGTGACAGGAATCTGAAAAGACACAGCAGGCTTAGCTTATGGGAGTACACTTGGAGGCAGTTTCTAAGAGCTGGGCTCACAGCTCACAGCTTAGCTCCAGCAGCACAAGGTGCTTCCGCAGGAGGAAGACCACGACCACACCAGGGCAACAGCTGTCCCTTTGATGTTTCCAGTGCCTTTTGGCATGAGCACATTCACTGCAGCCAAGGGAAACATCTCACTGGCACAAAACCATCTGACTTCCTCCACTTGTGTGGGGAAGAAGGGACAGAATTGTCCCAAGGCCTCACTCAGGCCCCTAGCTGCGGGATGTGTTGCTATGTCCCACGCAGACGCACACCATCAGACACGGCCCCCTTGACCCTTTGCACCCACAGCCTTCCCCTCAGGACCTGTGTCGTGGAAAGGCCTGGGAATGCCGAGAAGCCCCTGGGTTGACATTGCACCCAGCTCCTTCCTGTGTCAAGAGGAAGGGGAGGGCTTCAAGCCCAGGAAACCTCAGAACACAGTGCAGGGGCTCAGGGCCTCCAGGGCTGTTCCCAAGCCTCAGCTAGACCGGTGCACACTTACTCTGCCTGTGCTCTCCTCAGGGGCTGTGGCTCTTCCTGCCTCCCCTCTGGTGCCTTTGGGCTCGCACCGCTCTGGCCTTTCTCATTCTTTTTCATCCTCTCCATTAGCTGCTGTGCCGGAGACCTGCACTGCTCCCCTCCCTCCCAAGGAGCAGGGGAAATGCCTGTTGGGACTGTTATAAATGGCTCAGGATTCAAATTAGAATTAAATGAAAAATAGGATTTATTAAAGGATATAAAGGAATAGAGGTAAGCAAACAGCGCTGGGTGCACCAGGAGTCTCCGCTCCACCAGGATGCACACCAATTACATCAAGCAACTGATTTTTATGCTCCTAGACTAATACATATTCATTACTACTTCTAAAAAAAAGAGATTATTAAAATTAGCTTCCGGGGTGCAGTCCCTCCTACTGGAGCATGCGCAGTCTCCTCTGGGGTCTCTTCTGGGGGTCTCTAGGGGTCTTCCATGCTGAAGGCTCGCAGTCTTCCTCTTCCCCTTTGTACTTACTGGGCACCATCCCAAGTTTACGGAACACCTTCTTCAAAACACCTTCTTCAAATCTTGTCTCCCAGCCGCCTTTCAGCTTCTTTCTCGGCCCCCCCCCTAACCAGATACCAAAGATCCACATAGTATCCCATAACAGTCACTAGTTGTTATCAGTTGTTCTGAAACTCCCAGACACACGGGTAATTAAAACATTCTTCCCCAGCCATTCACAGACACATCTATAGCAGTGTTAGAAATAGAAGTCCAGAATAACAAAAGCAAACAGGTTCATAAATTTAAGAAGTGATAAATTGGCTAGAATGAGGAATGAGGGGGAGACTGGGACACACTGCAGCTGTGGTTCAAGCATTGAATTGCCAGTGCAGGGCCCAGAGGCAGACAGGATTCAAACATTTCAAACAGAATTGTTCTTTATGGACACGAATTGTTAAAACATTCCTCACAATCCCTTATCTTCTTTTCAATATCCCCAATTCGTGTCTCTTCTGTTATTAATAATTGGATTTCATCAGTTTGTTCTTGGAGGGTCCAATTCTTAAGCATCATAATTGACATATTCCCTTCTTTTTTTAATGAAGTTATTACCAATGTACTATTTATCACCCGGCGTATTAATAGTGTAAGACAAGGTATCATACAAGGTACAAATAATAATGTCATTATACCACATAATAATAAAAATAACACCCTTTTAACCCATGGTCCACCAGGCAGCCATGAAAATAAATCCCATTCCATATCCTTCCAGGTTTGTGTTGGGACGTGGGCTAATTTTCTAATTTCCTTGGTTATCTTTTTAACTACTTTCCCATTATCGTCAATTTGTAAACAACAATTAGAATAATTTAGTTTACCACACACACCCCCTTCTTCTGCTAGTAAATAGTCCAAGACCATTCTATGTTGGAAAATAGCATTCCTCATCTGGGTAGATTGGTCAGCTAGGAGATCCAGAGCTGTTGCTGTTTGATTAGTTATTATTTCGAGAACTGCTTGTAACCTAATTATGCGATTCAAATTATAAATAGGTTCTCGAGCTCCAGATATTACTTCATTCGGATTCCATGTAGCTGGTCCATAATACTGTATGATTCTTTCAGGGGGCCATTCATTTTCTCTCCATTTTTGAGCACTACCTCCAGCTAAAGAGGTATCAATATATCGTTTCTCCCTATTGAGATCATCATATAATTTTTACTCCTAAGTGATTCCCTTGTATTTGAGATAATAAAAAGAATAAAGGTCTTATGTATCCCACGTAGCATATTCCTGACCAATCTTTTGGTAACCTTTTATAGGCCCGTTTGCCACATATCCAATAATGTCCTTTTAAAGCCCACGTCCCATTTGGAAAAGGACCATCCCAGTTTTTCTATTCCTTGGGGCATGAAAATACAAGGTGTTCTCGTTACCAAGTGGCCCAGTTACAATGTTTGCTTCCTTAATACTCGTATATATACACTTCCAAGCCCCTACACTAGATTCCCACTCACAATTACAGCTAATTTCTCCTTCACGACTTGTCATATTATTGGCTGACCAGAAATGTTTAAAAAAACACTTGCGTCCCGTTCTCATTTTGCCACCTCCAGCGATAGATTTTTACCACGTGCTGTTCCCTAGTGGTGTTATCACGCTGACAACTCAAGATTTGAACATCGAATTGTCCTTTTGATTGTGCTCTTGCCATGGCTTTACACCCAGGTCCAAAGAATTCCTTAGATGAGCATTTCAGCCAAGTCCCATTTTTCAGCTGGACATGTGTAGCATTCCATTTTCCTTTACTTGCTGTACAGTTTATAGGTCTACATTCAGGATCAGTACATTCATATCCAGGGGACAGAGTCCATTTACAAATGCTTTCTCCCACCTTTACTGTCCCTGTTCTGTTTAAACAATATATACCTTTTTCTGATGAATACAATTGCCACGGGCCTTCTTCCTCTTTCCAGAATTGTGTTCCATTATGAACTTCACTTAAATTACTAACCCACCATTTAGGTTCAACTGGGCCAGCTACCCAAGGCCAACTTTCAGCTCCTCTTGGTCCCCCACAAACCCAGCAATTGCTAAGATTAAAAGTCTTAGCCACTTCCTCCCCCAGAATAAAAAAGTTATTCCCATGGCTCAATTGCCCTTGTAAGAATAGTACCAGGAAGTATAGCATCCTTCTCATCCTTCTACGTCGTCCGGGGGGGGTATGTAGGGGTGTGAGAAATGTCCTCAATCAAGGGGTTGGATCCACTTCCAGAATCCACTTAAACTGGTGTCACTGTTCAGCCTTCGAGGGTGGTTCAGCTCCTGGAAAACTAATTACAATAGGTTAAAAAAAAAAAAAACTCTTACTACATACATACATTTTTCGTCTGCTCGCTTGTTTCTTTTTCTGGGACAGCTTGATTTCAGTGCGGGAGAAGTCCGGTCGAGGCCCTCACACTCGGCAGTCAATACCCGTAGGGGTTGCCTCCCTCGGTAGACTATACACACTATACACACCGCAGTGGAGAGTCCTGCCCCGGTCTTGCCTTCTCCCCTTTCTTCATTGCAGGCTTGTCCCTTTCTTCTGGTATTTCATGCAGAGCAGGCCCTATTTCCGGAACATTAGTTCCCCAGGAGCGGACTCAACCTTCCAGGTTTTGGGTATTTATTGGTCCTTTCACTCTGGATGCATGGGTCCAACCCCTTTCTGCTGTTCTCACAGCTGTTTCAGTGGTAAGTAAAACAAGATACGGTCCCTCCCACCGGGGTTGTAAGGATTCTTCTTTCCAAGTTTTTATTAAGACCTTATCCCCTGGTTGTATTTGATGGATGGTAAACCCTAAAGGTGGTGTCTGAACCAGTATTCCAATTTCTCTTAGTTCTTGCAACCTCTTCCCAATAGTAATTATATATTTCTGGATACTTCGATCCTCAACTACATTATCCCCCAGGGGCATTCCCTGTGAGTAAGGCATACCGTATAACATTTCATATGGTGATAATCCAGTCTCACTGTGTGATTTAGTTCTTATGTTTAAAAGTGCCAATGGTAAACATCGAGTCCAGGGCAATTGTGTCTCAATCATCAATTTAGCCAATTGCTGTTTTATTGTTTGATTCATTCTCTCTACTTTCCCTGAGCTTTGTGGGTGCCATGGAGTATGATATTCCCACTGAATACCTAATGATTGACATAATAATTTTATTATTTTAGAAGTAAAGTGTGTGCCTTGGTCAGAATCAATGTACTGGATTATCCCATATCTAGGTATCAGATGTTCCAATAAAATTTTTGTCACCGTTTGCGCCGTAGCTCGTGCCACAGGATAAGCTTCCACCCATTGTGTTAAATGGTCAACAATTACCAATAAATACTTGATTCTCCCTACTTTAGGCAATTCAGTAAAATCAACTTGTACTCTCTCAAAAGGCCGATATGCTGTTTTTCTTCCTCCCGCTGCCGCCTGTCGAAATATTTTCTTATTTATTTTCTGACAAGTTAAACAACCTTGTGTGATTTGCTTTGCTATTTCAAAAACCCCTATACAACCAAATTGTTTAAGTAAGTGATTACTTAATGCTCTTGTACCCCAGTGTGTTTGGGTATGCAAACGTTCCAATATTTGTCTTGCATAAGCTTTTGGTAACATTTCTCGTCCATCTGGCAATGTCCATTTTCCTTGTTCTAATTTAGCACCTATTTTCTCCAGTTTTGTTTGTTCTTCAGGAGTAAACTTCTTTTCTTCTTCTTGTTTTTCTTCTTCTTGTCTTACTTCTTCCTGTACTATATTAATTTTAGCAGCCTGAGTTCTTAAAGCTGCTTCCTGAGCTTCTTTATCTGCTAGATTATTTCCCCTAGTGTGGTATTCCAATCCTTTCTGATGCCCTCTTACATGTACTACTGCTATTTCTTTAGGTTCCCTTAAAGCTTTTAAAATTTTCCTTATTAATTCTTGATGTATAAGATTCTTCCCTTGAGTATTAATTAAACCTCTTTCCTCCCAAATTTTTCCAAAGGTGTGAACTGTAATACACAATAAATGTTTGTTCATTGTCTTTTGTATTATAAAAACAAGGAGTTCTGTTTGAGGAATGGGAGTTGTGAAAACTCCTTTGCTAGACACTATGAAAATTCTTTTGCTTAATGTAACAAAATAGAGAACTCCCTCCCCTTCTCTCCTTCTGCATCTCAGTAGCCTCTTTTGTTAAAAAGAACACTGCTGCAAAGTTCATGTAACTATCTCCTGATAAGTTGTTAAACTAGTGTATCAACATCCTGCCTTCCTGTCTCACGCTGGGCCAACATGACCAAATAAAGAAAGAAGTTGAACCACAACGCTGAGGAAGACTACGGCCTTCATCTTCACGACCACCAGAGGGACAGAGACGACCCCCTAGCAACAGTGCGCGCAGTCGCAGAATACACCAGGATGTGCTGCGTAATCCTGAAATCACCAAGATATAAAAAGGGACCGTGGGGGGGGTGAGGTGCGCGCCGTTGGTGGAGCCGAGACTTCCCCGGCCGCCCAGCGCTGTTTTGCTTGCTGTTGCTTACTCAATAAATTCCTTTCTATTATTAATGCAATGCTCTCTGAAAATTAATTAAGGGGGCAACTTATAACATGAACCACTCCATATGCATATTTAGAATCTGTATATATAGTTCCACTTTTTCCCTTTAATAGTTCCAGGGCCCTGTATAGGGCATACATAGCATACAAGCCTGAGCTGACCATGATGGACTCAGGGGGCCTGATTCCACAGATTCCAGGTGTTTATTAATTATGGCATATCCTGTTTTTCTTTTTCCCTCTACTACTCGAGAGGAACCATCTATGAATAGTATCTCTCCCTTTTCTAATTCAGTATCTCTCAAATCAGGTCTCACTTTAGTCTGGGTCTCGATTACCTCCAAACAATTATGTTGTAGTTCCTCTGAGGGTTTTCCAAATAAAAATTGTGCTGGGCTCTGAGCAGAGGTTACCTTCAATTCTAAATCAGGGGAGTCAATTAGTATAGCTTCATACTTTAGGATCCGGCTGTCTGTTAACCATTTCTCCGCTCTCTGTTGTAAGACACTTCTGACATTGTGTGGAGTATACACTTTTAAGGGAGCACTAAAAGTAATCTTTCTGACTTCTTCTATCAATAATGCTGTAGCAACCAAGGCTTGAAGACAAGCAGGCCACCCCCTACTTACTGGATCAAGTAATTTGGAACAATACCCCACAGGTTTTTTAATTCCTGCCCAATCTTGAGTAAGGACTCCATATGCTGTCTGGTTTGATGTGTTCACAAAAAGATAAAAGGGTTTCTCTAGATCTGGGAGACTTAATACAGGTGCTTGTATTAATGCTTTTTTTATTTCTTCAAATTTTTGATCATCTTCTGTGGACCACTTGAATCGATTATCAATTAGTTTTTCATATAAAAATTTAACTTTTTCACTGTAGCTTTCAAGCCACGGTCTACAATATCCTAATAATCCCAATACTTGCCGAATTTCCTTTTTAGTTTGTGGGGGTCTTAAGGAGAGGATCCCAGATACCCTGTCAGGATCCAATTTCTTTTCTCCCCTGCTTAACCAGTGTCCTAAGTATTTTACCTCCTGTTCCACAAATTGTAACTTTGATCGGGACACTTTTAATCCCTTTTCCCCCAGAAAATTTAACAAATTAATAGTGGCTTTTCGGGTTCCTTCTTCAGTCTCTCCAGCTAGTAACAAATCATCCACATATTGCAATAACTTTACCTCCCCAGGTAATGTAAAATCTTGTAGAACTTTTTCCAAAGTTTGTCCAAATAGATTCGGTGACTCAGTAAACCCTTGTGGTAGCACAGTCCACCTTAATTGTTGTTTTCGTCCTGTCTCCGGGTCTTCCCACTCGAAAGCAAAGTAATCCCTGGAATTTTCATCTAAAGGACAGGTCCAAAAAGCATCTTTCAGATCTATTACACTATACCAAGTATATTTGGGAGAGACATGACTCAGCAGAGTGTAAGGATTTGCTACCACAGGGAATTTAGTGATTGTTCGCTGATTTACAGCTCTCAGATCCTGTACCAGTCTGTATGACCCATCCGATTTCTTCACAGGGAGGATGGGTGTATTATGAGGTGACATACACGGTTCTAAAGTCCCTTCCTCCAAAAGTCTATCAACTGTAGGTTTTAATCCCCTTCGACCCTCCATTGGTATAGGATATTGTTTAATTCGAATAGGACGATGTGGATCCATTATCTGAACATTTATGGGGTCCATTTCCATTTTTCCAATTTCTCCCTCCTTATACCACACTGAAGGGTTAATAACTTCTTCATCTTTTTGGGTTAAAGTGTATAATTTGATTTGCAACTTATCCCCTTGACTCTGAATGCTTAAGTTCAATTTTAAAATCAAATCCCTTCCTAGTAAATTGTACCCCGCTTCAGGAAGCAAAAGTAAATCATTAAGACAAATCTTTTGATCAGTTTCTATTTCCACATCTTTTAAAACAGGAACCTTAAAGGGCTCCCCTCTTGCCCCTATTACAGACGTATAACTCTTCCCTTCTTTTATTCCCTCTGGGAGCTTTTGAATAGTGGATCTTTCAGCTCCTGTATCTACTAAAAATAGTACTTCTTCTTTATGGGGACCAATTAATAGTTTTATCAAGGGCTCTGTTGATGTTGAAGTCCCCAGAAGATATAGCCCCTGACACCCCTATTCTTCTTTAAACATTTTCTCGTCTTGTTCCCGCTTACGACAATTCTTCTGTAAATGTCCTCTTTTTTGACAATAGTAACAAGCGGGGATCGCTGAATTCCCTTGAGAAGGCTGGCCCCTAGGGGTTTCTTCTATACTTCTTCTCTTCTCCCTCTCTCCTAACAAGGGCTTTTTCTGACTTTCTTTTACTGCTGCTACAAAGATCTTGGCTTTTGTTTTTTGTTTCTCCTCATCTCTCCTGACATATACTTTTTGCGCTTCTCTAAGTAACTCTTCTAATCCTCTCTCTTGCCAATTTTCTAACTTTTCCAATTTCTTTCTTATGTCCACCCAGGATTTGGCTACGAATTGTGTTCTAAGGAGTGCGGTTCCAATTGCTGTATTCGGATCGATCCCCGAATACATTTGTAAACTTTTCTTTAATCTCTCCAACCATTCTGTTGGAGATTCCTCTTTTCCTTGTTGTTCATTGAATGTTTTATTAATGTTTTTTCCTCGTGGAACCGCTTCTCTGATCCCTTGTATAATCATTGTTCTCAAATCTCTCATGTTTTGTCTTCCCTGGGGTTGCTGGTGATCCCAGTGGGGATCCACATTTGGCCATTTTTGATCTCCTGGGGGTCCAGCTTGATTTTGTCTTTCCCAAATCCTCATTCCAGCTTGCCTAATCATTCCCCTTTCCTCAACAGTAAATAAGATTGCTAAAATGGATTGTATTTCTTCCCAGGTATAAGTGTTAGGACCCAGGAATTGATCTAGTCTTTCGGCTACTCCGAGGGGGTCATTTAACAGAGTCCCCATTTCTTTCCTAAAAGATCTCACCTCTGTGGTATTTAAAGGGACTGCCACGAACCCAAATCCTCCCTGATTGCCTCCAAGGGGTACTTCTCTTAATGGATATAGAGAGGTTTCTTCAGGTACGGCAGTCTTACTTCTTGTGCATGCAGCCGGAGGCAGGTCTAATTCTGGTGCTGTTTGTGGTGGAGGCAGGGACCATGGCTGCACTGCCGGAGAGATTACCAGAGGGGGAGGAGGGGGAGCCGGGAGTGTGTTATTAGGACCCAGAGGTGGTGGTGGTGGTGGTAAATTATCCAGCGGCTCCCATTCATCATTCTTTCTTTTTTCCTGCTTTTCCTCCCCTCCAGAATCCTCGTTTGTTTTTAGTGCTAATATTGAGGCTGGACGTGGAGTCCCAATCCACAATTCTGCATACTCACTTTCTTCCTGACAGAAAGGCTCTTTTGAATTAACATATATATTCAAAGCCTGACAAATCCAATCATCAAACGATCCAAAAACAGGCCAGAAAACACACGGTCTTAAAGGTTTTTTTGGCCATTCTATCATACAGTAATGAACCAATTTTAATTTATTTTTTCCTTTTCTGGGGCCCCTATTGTTCCAATTTCCAATCATTATTCCTAATGGACTTTCTGGTGGTATATCTGGTATTTCGCTTCCTTTCTGGTCCTTGGTCTTTGATTTTATCTGACCCATCTGGGAATTTTACTAGTGGCAATTCCCACAGCCCTTGGTTGCCCCGAGTGAGAGTGTCTTGCAGGGGGCTTAGGACCTATCACCCACCCACGTATCACTCCATTCACCAGCCCAGCCCCCCCGACAGGAGATTAGAACCAGTGAGAAAACAAAAAGACTTCTACGCCTCAGACTTTAGAAGCCTCAGTTACACTCTCACACACAAACACGAGCAACCGTACCTTTACCCAACCGGACGGTATCTTACGAATCAGTCGTCTTCGTCCAGAGTCCAACCGGACGGTATCCACAAGCGTCTTCGTCTGGGATCGAACCAGACGGTATCCAAACGACTGTCGTCTTCGTCCGGTTCGATCCCGGACACCGGAACCCAACCAGACGGTATCCAAACGACCCTGTCGTCCTCGTCCGGATCTTCGCGCGCAGAATTACAGGCACAAAAACACAGCCGGCAAGGGAGCTCAAAAAAAATCAAAATTCTTTGCTTACCTTTATTCAGGTTCAGGATGGCATTAGTCCCGATCTGACTCAAACAGGAGCCACCAAATGGTGGGGCGCCCCTCCTAGAGTAAATCAGAATTCAGGAACGATAGCCATCCCGGACGAGCCCCCAAATTGTTATAAATGGCTCAGGATTCAAATTAGAATTAAATGAAAAATAGGATTTATTAAAGGATATAAAGGAATAGAGGTAAGCAAACAGCGCTGGGTGCACCAGGAGTCTCCGCTCCACCAGGATGCACACCAATTACATCAAGCAACTGATTTTTATGCTCCTAGACTAATACATATTCATTACTACTTCTAAAAAAAAGAGATTATTAAAATTAGCTTCCGGGGTGCAGTCCCTCCTACTGGAGCATGCGCAGTCTCCTCTGGGGTCTCTTCTGGGGGTCTCTAGGGGTCTTCCATGCTGAAGGCTCGCAGTCTTCCTCTTCCCCTTTGTACTTACTGGGCACCATCCCAAGTTTACGGAACACCTTCTTCAAAACACCTTCTTCAAATCTTGTCTCCCAGCCGCCTTTCAGCTTCTTTCTCGGCCCCCCCCCTAACCAGATACCAAAGATCCACATAGTATCCCATAACAGTCACTAGTTGTTATCAGTTGTTCTGAAACTCCCAGACACACGGGTAATTAAAACATTCTTCCCCTGCCATTCACAGACACATCTATAGCAGTGTTAGAAATAGAAGTCCAGAATAACAAAAGCAAACAGGTTCATAAATTTAAGAAGGGATAAATTGGCTAGAATGAGGAATGAGGGGGAGACTGGGACACACGGCAGCTGTGGTTCAAGCATTGAATTGCCAGTGCAGGGCCCAGAGGCAGACAGGATTCAAACATTTCAAACAGAATTGTTCTTTATGGACACGAATTGTTAAAACATTCCTCACAGGACATTTTCTTCCTGGGGGCTCTGAACGCATGTCAGACCTGCTTGTGCTCCATCATCAGCTTTTTCAGCGTTGAGTCATATTGGTTCCATGTTTCAGCCTCAAGATTTTTGAGCTTATGGGCCATCAGTATGCGATGCCTTCTTTCTTCTATCTTAGCGCGTACAGAGCGCGCTCCCTGCAGGCAAGGAAAACACATCCGCATGCAGCGTTAGTCTCCTAGGACTGGGCACAGGCAGGAGCACAGGGACGGTGGGCAGCCACATCTGCTGCTTCTGCCCTGCTCTGGAATCTCCCAGGGGAAACGGGGCTGGGAAATGCCTATGGCGTACCGTTGTTGAAGGGTCCTGAGGATTATCCAGGCACTCAGGGGTCCTAGGCTTTGGGTAAGCTGGAGGTCTTGGTTTCTTCAGCTCCTCCTCAGATCCCTCCTAAATTGGTGCCATTAATCTAGAAAGACAGAACAGGCTTAGTTTATGGGGGTACACTTGGAGGCAGTTACTCAGAGCTGGGCTCGCAGCTCACAGCTTATCTCCAGCAGCACAAAATGCTTCTGGCACAGGAAGACCACCACCACACCAGGACGACAGCTGTCCCTTTGATGTTTCCAGTGCCTTTTGGCATGAGCACATTCACTGCAGCCAAGGGAAACATCTCACTGGCACAAAACCATCTGACTTCCTCCACTTGTGTGGGGAAGAAGGGACAGAATTGTCCCAAGGCCTCACTCAGGCCCCTAGCTGTGGGATGTGTTGCTATGTCCCATGCAGACGCACACCATCAGACACGGCCCCCTTGGCCCTTTGCACCCACAGCCTTCCCCTCCGGACCTGTGTCATGGAAAGGCCTGGTGATGCCGAGAGGCCCCTGGGGGTGGCATCGCACCCAGCTCCTTCCTGTGTCAAGAAGAAGGGGAGGACGACAAGCCGGAGGAACCCCAGAAGACGGCTCAGGGACTCCAGGCCCTCTAGGGCTATTCCCAGGCCTCGGTGGGGCTCGTGCACACTTACTCTGTCTGAGGTCTCCTGGGAAGCTCTGCCTTTTCCTTATGCCCATCTGATGTCTTGTGGCTCGCAGGGTTTTTGCCATTGACATGCAACATCCTCTCCTTCAGCTTCTCATCGTATTCTTTTCTCAAGAGGAAGGAAGGACGTCGGTCATACTCCTGTGTGGGGTAGACGGGGTTCTGCAAAACGAGAAGAGAGTCTCCTAAAGACCTGCTGCAAGGAGCTCAGGCTGCCCCTCCCAGTGCACTCCTGCAGGAAATGGTGCTGAGCAGCAGTGGGCTACCCCGTACAATGGGGTCTCTTTCCAACAGCCAGCACTTTCAAGGCTGCAGCCCTTACTTCCTGAGCCCAGGGCAGGGCCTGCCTTTTCTGCTTGCGTGTGTGCTTCTGCTGAGGCAGGTGCCTCGCACAGCCTCACTTTAGTCTTCAGAGTGCAGGTACAGCGGGCACTCATCCCTCGCAGGGAGGTACAGTCCCTCGGCAGACCCTTGCCCATGCCCCGCTCGCTGCTGGCTTTGCCCTTTGTTCACTGCAACAGCTCCTCCCGCATGGTAACACACAGGGGAGCGGGCAGACAGCAGGCACCTGCCTGGCCAGGTGGGGACTGCAATGCTGCCATGCCAGAGACCTGCACTGCTCCCCTCCCTCCCAAGGAGAGAGCGAAGTGCCTGCTTGCTTTTTTTTTTTTTTTTTCCTAGGGGCTCGGAATCCATGTCATACCTGTCTTCGTTCAAAGAGCAGCTTCTGCGTCTTGGAATCATACTCATTCCATGCTTCAACTTGACGCACTTTGAGCCTGTGGGCCATCAGCGCTTGTTCCCGTTTTTCCTCTCTTAGAGCACGCATATAGTACACTCCCTGCAGGTAAGGAAAACACATCCGCATGCAGCATTAGTCTCCGGAGCTTGGGCACAGGCAGGAGCACAGCGACAGGTGGGCAGCCAGAGCTGCTGCTTCTGCCCTGCTCTGGAATCTCCAAGGGGAAACGGGGCTGGGAAATGCCTATGGCATACCGATGTTGCTGTTTTCTGAGCAGCAAAAGACAGGCGCTCATGGGGTTTAGCCTGTGGATAAGCTGGAGGTTTTGGCTTCTTCAGCTCCTTCTCAGACCTCCCTTTAATTGGTGACAGGAATCTGAAAAGACACAGCAGGCTTAGCTTATGGGAGTACACTTGGACGCAGTTTCTAAGAGCTGGGCTCACAGCTCACAGCTTAGCTCCAGCAGCACAAGGTGCTTCCGCAGGAGGAAGACCACGACCACGCCAGGGCAACAGCTGTCCCTTTGATGTTTCCAGTGCCTTTTGGCATGAGCACATTCACTGCAGCCAAGGGAAACATCTCACTGGCACAAAACCATCTGACTTCCTCCACTTGTGTGGGGAAGAAGGGACAGAATTGTCCCAAGGCCTCACTCAGGCCCCTAGCTGTGGGATGTGTTGCTATGTCCCATGCAGACGCACACCATCAGACACGGCCCCCTTGGCCCTTTGCACCCACAGCCTTCCCCTCCGGACCTGTGTCATGGAAAGGCCTGGTGATGCCGAGAGGCCCCTGGGGGTGGCATCGCACCCAGCTCCTTCCTGTGTCAAGAAGAAGGGGAGGACGACAAGCCGGAGGAACCCCAGAAGACGGCTCAGGGACTCCAGGCCCTCTAGGGCTATTCCCAGGCCTCGGTGGGGCTCGTGCACACTTACTCTGTCTGAGGTCTCCTGGGAAGCTCTGCCTTTTCCTTATGCCCATCTGATGTCTTGTGGCTCGCAGGGTTTTTGCCATTGACATGCAACATCCTCTCCTTCAGCTTCTCATCGTATTCTTTTCTCAAGAGGAAGGAAGGACGTCGGTCATACTCCTGTGTGGGGTAGACGGGGTTCTGCAAAACGAGAAGAGAGTCTCCTAAAGACCTGCTGCAAGGAGCTCAGGCTGCCCCTCCCAGTGCACTCCTGCAGGAAATGGCGCTGAGCAGCAGTGGGCTACCCCGTACAATGGGGTCTCTTTCCAACAGCCAGCACTTTCAAGGCTGCAGCCCTTACTTCCTGAGCCCAGGGCAGGGCCTGCCTTTTCTGCTTGCGTGTGTGCTTCTGCTGAGGCAGGTGCCTCGCACAGCCTCACTTTAGTCTTCAGAGTGCAGGTACAGCGGGCACTCATCCCTCGCAGGGAGGTACAGTCCCTCGGCAGACCCTTGCCCATGCCCCGCTCGCTGCTGGCTTTGCCCTTTGTTCACTGCAACAGCTCCTCCCGCATGGTAACACACAGGGGAGCGGGCAGACAGCAGGCACCTGCCTGGCCAGGTGGGGACTGCAATGCTGCCATGCCAGAGACCTGCACTGCTCCCCTCCCTCCCAAGGAGAGAGCGAAGTGCCTGCTTGCTTTTTTTTTTTTTTTTTCCTAGGGGCTCGGAATCCATGTCATACCTGTCTTCGTTCAAAGAGCAGCTTCTGCGTCTTGGAATCATACTCATTCCATGCTTCAACTTGACGCACTTTGAGCCTGTGGGCCATCAGCGCTTGTTCCCGTTTTTCCTCTCTTAGAGCACGCATATAGTACACTCCCTGCAGGTAAGGAAAACACATCCGCATGCAGCATTAGTCTCCGGAGCTTGGGCACAGGCAGGAGCACAGCGACAGGTGGGCAGCCAGAGCTGCTGCTTCTGCCCTGCTCTGGAATCTCCAAGGGGAAACGGGGCTGGGAAATGCCTATGGCATACCGATGTTGCTGTTTTCTGAGCAGCAAAAGACAGGCGCTCATGGGGTTTAGCCTGTGGATAAGCTGGAGGTTTTGGCTTCTTCAGCTCCTTCTCAGACCTCCCTTTAATTGGTGACAGGAATCTGAAAAGACACAGCAGGCTTAGCTTATGGGAGTACACTTGGACGCAGTTTCTAAGAGCTGGGCTCACAGCTCACAGCTTAGCTCCAGCAGCACAAGGTGCTTCCGCAGGAGGAAGACCACGACCACGCCAGGGCAACAGCTGTCCCTTTGATGTTTCCAGTGCCTTTTGGCATGAGCACATTCACTGCAGCCAAGGGAAACATCTCACTGGCACAAAACCATCTGACTTCCTCCACTTGTGTGGGGAAGAAGGGACAGAATTGTCCCAAGGCCTCACTCAGGCCCCTAGCTGTGGGATGTGTTGCTATGTCCCATGCAGACGCACACCATCAGACACGGCCCCCTTGGCCCTTTGCACCCACAGCCTTCCCCTCCGGACCTGTGTCATGGAAAGGCCTGGTGATGCCGAGAGGCCCCTGGGGGTGGCATCGCACCCAGCTCCTTCCTGTGTCAAGAAGAAGGGGAGGACGACAAGCCGGAGGAACCCCAGAAGACGGCTCAGGGACTCCAGGCCCTCTAGGGCTATTCCCAGGCCTCGGTGGGGCTCGTGCACACTTACTCTGTCTGAGGTCTCCTGGGAAGCTCTGCCTTTTCCTTATGCCCATCTGATGTCTTGTGGCTCGCAGGGTTTTTGCCATTGACATGCAACATCCTCTCCTTCAGCTTCTCATCGTATTCTTTTCTCAAGAGGAAGGAAGGACGTCGGTCATACTCCTGTGTGGGGTAGACGGGGTTCTGCAAAACGAGAAGAGAGTCTCCTAAAGACCTGCTGCAAGGAGCTCAGGCTGCCCCTCCCAGTGCACTCCTGCAGGAAATGGCGCTGAGCAGCAGTGGGCTACCCCGTACAATGGGGTCTCTTTCCAACAGCCAGCACTTTCAAGGCTGCAGCCCTTACTTCCTGAGCCCAGGGCAGGGCCTGCCTTTTCTGCTTGCGTGTGTGCTTCTGCTGAGGCAGGTGCCTCGCACAGCCTCACTTTAGTCTTCAGAGTGCAGGTACAGCGGGCACTCATCCCTCGCAGGGAGGTACAGTCCCTCGGCAGACCCTTGCCCATGCCCCGCTCGCTGCTGGCTTTGCCCTTTGTTCACTGCAACAGCTCCTCCCGCATGGTAACACACAGGGGAGCGGGCAGACAGCAGGCACCTGCCTGGCCAGGTGGGGACTGCAATGCTGCCATGCCAGAGACCTGCACTGCTCCCCTCCCTCCCAAGGAGAGAGCGAAGTGCCTGCTTGCTTTTTTTTTTTTTTTTTCCTAGGGGCTCGGAATCCATGTCATACCTGTCTTCGTTCAAAGAGCAGCTTCTGCGTCTTGGAATCATACTCATTCCATGCTTCAACTTGACGCACTTTGAGCCTGTGGGCCATCAGCGCTTGTTCCCGTTTTTCCTCTCTTAGAGCACGCATATAGTACACTCCCTGCAGGTAAGGAAAACACATCCGCATGCAGCATTAGTCTCCGGAGCTTGGGCACAGGCAGGAGCACAGCGACAGGTGGGCAGCCAGAGCTGCTGCTTCTGCCCTGCTCTGGAATCTCCAAGGGGAAACGGGGCTGGGAAATGCCTATGGCATACCGATGTTGCTGTTTTCTGAGCAGCAAAAGACAGGCGCTCATGGGGTTTAGCCTGTGGATAAGCTGGAGGTTTTGGCTTCTTCAGCTCCTTCTCAGACCTCCCTTTAATTGGTGACAGGAATCTGAAAAGACACAGCAGGCTTAGCTTATGGGAGTACACTTGGACGCAGTTTCTAAGAGCTGGGCTCACAGCTCACAGCTTAGCTCCAGCAGCACAAGGTGCTTCCGCAGGAGGAAGACCACGACCACGCCAGGGCAACAGCTGTCCCTTTGATGTTTCCAGTGCCTTTTGGCATGAGCACATTCACTGCAGCCAAGGGAAACATCTCACTGGCACAAAACCATCTGACTTCCTCCACTTGTGTGGGGAAGAAGGGACAGAATTGTCCCAAGGCCTCACTCAGGCCCCTAGCTGTGGGATGTGTTGCTATGTCCCATGCAGACGCACACCATCAGACACGGCCCCCTTGGCCCTTTGCACCCACAGCCTTCCCCTCCGGACCTGTGTCATGGAAAGGCCTGGTGATGCCGAGAGGCCCCTGGGGGTGGCATCGCACCCAGCTCCTTCCTGTGTCAAGAAGAAGGGGAGGACGACAAGCCGGAGGAACCCCAGAAGACGGCTCAGGGACTCCAGGCCCTCTAGGGCTATTCCCAGGCCTCGGTGGGGCTCGTGCACACTTACTCTGTCTGAGGTCTCCTGGGAAGCTCTGCCTTTTCCTTATGCCCATCTGATGTCTTGTGGCTCGCAGGGTTTTTGCCATTGACATGCAACATCCTCTCCTTCAGCTTCTCATCGTATTCTTTTCTCAAGAGGAAGGAAGGACGTCGGTCATACTCCTGTGTGGGGTAGACGGGGTTCTGCAAAACGAGAAGAGAGTCTCCTAAAGACCTGCTGCAAGGAGCTCAGGCTGCCCCTCCCAGTGCACTCCTGCAGGAAATGGTGCTGAGCAGCAGTGGGCTACCCCGTACAATGGGGTCTCTTTCCAACAGCCAGCACTTTCAAGGCTGCAGCCCTTACTTCCTGAGCCCAGGGCAGGGCCTGCCTTTTCTGCTTGCGTGTGTGCTTCTGCTGAGGCAGGTGCCTCGCACAGCCTCACTTTAGTCTTCAGAGTGCAGGTACAGCGGGCACTCATCCCTCGCAGGGAGGTACAGTCCCTCGGCAGACCCTTGCCCATGCCCCGCTCGCTGCTGGCTTTGCCCTTTGTTCACTGCAACAGCTCCTCCCGCATGGTAACACACAGGGGAGCGGGCAGACAGCAGGCACCTGCCTGGCCAGGTGGGGACTGCAATGCTGCCATGCCAGAGACCTGCACTGCTCCCCTCCCTCCCAAGGAGAGAGCGAAGTGCCTGCTTGCTTTTTTTTTTTTTTTTTCCTAGGGGCTCGGAATCCATGTCATACCTGTCTTCGTTCAAAGAGCAGCTTCTGCGTCTTGGAATCATACTCATTCCATGCTTCAACTTGACGCACTTTGAGCCTGTGGGCCATCAGCGCTTGTTCCCGTTTTTCCTCTCTTAGAGCACGCATATAGTACACTCCCTGCAGGTAAGGAAAACACATCCGCATGCAGCATTAGTCTCCGGAGCTTGGGCACAGGCAGGAGCACAGCGACAGGTGGGCAGCCAGAGCTGCTGCTTCTGCCCTGCTCTGGAATCTCCAAGGGGAAACGGGGCTGGGAAATGCCTATGGCATACCGATGTTGCTGTTTTCTGAGCAGCAAAAGACAGGCGCTCATGGGGTTTAGCCTGTGGATAAGCTGGAGGTTTTGGCTTCTTCAGCTCCTTCTCAGACCTCCCTTTAATTGGTGACAGGAATCTGAAAAGACACAGCAGGCTTAGCTTATGGGAGTACACTTGGACGCAGTTTCTAAGAGCTGGGCTCACAGCTCACAGCTTAGCTCCAGCAGCACAAGGTGCTTCCGCAGGAGGAAGACCACGACCACGCCAGGGCAACAGCTGTCCCTTTGATGTTTCCAGTGCCTTTTGGCATGAGCACATTCACTGCAGCCAAGGGAAACATCTCACTGGCACAAAACCATCTGACTTCCTCCACTTGTGTGGGGAAGAAGGGACAGAATTGTCCCAAGGCCTCACTCAGGCCCCTAGCTGTGGGATGTGTTGCTATGTCCCATGCAGACGCACACCATCAGACACGGCCCCCTTGGCCCTTTGCACCCACAGCCTTCCCCTCCGGACCTGTGTCATGGAAAGGCCTGGTGATGCCGAGAGGCCCCTGGGGGTGGCATCGCACCCAGCTCCTTCCTGTGTCAAGAAGAAGGGGAGGACGACAAGCCGGAGGAACCCCAGAAGACGGCTCAGGGACTCCAGGCCCTCTAGGGCTATTCCCAGGCCTCGGTGGGGCTCGTGCACACTTACTCTGTCTGAGGTCTCCTGGGAAGCTCTGCCTTTTCCTTATGCCCATCTGATGTCTTGTGGCTCGCAGGGTTTTTGCCATTGACATGCAACATCCTCTCCTTCAGCTTCTCATCGTATTCTTTTCTCAAGAGGAAGGAAGGACGTCGGTCATACTCCTGTGTGGGGTAGACGGGGTTCTGCAAAACGAGAAGAGAGTCTCCTAAAGACCTGCTGCAAGGAGCTCAGGCTGCCCCTCCCAGTGCACTCCTGCAGGAAATGGCTCTGAGCAGCAGTGGGCTACCCCGTACAATGGGGTCTCTTTCCAACAGCCAGCACTTTCAAGGCTGCAGCCCTTACTTCCTGAGCCCAGGGCAGGGCCTGCCTTTTCTGCTTGCGTGTGTGCTTCTGCTGAGGCAGGTGCCTCGCACAGCCTCACTTTAGTCTTCAGAGTGCAGGTACAGCGGGCACTCATCCCTCGCAGGGAGGTACAGTCCCTCGGCAGACCCTTGCCCATGCCCCGCTCGCTGCTGGCTTTGCCCTTTGTTCACTGCAACAGCTCCTCCCGCATGGTAACACACAGGGGAGCGGGCAGACAGCAGGCACCTGCCTGGCCAGGTGGGGACTGCAATGCTGCCATGCCAGAGACCTGCACTGCTCCCCTCCCTCCCAAGGAGAGAGCGAAGTGCCTGCTTGCTTTTTTTTTTTTTTTTTCCTAGGGGCTCGGAATCCATGTCATACCTGTCTTCGTTCAAAGAGCAGCTTCTGCGTCTTGGAATCATATTCATTCCATGCTTCAACTTGACGCATTTTGAGCCTGTGGGCCATCAGCGCTTGTTCCCGTTTTTCCTCTCTTAGAGCACGCATATAGTACACTCCCTGCAGGTAAGGAAAACACATCCGCATGCAGCATTAGTCTCCGGAGCTTGGGCACAGGCAGGAGCACAGCGACAGGTGGGCAGCCAGAGCTGCTGCTTCTGCCCTGCTCTGGAATCTCCAAGGGGAAACGGGGCTGGGAAATGCCTATGGCATACCGATGTTGCTGTTTTCTGAGCAGCAAAAGACAGGCGCTCATGGGGTTTAGCCTGTGGATAAGCTGGAGGTTTTGGCTTCTTCAGCTCCTTCTCAGACCTCCCTTTAATTGGTGACAGGAATCTGAAAAGACACAGCAGGCTTAGCTTATGGGAGTACACTTGGACGCAGTTTCTAAGAGCTGGGCTCACAGCTCACAGCTTAGCTCCAGCAGCACAAGGTGCTTCCGCAGGAGGAAGACCACGACCACGCCAGGGCAACAGCTGTCCCTTTGATGTTTCCAGTGCCTTTTGGCATGAGCACATTCACTGCAGCCAAGGGAAACATCTCACTGGCACAAAACCATCTGACTTCCTCCACTTGTGTGGGGAAGAAGGGACAGAATTGTCCCAAGGCCTCACTCAGGCCCCTACCTGCGGGATGTGTTGTTACAACCCACGCAGACGCACACCATCAGACACGGCCCCCTTGACCCTTTGCACCCACAGCCTTCCCCTCGGGACCTGTGTCATGCCTCTGTTCTAGGGTGCAGAGAGGTCCATGGGTTGGCATCGCACCCAGCTCCTTCCCGTGTCACGAGGAAGGGGAAGACGACAAGGCCTGGAACCCCAGAACACGGCTCAGGGGCTCAGGGCCTCCAGGGCTGTTCCCAGGCCTCAGCTGGACTGGTGCACACTTACTCTGTCTGTGTTGACTTCGTGGCCTTTGGCTCTTCCTTCGAGGCATCTGGTGCCATCTTACTTACAGGGCTTTGGCCTTTGACATTCTCTTTCATCCTGTCCTTCAGCTTCTTGTCATACTCCTTTCTCACAATGCTGGAAGGACGTTGGTCACCCTCCAGGAGGTGGTAGACAGGGTTCTGCAAAACCAGAAGAGTCTCCTAAAGACCTGCTGCAAGGAGCTGAGGCTGCCCCTCCCAGTGCACTCCTGCAGGAAATGGCTCTGAGTAGCAGCGGGCCACCCTCTCCAATGGGGTCTCTTACCAACACTTTCAAGGCTGTAGCCCTTGCTCCCTAAGACCAGGGCAGGGCCTGTTCTTTCTGCTTGCGTGTGTGCTTCTGCTGAGGCAGGTGCCTTGCACAGCCTCACTTTAGTCTTCAGAGTGCAGGTACAGCGGGCACTGCTCCCTTGCAGGGAGGTACGGTCCCTTGGCAGACCCGTGCCCATGCTCCGCTCGCTGCTGGCTCTGCCCTTTGCTTCTTGCAACAGCTCCTCCCGCATGGCAACGTGCAGGGGAGCGGGCAGACAGCAGGCACGTGCCTGGCCAGGTGGGGACTGCAACGCTGCCGTGCCAGAGACATGCACTGCTCCCCTCCCTCCCAAGGAGTGGGGGAATTGCTTTCCTGGGGCTTTTCTTTCCTGGGGGCTCTGAATACGTGACATACCTGTTTTCGCTCTCTGCTCCTACTCCGTAGGATTGCATCATATTCCCCACAAATTTCATCTTCAAGCTCTGCGCGCTTGTGGGCCATGAGTATTCTGTGCCGTCTTTCTGCCATCCGAGCACGCACAGAGCGCCACCTCTGCAGGCAAGGGAAACACAACCGCATGCAGCATTAGTCTCCTGGGGCTGGGCACAGGCAGGAGCTCAGGGACGGTGGGCTGCCACATCTGCTGCATCTGCCCTGCTCTGGAGTCTCCCAGGGGAAACGGGGCTGGGAAATGCCTATGGCGTACCGATGTTGGACGGTCCTGAGGATTATCCAGGCACTCAGGGGTCCTAGGCTTTGGGTAAGCTGGAGGTCTTGGTTTCTTCAGCTCCTCAGTCCTCCCATGAATTGGTGACAGGAATCTGAAAAGACACAGCAGGCTTAGCTTATGGGAGTACACTTGGAGGCAGTTTCTAAGAGCTGGGCTCACAGCTCACAGCTTAGCTCCAGCAGCACAAGGTGCTTCCGCAGGAGGAAGACCACGACCACACCAGGGCAACAGCTGTCCCTTTGATGTTTCCAGTGCCTTTTGGCATGAGCACATTCACTGCAGCCAAGGGAAACATCTCACTGGCACAAAACCATCTGACTTCCTCCACTTGTGTGGGGAAGAAGGGACAGAATTGTCCCAAGGCCTCACTCAGGCCCCTAGCTGCGGGATGTGTTGCTATGTCCCACGCAGACGCACACCATCAGACACGGCCCCCTTGACCCTTTGCACCCACAGCCTTCCCCTCAGGACCTGTGTCGTGGAAAGGCCTGGGAATGCCGAGAAGCCCCTGGGTTGACATTGCACCCAGCTCCTTCCTGTGTCAAGAGGAAGGGGAGGGCTTCAAGCCCAGGAAACCTCAGAACACAGTGCAGGGGCTCAGGGCCTCCAGGGCTGTTCCCAAGCCTCAGCTAGACCGGTGCACACTTACTCTGCCTGTGCTCTCCTCAGGGGCTGTGGCTCTTCCTGCCTCCCCTCTGGTGCCTTTGGGCTCGCACCGCTCTGGCCTTTCTCATTCTTTTTCATCCTCTCCATTAGCTGCTGTGCCGGAGACCTGCACTGCTCCCCTCCCTCCCAAGGAGCAGGGGAAATGCCTGTTGGGACTGTTATAAATGGCTCAGGATTCAAATTAGAATTAAATGAAAAATAGGATTTATTAAAGGATATAAAGGAATAGAGGTAAGCAAACAGCGCTGGGTGCACCAGGAGTCTCCGCTCCACCAGGATGCACACCAATTACATCAAGCAACTGATTTTTATGCTCCTAGACTAATACATATTCATTACTACTTCTAAAAAAAAGAGATTATTAAAATTAGCTTCCGGGGTGCAGTCCCTCCTACTGGAGCATGCGCAGTCTCCTCTGGGGTCTCTTCTGGGGGTCTCTAGGGGTCTTCCATGCTGAAGGCTCGCAGTCTTCCTCTTCCCCTTTGTACTTACTGGGCACCATCCCAAGTTTACGGAACACCTTCTTCAAAACACCTTCTTCAAATCTTGTCTCCCAGCCGCCTTTCAGCTTCTTTCTCGGCCCCCCCCCTAACCAGATACCAAAGATCCACATAGTATCCCATAACAGTCACTAGTTGTTATCAGTTGTTCTGAAACTCCCAGACACACGGGTAATTAAAACATTCTTCCCCAGCCATTCACAGACACATCTATAGCAGTGTTAGAAATAGAAGTCCAGAATAACAAAAGCAAACAGGTTCATAAATTTAAGAAGTGATAAATTGGCTAGAATGAGGAATGAGGGGGAGACTGGGACACACTGCAGCTGTGGTTCAAGCATTGAATTGCCAGTACAGGGCCCAGAGGCAGACAGGATTCAAACATTTCAAACAGAATTGTTCTTTATGGACACGAATTGTTAAAACATTCCTCACAATCCCTTATCTTCTTTTCAATATCCCCAATTCGTGTCTCTTCTGTTATTAATAATTGGATTTCATCAGTTTGTTCTTGGAGGGTCCAATTCTTAAGCATCATAATTGACATATTCCCTTCTTTTTTTAATGAAGTTATTACCAATGTACTATTTATCACCCGGCGTATTAATAGTGTAAGACAAGGTATCATACAAGGTACAAATAATAATGTCATTATACCACATAATAATAAAAATAACACCCTTTTAACCCATGGTCCACCAGGCAGCCATGAAAATAAATCCCATTCCATATCCTTCCAGGTTTGTGTTGGGACGTGGGCTAATTTTCTAATTTCCTTGGTTATCTTTTTAACTACTTTCCCATTATCGTCAATTTGTAAACAACAATTAGAATAATTTAGTTTACCACACACACCCCCTTCTTCTGCTAGTAAATAGTCCAAGACCATTCTATGTTGGAAAATAGCATTCCTCATCTGGGTAGATTGGTCAGCTAGGAGATCCAGAGCTGTTGCTGTTTGATTAGTTATTATTTCGAGAACTGCTTGTAACCTAATTATGCGATTCAAATTATAAATAGGTTCTCGAGCTCCAGATATTACTTCATTCGGATTCCATGTAGCTGGTCCATAATACTGTATGATTCTTTCAGGGGGCCATTCATTTTCTCTCCATTTTTGAGCACTACCTCCAGCTAAAGAGGTATCAATATATCGTTTCTCCCTATTGAGATCATCATATAATTTTACTCCTAAGTGATTCCCTTGTATTTGAGATAATAAAAAGAATAAAGGTCTTATGTATCCCACGTAGCATATTCCTGACCAATCTTTTGGTAACCTTTTATAGGCCCGTTTGCCACATATCCAATAATGTCCTTTTAAAGCCCACGTCCCATTTGGAAAAGGACCATCCCAGTTTTTTCTATTCCTTGGGGCATGAAAATACAAGGTGTTCTCGTTACCAAGTGGCCCAGTTACAATGTTTGCTTCCTTAATACTCGTATATATACACTTCCAAGCCCCTACACTAGATTCCCACTCACAATTACAGCTAATTTCTCCTTCACGACTTGTCATATTATTGGCTGACCAGAAATGTTTAAAAAAACACTTGCGTCCCGTTCTCATTTTGCCACCTCCAGCGATAGATTTTTACCACGTGCTGTTCCCTAGTGGTGTTATCACGCTGACAACTCAAGATTTGAACATCGAATTGTCCTTTTGATTGTGCTCTTGCCATGGCTTTACACCCAGGTCCAAAGAATTCCTTAGATGAGCATTTCAGCCAAGTCCCATTTTTCAGCTGGACATGTGTAGCATTCCATTTTCCTTTACTTGCTGTACAGTTTATAGGTCTACATTCAGGATCAGTACATTCATATCCAGGGGACAGAGTCCATTTACAAATGCTTTCTCCCACCTTTACTGTCCCTGTTCTGTTTAAACAATATATACCTTTTTCTGATGAATACAATTGCCACGGGCCTTCTTCCTCTTTCCAGAATTGTGTTCCATTATGAACTTCACTTAAATTACTAACCCACCATTTAGGTTCAACTGGGCCAGCTACCCAAGGCCAACTTTCAGCTCCTCTTGGTCCCCCACAAACCCAGCAATTGCTAAGATTAAAAGTCTTAGCCACTTCCTCCCCCAGAATAAAAAAGTTATTCCCATGGCTCAATTGCCCTTGTAAGAATAGTACCAGGAAGTATAGCATCCTTCTCATCCTTCTACGTCGTCCGGGGGGGGTATGTAGGGGTGTGAGAAATGTCCTCAATCAAGGGGTTGGATCCACTTCCAGAATCTACTTAAACTGGTGTCACTGTTCAGCCTTCGAGGGTGGTTCAGCTCCTGGAAAACTAATTACAATAGGTTAAAAAAAAAAAAACTCTTACTACATACATACATTTTTCGTCTGCTCGCTTGTTTCTTTTTCTGGGACAGCTTGATTTCAGTGCGGGAGAAGTCCGGTCGAGGCCCTCACACTCGGCAGTCAATACCCGTAGGGGTTGCCTCCCTCGGTAGACTATACACACTATACACACCGCAGTGGAGAGTCCTGCCCCGGTCTTGCCTTCTCCCCTTTCTTCATTGCAGGCTTGTCCCTTTCTTCTGGTATTTCATGCAGAGCAGGCCCTATTTCCGGAACATTAGTTCCCCAGGAGCGGACTCAACCTTCCAGGTTTTGGGTATTTATTGGTCCTTTCACTCTGGATGCATGGGTCCAACCCCTTTCTGCTGTTCTCACAGCTGTTTCAGTGGTAAGTAAAACAAGATACGGTCCCTCCCACCGGGGTTGTAAGGATTCTTCTTTCCAAGTTTTTATTAAGACCTTATCCCCTGGTTGTATTTGATGGATGGTAAACCCTAAAGGTGGTGTCTGAACCAGTATTCCAATTTCTCTTAGTTCTTGCAACCTCTTCCCAATAGTAATTATATATTTCTGGATACTTCGATCCTCAACTACATTATCCCCCAGGGGCATTCCCTGTGAGTAAGGCATACCGTATAACATTTCATATGGTGATAATCCAGTCTCACTGTGTGATTTAGTTCTTATGTTTAAAAGTGCCAATGGTAAACATCGAGTCCAGGGCAATTGTGTCTCAATCATCAATTTAGCCAATTGCTGTTTTATTGTTTGATTCATTCTCTCTACTTTCCCTGAGCTTTGTGGGTGCCATGGAGTATGATATTCCCACTGAATACCTAATGATTGACATAATAATTTTATTATTTTAGAAGTAAAGTGTGTGCCTTGGTCAGAATCAATGTACTGGATTATCCCATATCTAGGTATCAGATGTTCCAATAAAATTTTTGTCACCGTTTGCGCCGTAGCTCGTGCCACAGGATAAGCTTCCACCCATTGTGTTAAATGGTCAACAATTACCAATAAATACTTGATTCTCCCTACTTTAGGCAATTCAGTAAAATCAACTTGTACTCTCTCAAAAGGCCGATATGCTGTTTTTCTTCCTCCCGCTGCCGCCTGTCGAAATATTTTCTTATTTATTTTCTGACAAGTTAAACAACCTTGTGTGATTTGCTTTGCTATTTCAAAAACCCCTATACAACCAAATTGTTTAAGTAAGTGATTACTTAATGCTCTTGTACCCCAGTGTGTTTGAGTATGCAAACGTTCCAATATTTGTCTTGCATAAGCTTTTGGTAACATTTCTCGTCCATCTGGCAATGTCCATTTTCCTTGTTCTAATTTAGCACCTATTTTCTCCAGTTTTGTTTGTTCTTCAGGAGTAAACTTCTTTTCTTCTTCTTGTTTTTCTTCTTCTTGTCTTACTTCTTCCTGTACTATATTAATTTTAGCAGCCTGAGTTCTTAAAGCTGCTTCCTGAGCTTCTTTATCTGCTAGATTATTTCCCCTAGTGTGGTATTCCAATCCTTTCTGATGCCCTCTTACATGTACTACTGCTATTTCTTTAGGTTCCCTTAAAGCTTTTAAAATTTTCCTTATTAATTCTTGATGTATAAGATTCTTCCCTTGAGTATTAATTAAACCTCTTTCCTCCCAAATTTTTCCAAAGGTGTGAACCACTCCATATGCATATTTAGAATCTGTATATATAGTTCCACTTTTTCCCTTTAATAGTTCCAGGGCCCTGTATAGGGCATACAGCTCACAAGCCTGAGCTGACCATGATGGACTCAGGGGGCCTGATTCCACAGATTCCAGGTGTTTATTAATTATGGCATATCCTGTTTTTCTTTTTCCCTCTACTACTCGAGAGGAACCATCTATGAATAGTATCTCTCCCTTTTCTAATTCAGTATCTCTCAAATCAGGTCTCACTTTAGTCTGGGTCTCGATTACCTCCAAACAATTATGTTGTAGTTCCTCTGAGGGTTTTCCAAATAAAAATTGTGCTGGGCTCTGAGCAGAGGTTACCTTCAATTCTAAATCAGGGGAGTCAATTAGTATAGCTTCATACTTTAGGATCCGGCTGTCTGTTAACCATTTCTCCGCTCTCTGTTGTAAGACACTTCTGACATTGTGTGGAGTATACACTTTTAAGGGAGCACTAAAAGTAATCTTTCTGACTTCTTCTATCAATAATGCTGTAGCAACCAAGGCTTGAAGACAAGCAGGCCACCCCCTACTTACTGGATCAAGTAATTTGGAACAATACCCCACAGGTTTTTTAATTCCTGCCCAATCTTGAGTAAGGACTCCGTATGCTGTCTGGTTTGATGTGTTCACAAAAAGATAAAAGGGTTTCTCTAGATCTGGGAGACTTAATACAGGTGCTTGTATTAATGCTTTTTTTATTTCTTCAAATTTTTGATCATCTTCTGTGGACCACTTGAATCGATTATCAATTAGTTTTTCATATAAAAATTTAACTTTTTCACTGTAGCTTTCAAGCCACGGTCTACAATATCCTAATAATCCCAATACTTGCCAAATTTCCTTTTTAGTTTGTGGGGGTCTTAAGGAGAGGATCCCAGATATCCTGTCAGGATCCAATTTCTTTTCTCCCCTGCTTAACCAGTGTCCTAAGTATTTTACCTCCTGTTCCACAAATTGTAACTTTGATCGGGACACTTTTAATCCCTTTTCCCCCAGAAAATTTAACAAATTAATAGTGGCTTTTCGGGTTCCTTCTTCAGTCTCTCCAGCTATTAACAAATCATCCACATATTGCAATAACTTTACCTCCCCAGGTAATGTAAAATCTTGTAGAACTTTTTCCAAAGTTTGTCCAAATAGATTCGGTGACTCAGTAAACCCTTGTGGTAGCACAGTCCACCTTAATTGTTGTTTTCGTCCTGTCTCCGGGTCTTCCCACTCGAAAGCAAAGTAATCCCTGGAATTTTCATCTAAAGGACAGGTCCAAAAAGCATCTTTCAGATCTATTACACTATACCAAGTATATTTGGGAGAGACATGACTCAGCAGAGTGTAAGGATTTGCTACCACAGGGAATTTAGTCATTGTTCGCTGATTTACAGCTCTCAGATCCTGTACCAGTCTGTATGACCCATCCGATTTCTTCACAGGGAGGATGGGTGTATTATGAGGTGACATACACGGTTCTAAAGTCCCTTCCTCCAAAAGTCTATCAACTATAGGTTTTAATCCCCTTCGACCCTCCATTGGGATAGGATATTGTTTAATTCGAATAGGACGATGTGGATCCATTATCTGAACATTTATGGGGTCCATTTCCATTTTTCCAATTTCTCCCTCCTTATACCACACTGAAGGGTTAATAACTTCTTCATCTTTTTGGGTTAAAGTGTATAATTTGATTTGCAACTTATCCCCTTGACTCTGAATGCTTAAGTTCAATTTTAAAATCAAATCCCTTCCTAGTAAATTGTACCCCGCTTCAGGAAGCAAAAGTAAATCATTAAGACAAATCTTTTGATCAGTTTCTATTTCCACATCTTTTAAAACAGGAACCTTAAAGGGCTCCCCTCTTGCCCCTATTACAGACGTATAACTCTTCCCTTCTTTTATTCCCTCTGGGAGCTTTTGAATAGTGGATCTTTCAGCTCCTGTATCTACTAAAAATAGTACTTCTTCTTTATGGGGACCAATTAATAGTTTTATCAAGGGCTTTGTTGATGTTGAAGTCCCCAGAAGATATAGCCCCTGACACCCCTATTCTTCTTTAAACATTTTCTCGTCTTGTTCCCGCTTACGACAATTCTTCTGTAAATGTCCTCTTTTTTGACAATAGTAACAAGCGGGGATCGCTGAATTCCCTTGAGAAGGCTGGCCCCTAGGGGTTTCTTCTATACTTCTTCTCTTCTCCCTCTCTCCTAACAAGGGCTTTTTCTGACTTTCTTTTACTGCTGCTACAAAGATCTTGGCTTTTGTTTTTTGTTTCTCCTCATCTCTCCTGACATATACTTTTTGCGCTTCTCTAAGTAACTCTTCTAATCCTCTCTCTTGCCAATTTTCTAACTTTTCCAATTTCTTTCTTATGTCCACCCAGGATTTGGCTACGAATTGTGTTCTAAGGAGTGCGGTTCCAATTGCTGTATTCGGATCGATCCCCGAATACATTTGTAAACTTTTCTTTAATCTCTCCAACCATTCTGTTGGAGATTCCTCTTTTCCTTGTTGTTCATTGAATGTTTTATTAATGTTTTTTCCTCGTGGAACCGCTTCTCTGATCCCTTGTATAATCATTGTTCTCAAATCTCTCATGTTTTGTCTTCCCTGGGGTTGCTGGTGATCCCAGTGGGGATCCACATTTGGCCATTTTTGATCTCCTGGGGGTCCAGCTTGATTTTGTCTTTCCCAAATCCTCATTCCAGCTTGCCTAATCATTCCCCTTTCCTCAACAGTAAATAAGATTGCTAAAATGGATTGTATTTCTTCCCAGGTATAAGTGTTAGGACCCAGGAATTGATCTAGTCTTTCGGCTACTCTGAGGGGGTCATTTAACAGAGTCCCCATTTCTTTCCTAAAAGATCTCACCTCTGTGGTATTTAAAGGGACTGCCACGAACCCAAATCCTCCCTGATTGCCTCCAAGGGGTACTTCTCTTAATGGATATAGAGAGGTTTCTTCAGGTACGGCAGTCTTACTTCTTGTGCATGCAGCCGGAGGCAGGTCTAATTCTGGTGCTGTTTGTGGTGGAGGCAGGGACCATGGCTGCACTGCCGGAGAGATTACCAGAGGGGGAGGAGGGGGAGCTGGGAGTGTGTTATTAGGACCCAGAGGTGGTGGTGGTGGTGGTAAATTATCCAGCGGCTCCCATTCATCATTCTTTCTTTTTTCCTGCTTTTCCTCCCCTCCAGAATCCTCATTTGTTTTTAGTGCTAATATTGAGGCTGGACGTGGAGTCCCAATCCACAATTCTGCATACTCACTTTCTTCCTGACAGAAAGGCTCTTTTGAATTAACATATATATTCAAAGCCTGACAAATCCAATCATCAAACGATCCAAAAACAGGCCAGAAAACACACGGTCTTAAAGGTTTTTTTGGCCATTCTATCATACAGTAATGAACCAATTTTAATTTATTTTTTCCTTTTCTGGGGCCCCTATTGTTCCAATTTCCAATCATTATTCCTAATGGACTTTCTGGTGGTATATCTGGTATTTCGCTCCCTTTCTGGTCCTTGGTCTTTGATTTTATCTGACCCATCTGGGAATTTTACTAGTGGCAATTCCCACAGCCCTTGGTTGCCCCGAGTGAGAGTGTCTTGCAGGGGGCTTAGGACCTATCACCCACCCACGTATCACTCCATTCACCAGCCCAGCCCCCCCGACAGGAGATTAGAACCAGTGAGAAAACAAAAAGACTTCTACGCCTCAGACTTTAGAAGCCTCAGTTACACTCTCACACACAAACACGGGCAACCGTACCTTTACCCAACCGGACGGTATCTTACGAATCAGTCGTCTTCGTCCAGAGTCCAACCGGACGGTATCCACAAGCGTCTTCGTCTGGGATCGAACCAGACGGTATCCAAACGACTGTCGTCTTCGTCCGGTTCGATCCCGGACACCGGAACCCAACCAGACGGTATCCAAACGACCCTGTCGTCCTCGTCCGGATCTTCGCGCGCAGAATTACAGGCACAAAAACACAGCCGGCAAGGGAGCTCAAAAAAAATCAAAATTCTTTGCTTACCTTTATTCAGGTTCAGGATGGCATTAGTCCCGATCTGACTCAAACAGGAGCCACCAAATGGTGGGGCGCCCCTCCTAGAGTAAATCAGAATTCAGAAACAATAGCCATCCCGGACGAGCCCCCAAATTGTTATAAATGGCTCAGGATTCAAATTAGAATTAAATGAAAAATAGGATTTATTAAAGGATATAAAGGAATAGAGGTAAGCAAACAGCGCTGGGTGCACCAGGAGTCTCCGCTCCACCAGGATGCACACCAATTACATCAAGCAACTGATTTTTATGCTCCTAGACTAATACATATTCATTACTACTTCTAAAAAAAAGAGATTATTAAAATTAGCTTCCGGGGTGCAGTCCCTCCTACTGGAGCATGCGCAGTCTCCTCTGGGGTCTCTTCTGGGGGTCTCTAGGGGTCTTCCATGCTGAAGGCTCGCAGTCTTCCTCTTCCCCTTTGTACTTACTGGGCACCATCCCAAGTTTACGGAACACCTTCTTCAAAACACCTTCTTCAAATCTTGTCTCCCAGCCGCCTTTCAGCTTCTTTCTCGGCCCCCCCCCTAACCAGATACCAAAGATCCACATAGTATCCCATAACAGTCACTAGTTGTTATCAGTTGTTCTGAAACTCCCAGACACACGGGTAATTAAAACATTCTTCCCCAGCCATTCACAGACACATCTATAGCAGTGTTAGAAATAGAAGTCCAGAATAACAAAAGCAAACAGGTTCATAAATTTAAGAAGTGATAAATTGGCTAGAATGAGGAATGAGGGGGAGACTGGGACACACTGCAGCTGTGGTTCAAGCATTGAATTGCCAGTGCAGGGCCCAGAGGCAGACAGGATTCAAACATTTCAAACAGAATTGTTCTTTATGGACACGAATTGTTAAAACATTCCTCACAGGACATTTTCTTCCTGGGGGCTCTGAACGCATGTCAGACCTGCTTGTGCTCCATCATCAGCTTTTTCAGCGTTGAGTCATATTGGTTCCATGTTTCAGCCTCAAGATTTTTGAGCTTATGGGCCATCAGTATGCGATGCCTTCTTTCTTCTATCTTAGCGCGTACAGAGCGCGCTCCCTGCAGGCAAGGAAAACACATCCGCATGCAGCGTTAGTCTCCTAGGACTGGGCACAGGCAGGAGCACAGGGACGGTGGGCAGCCACATCTGCTGCTTCTGCCCTGCTCTGGAATCTCCCAGGGGAAACGGGGCTGGGAAATGCCTATGGCGTACCGTTGTTGAAGGGTCCTGAGGATTATCCAGGCACTCAGGGGTCCTAGGCTTTGGGTAAGCTGGAGGTCTTGGTTTCTTCAGCTCCTCCTCAGATCCCTCCTAAATTGGTGCCATTAATCTAGAAAGACAGAACAGGCTTAGTTTATGGGGGTACACTTGGAGGCAGTTACTCAGAGCTGGGCTCGCAGCTCACAGCTTATCTCCAGCGCCACAAAATGCTTCTGGCACAGGAAGACCACCACCACACCAGGACGACAGCTGTCCCTTTGATGTTTCCAGTGCCTTTTGGCATGAGCACATTCACTGCAGCCAAGGGAAACATCTCACTGGCACAAAACCATCTGACTTCCTCCACTTGTGTGGGGAAAAAGGGACAGAATTGTCCCAAGGCCTCACTCAGGCCCGTACTTGTAGGATGTGTTGCTAAGTCGAACACAGACGCACACCATCAGACATGGCGCCATTGGCCCTTTGCACCCACAGCCTTCCCCTCGGGACCTGTGTCATGCCTCAGTTATGGGGTGCAGAGAGATCCCTGGGTTGGCATCGCACCCAGCTCCTTCCCGTGTCACGAGGAAGGGGAAGACGACAAGACCTGCAACCCCAGAACACGGCTCAGGGCCTCAGGGCCTCCAGGGCTGTTCCCAGGCCTCAGCTAGACCGGTGCACACTTACTCTGCCTGTGCTGTCCTTGGTTGCTGTGGCACTTGCTGCCACTCCTTTGGTGCCTTCTGGCTCGTAGGCATTTGGCCTTTCAACTTCTCCTTTATTCTCTTCTTCAGCATCTTATCAGACTCCTTTCTCACAATGTGGGAAGGAACTCGCGTGCACTTGAGTATTTGGCAGAACGATTTCTGCAAAACGAGAAGAGAGTCTCGTAAAGAACTGCTGCAAGCAGCTGAGGCTGCTCCTCCCAGTGCGTTCCTGCAGGAAATGGCTCTGAGCAGCAGCGGGCCACGCTCTCCAATGGGGTCTCCTACCAACAGACAGTGCTTTCAAGGCTGCAGCCCTTGCTCCCTGAGCCCAGGGCAGGGCCTGCCCTTTCTGCTTGCGTGTGTGCTTCTGCTGAGGCAGGTGCCTCGCACAGCCTCACTTTAGTCTTCAGGGTGCAGGTACAGCGGGCACTCATCCCTCGCAGGGAGGTACAGTCCCTTGGCAGACCCATGCCCATGCCCAGCTCACTGCTGGCTCTGCCCTTTGCTTCTTGCAATAGCTCGTCCCTCATGGCAACACACAGGGGAGCGGGCAGACAGCAGGCACCTGCCTGGCCAGGTGGGGACTGCAATGCTGCTGTGCCGGAGACCTGCACTGCTCCCCTCCCTCCCAAGGAGCAGGGGAAATGCCTGTTGGGACATTTTCTTCCTGGGGGCTCTGAACACATGTCAGACCTGCTTGTGCTCCATCATCAGCTTTTTCAGCGTTGAGTCATATTGGTTCCATGTTTCAGCCTCAAGATTTTTGAGCTTATGGGCCATCAGTATGCGATGCCTTCTTTCTTCTATCTTAGCGCGTACAGAGCGCGCTCCCTGCAGGCAAGGAAAACACATCCGCATGCAGCGTTAGTCTCCTAGGACTGGGCACAGGCAGGAGCACAGGGACGGTGGGCAGCCACATCTGCTGCTTCTGCCCTGCTCTGGAATCTCCCAGGGGAAACGGGGCTGGGAAATGCCTATGGCGTACCGTTGTTGAAGGGTCCTGAGGATTATCCAGGCACTCAGGGGTCCTAGGCTTTGGGTAAGCTGGAGGTCTTGGTTTCTTCAGCTCCTCCTCAGATCCCTCCTAAATTGGTGCCATTAATCTAGAAAGACAGAACAGGCTTAGTTTATGGGGGTACACTTGGAGGCAGTTACTCAGAGCTGGGCTCGCAGCTCACAGCTTATCTCCAGCGCCACAAAATGCTTCTGGCACAGGAAGACCACCACCACACCAGGACGACAGCTGTCCCTTTGATGTTTCCAGTGCCTTTTGGCATGAGCACATTCACTGCAGCCAAGGGAAACATCTCACTGGCACAAAACCATCTGACTTCCTCCACTTGTGTGGGGAAAAAGGGACAGAATTGTCCCAAGGCCTCACTCAGGCCCGTACTTGTAGGATGTGTTGCTAAGTCGAACACAGACGCACACCATCAGACATGGCGCCATTGGCCCTTTGCACCCACAGCCTTCCCCTCGGGACCTGTGTCATGCCTCAGTTATGGGGTGCAGAGAGATCCCTGGGTTGGCATCGCACCCAGCTCCTTCCCGTGTCACGAGGAAGGGGAAGACGACAAGACCTGCAACCCCAGAACACGGCTCAGGGCCTCAGGGCCTCCAGGGCTGTTCCCAGGCCTCAGCTAGACCGGTGCACACTTACTCTGCCTGTGCTGTCCTTGGCTGCTGTGGCACTTGCTGCCACTCCTTTGGTGCCTTCTGGCTCGTAGGCATTTGGCCTTTCAACTTCTCCTTTATTCTCTTCTTC